>NW_026694492.1:616785-1233571 GCF_021218885.2 Marmota monax | reverse complement strand
CCAAGGGTCATCTGGAATCACCAGAAGCTAGAATAGGCTAGGAAGAGTCTTCCCTGAAACCTTCAGGGGAAGCATGGCCATTCCAATGCACTGATCACAGATTTCCCAAAACAATATGAGAATACAGTTCTGCACTGTGAAGTCACTAAATCTGTGGCCATTTTTCATGCCCTAGAAAATAAATTCAGTAGTATTCAAGGCATCATGGAACTTTGAGAACTGAAAAAGATACATGCAGGGGAACTTCACATCAAATTATACCAGTATGCAGAGAACCTCAGTTGTCAATATTTAGAGACACACAGAAAGTTCTGGTTAGTGGCCCAGTCTTTGTGACTCAATGCCTAGACTGAATCTTAGACCACCACATTCTAAATATGGAACTTTGCACATAACACCTGTGTTTCCTAGTTTCTTCATCTGTAACAAAATAGTATTAATATCATACTTAAAAAGGTGTCATGAAGATTAAGTCAGAGACTATGTTCAACTCTTAGAATGGGGGCTAATACACACTAAGTGCTAAGTTCTCAATAAATGCAGGGTAGTTTTCTACTAAAAGAGGCCAGACAATGGCCCACCAATTCCGAGTTTGCCATTTAGAATCATTTTACTTCGAATCAAGCATTTAGTTAATTATGTATGTAATTTTTTTGTCTTAAAGTAGAATCTTCTTCTTTGTTCCTCAAAGATTGGTCATTAAAGGACAATGTACAAGGAAGAAATTCCCTGAGAGCAGAATTAAGAACCTCCAAATCAGCTCAATGAGGGGTCTTGCTCCCATCCAGTAGATACAGGGCTACTCTGCTGTTCCTATATATATGTGACAGGGCAATTTTCAAAGCAGTTAAAAATTTTAGGGAAGTGCAGAGAGTTACAACCCTGTAATGTGTAATCTTTCAAGAAAGTCACTGAGGCAAATATGTCGAATTTTAGTGTTTGATAGCATGTCTGTACATTGTATGTTCCCGTCTTTCTGAATTTACACTTATTATTTGAAAAAAAATATTCCAACTAATATTTTAGGAACAATGATGAAAATGGGTGAACCAAGAAGAGTCAAGATAGAAATACAAAGAGAATCAAGGCAAACATTGAGGTCAAAAAAATCACAGTTAGGCAGTAAAAGAACAATTACAGAAACAAGGTTGAAAATAGACTCAAAGAACCTCTGGTGCGCCTGTATTGAATAGCAAAAATGATCTCAAATAAGTAACCATAACCTAGTCACGCATCTCAACGTCTTAGAAAAACAAGAGCAAATGCATCCAAAACTAGAAGGAAAAAATATAGTAAAGATAATACCTGAAATACATAAAATAGAAAATGAAAGATCAATATAAAGCATCAATGAAACAAAGAGCTAGTTCTTAGAAAAGATAAACAAGATTGATAACTCCTTAGCCAAACTAACCAAATTATATATACTAGTATAATTGGATGGGCTCAGTGAAGTTCCTCTAATATATCAGTTAATATATTAGAGAATAAAATGGGAATATTACAAGAGACACCACTGAGGTACAGAGGCTCATTATAAAGTGTTTCTTCAGAAACCTTATATTTCAATAAATTGGGAAAACTAAAAGAAAAATTTCTGGACATATAAACCACGAAAATGGAACACTGAGGATATAGAAAATTGAAACAGACCAATAACAAGCTATGAGATTGAAATGGTAATCAAGAGCCTCCCCAGAAAGAAAGGCCCAAGGCCAGAAGCATTCACAGCTGAATTTTACAAGAGCTTTAAAGAAAACTAACACCAATGCTCTTCAAATTAACCCATGAAATAGAAAGGGAAAAATGCTTCCAAAGTCACTCTACAAAGCCAGTATCACTCTGGTTTCAAAACCAGATAAGGACACATCAAAAAAAGAAAATTACAGATCTATATCCTTAATGAACATATATGCTGTTTTAGTCTACTTTTTTGCTGCTATGAGTAAAAGACATGACAAGAACAATTAGAAGAGTAAAAAGTTTATTTGGGGCCTCATGCTTTCGAAGGTCTTAGGTTATAGAAGCTTGGCTCCCTTCCTCAGGATGAGGCAGAATATCATGACAGAGAAGTCTGATGGATGGAAGCTACACAAGACATCACACCAGAAAGGGGGGGTTGGAGAGAGAGAGAGAGAGAGAGAGAGAGAGAGAGAGAGAGAGACTGACTCTGACTGACTCTATGTGACAAGTACAAAATATATACTCCAAAGGCATATCTCTAATGCTCACCTCCTCCAACCACACCCTACCTGCTTTCAGTTACCATTCACTTAATTCCTATCAGAGATTAACTCACTGATTGGATTATGAGAGCCTTAACCCAATCATTTCACCTCTGAATGTCCTTGCATTGTCTCACAAATGAGCTTTTAGTGGATACCTGACATCTAGACCATAACAGATGCAAAACTCCTTTATAACACACTTGCAAACTTACTTCAGAAAAACATTAAAAAGATCATACACCATGCTGAGTTGGTTTCCTCCCAGGAATGCAAGGATGGTTCAAGATAAGCAAATCAATAAACGTTAATATTCCATATAAATAGAATCAAGAACAAAATCCACATGATCATCTCAATAGAGGCAGAAAAAGCCTTTGACAAAACTCAGTATCACTTCATGATAAAAACACTAAAAAACTAGAGACAGATAAAACTTACTTCAACATAATAAAGGCTATATATGACAAACCCAAAGCCAACATCATACCAAATGGAAAAAAATCTGAAAACATTTGCTCTAAAATCAGGAACAAAAGAAGGATATCCTCTCACACCACTCCTGTTCAATGTATACTTGATATTTTAGTCAGAGCAATTAGGCAAGAGAAAGAAACTAAAGGGATGTGAATAATGAAGTAAGTAAAATTATCTATATTTTCAGTTGATTGTATATATGTAAATACACACACACACACAACACACACACAACACACACACACACACATGTGTGTATGTATATATATTTTTGTTACCAAGGATCAAACCCAGGAGCACTTAACCACTGAGCCATGTCCCCAGCCCCTTTTATATTTTATTTAGATACAGGGTCTATCTGAGTTGCTTAGGACCTCACTAAATTGCTGAGGTTGGCTTTGATCCTTTTGCCTCAGCCTCCCAAGTTTCTGGGATTACTGGCATGCACCACTGCACCTAGATAGATATGATTTATCCTTATAAGATCATAAATGCTCCACCAAAAGCTTTTTAGAGTCAATAAGCAAGCTTGACAAAAAAGCAGGATTCAAAATCAACGACCAAAAATCAATAGCTAGGGCTGGAGTTGTAGCTTGGTGATAGAACACTTGCCAAACATGAGTGAGACAATGGGTTTGAGTCTCAGCATGACATATAAGTAAATAAATTCAGTAAAGGTCCATCAACAGCTAATTTTTTTAACCAACAGCTTTTCAAAGTTTTAGGAAGATCATGGAATAGAGGAGTTCACTTTCCACACTACATGGCATGAGACCAATATAGCAGATAGACAGCTTCTCAGTGTCTGTCTGAGTGGGGTAAAAGAGGGATTTCACGAGGCTTTAATACTAGACAGACACAGCAGCAAGGGAACTCTGAAGGATAGATACAATAAACTAAGGAAAAAAGCCCACTGCCTGCTTCAGTGGCAGCTGCCAGAACTGATTCACCAGGGCCAAAGTGAGGAGGGGGGTGATGAAGGGAAGCCACATTTCAGGTGGCATCATGGTGTATCTTGGTTTGGAGAAATCTGAAGTCAATGGCACTGCCAGACTGATCCAGAGGCTATTTAGTTTAATGCCACATATTGTTTGCATTTATTGTTGTTACTATTTGTCTCCCCCTAAACTATGAGGCACTGAAAATTTTCAGGGATACAATAAGTACATTGGGCAGAAACTCTGCTGCTTCAGATTCATACTCATAGATGGGTAGACACAGAAACAATATGAAAAAGCAAGGGAACAACAAGCCCAAACAACCAAAATGCCTCAAAAACAGACTCCGTTGAAACCATAGTGGAGGAAATGTCAAAGAAGGAATTTAGAAAGTTCACAGTTAAACAGATCTATGAGGTAAAAGATGATGTAAAGAATGAGATCAGATAGAAAAAATAAGAATTAAAAGACCACTTCAATAAGGAGAAAAACATTCTGAAAAAGAACAAGTTGGAAATCCTAAAAATGAAGGAATCAATAAACCAAGTTAAAAACTCAATGGGAAGTATTACCAATAGACTAGACCACTTAGAACACAGAGTTTCAGACAACAAAGTATAAAATCTTGAAAATAATGTTGACCATGGAGAAAAGACATTAAGAGACTATGAACAGAATTTTTCAAGAAATATGGGATAACATGAAAAGGTCAAATTTAAGATTCATTGGGATCAATGAGGCTTTGAAATATAAACTAAAGGAATGTACAATCTTTTCAATTAAATTATATCAGAAAATTTTTCAAATATTGAGAATGGAAAAATTAATTACAGGAGACATACAGGACTCCAAATACACAAAATTATAATAGACCTACACCCAGGTATATTATTATCCAAATGCCTAATATAAAGAATAAGGATAGAAATGTAAAATCTGCTATAGAAAAAAACTCAGACCCTAAAAGCTAGGAGGTCTTGAAATAATATACCAAGCTCTGAAAGAAAAGGAATGCCAACTCAGAATACTATAGCAAGCAAAATTAATCTTCAAAATTGATAATAAAATAAAAACCTGTGACAATAAACAAAAAATTAAAAGAATAACTAGAAAGCCTGCTTTACAAAATATATTCAATAAAATATTTCATGAAGAGAAATGAAATCAGCACAGGAAAGAATTACACTAGAATAATAATCAAAGGAAAATCAAATTCAAATTAAAACTAGAAATAAAATCAAAATTACAGGGAATAAAAATCACCTTTTAATAACATTAAATGTAAATCCATCAAAAGACATTGGCGAGCATAGTGGATTAAAAAATAAGACCCAACAACATGTTGTCTCCAAGAGACTCATAGGCAAAGACATCCATAGACTGAAGATAAAAGGATTGGTTAAAACATAGCATTCATATGGATCTTATAAATAAGCAGGGGTTACTATTCTCATATCAATAAAGTACATTTCAAGCCCAAATTAATTAAAGAGACAAAGAAGTTCATTTCATACCACTTGAAGGAATCATACAACAATAAGAAATAATAATTGTAAATATTTATGCCCCAAACAATGAAGCATCTATGCTTCATCTACATACATCAAAAACCCCTTCTCAATTATTAATTAAAGTCAGAGCTCAAATCAATTAATTTTTTTGCATTTTTTTATCTCAACTTAATGAAAAAGTTGATTCTCTTTGTAATAAACAAAATTTATAAACCCTTAGCCAGGCTAACCAAAATAAAGGGGAAAACTTTAATATTAAAATTTGTGATGAAAAAGAAAATATCACCATGGACACTACTGAAATATGGAGGATAATCAAACTATTTTGAAAATCTGCACACCAAGGAAAGAAAATCTGGAAGACATCGACAAATTCCTAGAGACATATGACCTACCCAAATTGAACCAGAAGGATATAGAAAATTTAAGCAGATCAATTTCAAATTATAAAATTAAAGATGACACTAAAAGCCTACCAATAAAGTAAAGCCTGGTGGCAGATGGAATATCAGCCAAGTTCTACCAGACTTTTAAAGAAGAACTAACTCCAATCCTCCTCAAATTATTCCATGAAATAGAAAATGAGAGAACCCTTTCAACCTCATTGTATTATCACTCTGATACCAAAACCAGACAAAGATACATCAAGGAAAGAAAACTTTAGATCAGACTAGTATCCTTGATGAACATAGATGGAAAACTTAATACTGGCAAATCACATACAAAAACATATCAAAAGGATAGTGCACCATAATCAAATAGGGTTCATCCCAGGGATTCAAGGTTGATTCAACAAATGGAAATCAATAAATGTAATTCACCACACAAATAGTCCTGAAGACAAGAATCACATGATTATCTCAATATATGCAGAAAAAGCATTTTACAAAATATAGCATCCATTCATGTTTAAAATACTAGAAAAAACTTAAGGATAGAAGGAACATACTCAACATTTTAAAAGCTATATGCAACAAACCCAGAGCCAACTTAATTCTAAAAAGAGAAAAAGTGAAAGCATTCCCTCTAAAAACTGGACAAAGACAGGGAAACCCTCTTTCTCCACTTCTATTCAACATAGTCCTTGAAAATCTTGCCAGAGCAATTAGGCAAAAGAATAAAATTAAAGGAATTCAAATTATCTCTGTTTGTTGAAAACAAGATCCTATATTTATAAGATGAAAAAAAAAAACTCCACCAGTAAACTTCTAGAACTCATAAATGAGTTCAGCAAAGTAGCAGGATACAATGTTAACACCTATAAATCAATTACATCCCTATACATCAATGATGAATTAGCTGAAAGAGAAATTAGGAAAACTCTACCATTCACAATAACCTGGGGTGGGAGACTTGGAAATCAATCTATCAAAGAGGTGAAAGACCTTTACAATGAAAACTACAGAAAAAAAATGTTGAAGATGACTTTGGAGATAGAAAGAATTCCCATGTTCTTGGAGAGGCAGAATTAATAGTCAAAATGGCCATACAACCAAAAACACTATACACATTTAATGCAATTCCCATCCAAATTCCAATGTATTCTTCATATAAAGAGAATAACCAGTCATGAAATTTATTTGGGAAAATAGGAGGCCCATAATAGCCAAGCAATCCTTAGAAAAGTGAAGCAGGAGGCATCACACTACCAGATCCTTATATTATACTACAGAGCCACAGTAACAAAAACAGCATGATATTGGCACCGAAGACAGGCATGAAAACCAATGGAACAGAAGTCACAGACTAACCCACATAAATACAGTTATCTCTTACTAGAAAAGATGCCAAAAATATACATTGGAGAAAAGATAGCCTATTCAACAAGTGGTGCTGGGAAAACTGGAAATTCATTTACAGTAGAATAAAATTTAATCCCACTCACCCTATACAAAACTCAATTCAGAGTGAATCAATGACTGACCTAGATATTAGGCCAGAAACCCTGCAAATTCTAGGAGAAAATGTAGGCCCAACACTCCAACCTATCAGCTTAGAAACAAACTTCCTTAACAAGACTCCTAAAACCCAAGAAATTAAGAATCCATTAGTGGGAGAGATGGTAACAAACAAAAAATTGTTTTCTTCACAAAAAAAAAAAAGTGCACAAAGAAAGAGCCTACAGAATGGGAGAATATCTCTACCACCTACACCTCAGCTAGGGCATTAATTTCCAGGATATAAAAAGAATTCAAAAAGCCTAACACAAAATAACAACAACAACAGAACCAATAAATGGGCAAAGGAATTAAACAGACACTTCTCAAAAAATAAAAACAAATGATCGACAAATATGAAAAAAATGTTCAACTTCTCTAGCAATTAGAAAAATGGAAATAAAAACTACAGTGAGTTCTCCTCACTCCAACAAGATGGCAATTATCAAGAATACAACAACAAATTTTGGAGAGGATGTGGGGTAAAGGGTACCCTCATATATTGCTAGCAGAACTACGAATTGTTGCAACTACTCTGAACAGCAGTAGAGTGATTCCTCAAAAAACTAGGAATAGAATCAGCATTTGACCCAGTTATCCCACTCTTTGGTGTATGGAGCCAACCTAGACACACATCAACAAATGAATGGATAAAGAAGTTGGATTACATATGCACATTGGAATATTACTCAACCATAAAGAAGAATGACTTTAGGACTATTGTTGGTAAAAGGATGTTTCAGGCTAAGTGAAATAAGCCAATTCTAGAAATACTAAGGGCAAATGTTTTCTTTATGAACCCACAATAAGGGTATATAGGGAGAGAACAGAAGATACAGAGGGAATAAAGGGAAGAGAGTAGGAATAGAAATAAGAAAGACAATGGAAAGGATCTGACATAAATTTCTTATGTACATATATGAATAGACTGCAGTGAATCCCACAATTATGTACATCCACAAGACTAAAACCTAATTAAAATATATTGCATGCATGTATAATTTCATCAAAATGGACTTTACTGTCATATATAACTAAAAAAGAACCACTAAAAAAAAATCAATAGCTTTTCTAGACAGCAGTGATTAACCCACTGAGAAATAAATCAAGAAAACAATTTTATTCATAACAGCTTAAAAATACCTAGGAATAAACCTAGCAAAGGAGGTGAAAGACCTCTATAAGGAAAATTACAATACAGTCATAAAATAAACCAAAGAGGACATTAAAAGATAAAAACTTCCTCCCTGCTATATTCATGGATAGGCAAAATTAATATTGTTAAATGGTCATATTACCAAAAGTGATATACAGATTCAATGAAATTCCTATCAAAATACCAGAATATTATTCACAGAACTGGGGGGAAAAATCCTAAAATTCATATGGAAGAACAAAAGACAAAGAAGAGTCAAAAATAATCATGAGCCAAAAGAATAATGCTGGAGGCATCAAAATTCCTGACTTTAAATCATTCTGCAGATCCAATACTAACAAAAACAGCATGGTACTGGCAAAAAAAAAATCAGATATGAAGACCAATTTAATAGAAAACTCAGAGACAAACCCACACAGCTTGTCATCTGATTCTTGACAAAGATACCAAAAAATAAATAAATAAATACAACCAATATGTTGGAGAAAAGTCAACTGTATGTGTTCCTACGTCCTGGTGTGGTCGATGGTCACCGGGGAGGTGCGGGGGGGGGTAGAGACATGGTGTCAAATCAACACAGGGACACTGGGAGCTGGTGAGAGCCGGCGGATGAGAAACCGTAGTCGACATTCAACAAGATCAAGCTCATTTATTTTTGGAATGCATACAGCTGTTATAGGGTTCAGGTAGGGCATGCCTGCCAATCACACATAAGCACCTTAACATCTATAAGCCATTCATCTTATGCCTAATGTAACCGCACTACGAGGAAGCACTAAATATTGCTGTCGTGATGGAAGGCAGTCTGGAAGGGTCTTTGTCCCTAAGGGAGAGGGGCTTTATGAGTTGGGGGATTTCCTGCCCTGAAGCACTTGACTCTCTGTTTCCTGACCTGGTAGTCTGGTAGCTTGGCAGCGCTGACCACCAGTGCTGAGGATGTGGTTTCACTGAGGGCTCCCTAGAGCAGAGCGCCCGGTCCTGCAGGTGTTCCTGTAGGGCCTGCAGGAGCATAGGTTTTCCTAGCCCCCTGAGCTGCTCCTAGCCACTAGCTATGAACCGAAGGTTATTCCAACATTAACTCCCTTTCTATTAAATTTGTTGCTGAAGGAGAATGGTGATGAGAGGAGAGAGGAAAAGGGAAAAGCATAGAAAGTGAAAAGACCCAGGGAAGAGAAGGGAGAAAACATCCAGACATGGCCTTTTCCTGTAGAGGCAGTCGTTTCCTGCTGTGGTGAGTGGGCAGTCGCTGTTGATTAAGTCTCTGTCACTTGGGTCCCGATCTGAGCTGGGCATGGGGAGCAAAGCAGCCAGGGGGCAGGAGACCTCTCTCAGAAGGGGTGAAGACTTAGGCCTTTGCCCAGGTGGGGGGGTGAGGTTCTGTGCCTCACCTCTGTTGGCCCCCAAGTTTTCTCCTGATGGCCCCCTCTGCGACTGTTCCTGTCTTAGGTTGTCCCTCCCTTGAGGAATCTTACCCGCCATTGACGAACCAGCCATCCTCCAGGGCCAAACAGGGTGATCTGGAGTGTGCATGGCATCGTCCCCAAGAGGGCCGTCTCCTTGATAGATAATGCCCCCGTGGCCTCCACGCCAGCATTTACCTTAGGATGGGGAAACTCGGGTTTCTTCTCCGTGGAGGGCCCAGCTCACAGCACTGGGCTGGTGAGGCTGCATTCAGCAAGGAAGGAGACAGGCCATAGACAGACAAACAGTAATATTGTGACAGAGCTGAGAGACAGATAGATGAAGAAGAGAGCAGTGCTAAGACTCAGGGTATGATCCCTCATAGAAAACTGGCCCTTAGTTGGTACTACTTAGATCTGATCCATAGCCACCATCCATACAGATGCAGGGGAACCATTTTTCTCTTTTGGACTTTCCTCACATGCATGAACTAACATAGCTTGTTTTGTTTCTACTTTATTGAGCCTTTTTTGGAAGCATCTTAAAAGAACATATACTAAAACAAGAAAAATTATGCCAATATCAGCGAGGATCTAATTAGCAGGGTCAATTAAAGCTGACAATTTATCCCATAGTCGCTGTAAGATTGAGGGGTTAAGAATTAACTTTGCTCTGGTTTCATTTAGGCTGAGAATCAAGCACTCAGCGTCATAGTGAAATTTCTAAAAGCCATATCCCAAGGTCCCTTAAGTCTATTTGCTAGTTCAAGCCAAGCTTCTGCCACATTTTTTACTGAGACAGGGGTTTAACAAACATACAGAAATTGAGGACTGCAGGTTACCCTAACATTCAATTGGAGCATATAAATTTTTTCATCAATAAGGTCAATCTGTTGTTGTATCATTAAGATACCTCCTTACAAGTGCAGGTTTAGTCACTCCTGGGTGGTCAGGGCTTTAGTGGAGCACTGTACTACCTGATTAATGGTTGCAGCATTTGATGTAGACTGGCTCAAAGCTACACCAGCAGCAGTAGCTGGTGTAACCGCAGCGAGAGAGGCAGCTATGATGACAGCAGTAATCCCAAAATCTCGCTTACCTCTGATAAGGGACATAGCTTTTGTAAAATGAACCTCTTGAATGGAGGAGTCATCCTCCGTTGGAAACCAAACCATGGGTGGTGTTCTCATTAGCACTACTGTCTTCAACAGAGGAATTCCAGCAGTTGGTTAACTCACATTGGGAATCATTACAATAGTCAACCTCTTTAGCAAATGTGCTGAGGAAACTTGAATCCTTATGTAGAAGAATCAAACTAGATCCCTGTCTCTCATCAGAAATTTTCAACTGATAAAAGAAAACATAGGGGAAACATTTCAACATATAGGCCCAGAAAACGACTTCCTGAGTCAGACTACTATGATTCAGGAAATAATAGCAAAGATCAATAAATGGGATGGCATCAAATGAACTTCTTTATAGCAAAAGGGAAAAAATAACAGTTTAAAAAGCCTATAGAAAAATGTTTGCTACCTACTCTTCTGACAGAGGATTAATATCCAGACTGTATAAAGAAAAAAAGAAGACACTCCCCCCAAAAATAACCTATTCAATAAGTGGGCAGCTGAATAGAACAGACAGTTCTCAAAAGAAGTACAAATGGCCAAAAATTACATGAAAAAAAATATTCGACATCTTTAGCCATCAGGGAAATGCAAATCCAACTACATTGAGATTCCATCTCACCCTAGTCAGAATGGCAATCGTCAAGAATACAAATAACAATAAATTCTGGCAAGGATGCCCAGAAGAAGGAGCATTTATGCTCTGTTGTTGTGAATGTAAATTGGTATAGCCACTGTGGAAACCAGTATAGAGATTCCTCAACAAACTTAAAATAGAACTACCATTGTACTCCATGTTTTCACAGCACAATACACAATGGCCAAGGTATCCATCAATAGGTGAATGGATTAAGAAAATGTGGTGTGTGAGTGAGTGTGTGTGTGTGTGTGTGTGTTCCACAAAGAAAGAAATTATGACATTTTCAGGAAGCTGGATGGAAATGGAGAACATCATATTAAATGAAAAAAGTCATTATCAAAGTGTTTTCTCTCACACATGGAAGCTACATTGAGAAACAAAAATGGTGGCATGAAAGTAGGAGGGTAGAGGAAAGGAGGCATTAAGGAGTGAAACTGAATTATGCTATATGCATGCATGAACATGCCACAAAGAAACACACTGTTCTGTATCATTAACGTGCAAAAATAAGAGAGAGAGAAGAGCGAGCCTCCATCAGTGCCAAGACTACCTTAGATTTCCCAGTGAGGAAATTGTCATGAATATCTTTCCAGGACAGAGACTGCTACTAGAATGTCACCTTTTAAAGAGAATGAGGTGCAGATGGATTCTAGGCTCCTATCAACAAAAGGTTGTCCTGTTCACCATCCTTAGCACAGTTTTTAGGACATAGTTGACTCTATAAATGGCTCTATAAGTGTTTCTTCATTGAAATGATAAATACCCCTGAGACTGAGCAGAAATCTGAGCCACGGCCATGCCATGGACCTCTGTGTTTGAAAAGACTATTTTAGTCCTGCTTATTCTGGACTGAGATGAGGCTGGCTGCTCTCTGAGCTCTGGCAAGATGGCACTAGTCACATTGCTGCCCCATAGATTTTAAATACAACCTTCTGCTCCTGGTCAACACACTTGGGATCACAGAGAGCAGTTGTTTGGGTTCCTGCTGTTACCTTTCAGAGAAATGGTTCTGCAGAGGCACACGTAGTGACAGGCATGGCCTTAGGGTCTGGTGCCTGACTGCAGCCAGGGCTCTGAATAGCAACATCCTTTCTTGCCATATCCTATTAAGTATAACGTACAGGCGATGCTTTTGAAATTACTCCAGAAGCCAGATGGGATGTCTGTAGCCAGCAAAAAAAATCTCCATCCCCAGGATTCAGCCAACTGGGGAATGGCCCTGGGCCTAGCAGCAGGGACAGTTCTTTACTCATCAAGTTTAGCCAAGTGAAGCCCATGCATATACTGATAATCAGCCTCTCTCTACTCCTCAGTGGAAAAGAGAAATGTTTCTCCTCTCTTCCATACACTGTGACACTGTTTCCAGTGGAAAGCTGCGTTGAGCTCACTGAATGAAATGCTTGACAAGAAACACATAGCCCTTCGTCCATCACAACATCCTGCTACCACGATCCGAGAAATCAAGGGGAAGAGGGCTCCCCATCCCTTCAGAATGGTATGGAACAGGGCATGGGAAGCTGATTATTCCCCAGGGATCCTCCCAGGGAGCAATGCCAAGAGTATCTGCTGCTCGCAGGACTAGAACACAGTGCAGGCTGTGCCAGAAAAGTTTTCCCACGCCTTATAGCGCAGCTGCCCCCCACTTCCCCAATAACCTTAGTGGCTTCCTTAGCTTCACTCTCCTCTCCCTGTTCTAAGGTTTGGCATAGAGTTGGTTTGCCTTCAGACTTCTGGGACCCTCAGAATTCAAGGATGTAACCAGACCTCCTCATTAAGCAGGTGGTACAAGCCCACTCTCCTGAGTGATAGCTGATTCTCTGGCACTTCCCGGTACTGAGACTGGGAAACCTGAGACTGCTAAGCCATTCTTGTCAGCAGAGTGGTCTACTCTTTGTCACTTTGTAACAGCTCAGAGCAACACCCTACAAAAGTCCTCAAGGCCATCTGCTTGCTGCATGATACACAAACCCATGTGCACATGTCTACTTCCTGTTTTGCCATAGCTGGTATCAAATGACAAACGCCTCTTCTCCTTTCAAAGTTGTCCTGCTAAAAACTTCTCTAGCTGCTTCAATCCTCTGTCAGTGAAAGGCACTGAACTGAGGCTCAGTAAAGTGAGAATGGCTTGTCAGGGCCTTGGGATTTTTCACTTCTGCTATATCTTCACTATACCATGATAAGCTATAGTTACAAGTAGTTTCTCTCTTTATTAAAGCAGATAAAGTGAACTATCCTTATTGTAATATGCTGCACAATAAATGGGTTTCCTACAACTGATTGCTGTCTCAAAAATCACAGTGCCTTCGCCTAAGGTGTGAAGGCATCAATTCTCCTGTGTGTCTGTTGGACTATATGAGTTCTTCCCCCATGCTGTACTCTTTGTGAGAACAAAGACAAGAGAAACTGGTTTATTCATGCTTTGCCTACTGTGTGTTTAGCTCTCATATGTGATGGATAAAGAATAAATGCACCAATGAATAAAGCAAAAAGCCTGATAACTCTAGGTTTAGCTGATCCATGGGGAATGCAGCCCAAGACTACCAAGGGTTGCCTGAAACTGTAAGTAGTTTCAAAATGTATATGTCTTATTTTTTACCTATGTAAAAATACTTATGATAAAGTCTACTTTAGAAATTGGGCACAGTGAGATATTAACAACAATAGAACAATTATCATATGATGCAATAAAATTATTGAAATCTTATGAATTATTTATTTCTGAATTTTCCATATTATATTTTTGGACCATAGTTGACTACATATAACTGAATGCACAGAAAGATAACCCATGAATAACAGGACACTGCTGTACAGAGCTAGATTTTGACCTATTTTTCATCTTTTGGCTTTTTGTTCATGTGTCTGTCTGGGTTTGAATAAGTGATTCTAGGGTGTAACTGTACTGAACTGGAAGCTCTTTAAGTGTGGGAGGAAAAGGTCTGCAGAACCGATTACAGCCAGAGTTCACCTACCAGAAGCAGAAGTCAAAGACATTCTCCTCTGCTGCCTTCCTCCTGAGAGGACAAGTAAAATAGTGACTCTACCAGCATCATGGCTGGCCCTGCAGTGGCCCAGACACACCTAAAACACCCCATGACCAGGCAAGAAGCTTTTTCCTGCATCACTTTTTCAAATGCCAAGGGAACATATTCTTCTAATGTCAACTGCAGCAATTCTCTGCTGACACATTTTAGGGATACTTTGGCAAGAAGATTCTCCAGCCAGAGAAATCTTGAATGAATCAAGCCCTCCATAAAAAAGGGACATTTTGACACACATCCACAACTTCAGTCTCCAGGCAAATTCAGGATTAGGCCACTGCTGCCCCAGATGCAGAGCTGGCTGGTAGCCCCAGTTCATGCTCCAGGGTGAGGGAAAGGGAGTGTGTGCAAAGACAGGAGGTTCAACTCCTGAATGCCAGTAGTCGGTTAATGACATTTTCACTCCTATCCAAAGGTGGCAGCTCTCCCCAAGTACATGGCGGGGGGGGGGGGGGGGCACAGTTGTACAGCCACTTGAAATTTACAGGCCAGTCCAGCTGGGCAAATTGACCCTGACAACGACCAATGTTGGTTTTTTTTTTAAAAAAAAAAAAAAAAAAAAAGCCTCCATAGGAAGGGAAAGAGGAAAAATGTGTGAGAGGAATGGACAAGGGAAGTAAAAGAAAGAGAAGAGAAAAAGAAAAAAAGCCTCTCTAAAATGACATTGACCTGCCTTCTTTTCTAGCTCCTTCACGTACCTGGAATTCAGGCGCTAGAAGCATCTTAATAACCTGAAAATTTACCTGGAGACACTATCTACCAAGTCCCATAGAAGTACTCAGTAACCCCTGAACTCAATGGTTGCACGTGACCTCCTGGGTGGCGCTTCTCTCCCCCCCAACATTGGTAGCAATAGATACTGTAGGTGCGTTTCTCTCACACAACAGTTCATTACATACATCCTCACAAGCCTCGTGGGACACAAAGAACCAGAGTAGTCTCCATTTTAAAGATGAAGAAACTGGGATTCAAAGATGTAAGTTTTCTCCTAACATCATGCAGTCTTCCTGGCTGGAGTTGGGCCAGTCTGCATGCTATTTATATAGAGAAGGGACCTGGTGGAATCTATGCAGGAGTCCTCCAGGTGTTATTGGAGTGCTCAAGATGTAGGCCTTGGTTGCTGGCATTTACTTGGTTTCTCTAGCTTTGACCATAAAGGCACCTGCTAAATCACTCATTGTCTTAGAAAGGGAAGGATAAGGTACAGCAGCCCTCTTTTCTCTATCCCTCAGCTTCCAAAAATTACATCTTTATAGAGTAGCTACGATGTCACCTTGAAGGGTTCAAAAGGCCTAGAGAAACATATTTCAAAAAACATCAAGAAAGGATCTGATTAGTCTAAGAGAATGCAATGGGGCTTCACCTAAGACAATAGATCCCAAAGAGGCGGCCAGAAAGGAGCCTGTTCAGAGGGATGGTAAATGCCACAGTAGAACCCCGGTGTTGTGATTTTGGTTGGTGAGCATCCATGTTGAGGAGTGTCCATCAAGTCCCATTGTTGTCCTTCCCCATCCCCAGGGGTATGAGCCTGCACTCACTAAATATTAAACTCCATAATTAGCCACACTGTTAGCTACGTATGTTTGCGTATGTACAAGTGTATATTCAATATAGAAGAGGCACCAAAAAACTTGCTCATGTAATTTCAGCTTATTGAGCAAGATTACAGATAGAGCTCTCGTTCTTAAAAACATCATTTTTATATTACCGTACCATTCCCAATGATACCATAAGGTGTTTAACGCCAGTCTCTAGATCATTTCTCTCTGTACCATGCTGCCTTGGGAGTTATGGAAGAGTTCTCAGTGGTGTCAGAATAACTGGACTTCAGTTAGTTATGCATCCTTGGACCAAGCATGCTCAAGTGTGAACCCCAGTTTCAGCATCTCTAAAATGACTGGATTTGGTCTCAAAGACCCCATCCAGCTCTCACGTTCAGTGATCTCATCATATACCTTGTCCTGTTACACCCCCGTGTCTGCAAAGCACACAGAGAGATAAGCCTTCTTTCTTCCACTAACTGCTCGCCACTCCCTCCATAGGCAGCCCTACCCATAGTGCTTCAGTGGACAAGAGAAAGTTGATCCTGGGAGGTGCAGCGCCTGCTCCCCCCACCCTGGACCCCCTTCCTCTCCATTTTCCCACCCACACCTGTCTCCAGACCCCCAGCTTCCTGGGTCACAGTGGGAAACTCCCACCCACCAGCTGGGTTGGTTTTATTTTTGAGAAAAGAGAACAGCTGGGTGATTTTAAAGATGGAACTTAAGATCCACTTAACTAGTCAACTCCAGTTGTCAGACCCTGAAGCTGCATTTAAGGACAGGAGTTGTGGATGTGACATGAAAGCAAAGAGACCCAGATGCTTTGTCCTTCCTCAGCAGGAGAGGCTGCATACTTGATGTGATTTTTCCAAAGAACTTCTGCTGGGTTGCTTTGGTCTTATTCTTTTCTTTATAAAAGGTATTCACTGGTGTCTGGTCTTTTGAGCCTTTTGGTTTATGAAAGAAAGAGGGTCAACAAGTTAACAAATTAAACATGTTCCACCTGGCCAGGCCATCCAAAGCTAATTTTACTTGGTCTCAGCCTAACCCATCCTCAGATCCTGATATCCATCTAAATGATGGAAAGCCCTGTTCAAATTCATAAAATATTTTACAGCAGAGTAAAACAGATCTAATAGATCCATTTCTCATTAAAAAGGTCAATGCCAGGAACATCTGATGCTATATAACTGTCTGATTCAATTTAACAGGTCAAGCCTGACTAATCCCATCTTCTGATTGGGGCTGAATTCATTTTTTTTTTCCAGGGAAAAACAATTTTCCCACAAGCCGCCAGATTATGTACTCTAAACTTATATTTTTATAAGACATTATTATAATGTTGATCAACCCCATCTCATCAACTAAGCAATACTGAGGAAGAATCCCACATGACAAATTAACATTTAGAAGCCATAAGCAAAGAAATCTAAATCCTATTAGGAATTACATCATGTCCTCAAACAGCTGAATCGCAAAGAAGCCACAGAGGCAAATCTGTCCAGAGTTCACACGTTATTGAGTCCACAGCTGCTATAGTTGGAGAATAGAAGAACCTGCTTTTAAAAAAAACTCTCCTTGGAATCAATAGACTAAGACAAATAATGCTATACAGCACAAAGACCACTAGACCCCGAGTCAGAGCTCTCTCCTCTCACTGTGTGATATTAGGAAAAGTCCCTTTCCCTCTCTGGCCCTAATTACTTCATCCATCATATGAAAGTTTTTAAATTGTCTTTTATTGCATCCCACAGAGCTGTTCTTTGACTCTAAATTTAAATGTGTTAATTATGTAGACAGACTTCTAATGTGGGCCTTAGGTATTTAGGTATCTATTCCCAAAATCTCTCACACATACACACAGTCACCTTGTTAAATCCAAAATTGTCTTTGAGGATGCTGAATGGTCTCTCATTTTAGAGTGTTGCTATCATAACTGTATACTTCTTCCATTAATCATTTTTATGTGTCATTCACAGTATTTTCCTTGAATTATTTTAATAATACAGGATTTCCTGTGTGTTCCCCAAATATCTCCATTCTTCATTTGGGTACCAAGAGTACATGTCCATGCCCTGCTAGAGCAAGGGATGACGTATGGCATGCTTTAGTCAACGCAGTGTGAAAAGGGATGAAAACTCGCCTATAGTATCCTCTATTTTCCTGCTCTGCCACAGCTACTGGTAATGCAATGCACAATGGTTACACCATTGCCCTGAGTTCAGGAATGGATAAAGCAGAGTGGAGCTTCAGACCAATAGGAAACAGGAGTACAAACACAACATTTGGGGGAGCCACTGAGATTTGATTGATAAAAAAGAATAACATTTGGAAGAGCTGTCAGCAGAAGTAAAGTGAGGTATAGACAAGTACATACTCCAGCCATTTACAACAGAAACACTGGTGTGTTAAGGGAACTATGTCACAATATTGTTTTGTGTTTACACAACAGCAACATGAATGGTGACTTTGGGTGTTGCAAAATGAACAATCACCGACAAATCGGAGTCTCAGGCTTGAGTCAAGAAAGAATAGCAGAGAGACCGAATAGTCAAACCACAGAAGCTGAGTCACAAAAGTAGGTTAAGGTATAAAGCAAATCACTCCAAGATGCTCAAGAGGTAAATTATAAAGGGATGCGCAGGCTGAGCACGGAGGATAAAAAAGTTCTACCACGATGCGCTTCGCTATTCCATTCTGCCTGGTTTGCAGCTTTGCCATGTCTCAGTAAAGTGATCATAATTTTGGGTTCCTTTCTGTCAGCTGTAACCCACTGAGCAGCCTTGGGAAGTAGCCATGCATAAAACAAGCTAAAAGGGGGCAAGTCAAATTCATCAGGAGATATGTTCTTGATTACTAGCATCAATACTTTTTTATCCTTACTTTGTGTTTCATACAATGCAACGACATTAATTTTCCCCCCACAAGTGTAAACACCATTAATTGCTGTAAGTTAAGCAAAGAAACACCATTAATTCCTAGTCAAAACAGAGGGAGCAACAAAATGTGCAAGTACCACTTTATTTGTTTAATTTTTTTGAATCAAAGTCAGGGCCAAGGACAATGCAGTGGAGGAAAGTGGGGGTGCTTCTGCCAGCCTTTCGCATCTGTGCTTCTTCACGTATTTCCCAGCCTCTGGATTTCCTGTTAACTACGACCCGGGTTATGACACAGTTTGTGGGAGGAAAAAAAAACAACTTGGGGCAGGTGTATAACTGATGTTTTGCATCAGACAAATGTAATTAGTGCCAAGTTCCCCAGCCTGCAAAATGAGGTCATAGTATCTGAATTGCAAATTTCCCCACCTGCTTCTATTGCAGCCTTGAAGGTGTGACTGTTACAGCCATGGATTTTCAGATCCTAAGCAATTGTTCTGTGAACCAGATAATGAGACCCTGGCTAGAGCTGAGGATGGAAAACTTGGGGTGGGGGGGCTTTTAAAACCCTGGCCGCCCCAGCCACACCCCAGACCAATTACTTCAGCATTTATGAGAGTGTGACCCAATCACCAGTACTGTTTGTGTCAGTTAATCTTGATCCTCACCAAGTGATTAAAAAAAATTACACACACACACACACACACACACAGGGTCCTATCCCCAGAGATCCTGATCTAATTTGTATGGGAGCATATAACCATTGTGAATTTTTCAAAGCTCTCCAGGTGATTTTAATGTGTAACCACATTTGAGAATGATTCATACAGGGGAGTTATATTTGTATAGGACATAAAGAAAAGCTGGTAGTGCTATCTCACTAACCCTTGCCTCCTGAAGATAAACAATACAAAACCTCTGGGGTGGCTGTAAAAGTAAAGTGTTTGGATGAATTCATTGAATTTATCACTCCAAACATTTACCAACATCTGACCATGAATCAAACACTAGACCCAGGGGATGCCAAATACAGAAGACCACAGTGGAATCCAGCTCAGGCATTATAATAATGTATAATAAGTGAGATGGAGGAACTAGAACTCACCTTTCTGGTAGAAAATTCTAATGGTATAGCAAGTCAGGAAAACAATTTGTCACTCACTTAAAAAATCAAATGTGAACTTACCTTATGACTCAGCATTTCCACTCCTAGGCATTTACCCAGAAGAAATAAAGACATAGGACAATAGCTATAATTGCTTGTAAATCATCAAAGCAGCTGTTTTTTTAATTGCCAAAAACTGGAATAAACCATGATGTGTTATGTTTTCACTACCATGTAACAAGTTAATATAAATTTATAGGCTTTAAAAAATGCACACTTATTATTTCATAGTTTGTGTGGGTCAGGAGTCAGCAGGGCTCAGCTGCTTAGGTTTGTACATGCCTGTAAGCAAAGTGGTAGCTGGACTGCAGTCTCATCTGGAAATATAAATGGAGAAGAATTTGCTTCAAGCTCTCGGAGATGATTGGCAGAATTCATTTTCATGCCTCTGTATGACAGAGGACCCCAGGTTTTTATTGTCTGTTAGCTGGAGGCTAGCTCCAGCTCCTCATGGCCACCCCCAGATCTTTACTATGCAGACTTGCTCAACACAACTGTTTATTGCATCAAGCCAGCAGAGAGCTTCTAAAATGAGTCTGCTCACAAAACAGGTAACATACCCATGAGCAGCAGTACTTTTGTCATATTGTATTGGTTAGAAATAAGTCCCAGGTTTTACCAACACTGATGGGAAGGAAATGAGTTACAGGCGTGTACACCAGGAGGAACATGCAGGCATCCTAGTCTGTCTGCCACATCATATGTCCATCAACTAGGGACTGCACCATGAACTATACTCATACACTCATGAAATTTGATGTGAATACAATGAGACATCACTCAACAGTGAAAGTATAAACCAGAAAGATATGCAGAAGAGGAGCAGGGGATATAGCTCAGTTGGTAGCCTGCCCAAGGCCCTGGGTTCAATTCCCAGCACTTGGGGAAAAAAATGAGTAGTACTCAAATCCAGTGTGTTAACTAAAAACATTGGGAATTTTTCAAAGTTCTCCAGGTGATTTTAATGTGTAACCACACTTGAGAATGACAACAACACTAAAAGGACCAAAAGATTAGCAGTTGTCAGGGGCAGAGCTTGTAAGGAGGGATTGATTATAAAGAGACTACTACAAGAGGCATGAAGGAATTTTTCTGAGCAATGAAAATAATAAAATTATCTATATTTTGATTGTAGTGGGTGGTTACATAAGTATGCATCTCTGAAAATAATGGAGCAATATATACAAAAGATAAAATTTACTGTATATGAATAAATTAACTTCAAACTCAATAAATATGACATTAAAAATAAAGGGACTTTAAAAATACATTTTGAAATAAAATTTTGAAAGATTTTTCAGCACATGGGGAAAATCCTTTTGATCTGGTTCCCAGAGCATGCTCTGATGAATTTCAATACGACCAATACTGGATGGTTATCATTTTAATACATTTACTAATAGGATACTTGCTTGTGTAAGGTGAGCTCACATGCTGCTTTCATCATGAAAAGCACATTATATATAAGTCAGAGTTTGAGGTGGCTTAAAATTGAAGAGTGGAGTTGATCCTCTCATTAGCTAAACTATTAAGATGAAAGTCTTCAATTAAACTACAAAAACAAAAGAAAAAAAATGTTCCCAAATAATTTCTTCACCCAAGTTACAACATGAGCCAAGCACAACAGAGCACCCATTCAAGTCATCTGAATGGTGTTCTATCCCTGTGCACAGGAGTGTAACCAACCCTCCTAGCATATTTCAGGGTGCAGCCTATAGTGAAGAAGGGGACCTCACATTCCTGGCAGTGGACTTACACCATCCTTCTGACCAAACATCTATCCATAACCCCCTGAATTTGTAGGTACTATTGAGACTTCTATTAGATACAAAATAAGAGAAATTTTGACTTAATCCCACAAAAGGAGGGCCACTAAACAATAAAAACATGGGGTGGCAGAAGATGATCTGTGATAGGATATCTCTTTAAGTGGCACCGACGATGACTGGGGACAACACTAGAAACTGGGTGGTTAGGATGCTATGAGACAACACCATGACAGGTGAAGCAAAGCAGCCATGTCAGAAAGAGGAAGGATTTTTGTTTAAATATCATTAAAGAAGTAGAGACAACAGAAGGTAGTCCATGTGTTTTGTTTAGGGAACTTTATAAGAAAAGACAAAGAGGGAAATGGAGAGATTAGGAATTTGTTTAGGAGGCTCCAATGGAGATTTCTGGTAGGCAGGTGAACATAGTGTGAATTTTAGTTAGGAATACAGACTAGAGAAGGAACTTAGTGCCAATTTATATGGGAAAATAGAGACTATTGGTTGGTTGGCCTACAAGAAAGCATGAAGGTCACATTGAGTCAATTGGGGAGTGAATGTGGAATGAAGAGTGGAAATAATTGTGGAAAAGAGGGGAAATGCTCTGCTAGAAGTAATTTGTCACCATTTTATTAAGTGTTGACAGGGATTCCTTTTTTCTCTCTCTCTTCAAGAAAATACAGATGCACTAAGGAAAAAAAAGGGGGGGGAGCGTATGATAAGATGTTCCTCACATCCAAGTGGAGATATAAATTACTCCAATTGAGAGAAGGTAGAAGGACACCATGTCAAAACAGAATTACAGCATAGGGAAGAGAGGATGGTGCAACCTTAGCAGAAAGTCATGCTTGTCTGGGCTATCAGGATGCTAAAGCTGTACTCTAGTAATAAAACCTGGAAGGAATCTAAATCTCTGTGAAAGTTTACTCTTGGTTCTATTTCTCTGGTAAACTTGTGGTGCTTCCTCGCAAGCAGAGATATTGCTCATTTACCAGTGAGAGGAATGGGGCTCCTCAGAGGTTTTCCAGTTGGATTGAGCACACTGTGCAGGACAGGAACTTGAACAGCCCCCCACTTCACCTCTTTAAGAAAAAAAGTAACAACACGAACTTCAGAGGCATGTGTAGCACAAGTCCTGGTCTGCAGAGAAGCTGCCAACTGATGACCCTGAGAAGTCCTGTGGGTGGCCATCACATCCCTGCCACTGGGTAAGCATGAACAAGGTACTAACATGTGTTGGCCTCAAATTCCACCCCTAACACTAAGAAAGGATGCCTGGTTTTGTAGTTACAAGAGTACCTTCTGGATCTAAAATTTCATTGCTTTCTGTTATCTCTTGGTTGCTTAGTGTTAGATCTTCAGAATCTTCACTTTTAAAACCCCACCCAAGAGTTATACTTCATATCCAAAAACTTTGGAGTATGGGTGCCAGAACGTCTATATTTAAGGTAGCAAAGCAACATACAATTAAAAAGTATGAACTAACAATTCATATAAATTTTACAAGGATGATCAACAGTGCTTTGCATTATCAGAGTGACTGCACAGAAAAACTGGTTGTTAACCTATTTCTTATTGTGAATTATGCATACTACATTATCTCCACTTAACTATCATATTGCAGGTCTAGGGCACTCAGGTTGAATATTTCTATCAATTGCATTAAGTGTGGATTAGTATTTCTCTATGAATTAGAATTCAGCAAAATTAACGCAAAGCTCATCATAATAGTCACTCTAAGAATACAAAAGATTAGGATTTGGGTAACAGACTTCAAGATACCAAAAATAAGATCTCTAAATATTTGTCAGATGTTTATTTTATTCATGTCTCTTTTTGCAAACTATTATAGAATTTCAATTCACTAATTTTTACTTGACAGGAATTCTTAATATATTTCAAGTTCTTAAACTGAGGCTTTTCTTGTGTCTACGGGAAGTTAACTGTCAATTTGTTACCAGGAAGTACCATGAGCTGCAAGTATCTCTTTACATTTTGATAACATATTAGGCATTTGCAGTTCCTGCTACAAAAGGAGTCTTTTAAAAATTTTATCTATAAACAAAACAAAAGCAAGTCTTTCCCATTTTCCTCAGATGCTTTCTTCTTAAGCAAGCAGTTTTGCTCCTGGTTCCCTCCAGGTGGGCCTCATTCTTTAGAGCTGTGCTGACATTTGCTGTTCACAAAGCCAAGAAAGTTTCTTTCACCATCTTGTTTTGTTGTTTCCTATCAAAGCCAGGCCAGTCAATGTCCATGCAAGTAACAACAGTAGTAAGTAACCACACTGATGCCACCTACCAGGCTCCTGGAACAACCCCAGGGAGAGGCTACTGAAGCAGCTATCTGAATATCCTGAAATGGCTTAAAATTGTATTCTACCTGGCCTTGCTGATGAGTTCCCCAGGCAGACGGTAGTGGAGAAGCCACACTGCCAGGCTGGCCCCACTCCAGCTCAGCCTTGCTTGTCCAAGCCTGCACCTCTCTGCCATTAAACAATTTAATGTTGGGAGAAGCATGTGGGGGTTGGAGAGAGGGGTTCAGGGAAGGGTCTCTGAAGAGTTTTGCACAACTCTAAACTGCTCTTTGTAATCTAGTGAGTTTGAATCCTTAGAACATGGCTGAACAAACATGAGCATGACTGTTTCAGTTGGGGGCTTTGCTTTAAAGGGACTTTGCTCTCTGCCTATGATAAACCCTTGAATCTTTCAAATAGAATCTTGTTATTTTTTAGACCCCCATTTCGTGGTATTTGAATGATTGCAGCCCTACTTTGGGGAAAGTACAACTATTAACAAGTCTTTTGTAGAGATTGTGTTAATAAATTATGTCACAGAAATAGCGCCAGACTTGGACTTGAGACACTTGAATTTCAGCCCCATTCTTGCCTCTTGCCCAGTGCACATAGCAGGAAAGCTCATTTCACCTCTCAGGACTTGGTGTACCCAACCATAAAATGGGGATAGAGCTGTCATAAAAATTAATACAATGCCAGAAATATAATAACACTGGGGATATTGATGGATAGTCCAAGGACCCAAAAAGCCTTTGGCAAGTGTAAAACATTTCCTGATCAGCTCGGTGGCCAGGGAGCTGCCGAGCCCTGAACACACGCCACTCTGCTTCTGTCTCGCTCTCTGGAATTCTTCAAATGGCTCATTTGAGGAGCCAGCACTAAATGCATGTGTTTCTCTTCCTTCACTGCACTGGGATCAGTTTGAATGTTCTTTGTTGTTTATTTCCCATAGCACCAAGTGTAATCCCCACACCCAGCAGGCATTCAATAAATACTAATTGGTTGATTGATTAAACTTGAATTTTAACACTATCTCAGCACCTTCCAGAAATACTTATACAAACACTAAAGCCATTTACCCTGCAAGAGGAAGTTTTCAGAGAGCTTTGCTTCTGTGCAAAGAGCGTTGGCCCTGGACAGTACACAGCTGGGTCCACTTTCTGATTTGTCACATTCAGAGTGATCTTGGGCCAGTTACTCAGATGGAGGTAACAACCACCATCTCACAGGACTGATGTAAGAATTAAATAGGATGACCTAATGGAAGGCATCTGCTACATAATTGGCATTGGCATTAAGAATTGTGAGGTTCTATGAAAATAATGATAACATGAAAGATAGCTAGGTACTAAAACAAAAAAAATAAGTTTCTTTTAATTCCTCAATAAAAGGACAATTTTAAGTACAATTTATTGATATACAGACTTTCACATTGCCCATTTAAACAAGGGTTTGCAATGTAACTTGGCCAAGAGCTTGGAGGGAAAATTAGGATTATGGATACACTGAAACAGCTGGTACATATAAGCAACAAATTCTCCAAAGTACCTAGAGCCTTCCATAGATATTAGCTTGAGGGCAGGTATTCAGGCTTCCCAGGATAAGGATAACCATGATAACTGGCAAGAATACCACTAGCTGTTAACAAGTGCTTCCCTTCCAGAGATAATCTTAAGAACCCACATAATAACTTGGGACAATGCCTTCAAAACAAACTTTAACACTGGAGAATTCCAAAGATCAAACTATATGAGTCAAAAAGGAAAAAAAAATGGAGCACATATTGGATGCCTGTTGTGTACTGATCATTGTGCTAGATATGTAAAATGGTTTCCTTATTTGATTTCTTATATTACAGGTAGACAAATGTAGACTCAGGGAGTTCCACTTGTCTCACATCAGTAAGAGTTATTATTAGTGATGGGATTAGAACTCAGAGACTAGTCAAGAAGTCCCAGACTCTTCTTTTTAGTGCAATGTCTTACCATCAAGCAGGAAAAGCCCTGTTTGGGCTAATTCCTGCTGTACCAGTGCAGAAAAGATAGTTCCTCCCTTCATCAACATTGTAAAAAGAATCCTGAAATGGTAACAACTCCCACTTACACCTCCACAGCTCTGCTGAAAGATGCTACACAGAAGCTGTAAAAAAATAAAAAAATAAAAAAATCATAAGGAACAAAGAGAACATCTAACCAATTGTCTTCATTTTATACCAGGAAAAATTGAGGCTCAGCAAAGCTAATTAACATGTCCTCAAAGGCACCCAGCAGCACAGTAGGACACACACGAGCCCTATCTAGCCCCCATATTCTGGGGTCTACTGAGAAAGACCAGGAACTCGATTTTTCTGTTACTTTTTGTGTTCTTGACACTCAACAGATCAGTGCTTCTCAAAAGCAAATGTCAGAATCTGGAGAACCTGTTAAAGAGGATATGAATGAAGCCAGGCATGGTGACGCATGCCTGTAATCCCAGCAGCTCAGGAAGTTGGAGGAGGAAGGCAAGTTCCAGGCCATCCTCGGTAAACTTAGTGAGGTCCTAAGCAACTTGGCAAGACCCTGTCTCAAAATATTAAAAAAAAAACCCTAGGGGATGTAGCTTAGTGGTAAAGCACCCCTGGGTACAATCCCCAGTAGCAAAGAAGAAAAGATGAATTTAATGGGTCTCATCCCAGAGTGTTGGTTCAGTTAATGGATTGGAGTCCAAGATTATCTTTCCAATATGTTCACAATGATACTGACATGACTGGGCCATAGAACACATTTTGTGAACCACTTTTGCAGAATTAATGCTTCAGCATTTTCTCTATTTTGGAACCAGGGTTCTTCCTTCCAATCTCTTGGGAAGATGAACAGAGTTCTGATCAGACATTTGAGAATTTCAAATGGGGGTAGAAATATTCCTGGACACATGCAATGATCACTTTTTACTGGGAAACTTTTGTACAATCTGTGCAAACCATGGCAGAACCTAGAAATTGATCGGATCTTTAATTTTGTCTAAAATTCCATATTTTTTTTTCAGAGCAGCCACTAGCAATCTGTTAGAGCACCCTTCACAGTCTCACTCATGTCAGGATATACCTCAAAAAGGATAAACTCTGTACCATACTAGAGTAAAAATAGAAGTTCCACATGGCTAAAACTAGCCTTCCAGGATGCTTCAGATACCCAGGCCCTCTAGGGGCCTGGCCACCCACATGGTAGGGTGATGAGTGTCTTCTCCTATCTGAATTGATTCATGGCATGTGATTGAGAAGCTCTCAGTTGCAGAATCACAGTGGGCAGGGCAGCTGTGACTTCAGAACTAATATTAGAATGCCTAAACATAAAGTGACCACCAGTATTACTGGTAGTTTTTGAGAGTTGCAATGGATTCCCACTTTTAAAAAGTAAAAAACACAAAAAATCTTAAACAAGGAGAATAAGGGGAAAGGTCACTTCAAAGGGTGAATATCTTAATTAAACAATAAAGAGACCAGAACTTGGGATTTCATCTCACTCCTTGGCCTCTATGCCTGAGTCTTAGAGAATATATGATGATAATTTTGATTCATGTTTCCTATGATTAAAACCCCCTTGTTGCTTCTTTCACTGAATCTAAGAAAACATTCATGTGGAATATACCATTACTGGACGTGTCATTTAAAAAATAATTCTGCCAATAAAATAATACATACCCATGCTTTCTTATTAGCCAAGAGTCGACTTTTATGCTTATAGAGGCAACTCTCTTACACTTACTTAGGCAATTTACATGTATCACTCTGGGCATGCATAAAAAAGAAAAATAAGCTAAACTCATCACTACTTCATATTTTGCATCTGACACTTATCAATCACGGCATGACTTCTCCATGTCACCTGTCCTTTTCCATTCCATGCTATTCCTTAGTTCATCACTAATGGTGATGCAACGTTTTAAGAATCTGATAAACTGTTGTCTCTACGATCTTTTTCTAGGCCCCTAACACTCCATTCTGCAAGTTTTGATGCCCATCTCCCAAAATGACCACTATATTCTAGGACCATTGCTATATTATGATTACAAGATGAATCCTAAGTCAACAACTTTGTTCAGTTCTTACAGTTGATGCAATATGGAAATCCCTTTTAACATCACTAAGAGCTCATGGAGAAACAAAGCCTGAATTTTGAGAAGACCACCTTGTATTTTAAGGAAGGATACCCTACCTCAGTATTACAAAGCATGCTGGTAAGATTAAGAAACCCCTCTCTTAGGGCCTACCTTTGTAGGAAATTCTTAAGTTTGAGTAGACGCAAATTGTAACTTAAAATCCTGACCTATCCTTATCAACTGCTGCTTTTAGAATAGTCACTGCCACAGATGAATATAATTTGCCTCTTTAGATGAGTACAGGGCTTAGCAAACCATACGTTTTAACAGTATCAGACTTATTTTTTATATATGCCATATATTTACATGTCAAACTCTCTTCTAATACTACAAACAACATTAACCCAGTTTGTTGTAGAATCGTTCTGTTCCACTTCACTTACAGTGGGATTCCCAGCTGAGAGCCATGCTGGATATCACTCAGGAAAAGGAACTTCTCTAGAAGGAGTGAAAATCTGGCTCCTAGAACTTTTCATTGAAATTAGTTCAGCAAGTACTTTGTCTATGGAGTACCAATCCATGTTCTCAGCATACGTTTTTAAATTTTATTTTTTAATTGACAAAAGCATACACCTTTAGTGTACAATATGACTTTGGTATACACACACACACACACACACATATTGTGGAATGACAAATTCAACCTAATCAACCTCATTTCACCATGTTCTAATTGTGTGTGTGTGTTTGTGTGTGTGTGTAGAACATATAAATCTACTCTTAGCAATTTAATTATTCAACACATTGTTACCATAGACCTGCTGAACTTATTCCTCCTAACTGAGGTTTTATCTTTTGACAACCACCTGATCCAACAATTCCACTTTAGGGTGTGTATCTAATAAATGTAATGGCATATTATTCATTCTTAAAAAAAAAGGGAATCCTGTCATTTGTGATAACAAAGGTAAATCTGGAGAACATTGTGCTAAGTGAAATAATTCATGCACAGAAAAACATACTTCCTGCTCTCACTTGTGTGTAGAATCCAGCACTCTTAAATCCAAGTGTTTGGAGTGAGGGCTATAGATTATCATGGTAGAGCCAGGCAGTCCTCCCCACAAGAAGTCCTCCCCACAACTTTTCCTCTTTCCTCTCTAGTTTTCACATAAAAGAGAAAACATACAACCCTTGCCCTGATGTTTTAGCACAAGAAAAAGAGTTGGACACAAGATAATAAATGAAAAATAAAATAGAAATCCCACATCTATCAAAGTCAGGAAATACTAGGAATGCCAGGAAGTAAATGCTATGAGTAGTTGTAGGTTCACTATTAGCTGGAGTTATCAATAAATGTTTTCCATTTTTTTGGTACATATGATTTGTTATTACATATTTGTACATGCACACAATATAATTTGACCAATATCATTCTCCAGTATTTCCCCTTTCCTTCTCCTCCTCCCTTCCCCTGTCCATTTCCTATACTGTACTGATCTTCCATCAATTTTCATGTGATGCCCCCCAACTTTTCCTTTTTCCTCTCTAGTTTTCACATAAAAGAGAAAACATACAACTCTTGACCTTCTAAGTTTGGCTCATTTCACTTAGAAAAATGGATGGAACTTGATACCATTATATTAAAAATGACATAATTCTTTTTGAATGAATAAAACTCCTTTGTGTATATATACCATATTTTCTTTATCCATTCATCCAATGATGGACTTAGCTGGTTCCATAGTTTGGATATTGTGAGCTGTGCCCCTATAAACAAGCATGTATTGCTAAAGTTATGAAGACTTTAATTCTTTAGAATACTGAGGAGTGGTACAGGGCTGGGTCATATGGTGGTTCCATGCCTAGTCTTTTGAGGAAATGTCATACTAAGTTGCATAGTGAATATACTAACTTACAGTTCCACCAATAGCTTAAAGGTGTTCCTTTTTCTCCACATCTTCTCCAGCATTTATTATTGTTTGTACTGCAGATGATTGCCATTCTGACTGGATGATATGAAATCTCAGTGTAGTTAAGATTTCCATTTTCCTAATTGCTAATGATGTTGAGCTTTTTTTGTATATTTGTTGGCTATTTGTAGTTCTTATTTTGAGAAGTGTCTGTGTAGTTCATTTGCCATTTATTTGGGGTGGGGATTGGTGTTTTAAGTTATTTATATATTCTGGATGTTAATCTTTGGTCACAAGAATAGCTAGAAAATATTTTTCTCCCACTGTGTAGGTTCTCTCTTCAAAATCTTAATTGCTTCCTTTGACATGCAAAAGTTTTTCATTTGACATCATACCATTTAGTAATTGCTAGCATATTTCCTAAGCTTTTGGGGTCCTACTAAGAAAGTTGCCTATATCTATATGTTAGTGTGACACTATGTTTCTTGAAGAGCGGTATAGTGTCTGGTCTAATTCCTAGGTCTTTGATCCATTGTGAGTTAGTTGATTCTTAGAGTGAGATAAGGGTCTAGTCTCATTCTTCTACATATGGATAACCAGTGTTTCCAGCACCATTAAGAAGACTATTTTCTGTTTGTTTGTTTTTTATAACCTCTATCTCCCTGTATAGTTGATCTTTTGCTTCTTGGATTTGTTTATGTAATTCATTGTTGAAGTGATCTTTCATTGTCTGATTTTGCTGTCTGATGTCTTCCTTGAGACTCCAGATCATCTGAAGCATGTATATCCTGAATTCTTTATCTGACATTCCATCTGCTGCAGCTATTACCTCTTCTAACGTTGAGTTGACCTGCATTGCTTGTGGTCCTTTCTTTCCTTGTCTCTTCATACTGTTCGCGTTCCTTTCTACTTGGTGAAACTGTTGTGCTATTGAATTTTCCCCCTATATATTTATATTGCTCTTGTATAGTTGCAAAGTCTCCCTCGCAGGTGCGGGCGGCAGCTCTGCCCCTCCTCCAATTGGGGCAATGTGCCTACCACACCGGCAGGCCGCTGGGCCTGCTCTGCTGGTCGGTAGCAGGTCCGCCTACCTTGCAGGCGCGGGCGGCAGCTCTGTCCCTCTGCGGGCCGCTAGGCTTGTTCTGTCTGTGGTCGCAGTTCTGCCTACTTTGCAGGCGCAGGCAGCGGCACTGCCCCTCTGCAGGTCTCTGGGGCTGTTCTGCCAGTGGGTCGCAGGTCCACCTACCTTGCAGGCGCGGGGGGGGGGCGGCTCTACCCTTCCTCAGGCCACTGGGCCTGTTCTGTCTGTCGGTTGCAGGTCTGGCCTGTTCGGATGGTGGTCACAGTTCCGCCTACCTGGCAGGCGCAGGGGGTGGGGGGCGGCTCTGCCCCTCAGCAGGCCGCTGGGCCTGCTCTGTGGGTGGTCACAGTTCCCTCTACCTTGCCGGCTCAGGGGGAGGGGGCGGCTCTGCCTCTCAGCAGGCCGCTGCTCCTCTTCTGCCGGTGGGTCGCAGGCCCGCCTACCTTGCAGGAGTGATTGGAAGCTCTGTCCCGCCGCGGGCCACTGGGCCTTTTCTGAGAAGACTATTTTCTCCAATGTATGTTTTTGGCACTTTTAACAAGAGTCTGATGACTATCAGTGTGGATTTGTCTCTGTCTTCTACTCTGTACCATTGATCAATATTCTGTTGTTATGCCAGTATCATGCAGTGTTTATTACTATAGCTCTATAGTATAATTTGAAGTCAGGTATTATGATGCCTACAGCATAGTTTTATTGAATTAGAATTGCTTTGGCTATTTTGAGTCTTTTGGAAAACTGGGAATGTAACCACCATTTGTCCCAGCTATCCCTCTCCTTGGTCTACACCCAAAGGATTTAAAAACAGCATACTAGAAGGGCACAGCCACATCAATGTTTATAATAGCACAATTCACAATAGCTAAACTGTGGAACCAACCTAGATGCCCTTCAATAGATGAATGGATAAAAAAATGTGGCATACATACACAATAGAATATTACTCAGCAATAAAAGAGAATAAAATCATGGCATTTGCAGGTAAATGGATGGAGTTAGAAAAGCTAATGCTAAGTGAAGTAAGCCAATTCCCAAAAGACAAAGGCCAAATGTTTTCTATAATATGCAGATGCTAATTCACAATAAGGTGTGGGGAGGGCACTAGAGAAGAATAGCATTACCTTAGATTAAGTAGAGGGAAGTTAAGGGAGAGGATATAAGGATAGGAGAGATAGTAGAATGAAACAGGCATTATTCCTTTATGTTTATATGTGACTGCACAACCAATATGATTCTACAACATGTACACTCATAAAAATGAGAAATTATATCCCATCTATGTATATCAAATTACATAAATGCATTCTAATATCATGTATAATTAAAACAATTTAAAAAATTAAAATTAAAAAATAAATGAGTACAGAGCTATAAGAATATAACACAGATATTATTCCATGTTAATACCCTGCATCATCCTGGCCAGAAGAATTTAAATATTATTAAATAAATATCTGCAAAATAAGTTCCATAAAATACAGGACTCTTTCTGCATCCATAGTCCTGGCATCTACTCCACAAAAGCCCACTTTAGCACCTTACTAGGGAACTGAAGGATTAAAAGTTCCATTCTCTTAACAAATAAAACTGGAGTGTCCTGATGCCAGGCATTTCATATTATAAAATAAACCACCATTGTTAAATATCCCCAGTGTTATGTTATTGGCTGGATAGTTCACAACCAGGAAGAAAGTCCCACTGGAGATACTTGGGAATTCCTGGGGCTATGTTATTTGTCACGAATGGAAAGGAGGTTACCTCTGGCATCTGGTGTTATTAGAGGCTAAGGATGCTGCTGAACATGCAACTAGACAGTTCATAGGACAACTTCTACAACAAAAAGCTATCAGACCAAGAAATGTCAAGAATGCCAATCCTAAGAACTTCTGCTCAACTCTCACTAGTTTACATGCTAAAAATCAGCCACTTCTTCTTGCCCTATCATAGATGTTTTAAGAAAATTCTAAGAAGTTCTATAAATTTTCTTTTTTTTTTGACAAATGAATAGTTTTAGGTGCAAGAAATGATACCTAACAAATTATAGCATCTCATATTTTGTCAAAAACAAGGGTAAATTTTCTAACATTAAAAAGTGTGTGTTTTATAACTCAGAAGTAGAGAGCATTAAGTTTCCAGACTTCTGATATTGAGTGCGTGAGTGTGTGTGTGTGTGGGGGGGGGGGGTGCTGCTCTCCCTTCATAATCACTGTGGCAGCTATAAAATACCCTTCCCCCAAAGCTATCTGCCTCCTAATTCCTGGAACCTATGGATATTACCTTGTAGGACACAAAAGAGTCTTTGCAGGTATGATTAAAGATCTTGAAATGGAGAGCTCATCTGAGATCATCTGGATGGGCCCAGGATGGAATCACATGTCTCCTTGTAAGGAGGCGGCAAAGGGGGTTTGACAAACACAGAGGAGATGTGAAGACAGAGAAGGGGAGATTTGACAATGCCGTCCTTGAAGACTGGGTCATGTGTCCATAAACCCAGGAGTGCCAGTAACTGCCTGTGGCCACCAGAAGCTGGAAGAAGCAAGGATCCCCCCACCTCACATCTCCAAAAAGCATGGACTTGCTGACACCTTGACTTTGGCACAGTGATACTGACTTGTGACCTTGGTTCTGCCAGAACTGAGAGATAATAAATCTTTGTTGTTATAAGCTTCCAGGTTTGTGGTAATTTATTACAATAGCCACAGGAAACAAATATAGTCACAAAATGTCTGACACAGGTTCAGGTATCGCTTCCACATGCAACTGATTCTAGAAGAGAAGAAAAACCTCTTTCCATGCATCAATAACACCCTTCCTTCAACAAACGAATTTTGTCATAGGTCCACAGCTTAATCACACACACACACACACACACACAAAAAAAAAAAAACAAAAAAACAAGATGATGATGATGATCATTTAGATTAACCAGGGTACACCTTCTGGGTCCCAGGGACAGCCTGCCCGAGTTCCTTGTCTCTGTTCACAATGAAACTTGTAGACAAGAAAGAAGGGTCTGAGAACTATCAGTGGGTACCCAACAGTGGCAGCCTCCTCCCCTTCCCTGAAAGACCTAACTGTCATGGTTGTTCTGATACCAGGACTGCTCACAGGAGCTAGTTGTTGACACAGTGGCTGTCACCACTGCTACTGAAGAGAGCCCTATGAAATGTCCCTGCTTTGTCCTCATCAACTGTACCCCAACCAAAGAAATGGATGAGACCATTATGCTGGACTTTACAGTCAAGAAATGAACTTGTCCTCATCATAGAGAAGCTATGATCTGAGAGGAGGGTGATTTATCACCAGGACAGAGGTGAGTAGGAAGAAGGATCAATACGTTAATTGGATTTACTTTTACTTATATTTGTTTTCTACAGATCTGGATTTTCCCTGGAATTATTTCAGCAGTAGCAACCCGATCTACACCAAAACTCACTTGGTCTACTGCCAACGTGTCCCAGGTCCAGCAGCGGTTAAGATTCATCTCTCTCTCCTTCAAAACTCTTCATTATCCTTCAAGTTCTCACCCATAGCAGTAGCATAGCATTAATAAAAGAATCGTGTATGTATCATTTTCTATTTTGATTCTGGACTGCAGGTGTCCAGATCTAGGCCAGAGGCTGGCCTGGTATAACTCTGATCCCCAACATTGTCTTCTCCCACCTGCACGAGGAGGGCATCTGGGCTGGAGGACACTGGCAGAAGGCAGTACCCTTTAAATGTAACATGTCTATGAAATTACAAAAGCGACCAGCATTTCTAAGGTTACCATGACTTAGCTGCTGTGAAGTGGTAAAGAAAAGACATTTGTCTACAAGGTGATAGATCACAGGCAAGAGACTAAGACCCTGTCAAAATCTGCAGTATACCCATTTATTAATGTCCATCATAATAGTATAGGACCTTGACATATGTTAGAATAGTCTTGTAAATAGACCTCCTTGCTGAGAAATCTCTTTCCAGCATCACTATGATAATTAATGCCTCTAGACAGATTTATCATTCTTTCATCCTTTGAACATATTCTGTGCAAGGAACTGTGCCAGGCACTGAGATACGGAGAGTCTCCAGGCAGGACCTGAAGAACCCTCTAGAAGTTCCCAATTCACTGTTGCGCTCCTTCAACTTTTATTTTTAAATTCTTGCTTGCCACATTCCTGCCTACTAGAGAGTCTGCATATCCCCAAAGAAATTTCTGTCAAGGGATAATTTCAGTAATTTGTTTTAGAGAAACAATAGGAGTACTGAATTTTTAAAAACGTTTCGCCAAACTTTACCCTGCCCACTCCCGCAGTGATTCCGATCAAGGCTCTCTGGGTGAGCTGGGTATACTCCTTGTAAATCTCTGGACAATGAATACATTAAAGCTATGGTGCAAGGAAGCAATTTTCCCCAGGTTCCCATGCTCATTGGTCTCCACAGGATTGAAAAACCTAGCAGGACACTTCCTCCTTCCAGGAGGGGATACAAAGCACATTGGGCAGACCCACACATAGCACGCGCCATCCTGCTTACAGTCAAACACTGGGTTCTCTGAACACTCTGCATTCAGTCAGAGATCCAGGAGGTCAAAACCCAGTCAGATAAATGCAGAGCAGCTCAGCAGTGACAGCTTTAGCAGGCGCCAGTGGTAAGGTCTTGGAACTTTCCATTGTCCCCATTATGGAAGCATGTGTTGTAGCAGAAAGAGCACAACCTCTAGTGACAAACAGGTCTGAGGCCACATCCTGCATCTGTCCCTTCCTGGCTGTATTTTCTCAGATAAGTTGGTGTTTGCTCTTTGCTTTGATCTTTTCATTTCTTCATGAAATGGGAATCATCATCATCATATCTACAGTTGAATCCACAGGTCAAAGGCCATTGTCAGGTCTGTCACTCTTAATCTCCAGCAGAAAGTCTGATAGATTACTGAAAACATTTTATGTACAGGAAGCATCTGAGCTGCAGACACTTCTGCAGTAGTTATTGTCACTGGTTTTTGAGGTTTGGGCCTTTTTTCATCATTTTTATTTATTTTTTCCTCTCTCTGTAATCCTAGAATCCAGGAAACCTGCTCTCTACTACCACATATCGGACATTACTTTTTATTTAGCTTCTTGCATACCACAAGGGAAAGGAAATTTTAGCCTAATGATTTCTTTCTTTCTTCTATATCACAAGGCTGATTCAACATGTAACAGAATGTACGATTCCATAAAACCTGCAAAATTCTTTTACCTATAATGTGGCTCTCAAAGCATGGCCTCACCCCTAGTTTTGGATTCTAGAGGCCCAGGATGGGACCTAAGTATCTGCACTTTTAATGAACACCAAAGACATGCTGATAGCTTGGTGACCACACTTTGATAAATGTTAACATTCACCATCTCAAGGCTATATAAAAGAAACAGGCAACTACTACCTGCATTGCAGGATATCGTGAGTGACATGGCATTGCACACGTTCCTTCTATTTATGCATTTGGCTAAAGCCACTTCTTTGAATTTAAATAGCATTTCTACTAAAGTAATAATACCATGTTACTTTTGACCAATGGCTCCAATAGATGCAATTGTTACTGTCATAATATCTTAGATTCTTTTAGATTGGCTCTTTAAGAAAAGATTTCCTGATCTCAAGCCAGAGAGTGGCTATTTGGGGTCTATGGAACCTACAACCTCCGTCACAGCTGCTCCACTTTGCCTTTGTAAAACAAGACAGCCATAGCCGCCGGGCAACGGAATGACCATATTTCAATACAACTTTAGGCCTACTGGCCACAGTTTGCCTAGCTCTTCAATAATACTCAGGGACCTGAGGAACACACAGAGAGGGGTTGAATTCTTCTCTTGGTAGGAGGGGCTTATATAGGACTCTAAGAGGAGCCGGTATGATCATAATTAAATCACCAATAAATTTTATAGGTTAGAACAGAGTCCCTCAGGAAGGAAGTGTGAAGAGTGCGGGTGAGTCTGAAAGGAAATGTCCTCCTTGACTGACCACCGGCTACAGTTTGAATGTCCCCACCAAAACTCATGTTATAAATTTAGTCCCTATGGAGGTATTAACAAGAGGAAAATAATCCTACTATGGTATTTGGGGTGGGACCCATGGGAGGTCACTAATGCTGAATGAGGTTGTAAGGATGAGGCTCTAATCCAATAGAACTGGGACTTTACAGGAAGAGAAAGACCTGTAGATATTCAGTCTCACCCTATGATGTCCGGTGTTGCCTTCAGGACCTGCAGAGTCCCTACTAACAAGGACTTTGCCAGATGTGGCTGCTTGGCCTTGAAATTCCGGGATGTCAAAATTGGGATACAAATAAATCTTTATTCTTCATCAAATACCCCATCTTTACTTCTTCATTTAGAGCAACAGAAAACAGGCTGAGATGCCAACTCCTTCCAATGACTTTTGAGCTTACACCTTCAGAAAGGAAACTGTGTGGTCCTGCTTCAGGTACGTTCAGATGTAAGTTAAAAGTGGAAAGGAAGCCACAGGACCAGCTGCTGTGCCTTGCCCCAGGTGATGGGAAGGAGGAATCACTACAAATCAGAGACCTCAATCAGGAGGCCCCATCCACCAGCAGGAGACGGTTGAGGAGAAAGAGAAGCCTGCAGCAAAGCAATTAGCAGTACTCTGGAATCACTATACTCCAACAAGAGCACTTACTAGCAAGCCTCAGATAAGAAAATAAGCAGAACAAATACCTCTTTGAAATGCTAAAGAGCCCTAAAGGATGTCTTACTTGGATAGATAAAAACATCATAATTATTTTACAACAGAAGGCTGCTCAGAGAATCATCCCAGACTTTATAAAGAGTTTTTCAGCCCCCCAAATGGTACTGAGCAGCAAAGCCCAAGAAGGACTACCAAAGGGGCCCTTGGGCACCTTTAGTGTATACCTTGTACCTTGCCCTGGGCTTCCTGTTCACTGAAGGAAGTCTACCACCCCAAGGAAAGACTAGCTGTTCTGCAGCCCAGTAGATTTAGATGTGGACTTTCAACCAAAGGAAGGCTTTAAAGAGATATTTGAAGGTACAGAGACCTCAGAGATTCAAATGAAAAAAAAAAACTGACTCACAGGGAATATTGTCAAATGTGGCCATTCAACTGTGTGTGTCAGAGGCCAGATGCACACTGGTGTCTGTACTGCCTCCAAAGCCTTCTGTCCTTCCCCTATCCCACGTTGCCTAGGGGCAGAGGCACTTGTTGTAATACTTAATACAATGTTTTAGCTTCATTTTGGAATTCCATTTTTAACTCAGTTAACAGACCTGAAGAGAATTATAATATTTCTAATATAATCTAAACTGTCATTTATTGAGTATGCCATAGAGAATTTAAATTTTCTTTCAGATTTGTATTTGCCCACTGAATATTTAATGGAAAACAGAAATTATTTTCTCCTTTCTTGGTTACAAATACTTCAGAAGGGTGCTGTAATTCAGAAAGGCATTTTGTGTTGTCAAAATACTCTCCCCCTCCCAAAATTAGATGAATATTAACCCCAATCAGACAGGAGTTCCGGATACCCTAATGTTTGTGTTCTTAGAATGGAAAAAAAATGTGTATTTGAGGCATAGAAATTCAGAAGACTGAACAGTGAGTTTGAGGGTGGGGAACTAGTCTTTCCGTTACTCCTCTTGTCTTCTGTCATTTTAGAGGAACTTAAATCTATTATGGAACAGTCTAAATATTTAGAGTAAATCATTTGTGCTAAGCACACCTGAAATTAATAATGAATGACATCAATAACTTACAATATATTTTCCTCTGAACTAAAGTTGATTTGATTGACATTAAACAATTTATATACATTCACACAAATATGCACATGGTATATACATTTGTTATATATTACCTAGATACACTACATATGTAATATATAATGTATATGGAAGCACAAATAGGGAGATATGGTATAGTCTTCAACTGTGTTACATAGACATACTAATGTGAAAAAAATCACAGCATCACTTGACAAGCAGATTGAATAGGAAAATATAAAAAATGCAAAGTAATCGGTGTTTATATTTATTCGCATCTCTCCTTAAATTATTGTTCAACTGCAAGTCATCTACCACTATTTGTAATAATTATATTAATGAAATGGCATTTGCACCATATACCAGATATTTAACAAGGCCCCTGGTGATAGAAATAAAACTGAAGGTTTTGTTTATACTTTGAGATAAATATATAAAGAGCCCTACAATGATTTGATACAGGAAAGGTGAGTGTTGGGAAAAGAAAAACCTAAATATACCCAAGTTTGCCTGGCTTTGAAAAATCTATAAAGTTGAATAAAAGAATTTCCATATGCCAAAAGATCAATTTTAGAGGAGTTTTATGTCACAACTTGAAGATACTTGGGAAATTCTCCCATTACAAATCGAATTTCAAAATATCAGAGATTATTCAGTGTCTGAGTCACAAGAAAAGTATTGCTGAGGACCAAACCCTGGAAACCATATTTCATAAGGAATAACTAGAATACCTAGTGAAGTTCATCCTGGAAAAGAAAACTCTTAGTACAATAAGACAGGTGTCTTTAAATATCTGAAGAGCCACCTTTAGACAGAGATTTGCTCTGTTGGCATACAGAAAATAGAACAAGGGTCAGTGTGGAGACAGTTAGAGTTACCTAGTAATGATATAGACTACTTTGTAACTCTGTATTTCTTGCTTTGTGTTACTGGGCATATTCTAAGAGATATTGCCAGTGATTTGTCAGTTCAACTTCACTTCTTATCCACGAATCTTCTCCATAAATGTCCTGCCAAGTGGTCACTCAACAAAAGGACAGCATATGTCGAACAACAGAAAAAGTAGACCTTTGAGATGAAGATATAGGCAGAATTTATTTCTCAGTGAAGATGTGGCTTGATGGTCAAAAAATGCCACCCCCTCCACCAGCCTCCTCAGCCACCAGGCCTGGGCCAACCTCAAAACTCTCCTTCCCCAAAAAGCAATTTTGGATATCCCTCTAATGCACATTATAGCTTGAAGCCCATTGACTAGAACAGCAGGAAGATCTCTTTGTTGCTAAGACGCTGTGATAAAGAACAGTGTGATTGATTCTCAGTTTTCTCTCCAGGATTAATTTAGTGCTATAAATGTATTTTAAGCAAATTGACATTAGCAAGCTTTGGGGTCATAACAACCTAATATTTAATTAATTATTTGCTTCTTTCTTTTTATAAGAATTCATGAATTCTCTAATACCAGTTTTTTTTGTTTGTTTGTTTACTTTGTTTTTTGTTTGTTTGTTTGTTTTTAACATGATGTCCATGGTTTGGAATACACTGAAACTCCCTCCTCCCTTAAATGAACACATCCCTGTTTTCCAAACACACACACACACACACACACACACACACACACACACTCACTCTCTCTCTCTCTCTCTCTCTCTCCAAGTACTACCACTACTGGAAAATGCCAGTTTGCTTTCTTGGATTGTGAAATAGAAATTTAAACTAGAAATATTCTTCTCATCATTTCCATCCTTTTGTATTTCCTATCATTTTTGACCTCTTTATAAATTTATTTCATGGGAACTTAAACAAAAATTGCATTTTGGGTTGAGGCTGTAACCCAGTGATAGAGTACTTGCCTGGCATGTGTGAGGCACTAGATTCAATTGTCAGCACTATATATAAATAAATAAAATAAAGGTCCATGAAAAACTAAAATATATTTTTTAAATAAACTTGCATTTTTTCCTCCATCAGTAGGGGCCTTGTTGTGTATCTGGTATTTCATTAACAATTATTTCAGATAGTGGGAGGTGACTTACAATTAAATAATAACAAGATGAGAGTGAATATAAACCAATTACTATGTACTTTTCATTAAAGCTGAAGAAATAAAATCAGGAATCACTAAATGGGACAGCAAATTCAAAAGCTTCTGCAAAGCAAAGAAAGTGACTAAGAATGTGAAAAGAGAGCCTACAGAATAGAAGAAAATCTTTGCCAGCTATTCCTCCAATAGAAGATAAATATCTAGAATATATAAAGAACTCAAAAAACTTAACACAAAAAATAACAAATAACCCAGTTAACAAATTGGTGAAAGAACAGACACTTCTTAAAAGAAGACATACAAATGGCCAACAAATACTTGAAAAGATGTTCAACATCTTTAACAACCAAGAAAATGAAAGTCAAAACTACACTGAGATTTCACCTCGCTCCAGTCAGAATAGCCATTATCAAGAATAGAAATAGCATACTTCTGAGGATGTGGGGGGAAAGGTACACTGACATTGTTGGTGGGACTACAAATTAGAACAAGAATTTCAAAAAGTGTATGGAGATTCCTAAAAAGACTAGGAATGAAACCACCATATGACCCAGTTATTCCACTCTTTGGTAATTATGAAAAAGAACTAAAACCCACATGCTATATAGTGATAACAGCCACATCAATGTTCATAGCGACTTATTTTAATTCACAATTGCCAAGTTATGGAACCAGCCCAGGTTCCCATCAATAGATGGATGGTTAAAGAAAATGTGGTATATGAGTTTTGCTCAGCTATTAAAAAAGAATGAAAAAATGCATTTGCTGGTAAATGCATGGAACTAGAAATCATGCCAAATGAAATAAGCCAGACTCACAAAGTCAAGGATCAAATGTTTTCTCTCATATGCAGAACCTAGAGAAAAATAAGGAGAATAAAGGGGTCTCTGAAAATAGAAGGGAGATCAGTGGAGTAGAGGAAGGGGATTGGGGGGGAGGAAAGAGAGAAGAAAGAACTACACAATGGAATTGAACACAGTGAATTTTACTTTTATGCATAAGAAATGTAAAAATAATATAATAAGTAGAGGGAATACCAGTAGAGTAAAGGGAACAGAGGGAGAGAGAAAGGGAGGAAAAATAGAAATGTTGGAGACTGAAACAGGGCAAACTATATTTCATGCATATATTATTATGTCCAAATGAACCCCACTATTACATATAACCATAGTGCACTCATTAAATCATTTTTTAAAAAACTGAAAGAGATCAAATTTGACCCCTTATAAACATTTAGGTAAGACACTTGGTTCAATTCACTGTGAGGACCAGGTCCTTTCTGACCTGATCATGGGGTCATTTCAGTCAGGACATGTTAAGTTCTGCAGACTCTGAGCCTGACATCCCCCTCATGCTTGCCTCCCCTTTCCTCTTGTCATAAATGTGACTTGACATGAGAAATCACAAATCCTACTCCAGGAAGGTTCAAAACTTCCTCTTCTCCTTGCACAATTGTGTGTGGACCCCAACGTTCAGCTGCTAAGAGCTCTATGTCAAGTTTGTGAGTGTTTACTGAGCACTTACTTTACACTTGGCATTGTAGTTTTAGATCTTCAAAGAAGAGAGGGCTCAAGTCAAACTTCTGGAAAGAAATGCAGTTCCTGGATGCCGATTCCTGTTGTTGTCATCTTTAAAAGTCCTCCTTTCCCAGAAGCAAGTCATACTTCAAAAAATTCCTCTTTCTCAAAGTTGATTTTCTCCAAAGGCTGCCCTTCATCCTACAAATAAAAAATTGACATCTCATGTTCAGTTGTCCCAGGAAAGCAGTTCAAATCTACAGGAAAATGACCGTTCCCTTTATTAACCAAGGGGTTCAAACATTTGAGTATCATTGTGAATTTACTGACAGTGTCAAGAGGTGACTGGTGATAAAGCCAGGCTGGTTTGTCACCCAAAATGGGTGAATTTAAAGTATTACTGAAGGATTGTAAATTTGAACCAAGAAATTGACTGCCAATCCTCTGTGGAAGCAATGGTGAGAAATATAGAGCACTGGAGCTCCTAGTGGATGCATTTCCAGCTCTGCACAAGAACGGAGTATCAATAAAGAAGCACACAGAGAAGCAGGAAGAGCTTCTGTATATAGTAACACTGAAGCATGACTGCACGTTTGCCCTTACCACACTGTGATTGGATACAGCAAGTCCAGTAAGTCCCTTTCTGGTTTAGCTGGTTTGAGCTTATTTCTCTTTCTTGCAGCCAAAAGAGTTGCACTAACCAACAGGGAATAAAAACACACCTAGAAATTGAAGTCCTATTATACACAGACCCATAATACCCCCAAATACCCATGTATTAGGTTGTCTTTATCTGAGAGTCAATGGATAATCCCCTATCACTTTGCAGATCCCATTAAAATGTAAACTCAAAAACTAAGTCCTGTGGCTAAGGGAATATTCTTTGTGGGAATCATTAGAACTTGAAAGATTTTTTTTTAATATTTATTTTTTAGGTGTAGATGGACACAACACAATGCCTTTATTTTTATGTGGTGCTGATGATCGAACCCGGGTCCTACATGTGCTAGGTGAGCGCTCTACCACTAAGCCACAATCCCAGCCCCGAAAGAGATTTTTTATTTGTTTTTAAATGTAGATCAGAGTAAAGGATTTTTGGGAAAGACTTTGAAAGTAAGAAGGAGCTAAAGACTCATATTCCAGTCAATGTTTTCTGTTGTAGCTCACAGATGTATATTCAGAGCCCTGTGATATAGTGAAATCCCAATTCTCTCCTACTCTGTGCCCACATTAAAATCCATATCCTATTAAGATGTTTTTTCTTACCAGGGAAGAATGTCTTTAATGTTAACAAAAACAAAACCTAGGGAAATTCACTACAGAAATAGATTATAATGTCAGTTATCTGTCCATAAACAAAATAACGGAATATCTATTTGTACACAGGGAGTGGATGAGAGGGAAGGCCTGGAGGCAGGGTACACAGGATGGGGATTAGGAACTGGAAGACTTTCAGAATGCAAATTAATGATTAGAAGATATTTTATAGCTACCTGAAGTTTGATACCCTGGAGGCTTATTTAATGCAAGATCTTTTGGATCTGGATTTAAATTAGCACCAGAAGAAATCAGTAGAAGAAAAAAAAAAAACTAGATGGCTTGAAGGCTCATAGCAATGGGATGAAGACCTAAAGCTAACATTTACCAAATAGATGAAAGCTGATCCTCACCAAAAAATAAAAGGATTCATATCTCTTTGTTTTTGTTTAAAAAAAAAAAAAACTATCCATCTCTTTGTCAGTATTGAATACCTATCGTGAGTCAGACCTCATGCTAAAGGCTGAGAATACAAACATGGATTGAACAGCCACTGCCTGTAACAGTGACCTCCTAGAAGGACAGATAAGATGTGAACAGAAACATCTACAGTTTTGAGTCAGCAGCATGCGTCTCATGAGTAGCTTAGCATTTTCTCGGGGTCTGGAGCAGGGAGAAACCACTTACTGCTAAGCTTCAGAGAAGGGAGCACGGAATAGGACCCTCAGGAATTCCCTCTCAAATCCACTCATTCCACAGCGGGCCATGGAACATCACATGAAGGTCCTCCGTACATCCTCCGTGGCTCCTAGGATCCTGTTGTCCTGAAATTGACTTGTTTCCCTCCCATTTCCATCAGTTGAGGTCACAGGGGCTTCAAAAGGTTTTTGTCCGATTTCTTTTCCACATTCACTAATATCTTCTGAAGATGGGATTATTATAAAGCATGCTTTTATAAGCTGCCTTGATTCAAAGAAGTAAGAGATAAGTTCTGAAAAAGGAAAAGTCCTTTCTATGCTTAGTAAACATACATCAACCAGCCTCAGTTCTAAGACCCAAAATGAATTTCCTGAATAATTCCTTCAGGTGTCACAATCCTATGACAACACCATCCAGATGGCATCCTGACCCTGAAGCCACTCAGAACTACCAGCAGAGCTCTCAGAACGGGGGCTGGTGACAAGAAAGCCTCCATTGGCCCTTCCTCCCCTCCTGACTTCTACCTCTTCTGGGAAGGCATTAGGCATCGGAAACAAAAAATGAGCCTTAGAATTACTAGGAAAATGCCAAACGCATTTTTTAGAGGAAACTCTTATATTCAGGTATAATACTAGTTGAAAAACAAGACACTTCAGCTCAGGCTACAGAAGGCAGGTGTCAATTCTTCTCATCCCCCAATACTCTTCTGTCTTACCATCAACCCAAGATTAACTCTCTACTAGTGGAGAGGTAATAGGAATGGAAGAGTAAGGTGTGCTTATTAAACAAGAGTAAAAAAAAAATCCCCATGTAAACACAAACCAAAAAGGAATCAAACTGGCATCTTTCTGCTCATAGCAATCCTAGAAGTGTCAGGCCTGTGTAAGAAAAAGCTTCATAAGAGAAAAGAACTTAAACCCAAGAATTCTCTACCTAGGTGAGTTAGCATTCACCTCTGAGGGTAAAACAAAATAATTCAAAGATCAGCAACAACCCAGAAAGTATTTCACTCAAGTACCACCTGAGGAAACGGCTTAGAGAAAGGGGAGAATGATGGAAGAAAAATGACCCAGAAAAGGATTTCAAAATTAAGGAAAGATTAAGAGGAAACAACGGTATATAAAGACAATTACATCTAAAAGGGACTAATATAGGTTATAGAGCTATCCGGCAGCATGTCAGTATGATTCTCAGATATACCTGACTAAGGGTTTTGAATATAATTTCACTACTGAGTTCACAGCACAGAAGAGTGAGAGGATGCATCTCTTGGAGAAGCCCAGAACTGGGTCAGTGGCTGGGTGGAGCTTCCTCTTCAACTTTATCTTAACAGTAGTTAAGAGGTACATCCAGGGTGACTAACTCAGAGTTTTCTCAGGACTCTCTCAGTTTGGGCACTGAAAGTTCCATGTAACCGGAATCCATTCAGGATGGACAAACAGATGGTTTCTCACCCTAGATGCACCTGACCTACATGAAGTTGCCTCCAGCAAATATCCAGAACAATTTATGTGTAGGATTGTCAGGTTTGGAGTCCAACATTTGAGGTTTTAAAAGGTCTAATGAAGCAGGTCTCTCTCAAATGGGAGTATGGGAGGAGTGAGAGGGTTGGTTTTCCCCACCTCAGAGGATGCTGAGCTATATCTGGAGGAATTCTGGGTTGTCACAAATGAGAGAGGGCTATGCTACTAGAATCTAGTGTATAAAAACCTGGATGCTTCTAGACACCCTACATTGTCGAGGACAGCTGCCACCATAGAAAACTATCCGAGTAAAGATGGAAAAAATTTGGCCTATAAAAAGAAAAATCAGGCATAAAAGTCATACCATTAAGTGGAAATATACTTAATTATCCTATTAAGAGACAGAAACTGCCAGAATATATGAAAAGCAGATACTAATTATAGGAAATTTAAAGGAAAACAAAGTGGTGAAGTTTAATATAAAAAAAATAGACAAAGGTTGCCGGTCTAGCACAAACAATTTTGTACTGTATTATATTCTAGGAGTGACAAAGTTCTGAAAAAAATTAAAAGTAAAAACGAGTGCATCAAGAAGGATACTATAAAGTGACTTACGTTTGAATATAACAGAGACATAAGTGAGAAGGGCAGTTTCCTTAATCCACCAAAAACTCTTACAAATTGCCAAGAAAAATGACAATTCAAGAGGAAAAAGTTCATGTGGATATAAAGGATATAAATGGACAGTTTGAATAAAAATCTCAGTAGCTGACAAATATGTGAAAGATGCTCATATTAATCAAAGTTTAAGTAAATGCAAGTCAAGTAACATTAGCATTTTAGAACAGACTGGTAAGACTGCAAAGTGCTATAGCATCTACTATTTTGATGGATATGTGAAAAGGGGGTTCTCCAGTTTGGGGTAAAATTTTTAAAATTAAACTTTTTCTTGAATTCTTTCCCCTAGAGATGACAATAAAAGATGAATATGACTATGTTTATAAGTTCATGTAAATTATATATGTGACCAAAATTGGATTGAAATTAAATTTAAATAACTAAAGGTAAAGATAAGCAATGGTGTAACCTTTCGCCATCAAGGCCATGTAAATCATCACAGGAACACACAACTGTTCTACTTAAATGATGAGGACTGTTACCTTAGATCAGACAAAGATCTATTTTGTCAGGAAGAATCTTGATAGTGACAGCAAAGTCTTTGATTGGCTTTTTCTAATGTCATTCTCAAGAATTGGGTCCATCCCTCAAAACAGATAACCTAGCCATAGACAGTATCTTGTTCAGTCTTCTCATGTGACAGATGAGGAAATTAAGGTTCAAGGAGGTCTGAAGACATTTTTCCTAGTTACAGTGTTCAACAGTACAGCAATAGATAAAGATGTCCCCCCATTATTCTGGGAGGCTCCTGCTATCAGGATTTGGGAGTTCTTTCAGGACCATATCAGCATGTGGGTAAGAAGTGGAAGTCAATGGAACAGACAAGCCCTTCCCTGCCAGATGGAGAACATAAGGGATTTTTGTCATAAGACAGTTACACCATCTTACTCAGAATCCTTGCATCACAGTGGATTGCAGGGTCTCCCCAGAGCTCTATTCACTCCTGCAAGGCATGCCCCAGCCAAAGCTTCGCATACCTACATGGGGCCATTATGTATATACTTTTGCTCAAATTTCATGTCCCAATCCTAAAGCCAATTACCTCAACTCAGTATTTTTCATACATCCAATCATTTTTTACTATTCTTAGATGAGTAATGAGAAGCTGAAATGAAGATATCTAAGGTTACTCTCCTTCTTGTAGGAGGACAGACAGAGTGGACAGGAGTTAGCTAATTTATATAATGAATATTATTGATGAAGCCTTATCACAATTAAAGCACTATGAGAAAATTTTTTTTTTCCTTGAAAGAGATAAACTTTCCATCTTGGAATGTCACCATGTGCTCTGTTTACCAAAAATATCAGACAAGAGACTATGGATCTCTTGTTGCCAATCCAGTCTCCTAGAGAAGCAACTGAAGGTATAGGCCCTATTGAGGAAGGTGGGAAGTCTAACAACTGTATGCCAGAACACCATGTTTCTATCTTCAGTTATTTTTCTATTTTCAGCTAGTAATAGAGAAGTAAGGCTGCCATTCAGATCATCCCAACTGAGCAGCTCCTTCTTATTCAATCAGTAAGAATTTATTCATCATTCCTAGTTCCAGTACTGAATAGGGACTGTGTACATGCATCCACTCTGCCCTGTTTATATAAACTTAGCAAAGTCATAAATTCTCTATGACTTGGTTTCCTCATGAATACAACAGCTTGTTAACTTGGCAAAGTGGATAGCCTAATGCCTGGCACATTCAAGTACCTTAAAATGACTACTATCATTTATATGAAATTTTTTCGTTACACATTCAATCTTAAGTGTAGGTATTGTGGAGATCAAATAAAATCAGGGATGAAAACCTCATGTACACAAAAATTAAAGATTTAAGTGGTGATCTTCAGTATAGCGCATATTCTGAGTTCTTTCCATCATTGTGAGGCAGATAGATGATGGCATCAGCATTACAATTCCTTGGGAAAGAATCTCAGTTTCATGTCAAGATTGTGTAAGGAGGTGGTGGGATGTGATGATCTCGATCTTTTAGTGTGGGTAAGATGCAGGAAAGGAGAAGAAATGACCTTGGAAAATGATTGCTCAGAAATGTCAAGAAAATAATTTTCACAGCTGCATTGTTAAAAGCAACTGTTCTTAAACTAAAACAGAATTGCCTACAGACTTGTTAAAACATATGCCTGGTCTTCCCCCAGAACTTCATATCTAGTAGATCTGAGGTGAGCCCAGGGATGGCAATTTCTATTTAAGTCTCAGGTGCTGCTTCTGCTGGTTGTTTGGGGACAGCACTTTGAAAACCACAGCTCTCAGTTACTGTCTGTTTTCCAATTTGCTTTACTCATGAAGACCTCAGTATGGAGCAGTAATGTGGAGTGAAGAGAGTAGTAAGCCTGTGGTGTTCTCCCAGGCCCTTTCAATACCTGCCATCGTCCTTTGTCGTACTCTATTACCTTCAAAAGTTGAAGTCAACAAGCAGCTATTTAAAACAAAAATGCTCTTTTGAAAAGGTAGTAAGGGAGACAAATGTGATTAATCTCCTTTTATTTGGGATCTGGAGAAAAATGACTCTGTTGTTTTGTTATAGATTTTGATGTGTAGCCAGAGTTTGGCTCTGAAAAGGAGAGCAGCATCCCTGTTCCTGAGACGTCAGAGCCACAATTAACATTCAGACAGGCCCACTCACACTCCAGCAGCAGCCCAGATTCTTGTGCCCCTGGGACTATTGATCTGAAGAATCAATTTTGCTTATAAATTAAAGGGGGTGAAAAGATCTAATCATTAAAGCATATGAGACTTGGTTTAAGTGCAGAACAATTATGCCATGTGAAGAGATTATGATAGTTTGAAGATCAATCATTTGGAAATGTTATGTTTGGACTTGAGGAAACCTAGGAACCAAGAGAGGATATATTCTAAGGAGCTAAGAAAGCTTTTCTGAATGTGTGCTTATATGATGAGGATGCACATTAAAGAAATGATACTTGTAAGCCAAATAACCCATTTGCTTAAGACTCAACACCCTACTGAGAACAAAACATCCCTCCTGGTAAAGGGTGGCCAGATGTTTCTGGAGTCTCCAACAATATAGAGCTCTTTATCGGTCTCTTGCCTCATTACCCCACTGCATCTGTGGCTCCCACTTGTCCATGTTATCTGCCTCCTGTTAAGTTCCTTGAGATTATGTGCAGTGGCCAGTGACCATGACAGGAAGAATGCCAATGCCCAGTTGAGTAAAGCTAGCTCTGGAAGATCCTAGCCATCTCCTGGGGCTCCAGGTGCTGCGGGAGTCAGACAGGGCTGTCTTCCCACTATGTCTCAATCTGCAGCTGCTTTACTAAGCCAAGAGGATCACAGCTGCTCTCCTGAGTAACAGTGTATTATACTGCCAGGGCTACCCTCACAGAACAGTCCAGACTGGATGGCTTAAACCATAGAGAGTTATTTTCTCACTCTTCTGGAGGTGGGAAATCCAAGATCAAGGTGTCCAAGATCAGGGTTGGTTTCTACTGAGGCCCCTCTTTTTGGCTTTGCAGATAGAAATCCTCTCACTGTGTCCCGATATGGTCTTTCCTCTGTGTACATGCAATCCTGACACTTTTTTATAATAAGGATATCAATTTTATAGGACTAAGTCTCCATCTTAGTGGCCTCATTTAAACTTAATCCCCTTTAAAAAAATCATATCTCCAAGTATGGTCACATTCTAAGTTATTGGAGGAAAAAACTTCAACATATGTATTTGCAGGGAGGGCATAATCCATCCCATAACAAATACCAAGAGCTTCATCCTTTAATGATTCATTTCAAAAAACACAGTCAAGGGAACTGATCTGAGAGAAATAATCTCCAATGCTTTTCCGTTCCTTTCCACCAAAACTCAACTCATTCTATTATAAAAGTAGAGCCCCCATGAAAGTGAACAAAGAAAAATTTGTTGGTATGTGTGGAGATGGAGATATTATCTCTATTTAGCAAAAAACAAACTGTTATACTCACTCAAGTCAGACATCAGCATTTGGAGATGAAAGTCTCCCTCTGGACCATGGGATCCAGACCCTTGCTTTTACAGATATGGGGAAGAATACCCAAATCAATTTAGAGATTTAATAAAGATCAGCAGGAAAACAGTGATAAATCTACCTTTCCAAATTCCTAACACTCTGCTTTTCTACCACATATTTCCTATCCATAAAATGCCTAGAGTCTCTGTGCATGGGAGATAGCATCTGCTTTATTCATAGTCCACAGAGCTACCACAGGAAGAACAGAGGTATTGTGTTTCTAAGGAACAAGATTCCCATGTTCCTCCCACAAAATAGCTCCAGAAGGCGAGGGTTTTTAGGAGATGGAGGGAATTCTTAGTATACATCCAAAGGTTTCAGGTAGAATGGATAGTACCGATCATAACTGTGAAGTGTATCCTAAAACAAAATAATAGAAGTGACTCAGAATGAACTCAGTCCATTCTTCAACTTGTGGGCAACCATCTTTGCCTATAAATTAGCTTTATCAAATCAGAAATGCATAAGTATGTTTTTGTCTGTAATGCCCCAAAATTGAAAGTAGGGAAGTTATTTTTAACTCAAAGCTTCAGATAATTGCCTCAACTGTCCAATTATGTCCCACTGTGTTAAAAGACTTAAAAGGTGTTGACATCCCCAAATAGGCAGCCCATTAGTGATGCCAAATAACACGGGCTTTCATTTTTATTTTTTTTTTTGAGTACCAGAGATTGAACCCAGGGATGCTTAACCACTGAGCCACCTCCCCAACCCTGTATTTATTTATTTAAGACAGGGCCTAATTTGCAGAGGCTAGCTTTGAACTTGTGATCCTCCTGCCTCAGCCTCCAGAGCTGCTGGGTTTACAGGTGTGCACCACCATACCAGCTACATGGGTTTTAATTTTGCAGCAGCAACCCCCAGCCCCATTCCTGTAATTCAGATGCCCTTTCCTCTCCTTGGATAGATACTATGAATAGACCCAAGGAATTCTAGCTTCTTGGACAAGGATTAGAAGACCTGGACAATGACAATGAAATAGTGATATTAATACTGTTTTAGCCTAGTAATTCTTAGAGGTAGAGACTCTGTTACACAAAGTAAACATATTATAGCCAATATAGGCACTGAGACAAGTTACCTAATTGGCATTAGAGGAACAAGATTAGCTTCTGTTCAGAAGCTATGAAAATGCTCTGTCAACTAATCAAAATCATTCTGGAGATGTCCAGATGTCCTTTACAGGGTTATGTAAAGCTGCATACTTTCTGAATAATGATCTTAGGCATATGATTTGGCTTCTGATTGCTCCCTCTGCCCACCAATTAATCAGTAGTACCTTTTTCTGCTGCCCATACCCTCCTGCCTTTGACCCAGTCTTATTATTCTATCAAATTTTAATTCATTCCTTTCTCCAATATTTACCAAACACACATGAGATGCCAGGCATATTTCTTATCATAGTACCTCTAATTAGCTCAAAACACTCTCTTCTGACATATCTTAGGGTCCTTGCTATGCCCGCAGCCTCATGCTGAAGGAATCTCATATATCGTGTGGTGGGTTTGTAATCTGATATCTTACCGCTCTGTCTACAGCCAATTGAACCAGAGAGATGTCTGCAATTACATGGGATGGGACAGAATTCATCAGTATTCGAATTTAATGTGTGAAATCCATTGCAAAGGAGTTTTAATGGAAAAGTTGCAGACTTACATGCAAAAATAGAAACTTATTGGGGTTTCTGCACACCAAGAGTAGATGGTGATCAGAAGCCATAAGACATTGTCAAAGCTTCTAAGGAACAAGCCATGATATGAGTCGATAGCCGAGTTTAAAAAAAAAAAAAAAAGAGGCAGATAAGGAAAACCAGGAAGGAGGCGGCTGCTGCCGAGTCACAGGCAAGGTGAACTAGAAAATGAGTAGCTGTAACCGGGATGGAGGTGAGGGATGTTCCAGTCCTCCAGGTGACTGCCTTCACATCCAGCGACATATGTTCTTGTCTTCCCTGTTCCCCTTTGCATCTTTATAATCCTAACAACCACATGCGCCTTTTTTACTTTAACCCGGAGATAAAACCTATCGAATAGTCAATAAGGGAAAAGACAAAAATACCAAAAATTACAGTACAGGTGATGAGTTGGTGTTCTAAGAAAATAGAGGAGAACCTACAACAGAGAAGAACAGATAAATAAGGGGATATATATATTAAATAGGAGGTAAAATTTTGTAGAATTTGGTGAAATATTAAGGAGATAAAAAGGAGAACTTTAAAATAATCCCAGTGGTTCCAGCATGACCTCAGGATGGGTGGTTTTACTAATTACTGAGGCTAATAGAATAGAGTGACTAAGTATGAGAGAGGAAGAAGAGAAACTCAAATTAGGACAAGCCAGATTCAATAGATGTGCTGGAAACCACAGAGAAATGTCAGGTGGACACAGAGGGGCCAGGATCTCAGCAAAACAATACAGGTATATGGAACCATCATAGCAAAAATCAATATGAGGCATTTAGATACAATGATCCTGAGACTGCCTAGAGAATGAGCCGACTCAAGAAGAGTGGAGCCCTGCCTGACACCTCACAAATGGCAGAATGTATGGTAGAGTAGGTGAAGTCAGCTGAACTTCTCTGTGACTCTTCCTTCTGTATCTCAAGCTACGAAGACTCCTTCCTGTTTCCAGGGCAGTATCTTTGCCTTATTTCATAAGGAGCAATCATATTTTATCCCCTCACCATCTCATATATGCAAATCTCACCTCTCCCTTAGAGAGGCATTCTGCCTTAGGGTTCATTCAGATGGTATCTGACACATAGCAGTTAGGGATAGTGGGTGAAGACACTCAATTCAGAGGCCAGAGCCCTGAATGCCTGCCCAAAATCCTTTCCCAAACCATGCAACCTTGAGAAAATGTCAAAGGGGACAATCACTTCATTGAACCTGTTCTATGGGTCAAACATAATGTAAAGTACTTGATTGACCTCTTAGTCTTTTTGACAAATATGTAAGTCAGGGATAAGTCTTCCCACTATAAATATTAACACAATTGGATCTAAAAAGTTTGAATACATTGCTACAAGTGACAACAGAGGTCAATTGTAAAGCAAAATTTACTTAAAACCCAAAGTTCTATACTTTCCCTTATTCTACTTGGTCAGACCAAGTAAACCATTGTACCTCTTCTAACATTAGCCTCCTCACCTATAAAATAGATGATTTTAAAGTGGTTAAAGGTCATGAAGAGACATTTATCAAGAAAAAATAATTATATACATATATATGTATACACAATTGACCAACAGGTATATTAAAATGGTCAACATTACTAATCAGGGAAATGCAAATTAAAACCATAATGAGATATCATCTCACTCCAGTTGGAATGGATATATTCAAAAGAACAAGAAATAAAGGCTGATGTAGATGTGAAGAAGGAGAGATTCACTAACACTGTTTATGGAGATGTGAATTTGTACGTCCATTTTGGAAAACGGTATGGAAAGTCCTCAGAAGAACTGTAATCCAGTCATCCCCCTGCTCAGTATATATCCAAAAATACTGAAATCAGCACACCAAAAAGATATCAGCACCTTCATGTCTACTGCAAAAAAGCCCTATATAAAAAATGAATGGATGATGAAAATGTGGCATGTATACAAAATAGAATATTATTCAGCCATAAAAAGAATGAAATTCTTCAATTTGCAGGAACATAGATGAAACTAGAAGGACATTATGTTAAATGAAATGATCCAGGCAAAGAAAGATAAATGCTACATGTTCTTAAAGTGGAGGCTAAAAAAATTGATCTTGAAGTACAAAATAGAATATTAACAGAACTTGGGAAGGATATGCAGCATAGGGGATGGAAAGAAGATGGTTAATGAGTACAGGGGTATAGTCGGGAAAGGAAGAATAACTTCTAAGGTTTTATGGCACATTTTAGTCGGCTACAATTCAATGAATATTTCAAAATAGCTGAGAAAGAGGATTGAGAATATTCCCAAATCAAAAAAAAAAAAAAGATATATGTCTGAGACGATAGCTATGCCCATTTTGAGGATCTGATTGACACACAACATATACATATGTTTTTACGTCACACTGAGCCCCTTAAGCATATACAATCAGGTGCCAATTAAAAAATGAAAATTTTTAATATTTTTAAAAATACAAAACATTGATCGCAACTGAAAGAAATATATGTGGTGCATATGAAAAGATGATATTATAATTAAATGTGAAGAACATGGAGTCAGGCTCCGTGGCTTCAAGTTCAAATAAATCCTGCCAGTCATAAGCTTCATGATCTTGGCAAGTTATTTAACTTCTCTGTATCTCAGGTTCCTCATCTGTCAAATGAAAATAATAAAATTCTTCACGGGAGCTTGAGAGGAGCAAAATGAATAACATATTTATAGCATTCAGAACAAAAGCAAGGACACAGAAGCACTCATCGAAATTAACTGCTTTTACTTTTAGTTCCTACTGAACCTACTTCATTTCCAAGTGTTGTAAAAACTCAACCAAAACAGCAGAAAGGAAATTCTCACCTGTGTGTTCCCTAGCAAAAAAAAATCACCAAGGAACTCCTCCCATCTCTGAAGTAAAGCAAAAGGAATGATCAGTGCATAGAACAAAGAGAAATTCTGCCCCTGTTGACACCTCTTGTTCTTCCTCTGTTTCAGACTTGCAGAATATTACAGTTGAAACAGAATGTACTTTCCTCTACGAAGAAAATAGCGTATGGAGCTGGGGATGTGGCTCAGCGGTAGCGCGCTGGCCTGGCAGCTTGGGGCGATGGGTTCGATCCTCAGCACCACATACAAATAAAATAAGATGTTGTGTCCACCAAAAACTGAAAAATAAATATTAAAAAATTCCCTCTTAAAAAAAAAGAAAAGAAAATAGCGTAGAGGATGCATCCTCAGAAGGAGCCACGTATCTTTGTGCAACCCACAAAAGACTGTTGTGTTTTAATATCTGAAGGGCTGAAAAATAAATAAAACCAAGATGGAAATAATAAGCGGCCCACAAAGAATAAAATACCCATTGAAATGGCTTCTTGTGGAAAAAGTTTGTGCATCTTGCTCTGTTGGAACACAATCTGGACTTGGTTCATCCTTCACAGAGGAAGGAGCTGGAACTCTCCCATCACGGTCTCTTCTATTCACATTCAACTACACTATGAATAGGAAGGAGAAAAACACCTTTAAAAGGTTCCCTCAGCAAAGAATAAAAGAGAAAAGCAAGCAAACTCAGTCACTCATTTTTAAGAATAACTGAAGATATTTATTGAACTTTTTATAAAGGGTGCTTTTTTTTAGTACTAATTAGCTAATCCACCTCTTTCTTCCCATCCCTTTATGTATTCAGGATTCCCTGAAGGGGGGGACCTAAATGAACAAATCCTCAGGATAGCCCTGCCTGCCTTTTCTCACTTCTTTTCAATTCATTCTTTATTTAACTGGGGTTTTTTTTTTTAACTATTGGAATTAATGTCCTCCTTCCCCACCCCCAGCTGCATTGCCTTTATTTCAACAAGAATAGATCATCAAAAGCAATGGACAAGAAACAGGGATCCGATAATGTCTAGTTGACAGTAATGACAGGAGAGAGAAATAAGGCAAGCTGCCCCTCCCCTCCCCACCACCGTGACATTTAAGTAAGACACATAATGAATGACAAGCTTATTAAAAATAAATAGCAAGTCATCAAGATGTTAACAAAGGCAATAATTAAGCCACATTGACCCTTGGGTTAAATTTTGCCTGACAGCAAATGGCCATCTGGAAAGGCAGAGGGCATAAGGCCTAGGCTATTAAGCTATCTCTGTTGGGGCCACCCCAACTCCACATTTTCCACCAAGAAAGTCTGTTTCCATGGCCCCTGATCTCATCCCAACCATTCACTCCTTACTCACACTCTTACCTCTGTAGAAATGGCATTTGCCACCACTCTGCTAAAATTTTTTTAAACTAACTTAATAAGACATAACTAAGAATTTCTAGCCTGGGTCCAAATGGTAGATCCCAATTATTCTGACCCTATAAGAGAGAATATTTTGGTGGTAGTTGACACTGACAAAGTTCTGGAAATCTTCTAGTTACTCCTACCAACCCATAATGAGACTCTTGAATTACCTATCTAGCAATGTTTCAAGACTATAGTTTCTGGGATAACTTCTTGGGAAACTTCTGAATTGTCTTCTATTCCAAGACATTTTCTTCTCATTTTTTTTTCAAGATCCAGTTTAAGAACTGGGGATATAGCTCAGTTGGTAGAGTACTTGCCTTGCATGCACAAAGCCCTGGGTTCAATCCCCAGAACCATAAAAAAAGAAAAAGAATAAATAAAAGAAAAAAATCCAGTTTAAAAGCAATTCTCTCTGTGGAATCTTCTCTGACAATTTCAGAACTAAAGTTCTTACAAGCTCCTTAGGATCTGTTGTTTCATTTACAAGTCATATACTAATTATATTTTGTAATATTTTATTCCATCATCTTATTAAGTTGCATCATTTCTTAAAGTTTTACTCATCTCCCAGATCAACAGAAGCCTCCAAGATCCACGTCTTCTGTCCTTCATATTTCCCAGAGGCAGACAGAATGCGTTCTTATGTAACAGGTGCCAAGCAAATGTTTGCAAACTTGACTGATTGCTTAATAAGCTTATAAACTTAGAATTACTTTTTGTGCACAGTTGGACTTCTTTTAATTGTATTAAAATGGTGTGAAGCAAAAGTTGTTGAATATTAAAGTCACCTGAGAAATTTTTTAAACTTCAATTGACAAAATTGCACCTGATATCAATTAAGTATAAATGTCTTGGAATGGGAGCCAGGCAACAATTTTAAAGATTCACACTCGACATCAATGTGCAGTAAAGGTTGGGATAAAGTATATTAACCTCAACTACCAGAGTTAGACCCAACATTTAACTATGAATCTCAACTTTTATTTCAATGAAGAATTAAGGAACCTCCACTAAGTATTAGTCAGTGCATCCGGTGCTCGGCGCTGTGTACAGTGGAGAACAAAATAGAGCCTCCACATTCATGGAATATGCAATCTGGTAAATCTAATAAACCTGCAGCCCTTTCTTGTGCTAACATTCCTGTAGTGTATTAATACTCTCCATGACTATTTTAGAGAGTGCATCATTTGAAGTTACTTTATCAATGTCGTAATTCACTTTTCCTCTCTGTTATAAACACTTTGGGGTAAGCTTAGGCTCTGATTTTCTTTGCAAGATCCTCAAAGAACACAGACAACATTACACACACATAAAGGAGAAAATGATAAACTTTATGACAACAATAATGATGATGATTTAGACTGTGGTGACAAAAAGTGGTGCTTAAAGAAAGCAGCCAAATTTTAAAAAATTAAATTTAAATTTCTAATTGGATCTAGACCAAAGAGTGAAAAGATCTAGCCAATAGGCTATGGATTTATTTTAATTCACCACAGAAACAGTGATTCTTTGGGTATGCAATAACCCTTAAATTAAAGCAATCAGTATTTTATAAGCCTTATTTACTGCCCTTAATGGGAAATGAATTAGATGGGAAAATACTGAATTGATATGTTGAAATGTTTTGTGCCTTATTAATGCTATGATGCAAGCATACTAATCAGAACACTGTTCTACACTGAATCCATTGGAAAGACAATTTGGGTTAATAGAACTCAATTTTTATCAGATTTTTCTAATCTTGGGTCCTTCACCACTCATGATTTTTTTTGCTTAATTCACCTGTCCTCCACCTCATTTTTAAACTTCTGATTGTTTCCCCTGCAGTGTTCTGGAAGCCCATTTTAGATGCTCTCCACCCTAAAAGGGAGTCTGTGAGAACCGGAAAAAGAATCTGGTGCCAGATCATTTTGCTAATGGAAGATAATTATCATGATTATCTCATCCTTGCTTAAAAGCTCTAATGGTACCAAGCAGCCTCTCTGACAGGGTGAAGCCTCCACCAAAATATGTTGACTCTCTTTGTGGAAAAACTTGTCATAGTCCTCTGAATAAGGAATGATTATCAATAATTCTTCAGGTAAGACTCTTAGGAGAAGACATCACAGAGGACTCACTTGGATCATCCTCCTTGGATCCTAGCTGGGGTTTGGCAACCAATGTGCTATATGACCTTGGCTGAGTCCTGGAATCCTTCCTTGGACCAGAGGGGGTAGTGAGATGAAAACAATGACATAATGGGGATTAGCATTATTTGAAAAACATGAAGTGATTTTATAAATTTATTAAAATTATTCATAAAAGTTGCAAAATTAAACATGACATCTTTCATAAATTTAAAGGATGGTTATTAATACCTAGCTTCTAACTCTGGAGCAAATGCGTCAATGTCTACTTGCCAATCAAAGTAAATATTTCTATATTCAATGGGCAAAAACCATAGCTCTGTTCATTAAGAGATGTATAACATTGGGCAAGTTACTAGCCCCCCTACACCTCTAATTTCACCATCAGTAAAATAGGCATTAAGTTTTTCTATCATGGAAAAGCCGAAATTCTCTGTGAAGCTAACATAACATTGATACCAAAATTTGACAAATATAACTGTGTATACTTTATCTTGCCTACCAGTTTTTCCTTCAGTTTTTTAATTTGTTATGACAGAAGAATGCATTACAATTCATATTACACATATAGACCTCAATTTTTCATCTCTGTTTGTACACAGTCACACTATTCATGTCTTCATACATGTAGTAAGGGTAATGATGTCCATTTCACTCCACCATCTTTACTTTCCCCATGTCCCTTCCCTGCCTCTCCTTTTTCCCCTTTGCCCTATCTAGAGTACATCTAATCTTCCCATGCCCCGCCACACCATCACATTATGAATCAGCATTCTTAAATCAGAGAAAACATACGGCATTTGGTTTTGGGAGATTATATTCTCCAACTCTATCCATTTACCTGCAAATGCCATGATTTTATTCTCTTTTAATGCTGAGCAATATTCTATTGTGTATATATGCCACATTTTTCTTTATCCATTCATCTACTGAAGGGCATCTAGGTTGGTTCCGTAGTTTAGCTATTGTGAATTGTGCTGCTATAAACATTGATGTGGCTGTGTCCCTGTAGCATACTGTTTTTAAGTCCTTTGGATATAGACCAAGCAGTGGGAAATCTGAGTCAAATGGTGGTTCTAGTCCCAGTTTTCCAAGGATTCTCCATACTGCTTTCCATATTAGCTGTACCAATTTGCAGCCCCACCAGCAATGCATGAGTGTGCCTTTCCCCCCACCCCCACATCCTCACCAACATTTGTTGTTTGTATTCGTAATAGCTGCCATTCTGACTAGAGATGAAATATTAAAGTAGTTTTGATTTGCATTTCTCTAATTGCTAGAGATGAACTTTTTTTATATATTTGTTGATCAGTTGTGTAACTTTGAGAAGCATCTGTTCAGTTCCTTACCCCATTTATTGATTAGGTTATTGATTTTTTGGTGTTAAGATTTTTGAGTTCTCTATGTATCCTAGAGATTAGTGCTCTGATATGCGTGTGGTAGAAATTTGCTCCCATTCTGTAGGCTCTCTATTCACCTCACTGATTGTTTCTTTTGCTGAAAAGAAGCTTTGTAGTTTGAATCCATCCATTTATTGATTCTTGATTTTAATTCTTGCACTATAGGAGTTTTATTAAGGAAGTTGGGACCTAATCTGACATGATGGAGATTAGGGCCTACTTTTTCTTCTAATAGTCTCAGTCTCTCTGGTTTAATTCCTAGGTCCTTGATCCACTTTGAGTTGAGTTTTGTGCATGGTGAGACATAGGGATTTAATTTCATTTTGTTGCATATAGATTTCCAGTTTTCCCAGCACCATTTGAAGAGGCTATGTACGTTTTTGTAGCCTTTGTCTAATATAACTGTAATTATGTGGGTTAGTCTCTGTGTCCTCTATTCTGTATCATTGGTCTACCAGTCTTTTTAAGTGCCAATATCATGCTGTTTTTGTTACTATTGTTTTATAGTATAGTGTAAGGTCTGGTATAGTGATGCTATCTGCTTCACTCTTCTTGCTAAAGATTGCTTTAGCTATTCTGGGTCTCTTATTTTTTCCAGATGAGTTTTATGACTACTTTTTCTATTTCTAGGAGAGAATTCTTTCAATTTTTCTCCATTTAGAATGATGTTTTGCCTGCCAGTTTTACACATGAATATTGAGGGCAGTGGAGATATTTTAAATATCAATTTTATATTACATTATAAGCATAAAACACAATGACCACGTTTATTTAGTAAAATAAATATGATATAAGCTGGGAAATCATTTAAATCCCAAAAGAAAATCTTTTTAAAGATTATGTAATTCAAAAGAATTCAGTGATGAATTGGGTAGATAAATTGAACAGAATTTCAATAATACTGTACCATAAACAAATTTTCCAGAATTTTTCCAAAATATATGCAGGGATTTATGATATTATAAAGGTGAGTTTTTAACTTATTGAGAAAAAGACATTAAATCAAAGAAAGATAAGTGAGGAAAACCTCAATTAGATCCCAAAGTTATTTCTTACAGAAAAATCTAAAAGTTTTTTTTTAAAATATGTCAGATACAAACATAAAAATAATAAAGTTTGATTATCGTTATAGTTTTAATTGTGAGGAAGAGCTTACTTTAGTAATTATGCAGTTATGTAAACATTTATGTAAAACTCATAGTAATCACAATGTGAAAAATATGTAGTGGATACAAAAAAGTAAAAATAACCAAAACATATTACATCAAAAACAAAAATCAGCAAATTACAAAGGATGATGGAATAAGATATTTTAAAACAGATCTACAAAATAGCTCCCAACTAAAAAAATGATAATAGTAAGTCCTTACCAACCAATAATTTTTTAAATAGCCTGTATTCTCCTACCAAAAGACACAGTAGCTGAGTGGACACAAAATGAAATCAAGACCCAGTTATGCTCTGCCTACAGGAGACTCTATAAGGACACACATGAGCAAAAAGTGAAAAGATGTAAATAGCCATATTTCCATGCAAATGAAAATAAGACAAATCATACTTCAAATGAAAATATGGAATCCATGTTTCACCCAACATGGAAGCACCTGAATATTTAAAGGAATTATTAATCTATTTGAAGAAAAAAATAGAAATAAAATTATAGTAGGAACTTCAATGCCTCACTTTCAACAATGGACAGATCACCCAGACAGAAAAATAGGGAACATTAAATCTGAATTATACTTTAGACCAAATGGATCTCAAGACACATACAGGGTATTCCATTCAACAGTAATACATATTTTTCTCAAGTACACATGAAACATTCTTTAGGATAAATCATATTAGGTCACAAAACACATTGTTATGGCTTAGATGTGGTGTCCCCAAAAGCTCACATATGACACAATGCAAAAAGGTTCAAAGGAGAAATGATTAAATCCAATCAGTGATTTAATCCCCTGAGAGGGATTAACTGGGTGGTAACTGAAGTGGTGTGGTGGGGTGTGGCTGGAGGAGGTGAGAATTGGGTGTGTGGCTTTGGTGTATACATTTGTATCTGGCAAGTGGAGTCTGTTTCCTGATCACCTTAATGTGAGCTACCTCCCTCTGCCACCCCCTCTCATCATGATGTCCAGCCTCACCTCGAGCCCTGAGAAATGGACCTGGCCTTCTATGGACTAAGACTTCTGAAACCATGAGTCTCTGAATAAAGTCTTCCTTCTCTATAATTATGCTGGTCAGGTCCTTTAGTCACAGCAGCTAAAAAGCTGAATTAAACACGTCTTAACAAATTTAAGAAGCCTGACATCATATCAAGTATTTTTTTCCCCCAACCACAAAAGACTGTCATCCTATTATTGATTTCTAGTTCCAAACAAAAGTGGAAATATACCAAAACTTCCAGGATATAGCAAAGGTGGTTCTAGGAGAGAAGTTAGTAGTAATAAATGCCTTCATTAAAAAATAGGACATAAAAACCTCCGTTCCACCTCAATGAACTAGACAAAGAACAAACTAAGCACAAAGTTACTAGAAGAAAGGAAGCAAAGATCAGAAATAAATTACAGGGCTAGAAAACAATAAAGATCAATAAAACTAAGGGGTTGATTCCTTGGAAATGTAAATACAACTGATGAACTTTGCTAACAAAGGGAGTAAATATTTAAAGTCAAGAATGAAAAAGGAGACATTACAACTGATATCACAGAAATACAAAGAATCAGAGGAAATCACTAGATCAATTATATAACAACAAATTTAATATCCTAGACAAAAAAATTAATAAATTCCTAGAAACATATCATCTACCAAGACCGAATTAAGAAATAAAAAACCTGAACAGACCAACAAGAGACAAAAATCAGTATAATATCTCCCACAAAAGAAAAACTCAGAAGTTGATGGCTTCATGGCTGAATTTACTAAGCATATAAGAAAAACTAGTGCCAGTTCTCTCAAACTGTTCAAAACAAAAGAAAAAAAATTGATGAAGTGATTGGAGTACTTCTAAATTCCTTTTACAATCTAATATTATCCTAAAATTAAAGCCAGACAAGGACACTAGAATAAATGAATATATATATATGTGTGTGTGTGTGTGTGTGCACATCAATATCCCTGATGACCACAGATATAAAAATCCTCAACAAAACACTAGCAAACCAAATTTATCAGCAAAGTAAAAAGATTGTAGTAGGAGATTCAAAACTGGATTACAGAAGGTTGCTTTCCTGGATGCTCCCTGGTGTGAAACCAAGAAATCAGACACATAGCTTCTCAGCAAGGTGAGAAGAGAGAATTTCACTGGGAATTAATTCTGTACATTCAAAGCTGATCAAGGACTCAGTAGGCTTGATATAGCAAAATAAAGAAGAAATCCCTAGCACCTCTGCCTCTGGAGGAGGTGCCTACTGGTGCAATCCCTCACCATATGAAAAATAGTAAAAAGATACATCAATTAAAGGAGTCAACATTTTTAGAAGGCCTGAGGTGTATCTGGGAACAAAGAGCTCAGAGATCAAAGACACTGCCCAACTAACCTGGCAGGTATACTGCGCAATATCCTTGTGTGGGGAAAAAGTCACATTTATCATGGCTGCCTGAGAGAACAGAGGAAGGAACCATTTTGCAGCTGTGGTGCACAGGCCAGCAGCTTGGAGAACGGATTTCTGGAAACTGTGCCTGGTCTGAAATACAGGCCTGGAAAACCCACACCACGTGGCATAGAGTGCACCTAAGTGATCGGGAGAAAATCGAACATGGAGAGCTTTATACAGGGGAATGCTGGTCAGGGAAACACATGCATCGCCCCTCCTCACCCTCCAGACAGATCTGCTGGGAGAGTCTGGCCTGGCTGTAGGAGATGCAACCAGCCAGTATATTTTACTTGTATTTTCTTGTCTGGCTTTAATTTTAGGATAATATTAAATTGTAAAATAAATTTAGAAGTACTCCCTTCACTTCATTAATTTTTTTTCTTTTGTTTTTCAACAGTTTGAGAGGAATTGTCACTAATTTTTCTTCTATGCTTAGTAAATTCAAGCATGAAGCTGTCAGCTTCTAAGTTTTTCTTTTGTGGGAGATATTATACTGATTTAGTCTCTTACTTGTTCATCTGTTCAGGTTTTTTATCCCTTAATTCCCTCTTGGTGGATGCAAAAGGGTGGGGGAGGAATTGATTGAGTTTGGAGACTGAATCCAGAAAGTATGGAGTCCATGAGTGACTGAAGGGAACTAGAATTGGCCCCTTTACTGCATGAGTGAAAACCAGGGGTTCTTCCTAGGGGACATTCTCCCAGCAGGGTCCAGCAACTGCTTGGCCTGGGAGGTGCAATGATTTAAAATATACAGACCTAATGCCATTCAAGGAAGAACCTGAAGCCTACCTAAGTCTAAACCTTACCTCCAAGAGCCCTGCCTAAGGGATTTCCCTTCACACTCCAGCAACCCAACTTAACAGAGATGAGAAGGGAAAGCTAGAATCTTTTGAACTCCAATGGAAACAATTCGTTAACTTTTCATCAAGATTTTTTTTTTTTTTTTTGGTCACTCTGTTCAATTGTGACCTGAATGGTTCACGGACATTTATACATATTATTCATATCTCCTTCTTTATCCTCATTCTTAGCAGTTTTTGAAAATAGTTATTTTTCATGAATCAGTATTTTTAAGGACTTGGATATTTGATTATTATATATCAGTTTTGTTCTTGTTTTCTTTTCAAGTTTTTATTTTATACATTTTTCTCTCACTTATCAGTTTCCCTTGATTCTCTTTCTCTTTTCCTTTGCTAATAACCAATCTCTATTGATCTTTCACTCTTCCTTTTGTATATCTATTTTCTTTCCCCCTTCCCACAGTCATCACATTCTATATCTTAACAAAGACCCTCTAAGCTAGTAGGTCTTGGAATAATACATACCAATCCTTGAAAGAAAATGGATGGCAACTAAGAATACTATACTGGGAAAAATTAAGATTCAGATTTGATTATGAAATAAAAACCTTCCACAATAAACAAAAGTTGAAAGAATCACAACTAGAAAACCTATACTACATGACATTCAATAAAATAGCTTCATAAAGAAATGAAAAATAAAAGTGAAAAACAGCAAATGGGAGGAAATACACTAGAATAGTCAATCATAGAAGAAACTAACTCAAAACCAGAAATAAATCAAAATTACAGGGAATAAAAAATCATATTTCAATAATAACATTGAATATAAATGGCCTAAACTCAATCAAAAGACAGAGACTGTCAGATTGGATTGAAAAACAAGACGAAGCAATTAACTATATCCAAGAGACTCACCTCACAGGCAAACACATCCAGTCTGAAGGTGAAAGGATGAGAAAAAACATTCGCATGGATCTCATAAACAAGCAGGGGTTTCTATTCTCATATCTGATAGAGTGGACTTCTAACCAAAGTCCAAAGTGGACTTCAGAAGGGACAAAAATGGCCATAACATACTGCTTCAGGGAATTATACATCAACAAGACATATTAAATATTTATGCCCCCCACATGGAGCATCTATATACAAACAAACCCTTCTCAATTACAATAATCCATTACACCAAAACACAATAATACTGGGTGACTTTAACAAGCCTCTCTCATCACTGGATAGATCATCCAAATAAAAACTAAACAAAGACACCATAGAAATAAAAATACAATTAATGGCTTAGACTTAAGAATCAGATTATTTCATCCATCAATACACTTTCTTCTTGGCAGCACATAGATCCTTCTCTAAAATGGACTGTATCTTGGTCCACAAAGCAATTCTCAGGAAAGTATCAGAAAGATAATGCCTTGTATTCTATCAGATCTTAAGTGGAATAAAATCAGTGATAAAAAAATAGAAGCTACTCTAATACCTGGAGACTAAATAATGTGCTATTGAATGACCAATGGGTGACAGAAGAAATCAGGGATGAAATTTAAAAATACTTAAAGGTAAATGAGAATAAAGACTCAACATATAAAAATCACTGGGATTCTATAAAGGTAGTTCTGAGAGGAAAGTTCATTGCATTGAGCTCATTCTTTAAAAGAATAAAAAGTCAACAAATAAACCTAATATTATACCTCAAAGCCTTAGGAAAAAGATCAAGACAAAAAGCAATAGAAGAAATAATTAAAATCGGAGCCAAAAAAAATCAATAAAATTGAAACAAAGAAAGCAATTTTTAAAAAATCAGTGAAAGAAGATTTTTTTATTTTTTTTTTTATTCTTTTCTTTTTTTCTTATTTTTTAATTTTCTTTTTATTTATTTTTTATTTTCTTTTTTTTCTATTTTTTATTTTCTTTGAGAAAATAAAATTGATAAAAAAACCTTGAATTTCTAAAATTCACAATGAAAAAGGACATATCACCATGTACATTATTGAAATAGACAATCATCAGAAACCATTTTAGAACTCTATACTCTGAGAAAAAATAATGACATTGACAAATTTCTAGACACATATGCCGTACCCAAATTGAATCAGGAGGACAGAGGAAATTTTCATGAAGTTTAATTTCAAGCAATGAGATGGAAGATGCCTTCAAAAACCTACCGAAGAAAACCCCAAGACCAGATGGATTCTTAGCCAAGTTCTGCCAGACCAAAGAACTTACACCAATACTCCTCAAATTAGTCCGTAAGATAGAAAGAGGGAACCCTTACAAACTCATACTATAAAGCCAGTATCACCTTGATACCAAAATCAGACAAAGAAACATCAAGGAAAGAAAACTCCAGACCAATATCCCTGGAGAATATAAAAGCAAAAATTTTTATTAAAATTCTGGTAAATTACATTCAAAAACATTGAAAAAGTAGTGCACCACAAATCATATGGTGTTAATCCCAGGGATGCAGATTGGTTCAATATGCAGAAATTAATAAATGTAATTCATCACATCAATAGACTTAAAGACAAGAATCATATGATTATCTCAATAGATGCAGAGAAAGCTTTTGAAAAAAATACAGCATCACTCATATTCAAAACACTAGAAAAACTAGAGACAGACACATACTTCAATGTTGTAAATGCTATATATGCTTAACACAAGGCCAACATTATTCTAAATGGAGAAAAACTGAAGACATTCCTGCTAAAAATGGGAATAAAACAGAAATACTCTCTTTTACCACTTCTATTCAACAAAGTCCTTTAAACTCTTGCCTGAGCAATTAGGCCAAAAGAAGAAATTAAAGTGATACTAATAGGAATAAAAAAAAAAAGAGCTCAAACTGTACATTTTTGCAGATAACATGATTCTATATTTAGAAGGCCCAAAGAATCCCACTAGAAAGCTTCTAGACTCATAATATCCTGCTACTTTGCTGAATTCATTTAACACCCATAAATGGATGGAACTGGAGATTATCATGCTAAGTGAAATAAACCAATCACACACACACACACACACACACAAAAAAAAAAAAAAAACCAAAGGCCAAATGTTCTGATATGTTGATGCTGACACAAAATAAGGGGGGGACATAGATGTTCATTGGATTAGACAAAGGGGAATGAAGGGAAGGGAGGGAGGATGGGAATATGAAAGACAGTAGAATGAATCAGGCTTAAATTTCTTATGTTCATATATGAATACATGAACAGTATAACACCACATCATGTCCAACCACTAGAATGGGATCCTAATTAGAATAAGTCATACTCTATGGATGTATAGTATATCAAAATACACTCTACTGTCTATATAGCTAAAAAGAATAATAAAATATGTCCATTTTTAAAAAAAAATATTGTATACAAAAAAAGTGGGATTTAGCCGTTAAATACAAGGATGGTTTACATTTGAAAATAAATGTGGTATACCACATTAATAAAGGACAAAATCATAAAATTTACCTCAATATGTGCTGAAAAAGCATTTTAAAAATCCAATATCCATTTATTATAAAGATACACAACAAACCAGGTATGGAAGTAATGTAGTTCAACACCATAGAGTTTGTATATGACAAGCTCACAGCTATTATACTTGACAGTGAAAAGTTGAAAGTTTTTTCTTTATGACCAGGAACAAGAAAATAAAACCCACTCTCATCACTTCTATTCAACTTAGTATCTGAAGGACTTCAGTGCAATTAAGAAAAAAAGGGGGGGGGCATCCAAATTGGAAAAGAAGAGGTGAATTGTCGCTACTTGCAAATGTCTGGTTTTTAAGTGTAGAAAACCATAAATACTCAATAAAAAAAAAGTTAGAAGAAATAAGCCCAGTAAAGTTGCAAGATAAAAATAAATCAATACACAAAAATGAGTGATATTTGTATATGCCAAAAGCAAACTACTTTAAAAAGAAGTTATTACCTTTTGTGGTTTTCCTATTTCTGACAAAAACTACCACTGGAATTTTGATAAGGATTACATAGAATATGTGGCTATTTGGGGGGTTGTATAACCATTTTAACAATATTATTCTTATCCATGAAAACATACTAATTTATAAGAGCATTATAAGGAAATAATCTAATTTATAAGAGCATTAAAAATACTAAATAGCTTAACTAAGAGGGTAAAAGACATACAATTAAAACTACGAAACACTGATGAAAGAATTTTTAGAAGATACATAAACAAAGACAGTATGTTTTCATGGATAAGAATAATATTGTTAAAATAGTTATATACCCCCCAATTAGCCACATATTCTATGTAATCCTTATCAAAATTCCAGTAGTAGTTTTTTTGTCAGAAATAGAAAAACCACAAAAGGTATAAATAGCTAAAACAACTGTGATCAAGAGTAACAAAGCTAAAAGCATCATATTTCCCAATTTCAAACTGTATTATAAAGCTATAGTAATGAAAACATCATGGTACCGGCCTAAAAATAGATACACAGACCAACGGAACAGAATAGAGAGCATAGAAATTAACCCATGCATACATATTCAGGTTCTTTTTGACAATGACTAGAAGTACATAACTGGGAAAGAATAGTCTTTTTAATAAATGCTGCTGGGGAAACTCGATATCAACAGGAAGGAAGGAAGGGAGGCAGGCATGAACCTGAGCTCTGAGCTCCTCTCTTACACCACAAGCAAAACATCAATTCAAGATGGATTAAAGACTTAAATGTGACACCTAAAAGAAAACTTAAGGGCAAAACCTCCTTGATGTTGATCTTAGTAATGATTGTTTGCATTTGATAGCAAATCACTGGCAAGAAAAACAATAAGAAGCGTGACTTCATCAAACTACACAATTTCTGCATAGCAAAGGAAATAATAATGTTAAAAGGCAACCTACAAAATCTGGAGAATATATTTCTAAGCAATGTATCAGATAAGGGTTAATATCCAAAATATATAAAGTACTTACACAACTCAATAGCAAATAATAATAATAACCCTATTAAAAATGGGCAAAGAACCTGAAAAGACATTTCTCAAAAGAAGACAAATGCCCAATAGACATACAAAAACATGCTCAACATCACCAAGTATTGTAAATCAATACTGTTATGGTTTGGATGTGAGGTGTTTCCCAAAGCTCAAGTGTAAGATACTGCAAGAAGGCTTAGATATAAAATGACGGGGCCACGAAAGCCTTAATCCAATCAGTGGATTGATCCCTGATGGGATTAACTGGTTGGTGGCTGGAGAGGGGTAGGGTGTTTTTGGAGGAAGTGGGTCCTTGGGGGCGTGGCTTTGGGGTATGTAATTTGTATCTGCGCTTCATGATCATCCTGTAAGCTGCTTCCCTCTGCCACACTCTTCCACCATGTTGTCTGCCCCGAAGAATGGAGCCTGCTGTGGACTGAGACCTCTGAAACTGTGAGCCCCCAAATAAACTTTTCCTCCACTACAGTTGTTCTAGTTGGGTCTTTTCCACAGTAGTGAAAAAAGCCAACTTAAACAAATACCATAGTGAGATGTGTCACAACTTGTTAAGATGACTATTTTCAAAACACCAAAAATAATAAGTGTTGGCAAGGGTGGAAAAAGAGGGAATCCTTATACAACATTGGTGGGAATGTGAATCAGTAGAGCCATTATGGAAAACAGTATAAAATTCCCCCCAAAATTAAAAATAGAACCATCACATGATCCAGCAATGGCAGTTCTGAGTGTATATACAAGGAAATATAAATCACCATACCAAAGCAATCTCTCTACTCCCATGTTATTTGCAGATTATTTACTTAACCAAGATACTCAAACAACCTAAGTGTTTGTCAATGGATGAACAGGTAAAGGAAATGCAGACATATGCATGTGTTATCTTTATTCTTTACACACAGAGAGATATTAAAGAGTATTATTTTGACTTAAGAAAAAATTTTGCAGTTTTCTACAACATGGATAAACCTGGAAGACATTAGGCTAAGTGAAATAAGCCAGGCAAATACTGCCATGATCTCACTTGAATGTGGAATCTTAAAAAAAGGTTAAACTTACAGTAACTAAGAATAGAATGTTGGTTATCAGGGGCCAGAGGACAGGGAAATGGGGAGATATTAGCCAAAGAATATAAAACCTTGAACTGTAAGTAATGAACTACAAGTAAGTAATGGAGACCTAATATATACTTTGGTGACTGCAGTTAATAATGAAGTGTTATATACTTGAAATTGCTAAGACAGGAGGTCTCAAATGTTCTTACCACACACATACAAAAAAATTATATGAGGGGATGACTATGTAAATTAGCTTCATTATAGTAATCATTTTTATGTACAAGTGTCCTGTTATACCCAATTGTGGGAGACCAACCTTACACGTGACTGAGTCACACTCCCCGGCTGGGTGCTGACGCGCTCAGTCTCAAAAATGTGGCAGAGCTTTCCCCACCCTTCTTGGGTTCGAGGGTCAGTGTCTCGTGCTACAGCCCCATGGGTGGAGCTATGCTCACCTGTTCTTTTGTAATATAACCCCTTGCCCTGTTTAGGATAGAATCTTCCATGGAAGTGCCTTGTGTGTGTCCCCTTCTCTTACTGTGCCCTTGGGTGTGGCCTACCCAGGTGTCAGTCAACCTGCTGACAGTGAACATCATGAAGATAGACTCAGCCCCCTGAAACCTGACCCCTTGCCTCATTTGAATAGCTTCTCCTCAATAAAAGGGGTCAGCACATGCTCTCGCTCTCTCTCTTCCTGGGGACCCCTAAGGTCAGAGGAGCCGTCACAGTGACCCCAAAGAAAAAGGTATTTGTGTCTTTTGTGTGGTTATTTTGCGCAGCCCAGTCATCCCAGTTCAACTGGGGTAAACCCTGAGCCTTTTCGTCATGAACTAAAACCCAGCACCCAATAGATCCAATTTTTGTCAGTCATACCTCAGTAAAACTCATAAAAAAAAAAAAGAAATTCAACATCATAATGAAAAAATGTTAAAAGTATTAGAAAAATTCCATGAAATACATAAAATAAATTTGAGATGTTATTATTATCAAAAATAGCATATCATGTCAATTGATACTATAGAATCAATATAGTATTAATATTCACTCACATTAATTATTATATAATACATATATATTACTAATATTACTATTAGCTTGATATAAAGTTTTTAATTATATCCAGTATTGGCTAGATTATGAGACATAAAATTCAGACAAAAATAATATTGTCAGAAAACATTTCCTGCATGTTGATGGAAATATAAATTAGTACAGCGGTTTAGGAGAACACTCTTTCCAGCACTGTTTATAAATATTAAGATGTTTATATGCTTCATCTCAACAATTCTGGTTCTAGTCATTTATTCTCACAGTATTGAGAAGGGCATACTCCTGTGAGTTGATCTGTAGATAAAATTTGAGAAAGTTTTACTTTTCCATCTTACAATGCTATGCATCATTTAATGGGTTCTCTTTTGTGTTTTTGTTCTGTGCACATCCAAGTCGTCTGCCATTTTAACAATGGATAAGGGAATTATGACCAATGCACCGACTTTACAAAGACATTATGAAGATAGTGATGATCTACAGGGGATAACAGTAACTGTCTTGAGAACCCAGCATGTTAGGGCAGGTAGAAGTAGAACAGACTTTGGAGCATTCTGTTCTCTTGGGGATGTGGAGGGGAATGTTTAAAGTTTTAAAGAGGATTCTTGAAGATAGAAAGGACTAACATTTGTGGAAAAGTAGGAAGAAGCAAGAAGAACTTTGTTCCCTAAAAGTACCATGCTCTAGTTCTGAAGTGAGAATGGTCACCAGGTCACAGAGTAAGAGAAAATCAACCTGGAAAACCCAAAGGAATGGCCTTCCTGAGGCAGAGATAAAGTTGGAAGGAATAAAAGTCCGGAAGGTTTTACACAGTACTGTCTGGAATACTCTGTAGATGTGAAATTAAGTTTATGTAATGCAAAAGTCATAAGAAAACCATTTTAAAAAAAGTCTGGAAGGTGCACTTCTAATCCTTTCTTAGCCTCTCAGTGATAAAGTTAAAGGGCAAGCAAGCTACTGAGAATGCAGAGTCCCAAGAACTAGGTCTTTCTAGACTCTTAATGAGCTTTAGAAATTTCTTCATGATTAAACGGGAAAAGAACTGACTTTGTCTATTTCACAGGCCTGTTTTAAGGGTCAAGTAAAATAGTTTGTTGGAATACTTTATAAAACACACTGGGCGCTCTTAAATCGTCTGGCTGACAATTCCACTTCAGAGATTTGAACAGCTCTCAGAGTTGTTAGTGACCCTCTGAGAAGGGAGTGAAAAGATGTTTTCCTGTATCCAAAATGGTCTTTCCGGAAGTCCACAAAGGCCAGTTTTAGGGCTGGAAGGAAACTCCCTATGGCAATAAACAGCCACCACTACAAATCTTAGGCTGCAGCTTAAAAAACAAAACCTAAATCCAATAACTAGAATTAACAAGAAGCTGGATTTCATTTGTCATTCTTTTATTCATTATGTTTTGTAGTGTACATTTATTTTGTGCTTACAATGTAAGCTATAGATATGGATCATTCTGGTAGCTCCCTAATCAATAAAAAATGGCAGACAGTGTTTTAAAGAATTTGCGCCTTTGAAACATACATTTTTTTCCCTGTACCTTTTCTCCCTTATTGATGATTTGGGAATATGGGAGTCTAGATACAAATTACAGCCATCCCTACATTTGAAAGTACTTGTCCCTTGTCTTCCAGACTCCATTTATGTGGTGAAACAATGTTATTCCTCTCTCCTGTCTTTATATAGACAATTGCTTTTGTTGCATTATTGTTACATTTGTTGTTTTATCTCTTCCCATTTTTAGAATCTTAGTGTAGTCTTCCATGTACAGAAATTACATTATACCGTGCCTTGTCACATGTCCATCTTCACATAATTTTTCTGGGCATTTGGTGGGTCCTGTCAATATGGAAACTTATGTACCTCAGCTCTAGAAATTTTCCTAATATTATTTACCATTTTCTCCCATCAGTTTTTCTCTTTTTCTGAATCCCATGTGTTGGATGTTGGACCTAGCAAAACGATGCTATACTTTCTCATCTTTTTATGATACATACCTTTCTAAATGCGTATTTTTTCTTAATATTTTTATTAATGTTGTTCTGTTTCCTAAGAGATAATCTTGACTTTTACTCTCCTATTGATTTCCTTTTTAATTCCTGCCACTTAAATTTTCAAAAGATTTTTATTTTATCTGAGAGTGCCTTTCAAATAGTACCCAGTTTGAGGACCATAATTGTGCATCTTTTTCATATCTCTTTGAGGATGCTAATGATGTTGTTTCTTTGTGTATTTGTTGTGTATGTGTCTGTCATCTGCCATATGTGATCCTGGCTTGGCTAAAAGCATGACAGATCTTTGGCTATCTGTTCATTTGAAAGAGTGGGTCATTCAGAACTGATTAGTCTTCAGCTCTTTCAGTAATTATTTTTTCTTGCACTACTCGGCTCTCCAAGAAGAATATTCCAGTCTGTGCAGAAAATAAATTATCACAGCTATGGTTATTCCTTGAAACTCATAAGGGAAGTAATTTGAGGACTTCAAGGTCCCTAACAGCATTCTTCATCACCCTCCACTTTCAATGTTATACTTCTATCTTAAAAGGTGATGTGTTCCCAACAGAATCTAGGTGTCTTCTCTCCTGAGGATAATCCTCTAACCTTTTATACCTAGTGTTTAGCAAGGATGTTTTACAGATGGGGAAGAACGATATGTGGGATTTGGAATCTAAACTACTAATTCAATCAGTGTTCAAACCAATCCTGTTTTTAACCCCACCATGTGCCTCACTTTTAGGTTCAGCTGATGGTACCAATTTCTGGTTTTTAGGAACTGCAATATCAAAATATTTCAGTTTCTCCCAATGCTTTTCATATCTCCCCAAGAGCTGCTGAATCATTTACCCCATGTCCATAAACTGCTTCCAATACATTGATGCTTTTGTCTTATCTTGTGTTCTTTTTGTCCTTTGAGGTTTCAATCTTTTTTAATCATTTAGCTACTTTTAGTAAGATTTTCAGAGGGCATACAGATAAATGCTCATGTTGGGGCCATCATGTTTAATCAGAACTGAAAGAGAAATCTGAAGGCAGTAAAAGGGTGAGGGAAAGATCAAGCCTTCAATGAATCATGATTGCTAAACATCATAGATAATACTCATTAAGCAATCACATTGTCTTTAAATTATTTTAATACTTTTCTAGCTATATATGTTACCACACCCCTGCAGAAACAGGCACATTCTAGTTTTTAAAGTGCCAGAATCTTGAAGGAGATCATATTCAAATGAAGGTCATAAATAATGGCTTGTTGAGTTTCCAAATCCTCTCAGAGGAAGTCAAAGAAAACAGTGCCTCTTTGCCAATAAATATTTTTAAAGTACTGTTAAACTAATGAGATTTAAAATGCCATAAGAAGTTACATCAAGATATAAATAATTTGTACCTAATGACTGGAGAGTGTGCTTTAGATATTCTACTTTGAGTTTTTAAATGCAGAAAGGACAAAAATAGTACATGTTTGATACTTAAAAATAATTCATTCACAATTTTATTTAAAAATTGGTACTTTGTAATTTTACCTTCTCATCTTCAAGGAGAAAAGGACAAGGAATCGTTTTTGAGGGACTAAAATTCCTTCCCTTCTCACACTGAGATTAAAAGGTCAAAGGTTGTGCATGGAAACCATTCTCATAGGAAACCCCCAATTTATGAAACACCCTATCCAACATGGCGGACCCTAGGTCCTATGGGGCATTTCAACAAGTTAGATTAAAACCACTGACTTCAGGGAGTGAAATTTCAGTAAATAACAACATTAAATAGCCTTGACATACCCAGGGGAATTATTAGAGCTGGGCAGGTTTTTTTTCCTTTAATTTTCCCTAGCTTTTTGTTGTCCAAAGCTTGGCATGAATCTCACATTAGTAAGAGATGAGAAAACGTGGAGTATACAGAGAGATTGTGATCTTATTAAATTGCCAGGGTGTTATTCATTTTGCCAAGGGTTCAGGCTCTAAATCCTAAGGCTGTCCAAAGACCCAAGAACAGCTCCCACCAATCGATGTACACACACAATCTGTCTTTCAGCTACCGCAGAGCACGTTAAAACATAAATGATGCCACCTCCTCCAGCCTCACATCCAGAGCTCCAATAAACAATACCCGTCAAAGAAAGCAGCTCTTAAAGGGCCACCACATTCTCTGACTAGCCATCACCATGGCTGGAAGGAGCCGAGCATGAGTCAGCCAGATTCCAGACATTGCTCTATAAATGTGCTCATCCTGTGGTCCTGTTGTTTGTGATCTCTGAACATCCATGTGGGGGAGTTGCAGAGAAATCTGTTTTGACATGACAGTGCTAATTGTCCCAAAAGTAAAATATTTTTATTGTGACAGCAAATTTGAAGACCTGCTGGATATGTCTTAGAATAGACAGCTAAAAATCATTATTACAATGAATATTTTTATCATAGTTCTTTTTATGTAGGGAATTATGTCTAAAAGGCAAAACCTTAAACAGACTCCTCCAAAATCAACATGACCTCTAAATGGAAGAAATGCCTGTCTAATGAAGAACCCAGAAATGGCTATCATTTCACTTGTTCATGGGCATTTCTAACTCTCATACTCAACACACTCGGCAATATGAATAAAAACTATAAAAATAGACAATACAAAAGCTTAGACCTCTTTTGTAAAGATAATTGTCTTTTATGTACAGGGTGATGATGAGACACTCAAGAATACCCACAGTTACACACTCTCTTTCAGTATCATTCCTCACCCAGGGGTTCCCTACATTTGCACCGTGTTTCTCAAACAGATTTCACCATTCTGTTCTATGCTGTCTACCTATAAAGAACCATATCATTAGCATATGATTCATATAAGACACAAGGGGCAATGGGATTTTCAGTCTCTCTGAAAGTCTGTTACCCAAACTGGAATAGTGCTACATAATTAAAGAATCACTAAGACATTCCCCTCCTAAGGAACAGCCGTCTTCCCTGAAGGCTCTCACAGATTAAAAAATGAATGTATGGATGGATGGGTGAGTAACTGGTGAAAGGACAGATAGCAAATGTTCCCAGAGTTCTGGATAGTTGTCTCTTAATGCCTACATAGTATTTTATTTGATGCTTCAAATGACAGAACTAAGCAGTCTGGAGACACCTAAATCTTACAATATAAACAGCTGAAAAAGTATCTGTTCCCAAACCTTCAATTTATAAGAAAAGCAGATAAATCTCACAGGGAAATACTGATTTACTTGAGGTGTAGAACTCAGTCAATGGCAGAGCAAGGATAGGCTCGAGTTCCTGTTTTTAACCTACTGTTTGATACTATGCAACAATGTCCTATCTCTTGGGATCTCTAAAAATCCTCACAGTCCTTCTTTTGGTAATGTTTTTCTCGAGGGAACCTGGACAACCTTTCTCATTAAATAAGACCTACTTATCAACTTCTCTGATATCACAAGAACTTCCACTAGAGTTGGATGTTTTTCAGTGTTGGATGTGGAGCTCAGGGATGGGGTCTTTGTTGATCCCAGAAAGAATTACAAGAGGGTTTTAACAATTTCAAACCTTGTTTCCACACCCAGCAGCATTCAACATCAGGAAATGTAGGGTGTCATAGAGAGATTTTTCTACTATATTTTTTCAGGGAGGGAAATCTTTCAGGACATCCCAACATACTTCTGTTTTAGTACCATTTATCATAAATTGGTTGTGTGTCCACTTACAGATTTGTGCTGATAAGGGCCTTACTTTCAAGAATTCATTGTCAAAAAATTAGACTTTTGAAATGGCAGAGTAGGGATTTCCAGAAATTTGCTTCTCTGTATAAACAGTAAGAGCACTGGCACTGAAATTACATCATCAGAAATTCCTATTTTGTAGAGGCGCAAGACTGCAGGGAGAGATAAAGGAAGACAGTGCAGCTCATGAAATTCAAAAGTTCAACAAGCAGGCCCCATCAATGATAGAAAAATAAAATGCATATGGTGCTGGTCTCACATTCATAAACAACCTCAATATGGATTTCAAAAGCTATTTCCAAACTAACTTATTAATCTCATGGGCTTATGGTTGTAGGGTTGAAAAATAAGATAGTTGTTTTACATTTTTAAATTTACTTTCAATCAAACCACCTAGAGTGCACTACGAAATTATATAAATCTCCTAAACATCTTATAAGTAGAACAATTTTATTGTGCTATATTTTTCAAAGTCATAGAAGTTTTAATGGGTTGAATGTTAATATTTTAAACTTACCACTGTATGTGTGCACATACATATAAATAAGTAGATACGTATATGTATATAAAACTTGCTTTTACATCTCCTCATTTTAAAATATACCAGCAATCTCAAAAATGAAATGCCTGAAGCCTCTCTTGATCCTTAAACCACAGGCCTTGGATTATACTCTCCTATGTATTAGGAATTCTGGTATCTTAGGAAAAAGCAGTACAGTAAAATCAAACAGCTTGAGGCAAAGGATCTATCAAAATATTCTAGAATATTATAATCACAAGACTTGAGGGACATCTCAAGCTTCTCAGAACCTTTATATTCAAAGTGTGGCCTGTGGACTACCAATGTCAGTATCTCCTGGGAACTTGTGAGAAATGCAGAATCTCAGACCCCATTATGCAGACCTACTAAATCAGAATCTGTATTCTACTGAGATCCCCAGGTGACCCACCTGCACATTAAAGTTGAGAGGCACTGCCTTAGAAAACTTTCAGCCCAACCACCTCACTTTCTAAATGAGGAAGCATATCCTCAAAGGGTAACTGAGCAGACCATGTATAGCTACCTTGGTGATTAAGGATTTAGATATGGACTCCTCATTTTAGGCAATTAATCTCTAAACTAGTCTTCAAAGAAAAGGTTGTAATTTTCAATTGGGCCATTGTTTCATTCATATAGAACATTCACATACATTTTTAGTATCTACTGTTTACCAGGAATTGGGCAAGATTCTTACCGGTTCTTCTTAGGAATATTAATGTGATTTCTCTTTTTAAAATGGCATTTTAGAGCAATGCTCAAAAATAGAGCTACAGCGGGGGTGGGGGGGACCTAGATTTATGCTGTAGAAGGATCTCTGTGAAATATCTAATTTTATTAAGTTTGGCTCAAGAAAATCCAAAATAATAGTGACAGATTACTTTTTCTCTTTTAAATAAATGTTGGTCGTCCAGGGCTGAACATTACTGAAAGGGCTATTTCTTTCTCAATGCCCCAGGATCCTTAAAAATGTGGCTTCCACATACAACACAACAAGAAAGAAGAAGTGAAATGGTCCCTTCCTTTGAGCACTCTTCAAAGACGTTGATCTCACCTTTTTCACATCTTTCCATTCATCAGACTCAGTTCCCAACGACATCTAGCTTCAAGGGAAGCCTGAAAATCTAGGATTTATTCCAAGTGGCCACATGACCCGTATAATAAAAAAGGCCTCGTGTCTGGGTGTTTCTTCTAATTAAATGAGGTATTATATAGTAACATGGGAGAGCTCTTGATGAATGTTTGTTGATCACTAGGTTGACTTCCTCATCTTGTCCTTCGGTTTTGTTCAGGCTCGCTCTATACTAACAAAAACAAAACAAAAAAGACGAGAGAGAAGTCCACTAAAGCACCATTCCTATGCGGAATTAACCTCAGAACTGTCTCCCGAGGACCAGCTCTCTGAAGACCCTTGTTCCTGGATTACATTCCTTCCATTTTAGTACCCAGGTCAGGATACATGCTAAGAACTGGATTAACACACATTGAAAATTCGACTCTTCATGATAAAACATTTTATTCTGAACCCATCAGTCTAGTCTTTGATGCTCTGAAGTCTGGCTCTTGCAAATGAAAAATCTTAGCTGCCTTGTTATTGCCTTTGTAGCGTGTTGAAAGAATGTTTTGAACCATGGGGGCTGAATATTGATGCCTGTGTTCCTTTCTCAGACGCCTTTGCCCCAAAGCCACAAAAAGGTGCCAGAACTTCAAGTGAGCTAAAAAGGGTTGCAGTAGGGAAACAAAATGGCTAAGATTTTAAAATATATTTGGTACTCACAGCAAACTAAGGAGTCTGGCATCAATAAAATTAATGGAGAGATTAGAATTCAAACAAGAATTCTAACTGGCTCACAGTTTCAGAGATTCAGTCCCTGTTCAGCCAACTCCATGGCTTTGGGCTGGAGGTGAGGCAGAACATCGGAGCATCATGGTGGAAGGGCGTGGCAGAGGTTGGCAGCCAGGAAGCAGAGAGAGTACTGTGCCTACCAGGGATAAAATATAAACCCCAAAGGCATGCTGCCAGTGACCTACTTCCTCCAGCCACACTTTACCTGCCCACAGTTACCAGGCAGTTAATCCATCAGTGGATAAACCCACTGATTCGTTTTGACTTGCATGGTCTCACACATGAGCTTTTGGGGGACGCCTCATATCTAAACCATAACAATTATAACAAGGGGATTTAATAGATTGGCTTACACATCAGAAAATGGATAGCCCCACAATGGCCAACTGCACACCAGAGAGCTGGAGGAGTAGCTCCTCAGTCCAAGAAATTGGAAGCTCAGAACAAGAGAAAACAATGATGTCGAAGGTCTGGAGTCTCCCTCAAGAATTCCTAGTCAGTATCTGTCTTGGAAGAATGAAGGACCTGGAGTCTAATATTCTTAGGAGATGAATCCCGCCTGCATCTATCTCCGTGTCTTCCTTTTTCCACTTTTTGCCCAACCTATTGGAATGTGCTGCCCACATTCAGGGTGAGTTTCCACCCCTCAGATCAAGGTACTTATGCCAATCATCTCCAGAAACACTATCATCATCATCTTACCCCAAATCCCTTAATCATAGATATATCTTAATCCAATCAAGTTGTTAATCCAGATTAACCACGATAGAGGTCATTAGGAAACCAACTCTGTCATTAGCAAAGCCACTCATTCCAAGAAGTGAATGAACATTGCTGGCTGGGGGCAGTGAAGAGTAGGAATGAAGGTTGGTGAGAATGAGCTTCTTCATTCTAAAAAAAAATGAAGAACTGTGTTTCCAAAGGGCAGCTGGAAGCCGTAGAGATGGGATCTTTCTATTATTTGATGTTACATTTGGTAACAATGAAGGGAATTTGGAATCTCTTTGCCTAGGCTTGGTCTTGCTTTCCAGAGATTCACACACAGTGCAGTTGAAATAACTGAAGTAAATCTGATCTAAAACAGGAAGCTTCTCTAACTTTGGCAGCTCTAAAGACAGATAGCCACAGAAGGTTTTGATCAGGGAATTGGCATGATTAGAACAATATTTTATAAAGATTAATCTCTCCTAGGTAAGGAAGAGCCAAAAGTGTTAACATTCCTATTAAAACAACATGAGATTTTTAAATGTGTCTGTGTCAGTAAGTCATCTTTCACATGTTCTACAACTCAAATGCATTTAAAAGACTTATTTCAAGCATTTATCGAGGTAATTTAAAGTGCCTGTCTCCTAGGTGGAATTTTTCCCATTTCTTTAATGACACTGGTCTTCCTAATGGATTCTGGAGTACACTTAAATATATAACCCTTTGATTCCACAGTTACACCTACCTACCTATGCTCTTGGCACCTTTCCCTCAGCATATATAAAAAACTAACTTTGTCATCTCTGAGAAGAGCAGACTCTTACCCTCTGCAGTCAATGAACACAGATATCCAAACACCTCAGAGCAATTTTGACTTTCTATTCTCCAGCTGTTAAACCAAGCCAGTTCACATCTGTCCCTGTCTATCCACTCAACTTCCCTACCGCACAGTCTGTGATGGTTTCCTGGTGTGCTGCCGCCTTCCTCATAACTGAATCTGATGGGCATCACTAATGGATCTTCTAAGGCAAACTTTCAAGATGTTTAGATTGATTTTATGTTTATTGGACATGCCCATCATGAAATAGCTTCTGGGTGAAGAAAAACATTGCAGGTTTGTATAAGTGAATTCCTCTCTCAGAGCTCTTCACTGTTACTAACAAAGTCTATTGGATGAAGGAGCTGCTGTATCTAGGCATCTGGAGGTGTGTGCTTTAACAATGAATTGTTGTATAAAAACAAAGTCATTAAAATAGACTATGAAACAACACACACACACACACACACACTCACCCCTAAAGAGGTTCTTCTGAAGTCAGAAAAAGCAGCATGAGACTTCAACTTGGGAGTCCCCTACCCTTTTGCAAAGGAAAACCTGAGTCATGTTTACAGAATATATTTGGAAACCGCTGGATCAGATGACTCCCAACTTCCCTTCCTGTTTCCATACTCAGTGGCTTATGAATGCATATAATCTCTACTTTAACATGCAAAATCAAAATTCATACACTTTTGAGATTCGATACAACATTTCTAATGCTGAACCTTCTAATATACTGTGATCCCTCTTCTTCCAACTGGCAGGGATTTATTAGTTTCATGGTGATGTTCACCTTTTATGCTGGGACAAAGGAGTTCCTTGAAGGCAGGGACTTTACCATAATTCATCGAGTAGAAAAGGACCTTCAACATAAGTAATTTTTTTAGATGAATGTAATATAAGCTTTGAGCATATGCTATAATGGATCAGAGATTAAGGAGGGACTGTCCTGCTCCTTCACAGTTACAAAACACACTTTTAACCACTACATGGCAGAGACAGAGGTGATTCCAGAAGACAATGAGCCTCTCAATTGAAATGAGGCATTCTTTGACCAAAGACATATAATGATACAGGCTTGAAAGAAGAGTCTATCAGATCATCTTCACTTCTATTACCAACTGCTAGTTCAGGGGTGCCTAAGACCATACTGGGGTTTAATAATTTGCTACAAGGACTTCCATAACTCATGAAAACTCGTATGCTTGCAGTAATGGTTTAGCACAGTGAGTGGATAAAACTTCTATCACTCAAAGGAGAAATATATGGGAAAGAGTCCAGCAAAGTTCTAAGCCCAAAGCTCCCTGTGGAATTACGGGCAGGGCTGCCTTTTCCACGATTGACAGGTGACAATATGCAGAGTACCAACAGGGAAGTTCAACTGAGCCTTAGCACCCAGAGTTTTTAATCCGGGGTTTATCACACATGTATATAGGGCCTATTTGCCCAATCTCAGATTCAAGGCCCTCCGACAGTCATGCTGATAGCTGCATGATCCAAAGCTCCCTAATCTTGTTGTCAGATTATCTGTTGTGACATTCTAAGGGCTTGGAAATCACCTCCCAGAAGACAAAGGAAAAAGTCTGACCTCCATTTGATTTCTTTCTTAATGAATCTAAAACATGATTTATGGTTTCAGTGCTGCTATATTTAAATATGGGTAGTCCCCAAAGTTCAATGGGTTAAAAGCTTGGTCCCCCCCAAGGCAGTTCTACTGTGAGGTACTATAGACCTTTATGGGACAGGGCCCCCTGGGAGGTTCTCACGTCACCAGGAACATGACCTCAAAGGTCTGGTAGGATTGCCCATTCTCTCTCTCCCCCTCTCCCTCCTTCTGAGCTCAAGGTATGACTGTGATTGTTGACCCTGATTTCATGCTCCTGACATGATGTGCCATACTCACAAGAGGCCCAAACTGATGAAGCCAATGAACCTTGGACTTGAATCTACAGAAACATGAACCAAAACCAACCTCTCTGTACTTCACATATATCCTGTGTCGGGTATTGTATTATAGTGACAGAAAGCTAACTAATACAAGTACCCTTAGGAAGCTGGGATGACAATGAATTACAAGAAAACTGGAATAGCCAATTCTAACCAGTCTAACACTCAGAGAACGCCTCCTTTCAAAAATGAAGGGATTGTTCCAAGACACACCACCTTAGCTAGAAGCTTCATAACCAAAGATTAAAACGGCAGATATTAGAATGGTTTGTAGTGGAGGTAAAGTCATCTCTAGGATACATGCTCAGTGTGCTTGCTCCCTCCACTTTGGCTACTGTTTGGTAGGACAAATAGAGCTAACTTCCTCCCCTAGTACAATGGTTACAGTGGTTACAGCTGGTCATGCTCACTATTAATTGTCATTTCAGGAATGGTTCACTTTAGGAAAAAAGTGACCCCAAAAGTATACAGATATACCTTACTCATCCACCACCTTCAGCAGACTATATTCCCTAGCCTAAAAGGGTAACCCCCTCATAAGTCCTCCTCTCCCCTCACCCGAGTCTCTCCCACCTCTTGACACTACTATTTGTAAACAGATGTTTTGTCCAAAAAATTTCTAATGAAAAACTTATCTATCCAGAAAAGACAGGTATGTATCATTACTTTTGAATTAAATAATAATGATTATAGTAGTAGTAGCAGTAATAGTGAGAACAATCAACATTGAGTCTAAATAATTAGACTTTTGCAAGTACAACCAGAGAGATTCTGGCCCAGAGGGTTTAGGGTAATGCCAGAGGATACTTTTTTTTTGATAGAAGACCTCTAAACCATCTGATTCAGGGTCTGGGAACCTCAATTTGTACTATGAAAACAACTCATAGGATGAGAAATCAGGATCAAGAACTCGGCTAGATGAGAACATTTAATCAGTTCATCTGAGACAACTTCATTTTAAATATTTAACCAATATGTCTAAAGTTCTCTGAGAAGAACAACTGCAAATACAATATCTCATTGACTTGGCACAAATAGCCAGTCATCTGGGAACTGGGACTTTGGTAAGCGCCTTGGTATTAGAATGGCTAAAAAATTTAAACAAAATGAGGCTGTCAAGAAAGTGATAGCTGTGGGTGGAGCAACTGCCTCACATACCCTTTGGGGAGTGTATATTGTTATGCCCACTTTGGAAAATTGCTAGGTTCTACTAAAGCTGTAACACTTGACCTATGATTCACTTTTAACTATGCCTAACTAGAATGTGTATAAAATGCATGCACGAAGATGCTTATTGAAGTGTTTTTCATGGTAATCCTATACTGGAATCAGCCGGATTGATAAACTGTAGGGTGTTTATATGATGGAATACAAGATAATGAAATAAGCAGACTGCTGCTGCATATAACATGGGTACATGCAATTGTGCGCCAAAATAGCCAAACTCCATGAGTTTGTTTAAAGATAAAAAGCAGGAAAGACTCATCTATGGGGATAGAACCGGAGTAGTGGTTACTTTGGTTGGGTAGATCCATAGGGTACTGGTCATGCTCACTATTAATTGTCATTTCAGGAATGGTTCGCTTTGGGAAAAAAAACCATTACATTGTACACAGATGGTTGGTATATTTTTCTGATGATATATGTTTTACTTTTTTATTTAAAATTCCTTAAAAAGAAGAGAAGCTAGTAAAACTTCTGCAGCTCTTCACGTGGTGTTATTCATGAGTGGTTCCTTGGAAACTCTGCAGAACAAAATGGAATATAGGCAGCATGCTATAGGAACAAAACCAAAACAGAAAGTGTTCCTATAATCCCAAGCAACTCGGTCTTCACCATTCATTAGTCTGAAACTTCACCCCAGCCACATCTAGGAAACAGGTGGTAGTCCTAACACCAGCTCTCCTGGCCATTCTGAACACTCAGATCTCTCTTGTATACCCCTAATAAATTACCTTGCACCTGCCCTCAAGTTTGTGGTGCTCCATGCCCATCCTTAACCTGCCAGAAATCTAGGGAAGATGACAGACAGAAACTCATTCCTTCCCCTGTGCTCATTTCCCTTTCCTTATACCTCTAATCTAGAATGTGAGAATTATACCATGACTTCCAGACCTCAGAGTAACCAGAGTAGCAATCAAGTTAGTTGCTGATGGGTCATCCCTGATGGACAAACGGACCATCAAGTCTACTAAAATAGCTAAGCACATGCTCCAGACACCAAGATGACATGCAGACACAATCTTCTGATGTGAGACCTCATTCCATGCAGTAGTTTCCCCAGAGAAGCCCATCCCAGTCTCTTCTCTTGCAACAGGAAATTTATTACTTGATGGGAAAAGTTTAAGCTATGCACTCGCAAGTGCCAGTATGGATAGAATTATGATAACACCTAATGCTAATATGTGCTGCCCATGAGCCAACAAGAATTCTAAGCTCTACACACACACACACACACACACACACACACTCTTAATGTGTGTACACTTAATCTAACATATCCAATAAAATAGGTATTATTCATTTTGTACATGTGTAGAAACTGCAAACAGATGGCATCCATGCCACAGAGGAGTGAAGGTAATTAACCCAGGGAAGACTGGCTTCAGATCCTGTATCCTTATTTACTACCCACCCTTTGCAGTCTGCAAGGGGAGACAAGCAGTAAGTATATCATTCCCTTTCCTCTCATTGGATCACTTACAGCGGCGTCCCAGCAGCCCTCAGTGATGTGCGTACTTACCCCCCCACTACTCCCCAGTCCCAGAAGGTCTGCCTTGAAGATGTCTCCTAGCTCTTCAGAGCCAGAAGGAGGTTCACTGTTGCCACTGTAGTCAGTCAGGGATCAAATGCTCTAGCATCTCCAGAGTCAGTTCTCATTACCAGGACACTTTACATGGGATTTATTTATTGATGGGGATCAAAGCTAGGGCTTTCATGCATGTTAGGCAAGTGCTCTACTGCCGAGTCACATCCCAACCCCTACACTGGACATATTTCTGAAGGCACACCCCAAACTGGGCTTTGGGCCTTAACTGTAAGGTGCAGTTGCTATTAGTGCTGTCTGCTCATCACCTAGAAGTGAGCCTTCCAGCTCAGGCTCCTCTTTCAGAAGGCATTCCTGGAACATGTAGGTAAATTTGTGACTTTCAATACATATGGGGACCTATACAACTCTCTTGCTTACTGGCAGCAATGTCCAAATTCTAAGTGCCATGGAACTTGTAACGTGAAGCTGTCCACCTACAGCGTCTGAGACCCTGACCTACACCCAGTCAGGTACTCAGGGAACACCATATACCCAGAGCTGTGATGTATTACACTGTGTATCAGAGTTGCAAGATAATTGGTTTTGCCACAGAGGATTTCTCTAACAAGTACATACAAAATCAGCAGCATGATTTTCTGAGTACTATGTGATGAATGTTCTAAAACTCATGGAATAAAATAGGAGAACATTTGAATTTACTAAACAATACACTCTACAGTATGACCTCGTGACCTGACCTACTTTTCAGGGACCAGCGTGTACTATTCTATATCAACACTGATTTCTTGTGTAGTGACCTCCTTAGGGGGAACATTTCTGATCTCAGGGGCCCTTTGGGCAGTGACTTTGCTGATTGTTTCACAGAAATGTGCAGAGTTCAGCTAAACCTCCCCTATCTTTTTTTTTGAAGTCTGTCTTCAGGGTCCTTGGTCTGTTTGGGCCTGCAGTAACCTTAACTCATCCTTTGGGAACCTAGTCCTGCAGTTTTTCAACTACTCCTGAAAAGAGATAAGTGTCCTCTTGGGATATAGTATAAGAAGCCATATGATTCAGACACATGCTCCCAAGAGATTTACCTGGATGCAATGTTAAGTGTACATCACCATCTGCCTCATATTCTGTCTCAGGGGGTTCTGAACTCAAATGACAACAATAGGATTGTTCCTTTGAGAGCTCCTCAAGCCCCCCAAATATACCACTGCCATAAAAGCCTCTGCAGATAACAAGAATAGACAGCTTCTCTACATTAGGCTTAGCAGCAGCCGGACCATCAAACCCTGGGTCCTCTCTTGCTATCAGTTCTCTGTGATGGTTTTGGCTGCTGGTGCTTTGTTTTGTTTATTATTTCCCTACTTTTAGTTGTCCCTGGTTCCACTCAAACGAACAGAGTTCCTTCACTTAGTACTGCTCAACCCTGTGGCCTCTGCAAGGCAGCCTCTTCAATGGCATTGCTCCCAAATAGCTCTTCATTTTGATTGGAACAGGAAAACAAACACGCACAGATTATCACAGCTGTATCTGGCACCACCATCAGAAAAGGGATCCGGGATTGTTTGACTTTAATTTTTCCAGATTCCCCAAGATATTTTCCTTCTGCTTTAGATCATTGAAGCCCTAGGTTCCACAGCAGCTTCCCTCGGGAATAAGCCAACAATCCATCCCCTCCTCATCCCTCTATCACTGATGAGACATTAAAAATTCAACTGCCTCTTCTTTAGTGAACAATTATCTCACTCATTGGCTTGATTCACTGATCTCTTAATGACAGCTTTCCTGCGGTTTCCTTTGAATGTTTAAAATATGAAACGACCCCTTCTTGTCAAGCTGAAACTGTGGCTGAGTTTTTAGTAGCAGTTTTCAATAAATAATTTCAAGGGGCTTCAAATTATCCATCATCTGACAGCTCTCGGGAAGATTTTCTCATCTCCTTCAAGCATAAAAGGCCATTTCTAACCACCCCACTGTCCCACTGATTACCCTCAATGATTTTCATGATCCATTCCATTCTGCAGAAAGAACCTCTCTCTCATCAATATTGACAGGTGCTTTGAATGAACGCATGTCCAGGAGGAAGGGCTGTATGTGACTGTCCTTCCCTGGCTAGAGTGCTTTAGTAAATGTCTTATAAAGATGAGAAGGGGATGAGAACCTCAAGAAATGAGACTGTAAGCAAAGAAGTTGTAGATCCAGGAAATGCAGTCTATAGACCTTTTCATAACCAGAAGACCTGAAGGTCAAAAGCTGAAATTAGGAGTGAAAGGAGATAATTGAGGGCAAACTCTAACCCTAAGAATTAGCCCCATCTCTAGAATAGATATTTTGAATAATTTTTAAAAGTATTGATTATGAAGTAGAAAGCTAAGGTCAAGGCTGGATTAAACTCTGATAGTTTCTAAAATGGCAAAAATGGTAATCATAATGCCTCTGTGGGTACTTTGCATCTTGTATAGTGTCTTATTGATACTGACAGTGTTTTAAACTTAAGCATGATATAAGTTTTGCTTGTTTTTCAATTTAAGGAAAGCCATGATATTTAACAAATAAAATGGTGAGCTAAATTCTGGGGCTACATGCAAAAAGAAAACATGTTTTCTGCACCAAAAGAGCTCATAAGCTAACAGAGGAAATACACCTATAAATAACTCCACTGAATACAGTAGGAAAACTAATGTGATTTTTTTTTCTCTTTGTACATCACCACTGTCTAACACACATGCTAAAAGGAGGACCTTGTCCACATTTCTATTTTATCATCTAATGGTCATGAAAACCTCATCCTGGAATCCGATGTCTTATGTTTGTCGACGTGACACAATGCAGCATTCTAAGTCTGCCTACTTCTATAGGGCAGCCACCATTGCCACCAACATCAGCACCAGTTCTTTAACCCACACCATTGTCCAGATGACTAACAGCTAAGACCTGCTCTGCTGTAGCTCCCTCTCAACTGCTTTCTAGACTGGAGCAGGGGTATTCTTTCCAAAACACTCATCTGATTATGTCATTACTCTGCTTAAAACCCTTTAAGTATTTTCAATGTTCTTGATATTAATATCAATTTTCTTTACTTAGGGAGACCCACAGAGTCTGTCCACTGCTGATTTTCCTCTAACCTAATAGAGACCAATAAATCCTCTTCCCCTACATCAAGCAAGCCCTTCTGGGGACCCTGCTCCCTGCCACAGGGGCTTTAAACATGCCTTTCCTTCTGCTCTGCCAGTTGCTCCTCACCTTGATAATTCCCTATCATTCTTCAGCAGTGATCGCATTATATCTTAACCTCTGCCTCACAGCCAGTGCAATTTTACATTTATGTAATTATTTGATTAACAGACTAGCATAGTTCTGGATATGTATCAAGTGTTAAAATATTTGGTGAGTGGATTAATAAATCAATAAAAAATTAAAATGGGATTGCAAAATGGGATTCATAAATGAAAGTGGTCAAAGAGAGATGCATAGAAATAGCCTTTTAAGTTGGGTCTTAAAAGATGAGTTGCAATTTATTAGGAGGAGATATAATGAAAAGAGTATTTGGGGTCAAAGGAGTAGCCTGAGAAAATGTTGTGAACTGTGCAGAGTGTTTCAGAACTGCAGGGCCCCTGTCATAGATGGCCCCAAAAGCAAATGGAGTAGACCAACTTCCAGCTGTGGGTGTAGGACTCAGCTTGAGCAAAGCGGGCAGAGACAGAGAAATGTGCAGAATGTGCAGAAGCAGCTTGAACTTGGTCCTGTGGAGACAGTGTTGACCAAGGAGTGGAAAGATACAAAACAGGGAAGAGAGGAGGGAGGATTCGATGGAGTAAATACAAGAGAGAGACCTATTGGATGGCTGGCTGATAAAGACAAACTAATATAGAAGAGAAATAACTGGAGGGAAAGTTCTGTTTTAGGAGGTAAAGTCAGTGGCTGAGTTACTATCAGGAGCTGAAAGAGGAAAAAGCACTTTTTTTTTTTTTAAGTAAAGCAACTGGAGAGATGATGTTTTCAACAACTGAGATAGAGAACTTTAAAAGAAGCCCATATGTAGCAAAGCTAGAGAACAATAAATTTTATGTCTGTAACTAATGGATATCCAAGTATAGATGTCCAAAAGGCCCTTGGATATCCAGTTATGGTTCTCAGGAAAGAAGTCATGGCTGTGAGGGCAGGGTGTGTGTATCAAGCACACCACAACTTATACCAACCTAAAGATGATGGGTCGGCTTCAACTTTATGGCGGTTCCAACTGATAAGCAGTTAATATGCTGATGCTGCATGAAGTCTGATTTTGAAGCCAAGTTTAGTGTAAATTTAGGGCGATTTTCATATACCTTTAACAGAAAAGAAACTTATTAACAGTTAGCAATATCTGGTGTATGGGTCAGGGTGACACATACTTGCTATTTATTGCTATGTTCAAACCATCTGACCTGGACCAAACAGTACAGACGTAGTTATGTTGTGGGCGTTCAGAGGATGTGGCTCTAATAAATTGACTAGTCCAATCCACACTTTGCATCTTTAGACTTTGGACCACTTCACTTCTGTCCCAATTTTCTTATTTTTAAGTTATGGATAACAATTGTACCACTTCATACCACTGAGTGAAGTATAGTATGTTAACAATAATTAGCATTGTAATTGGCATATATTAAATGCTACATAAGAGCTCATTTTATTTTTATCACACACATCAGAACAATTAAAATTAAATTCACCAAGTGTATGTATATTGAGATGCTCATTTGTGCCGGTACTGTGGTAGGTATATATGCCTACATACACATCCTCAAGGATGCTTACCTTCTAATTGGTTCTCACTATTTAAAGTGAGAAATAGGATGGATACAGAAAGACAAAACAAGGACTGCAAATGTCACACTAGATGCCCACAGGTACCCATATTCCAGTGTAGCTACAGTCAGTACTGGTGGGCTGCTTATACCCTGATTCCACTGTATTCCACTTGCATGGAAGATGGGGAGCAACCCAGGCCCTTTGGGTGCTTGTCCATGGGAAGAAAGTACTAATGGTCAGAGTTTTCTCACTGCCCCAGTTCAGGCATGCCCTCCTACCATTTAACAGGTATACCATTTCATAATTTTACCTAATGCATGGCAGCACAGATGAGCATATAAAATTCAGAGAGGCTAAGCCAACTTGTCCATAGATACAAAGCTACAAAATATCTGAATAAAGGTTGTGTAGCCTTGAGTTTGAAGGACATACTCACCGCCCCTGGGATACCTTTCTTTTCACAGAGGTCACGGGGACCATAAAGGGATCATTACCTAAAGATGATGTAAGCAGGGTTGGAAAGATGGAATTCTGGCATGTTTTCTGAAATATTTATAAGCTTTGAAATGAATAGATTTACTAGCATGGATAAGTGGATGATGTCAATGTCTTTAAGTAGCTATTATCTGTGAGAATCTACAGAATCCACTTAGTTACAGAATTGGGAAACTGAAAGGACCTTTCAGGTCATCTCTCTTCACCTCTCACACCCACACAAAACCTCTTTTTGGAGTATTGTTTAAAGAATTTAGGAGTATACAGGTTTCTCCTAAATTACAGAATCTCAAAAAGGGAACACATCTTAGAGGTCATCTCATCCACACCCTCCAATTGACAGGTTGGGGATCTAAGGACCAAATTATCCAAGTGATATATTCAGGGACACCCACCATTTGTATCCATGGCTATGTCCAGCAAGCAGACCAAATATAGTCAAAGTACATAGCCTCAAATTAAGATCTTAAAACATAAAAACACTACTAATTTACAAGGGAATCTTATGTATTTTTATCAGCAAACATTTGGAAAAATGTTAAGTTTGGGACTTTAGCATTAAATAGTGAAAACATGGAATTTCTGCTGAAACGTGCATTTAACACTTTGTTAACTGAACATCCTTCCTTAGGAAAACAGTTCCAGCTTTTGACAGATTTAGAGATATGGACATGATAGGAAAAGTCTCACCAAAAGCCTTGCGAGTATTGATAGCATTATCATAATTGTAGATGAATTGATTTTCCAGATAGGCTGCATATGTACCAAATGAGAATATTCCTATCCCTTATGTGACTGCCTTTTGGGTGGGATAGATCTAAATAATGGGGATAAAGTTTACTGTGTAAGAATGTGTCAGTGCTGAAATAAAGATGGTATTATTCATCCATTCTACAGTCTTAGAAGCTGAGCTGAGAAAGCACTCATTGCGCTAAAATCCATTTTATATCTTAGGCAATTCCCTCCACAGCAATTTTTGTAATCACTTATTGCATATTAATTTATTTTTCTGTCTGTTTTCCTTTCCCTACCTTCAACTAGAATGTGAAATACTAAGGATAAACTTTATTCCCAGTATTTATCCCCTACTACTTTAATTTGCCTGTCATCTCAGATAAGTGGCAGAGCCTGAATTTTTAAAGGGATTAGTGAGTGGTTAGTCTATAATTTAAAGTCTAGAGTTCAAGCCTTTTACAAAACTTTTTAAAGGAGGCTACATTTAGAAGAAAAGACATAGAGACCCACACTCTGGGTTTCAAAGCATACCACCCACCATCTCTTTTTCCAGGAAGACTTGAGAACTCAACTGAAAATAGGGTTCTACCTGGAAGCACTCATGTCTCTTTCCACTACCACATGAATTCAGCCAATGCTCTTTCCATTGTCTGGACAGACATGGCCACAGATCCCTTAACCAACAATGAGTTGTAATGTATGCAGTTACTTAGTGCCAAGGGACCTGTCAGATTAAGCTTCCTGGTTTACAATTTCCATCCAAGTTTAGTGACTCCTTGCTGACCACATACAGGATAAAGTCCAAATTGCCTTGTGATATGCTTAGGCTGGCTTTCAAAACCTCCCACACTCTGGCTGGAACTTCCTGTTTCATGTCGTGCCCAAGTCATTACATTTCCCAAGCCTTCCACTCAACCTAAATTGGTCTTATCTGTCTTCCAAACATATCTCACAGTATGCCACCTCCTCATTTTTGATGAGCCCATTATTTTCCTATTCTCAGAGGGCTCTATTGCTTTTATCATTTACCCAGATTCCACCCATTCTCTGAGATCCAATTCTGATTTTTACTACTTATGTTTGTTCGGTAAGTAATTGTTGCTTTATGAAAGTCCACATACTATGTGCTAGGTATAGACAATAATGAGAAAAAAGAAGTTGCTTTATTTTCACATTCTAGTTGAGGATACAGGAAGTAGAAAGAGAACAAAAATAAAATAATATGCAATAAGTGATTATAAAAGTTGCTGTGGAGAAAACCACTGATGAAAATGGATTTCAGAGGAATGAATGATGATCAGAAACTGTGTGAAGAAGAGCCATTTTAGCTAAGACTGAAGAATGAGAAGCAGCCAGATGTCCCAAGAGCATTCCAGGCCAGGATAACAGGGTACACAAAAGCCTTGGATGGCAGAAGAGCTGGAACCAAGTTGCTTGTGGCAGGGAGTGAGGTTGGAAATGCCACAAGCTTTCTAGTCAGTAAAAATCTGCTTTTATGCTCAACTCATCTGCCACCATCTGCAACACCCATTAAGTTCTTGGCATATAACGTCTACAATTGTCACTTGTGTTTAATCTTATCTCCTTACCCAGCAAGTTCCATAAGAGCAAGTACCCTGGCTGCCTTGTAGCCTTCCCAGTGTCCATCCTGAAATAAAGCCCACAGGAGCTGTTCAACAAATAACTGTTGAGACTCCAGTTCCTGAAGAATAAGGGTTTTCCAAGGTCCAATGTCAGTAAGACAGAGACAGATATGAAAATGTTGTAAGTGGATCCCCCTTTTGCTCTAGGAAATCTGGTCTATTTATGATCACTCTTACCCTGATAGGAAGGGGCTGCCTTCCAATTTGACTCTCTTCTGTGCTATTACTTCCTTCTCTGAGGTGGCCTCTGAAACATATACCCAAGTTGATTTTCCCTGCTGTAGACACCTGGTCTCCAACCTGAAGGTGATCATATCACTTGAAAAAAAAATGTTTAATACAACCCTATGAAGTGTTTAATACACACAGAAGTGTTTTAAAACATTAACAAAATATTTTAAAAGCTGTATACTTATAAAATATCAAACTTACAAATTTCATTATACCAAACCCTTTTACCCCAGGGGAAGAGCAATGTAATTAAATGTTACATTGTGTTTTTAGCATCTCAGTTAAATACTTTGTAATACAGTGACTTAGAAGGTCCCAGTCTTGAATTCAATTTATTCTAGTGTCTGTTTCAGTGGCTCTACAGCTGAAAATAGAGATTAACTGCGTTTAATAAATCATAATATTCTTCTGCTATATCCCCTGATCTACCTACCTACTATTCAGTTAGCAGATCTGTATCTTTGTAAGTTAATCACTAGCTCTTTCAACTAGCTGATGGAACACTGATTTACCACTAATGGGAAATTCTACACTTTCCTATATTTAGATAAAGATGTTAAAGACAATTTGAAACACAATTAGATACTACATGAAGTTCCTTTTACTATGTTTAGTACTATGATGTTTAATTATGACATCATTTATGGGGGAAGTCATGTAATTAAAAAAAAGTTTCAAAATAGCCATTTTCAACTGTATATAATCCATGGTTGGTATTCGTGATTTTGTGGGGTTTTTTGGTTTTTGGTTTTTTTTGTTTGTTTGTTTTTGGGTTTTTTTTGGGGGGGAGGGGTGAGTGTGTGTGTGTGGTTGTTGTTATTTTGTTTTTTTGTGCTTTAGGATTAGGGTTTTTTAGGGTTTTGTTTTCTTTGGTTACTACTTTATTTTTTAAAAAGTCATTTCTTAGAAGGATTATTTCATTTGAATTTCTACTTATCTTCTTGGTAGCATGCTACTCAAGACCACTGGAACAGCCACTTGTCACCACAGGAAATGTCAGCCAATCTAGAACACGTGCCTTTCTAAATATATATATGCATGCATAGTATTTATAAGTGAAATGAGTCTATGTGCCTGCCATAAGGTAACCCATGAATCATTGTGTGATTAAAAAGGATATTCATAGTAACCCCACATCTTATTACATATTACAAACTGTATTTTAAAGGACTTTATCTAAAGTGAACTATTGATGACATCCTACATATTTGTGAGACTAAGCTCCAACTTCTTGGTTGACAAGTTTTACCTATAAGATGTGCAGTCAATAACCATGTTAACATGTGGAGTCTTCTGTAAACCTAAATTGGCCCTTAAAAAATCCTATTTTAATTATGAGTTAAGCAATCATTCCATCAGAGGTTACACTTGAATTTCTGATAATATTCTGCTTAATTCAATAAGTCACTTACTATTTGGAAGGTCTTCTTCAGAATAGCATTTTTAATCACAGATTATTCCTAGATATATTTCAATAGCCCAGTAAATATCACAAATGTTGAAATTTGTTAAAACATGTCCTTTTCTTCAACTGTATTATAAGCCTCCCTTCTAATTTATTCTAATATTTGTCTCTACAAATCATCAGCAATGTTTTCTAACGTGCCACTCAGATATTCAGTAAAAAATAAATTACTTTTTGATCATCTTTGGATTAAATCAGCCATTCTTGTGATAGCAAGAAGAAGAATATGTCCCCATTGCCTGCTGGCTTTTCACCACTGCTATTAAGTAGGTGATCTTCCTCAAAATTACTTTTTTAATCACAAAGGGTAAAATAGTAGCTGTAGAGAAACTGGACAGATTTCATCTCTATCAAGAGATCAAATTTAACATCACCATCAAGAATCTCTAGACATGGTACACAGAGATGTCCATATTATTATTTCTGTGGGTTCCCTGAGCAAAGTATATACCCGAACACAACCATGAGTAAACAAAATGAGTGTTAGTCCACCAAATAACTGGCCAATATACATCAAAATGGTCAAGGTCAAGAAATGCCAAGTAAAGCTAAGGAACTGTTTCTGATTAAAGGAAGCTAAAGAGACATGACAATTAAATGTCATGTGTGATCCTGGATTGGGTCCTGCAGTGGGGAACACTGATAATATTCATGTTCAGTTTTCCCGATTTTGATCCTGGTAACACTATTAAAGAGCATGCCTTTGTTCTTCTGTGATACATAATGACAGATTTAGGGGTAATAGGGCACAATGCCTCCAACTTGTTTCAAATGACTAAAAGAAATGCACGTGTATACCAAGTGATAAAACCAGCTGGAAAAAGATGTCAACAAATTAGTAAAGGGTATCTGTAAAATCCTCACACTATTCTGGCAACTTTTCTTTCCAGTTGAAATATAAAAAATTCTAAAACAAATTACAAAAATTAAGTACTTTTGACCCACTTATCTAAGCTTGTTAATGCAATATATTTTAAAATGTATTATGGTTTGGATGTGAGGTGGCTTTTCACTTTGAAAATCTCACATGAGACAATTCAAGAAGGTTGGAGGAGAAATGATTTGTTTATTGGAGCCTTAACCCCATTAGTAATCCCTTGTTGGGATTAACTGAGTAGTAACTGAAGGTGGATAGGATGTGGCTGGAGGTGGTGGGTCCTTGTGGGCATGCCTTTGGGGTATATATTTTGTATCTGGCAAGTGGAGTCTTTCTCTGCTTTCTGATCATCATGTGAGAGGCTTCCTCCACTACACTCTTCCGCCATCATGTTCTGCCTTACTTCAAGCCCTGAGGAATGGAATTGGCCTTCTATGGACTGAGACCTCTGAAACTGTGAGCCCCAATATGCTAAAAGCAAACAAGTCTCCTGGCTCCTCCCTTATGCTCCAGTTTCACACAGCTTTCTCCCTTATTACTAAAGGCGGGCAATAGTTTCACCTTATTTACAATATTCATGAAACTGAATTTCATATTTTGAGGTTAAAATCAAAATAGAAGTTTTAGTATTTTATTCTTATACCTTAATATTTTTGTCTCAGCCTAGCACAAATTTGCGGGCAACACTATTCTAAACCCATAAAGCAAGCCTAATGGGAAACCCTTATTGCTTACTGAATTGGGCACTGCTCCAGAGCTTTACATATAATTCCTCAAAGGACAATCCCATGAAGTAGGTAATATTATTGCAGCAGGGAAACTGAGGCACCGAGCTATTCAATAACTTATTCTGAGTTATGAAATAGTTAATTCATAGAAATAGGAGTCCAGATAGCTCTACTTCACAGTCCACCCTTCAACCACCATAAGAGCTTGCCTCTTTATATTTGTTCTGCATGGCAGTACAGATAATTATGCCAGTCATCTTTGTACCCTTAGCTCCTAACACACTGTGCAACACACATAGGAGGTCTCTGCTAATATTGGAACTGAACTTACTATGCTCTTTTATGTTCTTTACCCTACATTTTTATTTATAATTGTGAGACATACCACTGCATGTAGAAATTTAATCTCCTAAATTGGATTTTTATTTCCTGGTATAAGGGTCTAGTCTAGATAAATATCCCTGAGGTCGTTTCTGAACAATATGTCATTCTGCAACTTTCACTTTTGACATTTGCATCCATCCTTGGTCAATGAATCTTAATTGCCTATGGATAAGAGTCTCTCACAGCAAGTGAGAAACTCTGGCCTTCCTAAGCATAACTTTCGACCCATTGGCTGTCTAACAAGCCTCTTCACAGCATAAATTACCAAAAAGTCATTTTAATATTAAATATGTATATGTATAGAACATGACTTCAAAGGAATGCTTAACATTGTTATTTTTAAATTTTTTAATACATAGAAAACAAAAAATGAGGGTTTGTAGCTCAGTAACAGTAGAGCTTGATCTTCAATACCATGTACCTCACCACACACAAATTTTCCCTATTAATGGGAAGCTTATAATACTTCAGTACATATATACCATGTTTAAATTGGGTGGAACACATCTGTCTCCTCAAACATTTATTTCTTTATGGTGAAAACATTTAAAATCCTTTATTCTAGCTTTTTGAAACAACACGTGTCACTATCAATAGTCTCCCTACACCAGAATTTCTTACTGCCATCTAACTATGACGTAGGACCCATTGATCAAACTTTCCCCATCCTCATTCGTCCCTGCTACCTCCACCCCAGCCTCTGGTAACCCCCATCTACTCTCAAGCTCTATGAGGTGAACTGTTTTAGATTCCACAAGAGTAAGACCACGCAGTGTTTATCTTTCTGTACCTGGCTTATCTCGCCCAACAATGGTCTCCAGTTCATTCACGTTGTCAGAAATGAAGCAACTTCCTTCTTTTTACGGATCAATAGTATTCAATTGTAACATATACTACATTTTCTCTACCCATTCATGAGTAATGGACGCTTAAGTTGTTTCCATTTTTGGCTATTGTAAATAGAGCTGCAACAAACATGGGAGTGCAGATGTCTCTTCAACATACTGATTTCATTTTCTTTGAATAAATACCCACTAGTGGGGTTGCTGGATAATATAATAGTTCTATTTTAATTTTTGAGGAACCTCTATATTATTTGCCATAATGACTACATTGATTTACAATCCACCAATGGTTTATAAGCGCTCCCCTTTCTCCATATCCTTGCCAGCATTTGTTATTGTCGCTTTGATAATAGCCTTTTTTACTGGAATAAGATGATGTAGTTTTGATTTGCATTTCCCTGATGATCAGTGATATTGAGCAGTTTTTCATATATCTATTGGCCATTCTCATGTCTTCTTTTGATAACTATTTAGGTCTATTGCCCATTTTTAAATTAGATTATTTGGAGTTTTTTGATACTAAATTTTGTTTGAACTCCTTTTATATTCTGAATATTGATCCCTTGATGTAAAGTTTTCAAATGTTTTCCCCCCTTTCTGCCAGTTATCTCTTCAATACTGATCATTTCTTGTGTTTTGCAGAAACTTTTTAATTTAATGTGATCCCAGTTTTCTATTTTTGCTTTTGTTGCCTGTTCTTTTAGGTTCTCTCCTCTGTCAAATCCTGAACCATTCTTATGCCATCAATCATTTCTAAATTTTCTTCCAGAGGTTTCATTTTCAGGTCTTACATTAAAGTCTTTGTTTTCATTTTGAGTTGATTTTTCTAACTTAGTGAGAAAAATGGAATCTAGATTTATTCTAGATGTGGATATCTGCCTGGCATGGTGGCATATGCTTTTAATCCCTGCAACTGGGGAGGCTGATGCAGGAGAATCAGAAGTTCAAAGCCAGCTTCAGCAACTTGATGAAGATCTAAGCAATTCAGTGAGAACCTGGCTCAAAAAAGGTTTAGGATGTGGCTCAGTGGTTAAGCATCCCTGGGTTCAATTCTCCATACAAAAAGAATACACAGATATGGATATCCAAACTTCCCAGTGCCGTTTACTGAGAAGACTATCCATTCCCAGTATGCTTAAAATCCTGGTGGAAAAGTTAGTTGGCTATAGATACATGGGCTTACTTTCAAGATCTCTATTCTATAATACTAGTCTATGTGTCTTTTTATGTCAATATGATGATATTTTGATCACTAGAGATTTGTAGTTTATCTTGAAGTCAGGCAGTATAATGCCTCCTGCTTTATTCTTTTAGCTCAGAATCACTTTGGCTATTCTGTATGTGTGTGTTTCCATGTGACTTAGAATTTTTCTAGTTCTGTAAAGAATTACATTGGTATTTAATAGGGATTGCATGATTGAATTGCCAAATCATGTTGGGAAATGTGGACATTTTAACAATGTTGATTCTTCCAATTCATGAACATGAGATGTTTTTCCATTTTGTGTATGTCCTCTTCAATTTCTTTCACCAATGTTTTATAGTTATCATTGTAGAGACATTTTACCTCTTTGGTTATTTTATCTTCTATAGCTATTATACATGGAATCATTTAGTATTTGAAAGTTCTGACTTGATTTCAAATATATTTCATTTAACATTGTAGTAATGTTTAGTATTAAGTGGACATCATTTGAAAGTCTAATAGTTAAAAGAAAGATTGTTTCCTAGACAAGAACATGTTTATTATCTTAATATTCAAAAGTATGCCTAAGAAAGCTTATCCTCTCCAACAAACAAGTCTGGATATTTATAGTAGTAATCATCATCAGTATGGATGAGGAAACCAATGACTGTCCCCCTACATCGAAATCATAGAAATTGAGCATTTCATCCCTCACCCCACACACCCCGCCAAAAAACTTACAAAAACAAGCAAAGAACTTCATCTTTATCATACAACTTCTAGTTTTTCCTCCTACTTTTCCTCCATTTCCAGTATGCACACATTTTTAAACTAGAAAAGCTAAAATATGAGAATTATACTAAGAATCATATTTGGTTAGGCAGTAAATTTTTTAGTTGAGAAGACTGCAGTTACAGACCATTGTCTGAAGCTTATTGCCCTAGAGATGCTTGAAATGAAAAAAATAAATGCCAATCGTCCTATCCAAAGATGAAGGGACAGTACACTGCCCTGAGGAATTACACAATTCAAGACTGAATTACACAATGACAAAATTGAGATCTACTCATGCATTTGCATTTCTTTCATGAATGATGTGAAGTAAGCATTGCTCCCAGAACTAAGACCCAAGGAGGTAGAAGCTAGTGAGACCAGAAAAAAAAAAAAAAATCACCTTTATGCTTAAGATTAAAATTTAAGAAACAAGAAGCAAACAAACAAACAAAAAACATTTCAAGTCCTGGAAATGCATCTGAAAGTAGTAGTAGAAGGGTTTTAGGAATTACTCTACCAAGTTCATGATGGAGGGTGTCTACCCAAGCTGGGAAGGACTCTGAAATTAAATCCCTACAAAGGACAAGATTACAGACAGGGTATAGTTGGTGTGGACAGTCAACAGCAGGTGATAGTGACTTCCTATCTGATAAACTAGGGATGAGAAATGCTTATCCTTGAGGAATACACATTTAAGTCAGGGAAACATATGCTAAGAATAAGGCATGACTCAGATACTGAGGAATAAGAAAAGGGGAAGAGATTGCCACAAAAGATACAGGCTAAAGTCCTGTCCCCATAAAATTATAATATCAGCAGCTCAGCGGGATGAATAGCAAGGCACAATCAAGTTTCTGGCTCTAGAGGTAGAACTGGGATGGGACTGAGTTTGTAGAGTTGAAGTCACCTCAGCTGGGAGTGTTTGAGGAGCAGAGAGAACAATCCAGTGATGTACCTCTGATATGGTTTTAAAGTGCAGCAATGTCCCAAACTACAGGATAGTACTCGCCTTTTTCTCCCTTTCACTGTCCTTTCTAGCCTGGAATTTGCTCTTAATATACTCCTCATTACTAACGTTAAGTACATGTTTTATACTGGTTTCACCCAGTAGGCTACTGTGTAAACTTTGAAAGGATTAGGCTAGTGTCTGTCTATTTTGTCCGATGTTGAACCCAAACATCAATTGAATAAGTAAATGCATCTCTGCCTGTCTGGGTGCAGAGGAGATCTGTCTTCTGCACTAGTGAAGAGAATATAAAAGCCCCCCGACTGAGACTAAATGGTTTGCATAGAAGTCCTAGCCTGCCACTGATTCTCTGAACAAGTGTCAGGTCTCTTTGCCTGAATTTCTGACCCTGCTACCTGTGTCGATCCCTGGCCTTTGAACCCCAAGCTGGCCACTCAAAGCTCATTTGAAGCTCTGGGCTCTATTTTCATAGACTGATCTGGTTCTCCATTTGCTCCTGATGTGCTCTTGCCAGACAGAAGTGTACCTACTGATACTCTCTGATCTAGACATGCCCCCACGTTTGACAGCTCATATCTTTAGATAGCAGCTGCGGCTCAGTCTGGTTCAGGACAATACTTCAGAGTCAGTCCTGTGTCTATCCAGTCCTCCATCTGCCACCATATGCCAGCAACCTTGACCAAGAACCTCTGTGTAGCAGGTTGATAAGCAATAGGTGTGACCTACACTGCTGTTAAGAATGCCCTCACAGTTTGAAGACTAACATTAAACAGAGACGAGTGGTGGGAGGGAAAGGGAGAGAGAAGGGAAACTGTATGGAAATGGAAGGAGACCCTCATTGTTACACATAATTACATATAAGAGATGGTGAGGGGAAAGGGGAAAAAAAACAAGGGAGAGAATTGAACAACAGCTGATGGGGTAGAGAGGGAAGAGGGGAGGGAAGGGGAGCGGGGATAGTAGGGGATAGGAAAGGTAGCAGAATACAACAGTCACTAATATGGCATTATGTAAAAATGTGGATGTGTAACCGATGTGATTCTGCAACTTGTATTTGGGGTTAAAAATGGGAGTTCATAACCCACTTGAATCAAATGTATGAAAGATGATATGTCATGAGTTATGTAATGTTTTGAACAACCAATAAAAAAATTAATAAATAAATAAATAAATAAAAAGAATGCCCTCACTACTATCCAAACATTGTTCATTTAGGTACCAACAATCAGGCACCATAATGTCTAAAATGAATATAAACTAATCACATTAGTAGTATATACATGCATTCTTAAGTTAACTAAAATCAAGTTGTTCCCAAACTGCATTTGGGTTATGCAGCCAGAGGACTGTTGTCATGTTGTCAAGTATTTGGCTGCCATTCCCAGCAACTTGAAGGTCAGAAATTCCATGCTGGCAGACTTTAGGGGAACTTCATGAATCATTCATGGGACTAAAGGTAACATAGCTAGACTACACATTTGCTTCCAGTTTCATAGGGGACTAGTATGTTCAGTAGACATGGAAGTTATCCAGTACTGTGAAAAGTAGACTATAGAGGCCAACTTACAAATATCTCCACAATGTGGTAGAAAGGTTATATTGGCAGAAAAGTCAAGAAAAAGAGACATGTACATCTTTCACTTAAGAGACCTGCCTTGCATGGTCACCTTGATCATTCACATAATCTTAAAGAGAAAGCAGCCCCCGGAACTGAGAGCACCCACACAGACAAGAATAACACATCACTCACACCCAGACCCAGAGAAGCAACATAAGACCTCTCACATGAAGGCAACTACAGAAACAGAAATGTCATTCTCCTAGGCACAAATGACTTTACAACACACTTAACTACATGTACATTACTGCCACCTTATTTATTAAAAAGAAATCAAATCCTGATCAATCCTGTTCCCTTGGTATGAGCTAAGATAATCATTCTTCAAAGGAATTCTTCAGCCCACGTTTGCAGTGGCAGATATTGTTGCTGCAGCCCCAAGCTGTACCACCGACATCAGGTTTTACCGTCTACCCAGCACTGTTCTTGCTATCTAGGCAGAATCTTTTTTTCCCAGCTTGCTGCCAATGCCTTCTCCATTTGGAACTGGGCAGCTTTGCCAATGGCTCAACTTCCTTCTTGAAGCATCTCTTTCTCGGGCTATTGAAGCAACTTCTTTTAAGGTGGGGCTCTGCCCCCATTTATCTCCAGTCAATATTCTTCATCTCCTGTCTCCAGTCTCATGGCCCAAAATACAGGATGATTAGGCAGCTCCTCACCTCAACCTGAAACACAATGCCTCCTCTTGCATTTCTCTCTCCCTTTTTATCTATCCAATTTTGTAGTAGCACCCGATTTTTTTTTTACGTTTCATCTTATTTGACCTCTCAGAAACTTATACTATCAGCAAAAGAATCTCTACAAAGGAGTTCAATGTACTTAAGCTTCCTATTTCCCGGTGCTCTATCTTAAAATACTTAAATTTGGCCACAGGCTTGAGAGAGATCAGCACTCCAGGTGCTGAACACCTCTTTCCTAGTTTTTTCACAAACATTTATGAACTATCATATATATATTTACATGAACAATTTGTAAAGGTTTTCAAGGGAAATGTGTCAAATGTGATAAGAAAAACAGATTCTTTTAACTAGGCCTCTGGCCTTGGGCTGGAGCTTCACAAAGATGTTTACATTTCAAAGCGGAGGGGTTATTAATTGGGCTCCTTGGTAACAGCTGGCAGGGGAGGGGGAAAACAGGAGAAGCAACTCTCCCCTTCTCAGGTGCTGACCTTGAAGTGTTAACTTGCCCAAAAGAGTGAAAGAAAAAGCTGCTTTAGAAAAAGTTCCACAGACTGTGAACTTGTGAGCTCCTCCCCTCACATGCTGGGTATGAAGTTCTGAAACTGCCTGAACTCAGGGTTCAGGGGGGTTAGTTGATTACAGCAAAAGCTGTACCTTCTGAACCTGGCTATAGCAAAATAAAACTATTTTCTGCTTTAAAAAAAAAAAAAAGTTGATTACAACCTCTTAAAAAAAAAAAAAGGTGATTTTTGGGTAACTTCAACAGTGCCTCACAAACTCTGCCTGTTTCCCTCCTGCCTTTCTGGCTGCTGCTTCTCAATCTGCATTTCCAGGTCTCCAAATATTATGATTATTTCTTAAGTTTATGTTTTAAGTAACACTTAGGTGCTATCGATATTCACCAATGACATATGCTCTGAGTGCCTTACAGATATCACTGCTTCAGTGTCCCCAGTCCTCACCCTTCATCCCCATTTCCATTTTCTAGTTTATCTCACCCAATATCATGGCCATTAGCACCATCTACTCACTGATAACTCCATATTATGCCCCACTGTTTCCCTAGAATTCCAGGTTTGGTTGGCCAACACCCTGCTCAATATTTTCATTTGCACATGTAGGAGGAATCTCCACCTGAGCATTTCCAAAACTAAACTCCCCCTTCCCAGATCAGACCCCATAACCAGCCTCCTCCTCTAAGGCAAATGCAAGTATGTTCTAAGATGCTCGGGCCAAAGACTTGAAGCCATATTTGCTTCATCATCCTATTTTTTAGGATCACCTTTAGCCAAAAGTAGCCTGAGAATTTCCTTCACCTCTGCCATCCTAGTGCAAGCCAAGGATCACCTCTCATCTGAAGCAAGAACTTTCTGACAGGGCACTCTTCCACTTTTGCCTTCCCATTGTCTCTTCTCTACACAGCATCCAGAAAAGTCAGCATTCCCCATTAGCTTCCAATCATGCACAAAATACATCTAAATCCCTTTCTACAGACTCAAGGCTTACAGTGATTGGACCCCCTGTGTTTCCCCAACCTCATTCTCTTTCTTGTCCCACCTTCAACTACTATTGACCACCCTGCTGGTCTCCAAGCAGGCCTTTACTCATATGCTTCTGTATGCTCAAGAAATTCCTTCCTGAGACCTTTGCAGGATAGGCCTGTCACCTCATTTAGGTTTTGCTTAATTACCACCTCCACAGAGCGACTTTTCTGGCACTAAGGCAACAGCTCCCTCCCTCTCCTCCACCTCCCATAATATTATTTCATTTATTCTTTCACTCCTCATTATCTTACCTTGACTTAATTTTTCTCATAATTCCTACTTATACATTTATTTTTAAACATACTGATTTTCCCACAAGATACTGTACCTTATTCATTGTTGTATCCTCAGAGTCTAAAAAAGAACCTGGCACCCTCAAGTATTACTACTTATTAGTGAAGGAAATTTTACCCATTATTCCCTTTTGGCTTTGGTCATTTGGAATTAAATCTGTGCCATAAAAAAGCAAAGGATTTGACCTTAAAAGAAAATGTGGTTGTCATTATGGCTGTTACTTAATCTCATGAAAAGGGTGCTTCCTGAAAGAAAACAGTCTATGGAATTGGAAACTGTTACACGAAACAAGATTTCAAATAATTTTGAAGGAATGGGGTAACGTAAGTGATTTTAAATTTGCATCTCTTTCCCTGAAACAGTAGTTAATTGTTATTTTTTCAACACGAATTTTCAGTTTCTCCAACACCTCTACTTTGGGCTTTACATTGACAAAAGCTACATATATGATTCTCCAGGACAGCATATTGTCAAGCAGCTATCATAATTAATTTAAAACATATTTAATACCTTGGGTATGTTATGAGTGAGAGAAAGGAAAAATGAAAACCTTAGGGTGTTGAACTCATCCCAATTTGCCTTAAGATTTTCCTGGTTTTAGCAATCAAAGTCCTATGTCTTGGTAAACTTCCCAGTTCCAGGCAAATCAGGATGGTTGATCACCCTACAAAAATTACTCTTAGGATTTCAGCCTGAGTAATGTGGTAAAAAGCAAATTGTAGAGTCATATATTGAGACAGGAAAGGAAAAAAAAAACATGTAAGGGGATAGAATTAAGATTTTTCTTTTGAATTGCCACTGGGTTAGCAACTAGGCAACCAAGTGGTGGCTAAATAAATGGTCCAAATTGAAAGAAGAGGTCAGAGTCAGAGTTATAAGGCTTAGACCCTTCATCTTAAAGACAGTAGTTTTGAGTCATGGAACTCAGTGATATTACCCAGGGAGTGAGCATGACATAGTAAATATAGACTTCTCTTTCCAGGAGTTTTGCTTCAAGAGAAGCTTTCAGAAAAGTAGCTGGCCGAGCACATTCATTGAACAGTTGTGATGTGACGACCTGAATGTACTACAATAGACCTCAGGTGATAGGAACAGCCATTTTTTTTAAAGTGTAGTAAAAGGCCGTTTCTATTTAAAAAAAAAAAAAAAAAAATATATATATATATATATATATATATATATATATATATATAGTATCCAAGGTCAGAATCCCCAATTTTAGTTTTGCACTCAATCAGATCACAGTTTTCTAAACAAAAAAAAAAAAAATCAATGGTTTCCAGTTCAAAACGGTCTCTACTATAAAACTACAATATAGCCTCTTTCAACCTATCATGAAGATATCCATAAAGACTATACTTTTTAAAAGATTCACCATGACTTTGGAAAGCAAAACTGTCAAAAAACATAAAAACAGATTGTGAGAAGAATTGACACTAATTATTAGGCAGATAGAAGAACTAAAGTAGAAAAACTCACATAGCACAACTCAAGTTTGCTTTAGAAAAAGAGATAACTTGATTAAACAAAACAGTCCTTCAAACTTCTAGATAAAGATGGTGAGCAAAAACAGGCCTTGACTTTTTCTGTCTCCTGAATACTAACTGAAATTTATTAGGACGAAAGACCAAAGATAAAATAAAAAGAAAGACTAAAACAGCAGCAGAACTTTGTAAACTGAAATGTGAAGTCAAGAAACATCTTACCAGAGAGACCCTAGAGTGCTGAATCCCAAAGGTGCAGGGAGCTCAGAAACATCCCCATTTATACCACAGAAGTTAATTAGCACCTAATCATCTTACATATTGGTGGCACCTAGGGCCTCTGAAGTAAAGGTGGAAATGAGGCTACAGAGAAGAGCGTTAATTATAATTTGTTCAATAAGCTGTTAGTGCTCCATGCCCACCCCCAATTCCATACAGCTGGATCCCGTCTTCCTCCAATCCTACAGGAGAGGTTTACTCTCCAAATAGGAACAGGTGTTCTTCAGATCACACATTTTTTTCATTACTCAGCTACTTTTTTTTTTTATCTTCCAGTTGATACCATCTCCACCAATCCATTCTTTGTTTGATTAGTTGATTTTTATGTGTCACTGGTAGACTTAAGAGGGATTCAGGAATTTATCTTGGGGTTCAACTAAGTTTGAAATGATTGACATAATTTGCCAAATCAGTGACAATAAAAAAGTCAGAGCAACCCTCCCAAGTCAAACCACTAAGTCTTCCTTGGATCTTGATTCATTAGTAACACTGTTTTTCTTTATTATTGTAGATTTTAGGTGCATATGAGAAGACAGAAGCTCAGGATAGACATTAGGAGGAGAATGAGAAAAAGTAGAAATATTGGATAGGTAGATTCATCTATAAAACCTGATAAGAAGTTTTTTTATTGTTGTTTTGTTTTTTGAGTAATTCTTAAAATCAGGTACAGTCAACACCCATGTTTTCTCAAACATTTTGAGGCCAGTAAAATCCCCAATGATTATATGACCAGACATTGGGACCCTTGTCTGTAACAAGTTTACAAAAGCAAATTCAATGCCATGGAAATAAGAGAGGGAGGCTGAGGCAGAAGAATCATAAGTTCAAGGCCAGCCTCAGCAATTTAGTTAAACCCCCTCAAAATAAAATATAAAAAAGGGCCAGGGGATGTGGCTCAGTGGTTAAGCTTTCCTGGGTTCAATCCCAGGTACCCCCCAACACCAACACACACATTAAAAAAAAAGAAAATAAAAGAAAGGAGAGAAAGTACAAATATATATTCCTATTCTTTGTTCCAAGAGAAACCCAAACTACATTTAAAGACTATTTAGAAAGTAACATTACAACTGCAAAGTATCAAAACTTGAATGATATTCCTAAATTATGTTCAGCAAAATCCCTGTTTAAAATGCTTTATTATAGAAGAATAAATTCAGTACAAGAAACTATGTAGAAAAAAATAGGAAAAAAAAACTAAAAAGGAAGTTAGAAAAGCAAAAACCAACAAAATATTTAAGTGATAAATGGCATAAATATTTTTTTTTAAAAATTCCAAGATCTTCATTCTTTAAAAATTTTAAATATATCATAAATATGAAAATATCTGTTGAGGATTAATCATTAAAGAGAAGAAAGCATAAATACATAACATCAAAAATGGTGAAAATTCTCCAGAAAAATGTAAGGTAGCTATTTTAGTCACCTTTTTTCCTGCTGTGATTAAAAGATCTGACCAGAACAATTTTAGAGGAGGAGAAGTTTGTTTGAGGGCTCACCATTTCAGAGATCTTAGTCCATAGAAGACTGGCTTCATTCCTCAGGGCTGAAGGTGAGTTAAAATGTGGCAGCAGGAAGCAGTTCACAAGGCGATCAGGAAGCAGAGAGCATGCCTCCAAACTCCAGATACAAATATATACCCCATGGCCATGCCCCACGCCCCCAAGGAACACCACACCTGCCTCCAGTAACCACTCAGTTAACCTCAACAGGGAGTAATTCACTAATGAGGTTAAGATATAACCCAATCATTTCTCCTCTGAACCTTCTTGAATTATCTGACATGTGAACTTTTGTGGGACACCTCACATCCAAACCATAACAGCAGCTAAATCTATTTAAAAGAGAAATTTAGTAAAGCAAGAACTATGGAAGATATAAATTGTTTCCATTGAATTATTTCAATAAAGATTATTCCCATCATCCTGAACTTGCCTTATCTCTCACTTCCCTCCTAGACAACATGATTTTCATCACCCTCTCCACTACTTTTTCCAGCAATTGAGGATTCCTGGGCTCCCTCTGGTTACCCAGTCACTAGGTCAGCCCTGCCAGAGACTGCCAGCTTCTAGGCAGGTGTCAGTGCTGAAGGCTTCCGACCTCTGCATACTGCTCCACCAACTTCCATGAGGCAGCTGGGAGTTCCTGAATCTGGAGGCAGGGATGGCCAGGGTTCTTGGGGGGAATGGCCACATCAAGAGCAAGAAGACCATGCAAGACCTCAAGAATCGCTTGGCCTCCAACCTGGACAGAGTGATGAGCCTGGAGGGCAAAATCCGGGAATATCTGGAGAAGAAGCTGCCCCAGGTCACAGATTGTAGACATTACTTCCAGACCACTGGGCAGCTGCATCTTTGCCAGATCTTTACAAATATTTTGCACAACACCCACATCATTCTGCAGATTGGCAATACTCTTTTTGCTGCTGATGACTTCAGAGTCAAATAGGAGAGACAGCTGGCCAAGCACCAGTTTGTGGAGAGTGATCTCTGTGGGCTTCTTGAGGTCACTGATGACACCAATATCATTCAGCTGCAGCTGGAAATGGAAGGTGTCAAGAAGGAGCTGCTATTCATGAATAAGAACCATGAAGAGGAAAGCAAGCAGATTGCCAGTTCTACATTGACCATGGATGCCCCCAAATCTCAAGACCTCAGCAACATCACAGCAGACATCTGGGCTCAGTATGATGAGCTGGCTCAGAAGAACCAAAAGGAGCTGGACAAGTACTGGTCCCAGCAGATGAAGGAGAACGCAGTGGCCACCTTGATCTCACCCACTGAGATCAAGTTGTGGAGATGTCAGTCACAGAGCTGAGATGCACAGCCTAGTCCTTGGAGATCAACCTGGACTCCATGAGAAATCTTAAGGACAGCTTAGAGAACAGTCTGAGGGACATGGAGGCCCACTATGCCATACAGATGGAGCAGCTCAAGGGGGTCCTGCTGTGCCTGCAATCAGAGCTGGCACAGACCATGGCAGAGGGACAGCATCAGGCCCAGAACTATGAGGCTCTGCTGATATCAAGACCACACTGGAGGCTGAGATGACCACTTATGGCTGCCTGTTGGAAGACCAGAGGACTTTAATCTCAGTGATGCCCTGGACAGTGGCAATTCCATGTAAACCATCCAAAAGACCACCATCTGCAGGATGGGGGGAGCAAAGTTGAGTCTGAGACCAATGACATAAAATTGCTGAGGCATTGAGGCAGCAGGAGCTGGGGGGTCTTTGGGGAACAGGGGACCAAAAAAAGTTCAGAGGTCAGGAGACAATTAAAAAAAATTAGTCCTAGACAGTTGTTTTCGTAAGTTTGATTTGATCATATATTTAAGTGTGAGATAATTCCATTTCAACTGAAGTTCTTCCCAGTTCATTTTGAAACCAAGGCATTACCTTTGTACGAAAACATTAGCAGAATTAAAACCACAGACCAATTTTACCGAAAATCTAAAACTCACGCCTTAATGGAAGCCTTTGTCTCAGTTCTAAGATTCAATAAACCATGATCCAACTACTTTCTGTGCAATGGTTTAGGACGTTGGCAAATATCCAATCCACACCCCAATTTGACTTAATCATTTTCACATTCTGAGATCTGATACTTGAAACACTCCACTTCTATTTACCAAGCATGAGACTCGTTCGATGCAAAGGATTTCTGACTCTCATGTAATGGCAAAGTCCAAGGATATATGATTGCAGAAATAGCTGGATCCAGGGGTGCAGAAAATGGCAACAGATTGGGCCACTGCGTATATGCACTTAGCCCAAACTCTATTCACAAAACCACACACTCTGGCATGAGGCACACCCATCTAGGACAGGCCTCTCCTTTACACAGGTGCTAATTATTTGTTATTCTCAGCACTCAACTTAAAAGGACACCTTTTTCTGATTATCAAAAACTCTGGAAACCAACAGAGTAGAGAAAAGGGGTAAAGAGGGAAGGAGAAGAAGTACTAAGGAATAAAATCTACCAAATTATGCTATGTCCCACAGTGAATCCAAACCTGCATGCATGTGTGTGTATATCATGCACTAATTAAAATAATAATAATAGAAGGAATATCAATATAATTGAGCAAATGGATGGGGGAGAGAGGAAGAGGAGGGGAGGAATGTGGAAGGTACTGGAAAATGAGACTGATCAAATTGTGTATGTGTAAATGCGGCCTAATGAATCTCACCATTAGATATAATTATAATGCACAACCTCCGCATAGGCAGGCAACAGCCACACTCTTAGGACTCAGCCTGATTCTCTCCATCTCTCTTTTTGCTACCCTGTGTGATGGCCTTAGTCTTGGGATGTCTATATAACAGCCAAGATGGCACTGGCAAGTTTTGTCTTTCACACTTGAAGTCCAAAAAGACAAACGTCCTTTTCCTGAAATTTTTATTTAAAAAAATCCCACGGGTTCTCCTTGGCTCCACCTGAGTCAAGCTACCTGATTAGCAACACATGAATCATAAAGACTCTGGATTGTGGGATGTGATGCTCACTGAAAATTCAGGATGCTGTGACCAAAGATGTGATCAGGGATGGTAGGTAATCAAATCATAACATGCGGTTCCCTTTTCCGTCATTAATCATGGAAGTCATTACCATCTCACATTACATTTACACATCAGTTTACTGGTTAGGTTTCCCTTCCACATTTAATGGTAAGATCAAACAAGACATCCTACAAAATGGTGCTTTGTAATAGCTGTGAACAGATACAAAGATTGTTGCTAACTTCATACACATGTATTATCTTGCCAGGTGTGAAAAGGTAAGTTTCTTGTGTTTTGGGCTCGGTTTAACTTAACATTTTTTTTTTTTAAGAGAGAGAGAGAGAGAGATAATGCTGTAGGTTTCTCCTTGTATAGATAATCAAAATTCTGCCAAGAGAACTTCATTTAAGAAATTAAAATTTATGGGGTTTGTTTTGGTATGGTTTGGATTTGTCATGAAAAAGTTGTTTATGTGTTTCAAACTGTTAAGTTAGGCTTTGTTTGCAATGGAAGCAACATTATCTGGATCAATCTTTAGATACATATGGAGGCAGCAGTAATTATAATTATATTGCTCTATTTTTCAACTCTTCAATTCCTGTTCTACTAATTTCAAAAATGTTAAGACTGGATGTTTCTGTATTAAGAAGCCCCTTGCTAGACAGTATGGTTTTGAATAAATTGCAATCAGGGGACTGACCTCAATCATGGGATCCTGACTCTGAATTTTAGACTCAAACTTGGTGAAAGAAGTCCCTTTTCATCTCATACCTAGGTATCTATGATTCATTAGAAATCCAAGTTCCAATATTAGAATAGTGATCTCATACCCCTGGGGAGAAGAACCTGCAGGGTCAAAATAAGAAGGCAGTCCCCACCTCATAGTCAACAAGCAAATGGCCCATTATGGAAAAGACATTGAGAAAGACTGAAAGATAATTTAACCAAAGTCAGAAAGCCCAAAAATAAATGCTTGCCAATGTCATGCTATTAGGACACATAAGTGCCCTTGATTTATCTTATCATTTTATCACTTACCTTAATTGTGTAGAAAGAATAAGTAGCTATCTAATCAAATTTTCAGCTCTGGGAAACAAAAATGAAAATAAGTCTCACTGCAGGGGAAGGGAGGCCTAATGTGATATAGTGACGGTGTGACAAAGAGGGTTATTTAGATGATGCTTTTAACTGGCCCTGCTCTTGCTTCTGGCTCCATATCTGTGCTGAGTTCAGACAAGAAAGAACACTGTTAATAAAAATAGCCGAAAGTGAAACCTCAACCTCTGTGTTTGCTGTGTCCCTGTTAGCACTGAGTCACTGGGCAAATGCGCCTCATCCTCTTCCTCAGTGAAATGGACAAGATACTGTCTGTTCCACCATCTGTGCCTGATGTTTGCTGCAAAACTGAAATAAACTAATAAATGACACATTCAAAATTGCAAGGGCCAAGACACAAGGCAGGTTTAAATTACATACTTTTGTACAAATACATGGAAGACACCTCATCCGTGCAGAAGAAAGACTGAAGAGGGCATATTCTAGAAAGTAAGCACCAGGAATTTGAGAATATTGAGCAAAGAAATATTTTCCTTCATATTGGACGTGTTAAGGAACGATGTAATGTTCTAATGACTTTCCATCAAAGGTTCCTGCAAAAATGGCAAAATCTGTGTGACATAAGTCAATTACAATCGATCCCCAGGATCAGGTTAACTCCTGAACTCAGCACATTCCGGATGGTCAAGTACCCTGGGCCTGCTCTAGAGTTTCATGGAGCTCCCAGAGTGTGACCTCTGTCCGAATCAATTCCCCCTCTGCCTATTCTCCATAGAGGGCATGAACATTTTCACTGGGTGTGTTGTCATCCCAAAAGTACTTTTCAGAACCCTCCCATCATTTGAGTCTCCCTGTTGTCGGCAGATCAGAGAAGAGTGCATTTAAAACAGGGAAATGAGACTCAGAGTATTTTACCAGAGCCAGAGCTGAATTTCTCCTGTTCTTTTAGCCTCGTGGGGAGTCCATAACACTTGGTACTTTTCCCAGTGACAGGCTTTGCTTTATATTAATGCCTGAGAGAGACGTCTTCCTGAAAGCTAGGTCCCAAGTCATGTTCCTGTTTTAAAGTCTCCCAGCATTCAACAGTGCCTGGGAGATTTCCAGCACTCAGTGTATGTTTGGTTATTTTAACATTTTAAATGGTAAATACAGCATCTTATCGACCACATAGCCTTGTTAAATAATAGAACAAGAATAGGCATCATTATTATATTGAATGTTTGTCCAACGGAGACTTTCTAAGAAAATCTTGGAAGCCGGTGTTCTGGACTGTAAATTTCAAAGTTTTGTTCTCCCCACTGATGTTTCCCTTCCTTTACCATCCCTTGGCCCCTTTTCCTCTGGCAGTATTTTTTTCTGCCAACAGAAAAAAGAAAAAAAAAAAAAAACAGGCCATGAAGCAGTCTGCTGGTATTGAAGAAATGTCTCTGCTTTTAACATCTTGACTTTAGCACAGATTTTCTTTCTGGGAGCTGTCTCTTCCCGTTTCCCTGGGCTATCTTTGCCTAATTTTTATCATAGTAATTGTCTGGGTAAAAGAACATTCCCTGGCTCTGCAAATATATCACACTACATTTGCTTCTATTTATACAGGTCTCTTCCCTGCGATGATGGGTAGAGGTACAGTTATTTATGTCTACATATATATGTATATATAATGATTATTTTTCCCTACAAAACTCGCTGCCTTTCCATCTCTTCAATGGAGCTTTTAAACCTCCAGGCAGATTATATCAATGCTTCATCAGACTTCCATTGTCCAGGCAACAGACAATAAGCTGAATGGTTCCAAAAGAAAATCACTACCTGCTGATAACCAGGGGAGATGTCACTTACCAGATGTCTGGCTTTCATTGTTGCTAACTTGTTTAATTTCTGCACCCAGCAATGAAAGTGCTTTGATCTTTCAAAGCAGAATGTGTTTTGTATCAATTGATTCCAAATGGCCTCTCTTTAGATTGAATTTTTATTTTATTTGGTTGAATGGTTTTGTTTCATTTAAGCCTATATTTATGTGGAAAATTCAAATAATGTATTCTGATTTGCATTTCAAAAAAAAGAATCTTCGTGTTTATGAAATCACTTTTGAGTTGCAATTATAGTTATTTGTCTCTGGGATACACAACATGTAATTGGGTCAACACTGTTAATGAGGGACTAGTGTTATTGTTAATGAGCTACTAGTGATAGTTTCAATGTTTCATCCCCAGCAGGTGGCAAATACAATATGTTAAGATAGATAATTATGTTAATGTTTCAAATATCAACAGACCAAAGAAGTCATTAAAAACACGAAACTAAGAGGTTAAAAGGGACAAACACGTGAAGTGAACTCTTCTTTTACCCAAAGGACATTAGGCTCCCCTTCATAGAAATTTTATGGAATATCTCAATGTCCACTTCCATCAATTCATGGCTCATCAAAATGACAAGTAAAAAAAAAAAAAAAGCAGATTGGTCACAGCTACTTTGGGGACACTGCTGAATTGTTTTTTCAAACCTGAAATTTCCTAAGTTCAATTTTTTTTTTTTACAGGTGGGCATTAATAGACCTTGATACTCTGAGCTTGAAATGTTTAAGGGTAAACTTAACACAGGTAAAAACAAGAGTTTTATTTTTCTACCCTGAGAAAGTCATTGCAAGGAATGCTCAAAGTGACAAATAAACAATCTGCTTCCAGTCTATAAGTAGCTTACAAAACCAAGAGAGAGGCAAAACATATATGTGAAATAGTAGACAGGATACAAGAACCAGACATGCAGTGGAGATAATATGGAACTTGAAAGAAGAAAATGTGAGCAAGAGTTGCTGGAAAAGTCAAAGCAAGTTTGTATCAGACATGCTTTTGCTTGCAAGTATAGAATGCCTAATTAACAGTGGCTTTAATGGTGAAAACTTTCAAATCTGTCACATGTAAAGAAGTTTGAATTTAGGAAATTTCAGGTTTGGAGCAGCAGCGTACTGGTGTCATCAAAGGCCCAAAATACTTTGTTTTTCCTCTCTGCTTGATTCACAGTAACATATAATATGTAGTCATGAAATGATGCATCAAGAATACTTAGTTACCTGATAGTGAATGAGAAAAAAAGAAACTTGTTCTTTTTCTAAGTGCTTCTTAGAAGACTAATAACCCCACAATGGCCAACAGATCTCCCTTCGTGTCTCATTGGCATACATCCTAAACTCAAACTTTAAAGTAGCTTTCAACAGAAGACCAGAAATCAGGGTCACCGTGAAAGGCAGAGACCAGATGTGGACAACTGAATGAAGAGTTGGGTTTGTAGGTAACAAAATGAAATCAAGAGCCCAATGTAAAAGAGGGCAAGAGTTGAGTAATGAGTTAAAAACTGAGCCAAGACCCCCATTCCCAGACCACAGTCTCCATAGGTACAAGATGGAAATCAGAGAATAGAAAGCTGAGGCTGGGGTAAAAATAGAGCAATGAACACTCTACGATCCAGCTGACAAACTGGCAAAAAAGTAAACTATACACACGAGGAAATACTGGGCAAGGAAATGGTACAACAGCTTCAGGTGGGTTTTGCAAATGATCTCTTGGCTAGCAATGTTTTTTTGTCAGTATTTGCTATAACTCGCAGATGAAAACTGGGAAATAGTTCAGAACACCAAATGTTACATCTGAGACAAATTTACTTAGATGGCTAGATGCTGCCCATGAATCACAGAACTATGGCCTGGTCAACATCACTGACCCCAAACCCAAATACTCATCAGTACTATCAGGAGACCCTTTCAAAAGCAAGGATTATCAAAACTTAGACTAGATCTTTGGAACCAAACTTCCAAGAGTTAGGCCCCAAGAAAATTGTCCAGAGTGCTATGAAGAACATAAAAGCCAACAGATGGCTAGTGGTGGCACTCAGATTTTCCTAGGCCACAGCATGGTTACAACCCCAAACCCTGGGTGGATCACAACAGCAAAGGGGCTGCTTCTCACTCATGTTATCCATCAGCTGTGGGTAGAAGGATTTCATAGCTTTACTGTATGTATCTTCCCCATCCCAAGGATTGAGTCTGGTGTTTCCCAATTCTTTTTTATATGTTTATGTACTTTCTGTTTATCTGTGCTCTCTACATAAATTTTGCCTTATATCCAAGAGTTAATTTTACCACATTGGGTTCAACATCACCATTGAGAATGTATAAGGCTGAAGAATTAGCCTTATAGCATGAAAGAGAGAAAACTGTGCTGGATAAACTATGGAATTCTTTTAGAAGTTCTGCTTGGATAAGGCTCGTGTCCTGACTGTTCACTCTCCACTGGCCAAATTGCGTCACAGAACCACACTTGATATCAAGAGGGTCAGGGAGTATTCTCCTCCCATTATGGAGCAATGAACGTTCCGTGATGAGTTATAGGGAAGGCAGATAATAACTGGGAACAGTAATTCAAACTACCACCCACCATATCCTCAAGTGGAGAAGCAGAAATAAAACAGAAAATCCTATTTCCATTCCCTAATCATAGCCATCATCCATCTGTTCACAAGTAAGATGCTTCGTGTCACATCACATCGAGAAATATAACCAGAGAGAAGTAACATAATGTTATGCTGGTTAGAATGTTTTAGAATGGGGGAAAAACCTAAAGCTGAAAAGTGTTAATACCAAAGTAATTAGATCAAAAATTTTTTGAGATAATAATTATAACTTGGACTTATATGACAAAATAAGGTCAAGAAAAAGTAGAATGTTAGAACAAGAGAATAACAACATTTGGAAGAAAAAATTGTAAGACAAACAAAAGGAGGTACCATATCTTTCATTTGCAAAATGTTTACTTTGCCCAGCTGTGTGCCAATTCCTAAATTCATGATTAAGAGGTGACAAGTTTGAACTATCAAGGGTAACTGACCCCTTCTCAGATTATATCCCAATATGAAGAATGGTGGAATTTTTTTTTCAAAAAGGAGAAAGTCTCAAAATTATAAAAAATATTTTCACATAGCAATCACTTTTGACCCCTAAGATATCTGAGGAACAATACAACATCTGCTTTCTTTATTATTTGTTTGGCTTCTGATGATGGAACTGCATGATGCACATAGTTATTCAATTGTTGACCCTAATTCAATTTTTTACAGCTGGCTTTCAGTCATAGACTGATTCAAACACTGTTGTCCACAAAAGACTTTTGAAAACAGATAGATATTTAGCGTAAATCCTACCTTACTGTTTCTACTGCATGGTATTTTGCAAAATATCCCTTGTTACAAGTTCACAGACTGGCAAGAAAATAAAACAAAGTCAAGAGCAAACATCAGAAGGATACGTGAGCAAGTCTCTCTCTAATCCCAGGGCTGCAATAACAGTGTCACAGCATGACAAGTGCGCTTTTTCTCTTGAACTTCCAAACCCCTCATTGAAGCAAAAGATGTGCCTGGAAGCCAGTCTCTTTGTGGATAAAGAACAATATCTACATTGAACGATAAATGATTTTTCATTGATGTTTAAATTTTAATACTGACACTAATTTTAGCAAACACTCCCTAAAATGAACTGATAATGATGAACACATAGATAAATCAGCTCAATGGTCACCTTCTGGGAAACATGTATGTGAACTGTCTTGAGGCACTAAAAATAGTTACCAAGAACCAACTGACTACCTTAACCAATAGCCACATGGACCAATCAGAATTCTCTCCCTCCTCAATACATCTCAAATTCAAGCACTGCTTTCTTCTCTCTTATTCCCCTATTCCAGAACACCATCATTCACTTGAAAAAGAGACACAAGAAAATTAAACAGATTTCTATTTCTACTCTCTCTCATCATAGCACACCGATCTCTACATAATAGCCAGAGTGATCCTGCAGAAACCAGAACTCTATTTGTGTCTTGTCAATACTTCTTTACCATCTCCTCAAAACAATTCAATAGGTTCCACTAATCTCAGGATGGAGGACAAAGTTATTAACATGACTTACAAGGTTCACAGTGATTTTGTCCCCTACCTAGGGTTCAAGCATCATCTGCTGTCATTCAGTTCCCCGAGAGCTCTACTGTATTTTCTTGTGCTTCTGGGCCGTTTGGTGAAAATTCCCTTCAGTAAATGATTTTTTTTTTCTCATACTCATCCCTTCTACCTGTTAAAAGTCTGTTCACATGAGGTTTTAGGTTTCTATCTTGACATTGCTTCTAAATAGAAAGCCTTCTCTTAACACCCTTTTTAAAGATCAAAATAAAAACTCCTCTTGTCTGTTTTCATTGAACACTAATTTCCTCCACATCCCCACATACATACACCCACATTAGGTTATAAAATTAATGTGTGTGCTGTTCCACTGTTTTGACTTCAGAACCCACTATAACACATGGCACATAGGGGTTTTTTTTTAATTAATTAATTTTTTTATTATAAATATTTGTTTAAAAAAGAAATGCTGAAGGCATTTTGTTCTAGAAGAATTAGACAGAGCTGACCTGTAGCAATCGACATGGAAACACAGGTAGCTGGGCTGTGGTCAGAAACTATAGAGAGTGCAAGATATCTAACCCACGGAGGTGAGAGGGAAGCAAAATTGAATCCATACTACAGTGTCCATGATGTCAAAAGGGGGTGGGGGCAGGTGTGGAGCCAAATCCTCCCCAAAAGTGATAACCAGAGTCAGAGAAATCAAAGAAGAGGAATCTTTCAGCATTCCCCCATGAGCTGGGCAAGAACAGTAAGATGGAGCAGATGAAAACATTAGGGCCAGCTGGACAACTTGGAGATCAAGGACATTGGCAGCTAAGAATGACATAACTGTCATGTGCAATCCCCTGAGAATTGTTGCCTTGAAAGTGTTGAGTCAAATTTCAGTGAAATAGTCTCCTATGATGCCACCAGTCTCTTCTTTTCCTAAGTGTCCAGTAGAACAAATCTCCTAGGGCACCACAAAGATTTGCATAAAAAAAGGTGTTCCTTACTAGAGTGTTCCCACAAAAAAAAAATAAAAAGCAAACAAGCAAGCCTCCCGCCTTGGTTTGCATAGATTTAATGGTTCCAAAGATTTGACCTCTAACATTTCAGTAAAATCAATCAGATTCATGTCACAATGAATGAATCCCTAGGCTTAGCATTGGATATAAACTTTTATTTGACTCTCAGATTGGGAGAATCTCGTCTTTGACCATGAACTATTTACTTAACTTTCCTGGGCCTCAGTTTTCTCATTCATAAAGTAAACATAGTATCTCCTCCCAAGTCATGACTTCATGTAAAACATAGCAGCTTAGGCTGATATAACAAAATATTGGGTGATCTAAACAACATACATTTATTTTTACAGTTCTAACAACTGGAAAATCCAAGATCAAGGTGGTAGAAGATTTAGTGTCTTGTGAGGACCCTTTTCCTGGCCTGCAGACAGCTGAATTCTAAATGTTCCCTAAAATAGGAGGGAGAGAGGAAGAGAGAGAGAAGGAGACAGCACCCAAGCACACTCTGGCATCTTCCTTTCCAAAAAGAACACTAATCCCAACATGAGGGCTCTACCCTCATGACCTCATCTACACCGAATTACCTCCCAAAGCCCTGATCTCCAAATGCCATCCCTTTGGGGGTTAGGGATTTTACATGCATTTGGGCGTGCACAAAAACGAGCTCACTGCAACATGTATGCAGGTAAAAGCACCCTGCACAGTGAGTGGCAAATCAACGATTCCCTCCTTTCCATCTTTTGGAGTCTAGCACAGACCAGTGCACAGCAAGTGGATGGACTACAGGAAATTCTGCTTTCCACCTGAGAGTGTTGCTTGGAGAGGAGAAACCTGCAGAAAATGCACGGTGTTGTCATTGCACTCCTCATATCCAAGAGATGTCCTATTTGATTCACTACGAGCACTCAATCTGCATTTCTCATTTCCCCACTATACCAGAACTAGATTCCAGATGATTATCAGATGAGTTCTTAACAGTATCATCACTGTTCTTCATTCCTCATATCTATCATACTGCCTGGCATACAGTTGGTGCTGAATAAATATCAATGGGATATACAGATGTTTGAATTTCTACTGCCATTTATTGCATTTTATTTGTTACCTACTATATGGTAAAGATATTTCATGTCAATATTTCTGTGCCAGCGAACATCATTTCCAGAGATAAATATTTAGAAAATGCTGAGAGATGATTATTCTAGCATTACATAGAACACAAGGATAAAGCTCCCAAACTTGACATTTAGTTTACCCAAGACCATCATAAGAAATATTGCAAATCCTTTGACAGAAAATATGTATCCCTAGGACAAAATAAATGCAATGAGTAGAATTGGGCATAATTAGCAATGAAAATCACCCCCATTTTCTGTTAATCTCTGTTCCTCATCTGTCTGTATTTTCAAACAGTCTTTGCCTTGTGCATGACTCCTTCACACCTGGAGATTCTTTGCATTTGACTGCTTTCTATCATGCCATATAGCACGCTAATTTTTTGGCATTTACCAACTTAATTATTTTAAGTGTGTAATTTGGTGGCATAAAATACATTCTTAATGTGGTGCACCCAGCGCCACCATCCAGCTCTGCAACTCTTCTCATCTCATAAAGCTGAAACTCTGTGTCCATTAACAATAATGCCCCATTCTGCCCTCTCCCCAGCCCCTGGCAACAGCCATTCTAGTTTTTGTCTCTGTAACTTTGACTCCTCTATGTGTCTTTTATAAGTGGAGTCAGACAGTGCTGATCTTCTTATGACTGGCTTGTTTCACTTGGTGTAATGTTCACGGTGCTCTAGCATGTGTCAGAACTCTCTTCCTTTGTCAGGATGGCTAATATTTCACATATGTACATGCCTCATTTTGCTTTCCCTTCATCTGATGATAAGCACTTGAGCACTTCCACATTTTAGCCATTGTGAATAATAGTACTATAAACTTAAATGACAAAGAACCCAATCAATAAATGGGCAAAGAAACTGAATAGACACTTCACATAAGAAGAATGAATGGTCAACAAATATATAAAAAAATGTTAGACATCTCTAGCAATTAGAGAAGTCCATCTCACTCCAATCAGAATGTCAATTATCAAGAATCCAAGAAACAATAAATGTAGGTGAGGATGTGGGAGAAAAGGTACACTTATACATTGCTGGTGGGACTGCAGATTTGTGCACCACTCTGGAAAGCAATATGGAGATTCCTCAAAAATCTAGGAATGGAACCACTATTTGATCTGGCAATTCCACTCCTTGGTGTATATATATATATATATATATATATATATATATATATATACACACACAAAGGATTTAAAATCAGGGTACTACAGTAACACAGCCACATCAATGTCTACAGGAGCTCAATTCACAATAACTAAGTTATGGAACCAACATAGGTATCCTCCAACAGATGAATGGATAAAGGAAATGTGGTATATATACACAAGGGAATATGACTCAGTCATAAAAAAAGAATGACTTTATGACATTTGCTGGAAAATGAATGGATCCAGAGACTATTGTACTAAGTGAAATAAGCCAGTCCCCAAAAAGCCAAAGGTGAAAGTTAACCCACAATAAGGAGAGAGAGGGGAAGAATAGATATTTGGTAGATTAGACAAAGCGAAGGGAGGAGGATGGGAAAAGGTACGATGTGGAATGAATCTGAGCTAATTTTTCTTTGTACATATATGAATGTACATAGTGAAACCTACCATCATGTTGATCCACAAGAATGGAGTCCTATTAGAATAAAATATATTCCACGCTTGTGTAATTATAGCAAAATAAATTCTACTGCCATGTTTAACTAAAAAGAACCAATTTAAAAAATACTATTACCAAAAAAACACCTTTTGTCAATTTTGGGGGGTATGTACTCAGAAATGAAATACTCATATTATACAGTAATTCTATTTTTTAATTTTTTAAGACCTTCCATATTGTTTTCCATAGCATCTTTACCATTTTTCATGACCACCAACAAATAGACAAGTGTTCTAATTTTTCTACATCCTCATCAACACTTATCATTCTTGAATTTTTGATAGGTATTCTAATGGGTAAAAAGATGGTGTCTCATAATAGTTCTGATTTACATCCCCTTAATGATTAATAATGTTGAATTTCTTTTTATGTCTGCCTTGGTCACTCATATATCTACGTTTGAGAGATATCTATGTTCTTTGCTCATTTTTAATCAGGTTTTTTATTATTATTCTTGTGGGAGTTCTCTATGTAGTCTGAATGTTAGTCCATTATTAGCTATAAGATTTAAAAAATATTTCCTCCCATTCTGCAGGGTGACATTTTTACTCTGTTGATACTATATTCTGATGCACAATATTCTTGAATTTTCAGGAAGGCCAATTTTTCTATTATTTCTTTTGTTGCCTTTACCTTTTGGGTCATATTCAATAAATCATTGCCAAATCCAATATGATGAAGCTTTGGTCCTGTTTCTTTTTATGAGTTTGCAGTGTAAGTCTTACATTTAGGACTTTGGTTAATTTTGAGTTAATTTTCATATGTTGTGTTAAGGAAGAGTCTACAGTCATCTTTTTTTATTCATCATTTTTTATTTTTTAATAATATATTAATTTCAGAGTAAAATATGGGTTTGTGTCCAGTCCATGGAAAGAAGTCCATTCATGTTTCTGGTGCCCATTGCCTTGTTTAGGCATGTTGGCCTGACTTCCAAAGGACAGCACCTTTGTAATTATCAGAGTATTGCCTTAGTTTGCCAAAGCTCATTTTTGTGCAGTGTAGGCCAAAATTATCTGGGAATTAATAGCCTGCCACAGGCAGCCCTTAACTAGCAGTTAACCAGTGCAGAGATATATACCATCTCATCCTTTGACCTGGATAAGTCTGAGGCATTTTCCAACATTTCCTCATGGGATTAAGGCATACTAGGCAGGTTCAGCATCTGGCTTTATAGCACAAGCTCTACTGGCTGCCTTCCCTGCCCTGTTTCACTCCTCCCTCTGTACGTTCTACATATGCCCCTTGTACCTCCAACTAAAGTGTTGGCACTCTAACCCTTCATTCAGGATTTGACCAGAACCCTTGTCCATTGTCAATGGTAATAAAAAATGGTACAGATACTATGTAAAACAGTAGGGCAATTCTCAAAAAATTAAACACAGAATTATCATTTGATCTGGTGATTCCATTTCTGGGCTTGTTCCTAGACAAGGAAAAAGAAAAGGAATTAGGAATCCTCTGTGCAGAACCCTCTGTGTGGCTGTTCCATAGAGTATATTTCCTCAATATTCCTTCTCCTCCTGTCAGGATTCCCCTCCCTAATGTCTTTAGACTACCAGCTAAGACATGTGGGGAGAGAGGAATGCCACTCAAATGATTTGATTCTAATTCCTCAGACTTATACTTGACCCAAATTTAATGTCCCCAAGTATATCATGAGCTGCTTCCTTTTGAGAGGAGGAACTAAAAGCCAGAGTATCTTTCTCTTTTTGTTTGCTTACAGCTCCTGACATAGCTGGTTAATGTTATAGCTGCAAAAAATTCCTAGGATCTTGTCTAGTTAAGATCATTATTGAAGTCAGGGAAGAAGATACTGTGTACTATCTCCAGGACCATTCGTCATGGAGTGCAAATACTCCCCTTTAACAATAAAGCTGTAATGTCAAGTCTCTCTTACTCTATGAAGAATTAGAGGAATATGTTCCTCACTGATTACCACTATAGCCAAAGAGAGGGTATACAAGTTCCACCTGTCAGAGGAAACCATTCTGCCCTCAAACTGCTATGTCCTCATTCATCTCAATATTGGGTCACACTAGTTGTTTTGATTTGCCAGTCTGCATGCTGGTACTACTGAGTGATGAAGTCTTCACAATCCAACAGGAGAACAATGGAGATGGTGCAGAGAGCTCTTCATCATCTACATGCATTCATTTTTAAATGCTATCCTTTATCCTTATAGCATGATTCCTCCTTTAGGATTATCAAAATCTCTCAACTATCTTATAGCAAATACACATGTGAGCTAGACCCTGCACATGTGAGCTAGAAGTTATGTACTGCATTGTCTGTCAAGGTTCTGTGGGACTAAAAACCAAGAAATGAATGAGGCAAAGCATCTTTAAATTCCTTCAGCTACGTAGGTACTGACTTATAGAAGTATACCAGATTAATACTTTTGTTTTATTTTTTTTACTCTTCCCCGGATATTAACATCATGCTTTAAAACATGGCCAATTTCCATAAAAGACACCCTGGTACTCTCTCTTTTTGGGATACTAACACCTCATTGGGTTCCAGTTATCCAGTCTGTAATCACACAATTCTACCCTCTTTGCCAACCATATCCAATTATTATATGATCAAATATCATTATATGACAAATGTCACTTTTTAAGATTTTTACTAATGTGTAAAAACCAAGAGTTTACAAACCAGTAATCCATAGGAGTAGCTTAAGACAAAGTTGCAGAATAAACCAAGTATGATCATGACACAACCTTTCCAGAGACTCTACCTTTCAGACTCTGGATTCCCTTTAGTTCCTCATGGCGTCCTGCCGTATCACTTTGAAGATCTGCCCCTACCCTTTTCCCAACTTCCACTGGGAATCCAATTGACTTTTCAAGCAGTATGTACTTATATTAATCAGCTGCTCAGTGTTAGGTGCTATGAAAAGGAATAAAATACTTGCCTCGTTCCCAAGATGACCATAATTTAATGAGAGACACAGGCTCCTATAAAATAAGCCACAGGAAATTCTTCAGACTCTACCTGAGGAACAGAGAGTTATGAAGATAGAGAGGAGGGAAGCCCTCCACTGGGGGCTGGAATACCCACAGAGGAAGGCCCTGATTTCTGAGTAAGATTCCCTGGAGGAAAAGGGAATCACATTCCAACAAAAAATTACAAACGCTCTGTTTTTATCACTATTCGGTGTGTATCATGCAGACATAAATGATATACATGTATACCTAGAATGTACATTTCCACATGACCAAGAGACTGAATGATAACCAAGCTAAGTATCATGGTTTGGAAATGAGGTGTCCCCCAAACACTCATTTTTGAGACAATGCAAGAACATTCAGAGGTGATATAGGTAGAATCCGAGAGTTGTAAGATCATCAGTGGACTAATCCACTGATATGATTTAACGGGTGATAGCTGTAGGCAGGTAGGTTGTGGCTAGAGGAAACAACTCACTGGGAGCATGCCTTTAGTATTTACATTTTGTCCCTGATGAGCAGAGCTCTCGGGTTCTCTATGCTTCCTGGCTGTTCTTTCCTGAGCTGTTTTCCTCTACCAACAACACCCACCCTGACTACCATGGTGTTCTGTCTCACCTTGGGCCCAGAGCTATGGTGTCAGCCAACCACAGACTGAACCTCTTAAACCATAAGCCAAAATAAACTTTTCCTCCTCTGTTATTTTGTAAGGTCTTTTGGTCACAGCAAAGAAAAAACTGACTGAAACACTAAGTAAGAAAAATACACTTGGACAAAGATGGGTAGCTATTCTTTTGCAAGTGAAGAATGTAAAGTATGTTGATCAACTACAGTTAGATATGGTTGGCAAAGAGGGTAGCATTATAGTGAGTACAGACTGGATAACTGGAACTCAATGAAGTGTTAGTCTCTCAGAAAGAGAGAGCACAAGGGTGTCTTTTATGGAAATTGGCAAATTTTAGAGCATAATTGTTAATATCTGAGGAAGAGTAAAAAAAATAAAACAAAAGTATTAATCTGGCACATTGTACTATAAGTCAGTACCTACGTAGCTGAAGGAATTTAAAGATGCTTTGCCATCCACGTCATTCATTTCTTGGTTTTTAGTCCCACAGAACCTTGACAGACAATGCAGTACATAACCTCTAGCTTACATGTGCAGGGTCTAATACCTAGTTAGTTCATTCTTTGAATACTATTTAATTGGATCCATGAAAGTCAGTGCATTTCACAAAATCTAAGCTTGCTGACCTCAAGAAAAATATTTCTAGTTCACAAATGGCAAATAAACTTATGAAAAAAAAGTGTTAGACCTCTACCTTTATCAAAAAATACAAATCAAATTAAAACTGAAAAAGCACAGAATGGTTTACATACCACATTGTGAAGAGTTAAAATGTTGGTGTCCGCTGTGTGAGGGTGCAGGGGAAAATGTTCTACACTCCTGGAGAGAGCAAATTGTTCCGACCTTCCCAAAGGGCATTCTGGTAATATGTATCAAAAGTCTCGAAAAATGCACATATCTTTTGACCTAACAATTCTATTTGTTGAAATTTGTCCTAAGGAAATAAATGAATCTGTGATAAAACTGGAAATAATTTTAAAGTATAGCACCAGGATATTGTATTCAAATATTATAATTCATCCGTAAGATGGAGCACAATGGAATCTTTGAATATGCAGGTGCTAGTATTTCTTTAGTGTCAGGAAAAGATGCTCATGATAAATGTAGGTTATAAAGAGAGGTTAAAGAACAAATATAACTGTGATTACGTTTCAATGAAATATATACATCATATACATCATACACCAAATAATCATGTGCATAAATAATTATTATGAAGTGATATAAATCATAGTTACTATAGAGCAATTATCGGCTTAACTTTTTAATTGAAATGTTTTTATTTTACACGCTTGTATGATGAGCAGTCATGGGAGGAAAGGGCAGGCAGAGGGGCTGAGCTGAACATAGAAGTAGCACAGGAAAGTAGGCAGTGATTTGTCCTAGACAAATTGACATCCCTTAATGAGATAGAAAAAGCTGTTTTCTCTCTTTGCTCCTCACTTTTCTCAAATGTAATATGAAAAGGATTAATCAGATATTTCCTAACTCCATTCAGGACCATTTCAAGCCCAGAAGATTTAGAATGAGTACCTGTTACTTGAATACCAAGAAACATTCAACCTTGAACTGTAAGACTCATCAGAAAGATCAGATATCACTAGACTGTATTCTGTCTACCTCTTGATTGTTTAAAGAGAAGATTCGAGGAGAGAAAAGGGGAAGATCATGTTTTAAATATTCAGTTCCATAATGAGCCATCTTTACCATACATAAAACTGGTCACAGGAGAGAAAATGGGCTGATTCCATGTACCCTCAGAGCATTATTAAAAATTAACCAAAGTCAGCATCTTTATTCTATATAAGGAACTATACCAAGTATAGTTGTATAAAACTTTATAATTCTATTCTTTATAATTCTATCATTGGCCTGGAGGAACTGACCTACAATGAAAAAGGACTTCAAGAGGAATGAGGCTAAGCCATGCTGACCAGAAATATTTAAAAGCATTTGTTAACTTAATAATACCCAAGGACAAATGGAGATGTTCAGCTTTACTTACTTTTGAACTTGATCAAGCTGCTCCCCCTTTCCTCCAAGAGTCTTCCTCTCCTCTTTTAGAACTTAAATTCCACCACATCATGTACAGATAGCTTCCAACACGTTTGTGCCATTTTTGTTCAATTTCTTAAAAATCTCATGAATCAAGCATGTTCACAGCTCAGTTCTGCTTAAAGACTATACCTCCCTCCTTGCTCACTACCCCAGTCCATATAAATCGTTTTTATCCTTTCATCAGGGCTGAGGTAGGATCTCACTTCTGGAAGAATGCCCTTCAGTCTTGGTTCTCATCAGTTCTCCTCTGTTCCAGCAAGTCTTTGTACTAAATGAATTTATTTTCAATCATATTCTCCCTTAGCAACTCTGATATATTTAATGGGCATTAGTTTTATGTGGCCAGAATGGAAGCTTTTTTAGGGTAAAGACTGTGTCTTGTAGTTGTGTGCAGTCACTGAGGATCTTAGCGACTATTCTGTAAATCTTCTTTAGGGGTGTTTAAATGGATGATAAATACATACATATTCACAGACTTGTAAGAAACCATATGTAGACAAGGCATCAAGCCTAAAAGGAAATCAACAAGCTTCAACCCTCCTAAGCAATGTCCATTGTTGTTGGCGCACAATGATGACTTGTGCCCCCAGACTGGATCTGGGTGAGGCCTGGCTGTAGAAGCACAGCGCATCTTTCAGGGCTGTTCATAGAAGGCACAGTTAGAGATGGGCAGGATCCCACACTGGAAAACATGATTGAACTAATATACACTTCAGGGAAGGGACGTTACAATTTTGGTCCCTAAAATTTTGTCACATTGACTAGAGTCTTCTTGATTCCATATGGAAATGCAGAAGCTGACCCAGTTGATAGGCTAGCTTGACTCTTCCAGTATGGCAATTCTATTTCTTCCCAGGCCTGACTGTTTATATAGGCCCTTCACTGTAGCTGCTAAATGTAGCTTCAAGGGCAGCTGACCCTCCTCCATCCTGCTGATGGCCATCTGCTAATGGACAGATATCAGGGGCTCTGGCCATACACCCCAGCAGTCCTGTAGTGTTGTCCAGAACCTGCTCATTAGCCCCATTCACAGCTGGCTAGGACCAAGGAGGGAGAACAGAGCTGCTGATAGATCTGCTTTATAGATAACATTGTTTGGAGTGAAGATATTTTTAACCTTGCTTGGTTTTCCAAAATGAGAAACATAGTAATAGAGATATTGCAATGTGTGCTGTGTGGGATTATGGTGAATGCGAACTTGAATTCTGCTTCACAAAGAAGAGCTTGAACTCTGGCAGCCCAGGAACTCTGGGATAATACTGACAACATTTTTTTTTCCAAAATGGCCCTCATTAAAAATTAGCCCATAGTGCAGTGCCTAGCACACCCTGTTTGTGTGCATCTGCCTTAGTATGTAGAGAGAGAGAGAAAGACAGAGAGGGTTACATGTTTGGTCTTATGTTATCAAAATGTCCATAAAATGAAATCATTTGGGGGGGGGGATCATGAAAATCACATTATAAGCAGAATATTTTGAGAAAAACAAGATATGCAAAGAATATAATCCAAAATTTAAAGTAATAATCTATGAGGCAAATTATGGATATTTTAAATGTATTATCTCTGTGTTGATGGCTTTTTCTTTACTATAAGCTATAGGGTCTGGTTTAACATCTGAGCACCCATCTTAAATGTTAACCACCATCTTATGAGATAAGTGTCACTTTCCTGTACTTCTTCTTACCCAAACTCCCCCCACCCCCATTAGTGACCTACCCCATGGGACCATAACCCTAAGCCCATCCCATGCTATTCCCACCCGCCTAGCTCTGATGCAAGCACTCCTGAGCCTATCCCATAGTGCCACAGATACAATTCCAAAAACCCCTACCTGACAAAAGCTGAACACCAGAATATATCAGACACCTCTCTCCACTCTCTAGAGGGATGGCCTTTATTTGTCAGCTCTGACAAATAAACCTTTGTGTGGATCTCTGCCTGGTCTCCATCCTTCATTTCTCACTCACCAGTCTCTCTCTTTCTCACTTTTCTCTCATAAGCATTCAATAATCAGAAAAATCAGAATTAATTAGAAAAAAAATAATGAAATCTGTGAATTGGCTCTCTCTTGCTACAGCTCAAAGATCTGTGACGTCCATCAGGACAGCTGATGCTCCTACAAATACTATCTGGGTTACTGAGTTAGCCCTTCCTAGAGCTTTACCACCTGAAGAAAGAAACTCAAGACTCAGCCTCTGGCCATTCTCTCTGGAAATTAAATAGCAACACTTTTCATCTGTTACTCTCAGACATGTGTAAGCATCTAGCCAGAATCCTGAGAGTTTCAGCAAACAAAGGAATTGGCACATTGTTTTCACAATTTTTTGAGTTATCTAATCCAAGAAGCTAAAGTGTATTTGTTTCTAAAATAAAAGGAAGAAAAGCAAAGGTCATTGGGGTGATTGGCTTTCCTGCTCCATGAAAAAAGAACAAGGTGACACTGGGTGACATGTAACAGCAGGACATTAGAAATATAAGGAGTATTCATTTGTAATTAACCTTTGGAACTCCCTGCCCTGTGGTGTTAGTAAGGCCAGTATCTTAGCTGGCTTTCAAAAATAGTGTTGAAAAGTGATGTGCATTCAAACTAGAACCCAAATTACACTAGAAGTGCTTAAAATTATTAGCCCCATCCATCTTCCCAGACATAGGAATAAGATTTTTGGCTAGTGTCAAGAAATCACTCTAATGCCGATACATGCAAATTGGCTGCAAGCTATTTTGTAGGATAAAACAAGGATGTGGTCACAGCCAAAGTTACGTGTATTGTTTAGTACTTTACCACTCAAGAATTGCTTTCCTTTACACTTCCATGTGATTTCTACAGCATTTATGAGTCATGATAGTATTTATTTCTATTGCACAGATTTAGAACCCAAATCTCAGAGAATCTGGCTTGCTTGGTATAAAATAGAGCTCTACTTCCAATCAACATGCATAGACCACCAATCTCTGGCCTCCTCCTCCATGTTGGATCTGTGGTTACTTGTTGGAATCATCCAAAGAGCTTCGAAACAATGATAACATCAGAGCCCCTCCCTCCTCCAGCCGAATCTGGTTTATTTCGGCCTGGGAGTTATTTTTTTGAAGAGCTCCTCAACAGACTCAAATATGCATCCAAGCCTCAGATTCACCGTGATGGGTGAAAATGATCACCACTGGAGACTATGCTGTACCATGATACCAGAAATCTTTCCCATCAGGATAGGATAAAGACTGATGATGCTTTCAGACCCACGCTCTGTATCAGTTGAATAGGTGCTGGCCTACCTGGTACAATTCAACAACCACTGATGGATGTGAGTAGGCAGAGATAGAGAAAATTAGAAAATGAGTCAGAGGTTTCTAAGTTGGGTATTGGGGTAGGTTGCAATGATATTAACTGAAACAAGTAGAGCAGTAGATGTAACAAGTTTGCAGAAATATTGTTTGAAAAATCCAGGTGTAAAACTTCTACATTCAGCAAGTTCAAAGACCTAGATTATTGCTGTTTCAGCTCCTACCTTGTTCTATGATCTAGTAATTTCTTTACTCCAGATTAAGAGGAGAAAATATGATGAATATGAAAGTGCCTGGGCAAAAATGTATGGGAACATATGCAAATGAGCATCCTCATTACCATCCAGTCAAGATAAATTTATTATGTCTTGATCGCAGGATCCTAGGAGCCTGTGCCAAAGTGCCCCTGAGTCTAGCCTTTTCTCCTTCAGACCAGCAGCTGAGACAAAGAAAATGAGGGTGCAGAATTAAGGGCAGTCATCTTTCTTCTTTATGCAGAAAATTATTCTAAAAATATTTATGGGGACTGAAACTAAAGACAGGAAATCAGACTCTGCTTTCTGTGGCAGAGACAGGCTGCCCAGGGAGGCCACAGAAAAGTGGAGAGGAGGCCAGAGAAAGGCTTTGAACTCAGTTTGCCCTAGATTGGGTGAAGACATGAGATGGATTCAGGAGCACAGGTCCAGGCTGGGGATGAACCAAGAGCAATTCAGGAAGTAAGGAAGTTAGATGGCATAGACTTAGAGGACCATGCACTAGTCAAACTCAGACTAGGAGTGCTAGTAAACTCAAAGAGATGGAAGGTATGGAGGTGTTCTGCTGGGACCAGAGGCAGATTCATGACTCTCTCGTTAGCAGAGTGCTGTGAGATTCCGTGAGAAGCTCAGCTCAATCCAAATGAGCAACAATCAGCAGAGGGGCCCATTTTCAGGGGGACAGAGGCTATCCCTTCAGAATGGTTCAGAAATTTCACCGAATGCAACAAATCACCTTTGGGAAGGGGGGACTCTCTGGGTCACTAAAGTCACAGCTGCTGAATTTATTTACCAGTGTTGGGTAAGGACCCTGGCACTGTGGTTTTTGATCAAGACTCTGATGTCAATCAGGGTAATGATACCAGATAGCAGTTACAATCCTAGCAAATTGCTTGTTCAGGCAGGGGCTCACTACAGGATTGGTAATCTGAAAAAAAAATAATTAAAGCAAGGGACTTTTCCAATTTTTTCAGGATCTAAGGATAAATATTATTAATGTTCTATCCCTTACTCAAATATATCACATTTTAATGATTATAAAAATATAATTGAATGCAAACCAATCTCAAGAACTTATTAACTTTATAAATCCAGGCTCTGTAGGGTCCAACCATGCAACCTTGACACCCCAAAAAGTTGCTTCCCTTTCCTGGGTCTCAGGACATTAGAAATGAGTTTGTAAAATGAAAAAATAATGTCACGGCATCTCTGAGTGTCCCTCCAGTTTGTTTAAGAAATATAAATAAAGCCAGCAGGATTCTAAATGAAAGCAATTCTATTTTTCTCAGTTATTCAACCTGTAGATGTTAAACACCTGGCCCTGTGTTGGAAACAATTTGAAATCTCACAAGAAAATTGCAGAGAAAAGAGCCAGCATTTTGGTGGCAGGGTAAAGAATCATATCTGAAGAGATAAGTCCTCCCCCAGCACCGGCCCATCTGTGGTTCCTTGAAGGACAGCTCCCACTGCACATATGCTGCTTCAACAACCCAAGCTCTGCACCAAATTGCCATAGCGTCAGGAGCCGCAGATTTTCTACTCATGCAATATCAATATCATCTCAGGAAAACAAGAGAACATAGGAGAATTGACCCAAGACAGGTGACCTGTTGATCTCTCTGTCAGCTAGCTTGCTACGTTGTGTCTGGTCAAACAGCTCTTGAGCAGGGTGGACACCTCAAGTCCCCAAATAGCAGCCTCCTACTACTACTGACTTCCCCCCCTTCACTGTCCTTCAGGATGTCTTAACCTCTGAGGCCTGTAATGCTGCAGACACAAGAGTAAGTTACTTGGAATAAGCAAAAACTTTTAAAAGAATGCATACTTCCTATCTTCTCAATAAGAAATATAGTGGTTAAAAAAAATTAAAAATTAAAAATTCACTTTTAAGAAAAAAAAATGGATATCCAAGTACAAGTTAAAAATTCCTTGTCAAAAATGCTTAGGTCTACAAGTATTTTGGATTTAGGATTTTTATCTTTTTCTTTTTTTTATTTGGAATATTTGCATATGCATAATGAGATATCTTGGAAATGGGACCCAGATCTAAACACAGAATTCTTTCATGTTTCATATATACCTTATTACACATAAAATGAAGAACATTTTATATAATATTTTAAATAATTTTGTGCATGAAACAAAGTTTGTGCAAAACAAAGTTGAGAATAGGCATGGAATATTCCACTTCTGGTGTCATGCCAGCCCTCAAAACGTTTTAGATTTTGGAGCATTTTGGATTTCAGATTTTCACATTAGAGATGCTCAACCTATATTATAGAAGTCCTAAGTTCTTTCTAAAAGTACCTCCCAAGATGGTAGCTGGTGGGCCATGGGGTTATTTAAATTTAAATTAATTAAAATTAAATGGTATTAAAATTTTATTTCTTGAGTTACACTAATGACATTTTTAGTGTTCAGTTACCACTGTGTTAGTGGCTACCATATTGAACAGTACAGACACAAACTCCATCATCATAGACAATTCTACTGAATCTAAAAAATAAATAGGTCACAAAAAATAATAGCAATGATGATGTTGCCTCCCATAATATTTTCTACTTTGAAGAAAATGTTAACTTTCACTATTTGTTGGCTAACCTCTATCTGTCTCCTTACCTTTAGCCCTCAGCTCCCATTCAGCTATCAAGTAGCCAAAGTTCAGAACATTAGGACATAATCAGTACTTCCTTAGTGGCTGGATTAATTCTCATTTTTATAAAAACCTAGTTTATACACAGGCAGTTCCTCAACTGGGGTCCTCACTCCAATCTACTTCTTGTGAGCAAATCCAATCATCTGCTCTGTCTTCACTCCCACTCTTAATTACCTCCCTTGGGTTTTTGGTGAATGGGTGACTCAGCAAAATGACTTTTAAATGAGCTCTCACATTTAGCAATTCAGCCCACATGCAAACTGGAATGGGGACTGATTTTTTTAAGTAAATACAGCAAAAATTTTTTATATAAATTAGTGTTTTATCAAAATAGTCACTCTAGCAGGTAACATTCTTCCAAATATATAGCTGTTGCTCAAATCACTGCTGGGAGATTTCTTAGGAAATTAACTTTAAGACATATATAAGTGTAAAATATTAAAATGTTCTCTAAGAAGCACTATGGATGCCTTCCCACTCTGCTCTTTTGTGTGTCTCCTTGAAAACTATGAGGACACAGGACTCATAGCTTTGTGATCACACAAAGCAAGATCACAAGTCTTCTGACCTTAGGAATTGGAAACATGAACCTCCAAAATTAACATGGAAGTCTCCTAAGGCATTTGGGAGACATTCACAAGGTGTAATCATTTATATCTGCATAAAGATGAGACATTTTAATGGTACTTTCTTCTACTTTACTGTATAAATGTGTATGCAATATTGATCAAACTTAGCCACTTGTACGTCACTGGACATATATGTAAACCTGATGCAACTTACACAGTAAAGTGGTTTCTCTCTTCTGTGTGGTTTCAAATGTATATTCACAGGAGAAGCTGAAATTTGGAACCCTTTCCCAAAGTTGTCTGGAATTTGAGTAGTCTGAGTGATCATACAAGATTATAGAGTTTAGGTTCAAAAACAAGGTATTTTTAATGAAGCCCATTTATTTTAAGAACATGTATTTAAAATAGAGAAATATTCATTAATGCTTATGGAGAAAAAAATGGTTGATTTTTTGAATACATATATATGTATATATACATAATTAATATTGTATAACTATCAAGTAATGGGGCTATTCCTTCATTTTTTTAAACAAGTTAACCTGCATTTCCATCTCCTTCAAAGAAATACTATTTGACACTAACTTGTGAGTCATTCAAAAAATAGTTTCCCTACAAACAGTAAATGATATTTCATACATGTCCTTAAAGTGAATAGGTTTATTCATTGTAGATAACAGATAATTTCTGCAGTGATTTACAGACACCCGAGGCTCCAAGAGCACAGAAGAAGATTCAGTGAAGTCCAAAGAATAAAAACTAATTTTCTATCATTTTCCTCATATCCTGAGGACCCATACTTAATTGTGTACAGAACATAAAATCAGATACATGTTTTTTTGCTGAACAGATTCATAGTACAAACGTGAGTAATAACCCTGATGCAAACATAAAGAAGGAGAGAGATGCCTCAGGAGAGAGAGTTGACAAGACTAGTCATCTCTATTGGGTGCAGGCTTGACAGATTAATTCAGTGTCATTTACATAGTCCTCTGAAGTAGATAGCCCTGTGAGGTACCAAGTATATGCATGAACTGCCTTTTGGATATTTGCTAGAAAGTTCTCTTCTCCTTGTAACACATTGCCATTGGCTCTCCTCTCATCTCCATGAAAGTACTAGCCATGAGCCCACCCTGATGGAAAAACACCCACACCTCAGTAGGAGTTGGGAAACGCAGGGACTCTTAACAGGATGACCAGAGGTGGGCCCAGGTGGCTGTGGATCTGAATAATGAAGGGATGTGATGATCCTTAAATCCAAATCCTTTCACCCCAACACTACCTTACACTACCATAGATCCAGACTTGTTTCCTTTAGGACAATATTCTTCAATTTGAAAGACTATCGAATCATGTGAGGACACTGGTCTTTACCCCACAATTTTCAAGGGAAGAGCAAGGGATACATTTTTTAAGTGGAGACTCAGATGACAATGATGGGTTACAAACAATACCAAGTCTCAACTGTGCTACCTGGCTTTGATCTAATTTCAGGAAAAAAAGTAGAAAGCTGTGTCTATAATTCCATGTCTCTAAAAGTGCTCAGATGTTGGCTTTTCACCATGTGAAGAGTAAAGCCATTTTGCTCATTACTATTCTTCCAGTAAAGTAGTGAATATCTAAATTTGTCTAGAGGATTTAATGGATCTGTTTTCCCTTTAAGTGAGAAAAAATAAATAAATGAAGACCTGTCTGCAGGCATTTAACAATTCTTTGGGCACTTATGCAATAATATAAATGGTTGTGTTTTTCCTCCCAAAAAAAGAGATGGGAAAGAGAGGAAATAGTTCTCATATTTGGTTGCAGAATAGCCTTTGTTATCCATGAACAAGCAGAAGCCACAATAGCAAAATGGAGGACAATCAAGTGGGTGTTCCCCGCTCTGAAGCTAAGATGACCCCACTGGTTCCATCTCCATCAGTGAGGCTTGCTGGGACCGTTGCAACCCAGGCTAACAGAAAGAAGGAACACAGGGAGAAGACAAGGACAGGAGCACCAACCCAGGTCCAGTTCCCTGCTATAGGAGTGGCAAATAAATGAATAAATGGGTCACATCAGGTTGTTCAGAGAGTCAGACCAGCCTGGGCTCAAACTCAGCCAAAAGCTGCATCCAGGGGACCTTGATGAAGACTGTAGGTCAATGGGATTCTCTAGACAGTAACAACAGTAGATGTTGATACAGTAGCTGATTTTAAGAGCCTTTTCTTTTTTTTTTTTTTTAATTTTTTATTGTTGGCTGTTCAAAACATTACATAGTTCTTGATATATCATATTTCACAATTTGATTCAAGTGGGTTATGAGCTCCCATTTTTACCCCATATACAGATTGCAGAATCACATCAGTTACACATCCATTGATTTACATATTGCCATACTAGTGTCTGTTGTATTCTGCTGCCTTTCCTATCCTCTACTATCCCCCCTCCCCTCCCCTCCCCTCCCCTCTTCTCTCTCTGCTCCCTCTACTGACATTCGTTTGTCCCCCTTATATTATTTTTCCCCTTCCCCTCACTTCCTCTTGTATGTACTTTTGTATAACCCTGAGGGTCTCCTTCCATTTCCATGCAATTTCCCTTCTCTCTCCCTTTCCCTCCCACCTCTCATCCCTGTTTAATGTTAATCTTCTTCTCCTGCTCTTCGACCCTACTCTGTTCTTAGTTACTCTCCTTATATCAAAGAAGACATTTGGCATTTGTTTTTTAGGGATTGGCTAGCTTCACTTAGCATAATCTGCTCTAATGCCATCCATTTCCCTGTAAATTCTATGATTTTGTCATTTTTTAAAGCAGAGTAATACTCCATTGTGTATAAATGCCACATTTTTTTTATCCATTCATCCATTGAAGGGCATCTAGGTTGGTTCCACAGTCTAGCTATTGTGAATTGTGCTGCTATGAACATCGATGTAGCAGTGTCCCTGTAGCATGCTCTTTTTAGGTCTTTAGGGAATAGACCGAGAAGGGGAATAGCTGGGTCAAATGGTGGCTCCATTCCCAGCTTTCCAAGAAATCTCCATACTGCTTTCCAAATTGGCTGCACCAATTTGCAGTCCCACCAGCAATGTACAAGTGTACCCTTTTCCCCACATCCTCGCCAGCACTTGTTGTTGTTTGACTTCATAATGGCTGCCAATCTAACTGGAGTGAGATGCAGCACACACATATTTTCCATTCTGATGTATCCATTCTACCCTTTGGGATTCTAAGTAGGCTATTGAAAGCAGAAAAATATAAATAACTCTGACTCTTATATAGGGAGAAAATGTTGATGTGTCCCAATAAGAAAATTTTTAAAAAGAAAAAGAAAAAAGAAGGAATGAGGGCTGGGGTCATGGCTCAGAGGTAGAGCACTTGCCTAGAATGTGTGAGGCACTGGGTTCGATTCTCAGCATCGCATATAAATAAATGAATAATATCAAAGTCCACTGACAACTAAAAAAGGAGAAGAAGAACTAAATGTTCATCTTCAAATCTTAAAATAATTTTTTTAAAAAAGAATGAAATCTCCAGTCCTCCTAAGGTTCAGAGGATACAAATAGTCTTTTTAAGGAATTCGATGCCTACAAGAGATCCAAGTTTAATGGACGCCACAAATAAAACCAATATCTGACCTTACTACTTCCTCCTCACTTTCTAATGATTGGAGGGATATTTGGATCACATGCTCTGACTGACCGATACATATATAAATTAGTAAATGGCCAAGAGACCACTGGAGGGGCTGCAGGACCCACGACACTGACCAGCAGGAGGAAGCTGGCTGAAGTTAATGGAGACCATCTCATCAGAGGAGAGCAGAGCCTCTGATACCGACTCCCTTCCAGGGCTCTGTGCCGGATGGTGAGAGCTGGCCTCACAGTAACTGTCTGTGCAGCGGTGGAGGAAGGAGGGATGTTCAGGAGGTACTTGCTGATTCAGCCGCAGGGGGATGGCACATTTGCCGATGCATAGAGTATCTCTATAGAAACACTTTGATCCTTTCGCTGGTGTAATAAGTCTCTTGTTTAAATGGTAAATAGTTCACTTTGGTGATACTTTAAAGAGAAAACCCAACACCTGTAAGTCATGGAAAAAAAGCAAATTGGCCCCAAACTAATGTGTATTATACTGCCTTCTGAAAGTGACAGAGATTAGGTGGAAGGAGGGATCCATGCTCTGGATAAAGAACCCTCTTCGGGTCCCAGAGTGGAAATACAATATCAGGAACATTATAGGCGCAGCAGGCCTGCTTAATTTGGGAGCAAAATTAAAACCAGGGATTGAAGGCATGAGGTACAAAACTAGCCCTGGAAAGGAGGCTGGGAAGAGCTGGACAGCATGTGCAACCTCTTCAGTGGAGGGAAAGACTGGCCAAAGAAACACACAAAAGGAGTCTAGTCATGTAGGGAGGAACATGCCCGTGCTCACAGAGCACATCCAGGTGCCCAGCAGATGGGACCAGCAGGCAGTGCCATAGGCATTGTTGGGTGTCTTGTTTTGTTTGTGCCAGCATTGTTGAAAGCTGGCCATTGGACTTGGTGTTTGAAGGCATTAGGACAACTGGATATAGCTGGCGAAGCATAAATGGAGGACCTTTCCAGCACTGAGCTTGTTACTTGACAATACACTGAAGCCCTACTCTAGTTATTTCCAAGTACCAATTTGATTGAACATTATTCAAGTAGCAGTATAGCCACTACTACTACTAAGAAAAAAAAGATTCACTTCTCACAAGGAAGCCATGATTCATTGCTCCAATGTACCCTACAACATTTTCATAAATGAAACGATGAGATTCAAGTCACAAGGTTGCTAAAAGTATTCTAAATTGTCAGTAAATGAAGGTAAAACAACAAGATCAAAAAAAGATAATTTGGTGCCTCAAACAATTTCTATGCAATGACAGTATTGGGTGATTAATCTGGAGTACCTATTTGTCTAAGAACAAATCCAGTTCTTAGACCATTAGAGTAACTCCTAATGAGAAATGCTACCATTGTACTAATGATATTTGTAATATATAAGAGGTAGCCCACAATCGGATGATGTAAAATCACTTCTTAACCTACCCAGGAGCTTGTAGCTTGTCCCTTTATCTCTAGCCTTGCTCTCTCCCCAGACTCCCTCAACCACTTTACAAAACATTTCTGGGGCTTTGTATTCCTAGCTTCAACCTGAATTCCTTCCTAAGGGATCTCTGGAGAGCTCTGGCTTCTTGGAGATCCTATCAGGATGCAGATGAAACACTGGTAAAGGTGACACAATACTACAGCATCTCAGGTCTAGAGAATAAGGTCTTTATCACACCACAGAGCAAGGGAAGAACAATGTGTTCAGTCTTCAAACCTCTGCTAAAATTATTTGTAAAACATGTATCTAACAAAAGAATTTTCAAAGCTCAATTTTAAAAAGCCCAATAAAAATTGGGCAAAGTGTTTGAAATAGACTCTTAACCAAAAATATACAAGTGGCAAATAAGAATATTAAAAGATACTCAACATCATCAGTAACAAAAGAAATACAAATTAAAATCACAATAATACCCACCATATCTTTATTAAAATAGCTAAATTTCAGAAAAAAAAATAATTAAAGAATACCAAATGATGGTAAGGATATGGAGCATACAGAACTCTCATACATTGCTAGTAGAAATGCAAAATGGTACAGCCACTTTGGAAAACTGTACATTTCTTATAAACTTAAGCAAATATTTACCATGTGACTCAGTAATGTCACACTTAGATTTATTTATATTTATCTAAGAATAACAAAAGTTTTCTATGTTCACAGAAAACTGCATACAATTGTTTATGGTAGCTTTATTTATAACTGCCAAAAATTGAAACAAATTAAATACTCATATATAATCAAATATTTTTGAATTCCAAAATTGGTAGATCCATGCAAGAGAATTCAGATCAGCAAAAAAAGTAAAAGAAAAATTTCAAATTCAGCATGTGAATGAAATAAGCCAGATACAAAAAGCTACATTCTGGATGGTTCCATTTATAAGGTCATCTGGAATAGGCTAAATTATAGGGATGGAAAACAGGTCCTGGTTCTCAGGGGACAGGGAGGCATAAAACGTTCTACCAAGGGGCTGTTTGAGGGATTTTTTTTTTTGAGGTGATAGAACTGTTCTGTCTTGGTTATGAAGGTAGTGGCCAAACTACATGTGTTTGTCAAAACACAAAGAAGTGCACACCATAAAGAGTTAATTTTACTATGTGTAAAAAGGAATAAAATGAAACTGAGTTTAAAAAATTTACTAAATTAGTTGATCAAAATCAATATGCATTTGTTAATTAAAAACTTAAATCAGGCAACATTTTATTCCAGTGATCCAGAGTGGTTCATTTCCTATTTTAAGGTTTTACCTTGAAGAATCTTCATCCAAATATCAAAACCTCAAGCAAGAAGTTGAACCAATTCTCAAGAGGTCCCAGTCGAGTCTCCGTTTTCTAGATTCAGTGAGAATCAGCAGACTATCTCCAGCAGGTTCTCTATGTCCCTGCCTCAATCTGCTAGAACTGGCCAAATTTATCTCTGATGGCTGGTCATTGCAGACCTGCATGTGTCAGAGCTTACCAAGATCCTCAGACCACTTATTATGAGTCATTTGCAAATTTTTTAATGTTTTTTCCGTTGAAGTAACAGAATGAGATTATTCTGTGGCTCTTCAGACTTATTCTCAAAGTGGTATAGCAAAAAAAAAAAAAAAAAAAAAGGAGCGTAAGCTTCACAAAAACCCAAACTTTTAGTGGAAATTAATTATTCCAGCCAGATGCAATGAAGAGTCACGATGTGACTTTTTAAAGTCTGCATTGATGCAAAAAGAAATACAAACAAACAAATAAGCATCCTCAGATGTGTTTCATGGGGAAAAGAACCTAACACACAAGCCTAGAATGATAGCATATGACTGTAATCTTAGCAACCTGAAAGACGGAGGCAGGAGGATCACAAGTTTGAGGGCAGCCCAGGCAACCTAGTCAGATCCTCTCTCAAAAATAAAATCAAAAGATCTGGGCATGTAACACAGAGGTAGAGAGCCCCTGGGTTAAAAAAAATACATACACACACACACACACACACATACATACATAAAAAGTCGGTTTCCTCAAATCTATCTTTTAAAATCTCAAAATATTTTTCATCTGGTTGAAGTAACTCCTCTAGCCCTTAACATGGCCCCTAAATCTCAACCAACATTACTTGTGAAGATTCTACCCATTCTTGAAATTCAGTTCAAAACAAAGTACATCGAACCTTCAACAACTGATATTTGGAATTGGGTTTCCTGATGTCGTTTCAGATACTTGGTAAGATCCAACTTCAATCTTTCTTGATCTTTTCATTATGAAATCAAAATAACATGTATCAGACTTGGGAAGGATTAAAACTCAAGATTGCTGGGGGATTTCACTCCCAGTGCCCAATGTAGAAAATCTGAAGTGAGATCTGAAATTCTGCCTTTCTAACCATCTCCCTGGAAATAGCACAGCTGATGACCTGGGAATCACACTTTTGAGAATCCCTACCCTATATACCACAGAAGTCAAATAAGCTACTCAGTGTAACACTGGTTTATAAGGTACAAATTTGCTATTCTGTTGTAAGGGACTCTTGTTTGCTTATTGGACTGAATCTTCTAAGAAGGCTTCTCTAGTTCTCTCACCAGATTTTAATAGATTTCTCTTTGGAAACATTTGAAATACTTTGTACTTTTCCGATGCAGCTGGTAGTCCACTAGGATTGAAGTCATTTTTGTTCTATTTTCATTACATCAACTACACTTCATTGAGGTCTTTCAACCCCCTGCAGTGCACAGCATACTATCTAGCCCAGAATAGGTATTATGGGCAATAAACTGTTGAGTTAAGTTGAACATCCCTTATTATGAGAACACTGTTTTGCTTTCTGATGATTGTAATAAAAACACAGTAGGAACATAGTACAGAGCATGGCAATATATTATTTTCCTGAATTGGGCATCTAAAGTACATTGAAACCAAATAATATTGACTATGTGAACAAATTGTAAACACCAAATTCTGTATTGTACTTACATAAATGATAATTGCTAAGTATAGTGTTTATGAGAATACATTTTAAAAGTTGAGTAGGAGTTTCTTTTGAGGGTGTGCTGGGGATTGAATCTGAGGCCTCACATGTGTTCTATGATGTTGCTACATCCTCAGCCCTGAGTGTGTTTCATGATTGATAATATAAATTTTCTACCTATGATCTTGATTACTTGAGTCAATCTGTGTCAGCTTCATTGTTTCTTCCAGGAATGGGATCTGCTACGGGTATGAGAACAGTCCCTTTGCTTCCATGCTAAAAGAGACAAATCCCTACACAAATCACAAGGTTTCTGAATGTGGAAATGTGGGGATGTGTCTGCACACTGAAGAAACTGGAAGAGCCCATTCTTACAGGAAAAGAGAGTCCCGATGCTAAGCTTCAAATCAGCACTGAACAATAAGGTGCTGTATTTTGTCAGGGTTCTCTAGAGGAGACGAGTCAATAGCAAGTATGATTATAAAAAGGGGGGTTATTAAATTGGTTTATGCAACCAGAAGCTATGACGACAATGGCCATCTGCAGGCTAGATTGCTGAAGAAACCAGTCCAAGAGGCTGAAGTCTCAAAACAAGAGGGATCAACAATACAACCCCGATTTGAGACTGAAGGCTTCTGGAAACTCCCTGGAGAATCACTGGCAGAGTCCACTTTGGAAGAGTGAAGAAGTGAGAGCCTGAGAGCCTCAGGTGATCAGAGCAGCAGTCAAGAACCAGTTCAAGAAGAATGGAGCTTGCATCTGCTGCTGCTTCCTTCTTCTTCCAACTTTTATTCCATCCAAGCCACCATCCTATTGGAAGGTTCTGACCACACTTAGGAAGTGTCTCCACCTCAGTTGGCTGTCCCACATGCCAATCATTCCTAGACACACCCTCACTGACACACCCAGATGCCTCTTAATTATAGGCTTCTCTGAATCCAATCAAATTGACAATTCAAATTAACCACTACAGGTGCTAAACTATACATTGTTCTTTTCATTTTAACAGATAAGTCTCATTGTTTAAAGCAAAAGAATTAAGTTATAATTATGGAAAAAGCAAGCATTATTGATCTCATGGGATTATATTTTAAGGGATGCAAAGACTTTCTCAACACCCTGAAAAAGATGCCCTTGATGACAGTTACTTAATTTGCTCACATAAAATTAAATATGGGGACAAGAAAACTGAAAAGTCATATTCTGAAATAAACCTTTGCCAATTCTTGATGCCAACAATTTTCTTTTGAGGTTACAACACATGCTCATGAAAAGAAAACTCAAAATCTATGTCTGACTCATCACAGAAGACTTTTAGGCAGGTAAATTTTGGTTACATGTTGCTGTATAGTAAATCATTCCAAATGGTTTAAAACAACAGAAATGTTATTCATTCTTATTGCAGATTAGGCAGTCTCAGCAGGGACTGAAAGGAATGAGACAATGCAAAGAAAGAGACAGGAAAGGAAACAGGGACGAAGGTGACAAAAAAAATGGGTGGCCATCTCTAATCAATTGCTACAGATTTTAGCTAAGACCATATATTAAAGTAAAGCAGAGGAAACCTAAGTGTGTTGAATTTTAAAATAAAACAATGCTTGACCTCAGTGCTTTTCCAAGTGTAGTCCCCAGACTGACAGCATCACACAGAAACCTATCAGAAATGCAAATTCTCAAGTCCCACTCCAGACTAACTGGCTGTGAAAGTCTATTTAATGTTAAAGTTGAAGGCCTTTTTCCCTTGATCCTGAATTGTGCTACACCAAATGATAATATGAAAACATATTTAGTTGTAGTAAACAGCAATGTTTACTTATAAGAGAATAACAAATGAAGCTGAAGATCTGGATTTACTTGAAGTGATACACAATGTTTACTTATGATTTAGCATTCTAAAAGTATTTATTGGGGTTTCTACATAATAGATATGTATCTCTGTGATGGTTAACCTTCAGCAAATATGTTTTTAGGATCATGTTGTTTTTACTGATTATGCACTAACTATCTTATTAAATTCCAATTAAACCCATATGTGGGAACGTTAATTTAAAATGCCACTAGAAGAGCTGATGACAAAATCAATTACTGGCATGGAGCCCTGTTGTTATTTGAGGAAAATGGTAGCTTCCACTTGTTGTCACCGAAGGACAAAAAAAAAAACAAGAAAGAAAAGAAAGAAATTTACCCAGTCACCAAGCACCGTCTGTAAACAATCTCTCAGATTGTATCTATGGTTGTATCTGCTTAAAGAAAGAAAAGGTAATAAAACTCACAACCAATTTAGAGGAAGATAATACTTATTATTGCAATAATTTGTCATTAAAGTTTATAACAACGTGCATTACTATTGATCTCTCGATCTGCACTCTTCACAGAGCACAGTCAACAGGAGGAGACAGAAAAACTACAAAAAGCTGATTCAGAGCCAAATGATACCTCACACCCTGTACTAATTCATGGAATACTTAACAGCCCTGAACCCTGAGCACCCAGAAGCCCCTCCAGGATCACAGCCCTGTCTGAGTCTGAATTTTAATGGATATGGAAAGATTTAGCTCTATAGATGGGCCAAGGGAAAAAAAAATCCATTTACGTGTCCTTCTTTCGAAAGAAAGTGAAGTATTCAATGCATTTCAGAAATACTATTTTATTTAAAAAGCTTGAATTTTAAAAGAAATATTGGTTCTTAAGAGGTAGGTCATTAATTATCTGGACATACCACCTGCCTCTCTTCCTGGTAGTGTCATTGTGTATGTGTAATTTTTTTTTTAAATAAAACATCTCTAGTACCCTTTATAGATTCCCTTAGGAATGTGGAGTGGCCTCCTCCCTTCAAAGACTATAATACTGAGCTAGTAAATAGCAAGAAAGTTCAGCCAAGCCCTGCCATCCCTGAAATATAGCAAGGAGCCCCCCAAAACCCTTATAGCTGATGCAGGTTATAGACAGATCTTCAAATAAAATGATTTCTGAGGGGAGATATCACATGAAATAATGTCTCAAATTATCCAAAGAAAATAGAAATAGAAATCATGAGATATAAACTATCCCAACTTCTTCTTTCTTTTTTTTTCCTTTTTACTTTTTTAGTTGTAGATGGACATAATACCTTTATTTTATTTATTTGTATGTGGTGCTGAGGATCGAACCCAGGGCCTCACACATGCTAGGCGAGGGCTTTACCACTGAGCCATAGTCTCAGCCCCCCCACAACTTCTTTCTTTACCTTTCCCAACAAATTTCTCTGCATTTGTTCTACCTTCTTCTCCTCCTTCTTCTCCCTTGGCAGAGGAGCTCCTTCCCTCAGGGTGATTTTGGGCTCTACATTCCTTCCCTGCTGGACTCCAAGAAGTAGTGTTAATAAAAAGCTGTGGACCTCATCCCACAGGTCTTTTTTTACACCACTTCTTGTCACCAGTCACATGAGACACCCCTAACCGGGCAGGCGTAAGCTGTGTGGATTCCCAATTCATACAAAACGTCCCAAGAGAAGAGAAAGAGACAGTGAACAGGAGAATGGGCTTTGGGAAATTTGGGGACATGCCAGGACATCTTAAAAAAAAAAAAGCCAGTTGGGAAGACAGACTGAGGGGACACACAGTAAGTCAACTTAGCACAAGGGCAGAGGCAAGGAGCCTGAAGACTCTCAGCCCTCAAGCCCCAGTTCTGCAGCTCACTAGCCAGGACACAGTTGCTCAACCTCTCTAAAACTCTTTTGCTTCTTCTGCTGGAAAATGGAGCTAATACTACTCCTTATGGATATTAGAGAACTTGGCTGGGATCTGTACGTAGAGTGCCTCATAGAATACCTGATGAATAGTTGGGCCCTTTATTGGCATTGTTTCACTTCCCAGTTTGTAGATAGAATCAAGACCACTGACAGGGGTCAACACATGCTTATCCAAGTGTAGCACTTCAACAATAGAAATGTGACTGCAAACATGTGAATTAGCCTGGCATCACCACCTCCCTGGCTATTATTCCCAAACATCTGAAGGTTTGTGAGACACTGATACAAGTCAGCCATTCCACCCTAGAAAAATGATGGGCCTTCGGTTGGTTCTTTGTCTCCAAATTCTCTGAATTAGTTTACACACAAAAGGCAGAGCATATTGAACTATAAACTAAAAATTAGGAATTCTATGACCAGTGAGTCAGCAGACTTTTCTATTCTGCATCTTCCATTCAAGGCTACTCCCTTCAGGCCTCCTGCCTGTTCCCAAACCCCACTGGCATATGCTTTTTTTGTGTATAATACAATGTAGGGAACAATAATGTAACATGATTCTTAACCAGCAGCTGCCTAAGCGAGTGTCATAATTTAGTTACTTGGTGTATACAACCAAGAACGTGTCTTTTCCAGATGGGGAGACTGAGGAAAGAAGGGAGGCAGAGCAAAGGAATGCAGAATAAATAAAGTTAACTTTAGACTTCATTTTTATAAGCTGGGTTCACTTTCTGGAGTTCATTTACATATTTGCCTGGGGGGAGTCTGAGATGCTGGAGGCAGCCCTTGGGGCCTCCTTAGCATAATCCTTCTGAACTTCTGGGGCAGCCCATGGAAGAGACTTTGGGGTTTAATCACATTCCCAACATTCAGGCTGAAATTCCTTTTGGAAAGCTGAGCTAGCTTCTGAAACCCACAGAGGAGGGGTCCTGGTAGAGGTCCTTCCAGCCAGCTGCAGTCAGCTATCTCACAGAAGGGACAAGAACTCTGGGGACATGGTGCTGAATCCTGCAGTTGGGCTTCCTCCTGCACTTCCTCAGGGAATGGAAAGATTGCAGGTGAAAGAAAGGAGCCATTTCAGTGTTAAGATTCCTAATTCACAGAATGACTTGAGGACTCCTGAAGTTACAGGGGCCACAGCAGCTTTAGAACAGGAGGCCTGGTGGATGGCAGGAAGCCTCCCTCCCAGGCAGGGCACAGAAGCAACTTTGAGCTGAGGGCAGCTTTTTCCAAAGTGCATCCCACATGGCAGATCACTCCTGACAAGCCCAGAGGAGCACTGGGTGGTTCTCAGCCCAGCAGCAAGGACATCACCTGAGACCTGATTAGAAATACAAAATCTGTGTCCTTTCCTAGATCTACTGAAGCCAAAGCTCTAGGGATGGGACACAGTGACCTGACTGCAACAAGCCCCCAGGTGCCATGATGCTGTCACTAGTGATCTCTCTCAGGGGAGGTGGAAGGTCCACTACTGCTTCTCTGATGGGCCATTGTCTGCACAGAGCTCCTTCTTACTACCCAACATTTGGTCCTTTGAAGCTTCCCCAAAGACTGGAACTTGTCTATCACCTCTATGTTCTAGATACTTCTATACCTGCTCATTGCTCAAGGAAGAATTGAACTGTTCACTGCTAAAGGATTCAGTCAACCTGCCAAGCTTTCCAGGCACATTCCCCCATGTAGCTTGTAGCTCTCCCCTTCCCCTCTTCCTCCTGGAAGTGTACCTTTTCCAGCCCCCACTAATTCAATGCCCTACCCTTTCCTTTCTTCTCTTTACACATTAGTCTAGTCCTTCTACAACCCTTGGATCCAGAGATCTTGCCAACTTTTGCTTCAGGTGAACATCATGCTGAATATCAGTGATTCTTCTCCTGTGCCCAGCTTTCTAGATGAGCTCTAGTAGTCATATTTGTCGCCCTTGTGGGCTGAAGGGGAAGGAGACAGCTCTGCCTAGATCACAGATGAAGACAATGAGCTGGAGGAACATATGTTGAGGCTCCCATTCTGAGCTGCAACTGACATTCTCTTAAAGTTCCTTACATCAGTGTTACCTCACCACCCGGAGGTTCACAGAAGGGAACGGAGCATTTGTTAGGGATTTGGGAGTGAGAGCACCCAAGTTCGAATCCCATTTGTCTCCCTTGTTAGGTGGCTGGTTCTTCTTTAAGCAGCTTAAACCTGAGATTTAGTTTCCTCATCTGTAAAATGGTAAGTAAAAACACTACACCACAGGACTTTGGTGAGAATTTAGTGATAATACATGGACATATGATAAAATATGTAAAGTGTTTGGGATATGTTTATGTGCCATGGAAGATTTTGCAACTATTACTTTCCTTTAGTAGATATTTCCATTGAATCACCGTGAACATAATACATTCCCCCAATTTCTTGAGAAATGAGCCTGGCCTTACTATATGAAAGGCTAACTCACCTGACCTTGGCAGGCAGTAGCAGGGAATGTCCTTTACTCTGACCCAGTGATTCTCAACCTTGGCCTGACGTGGAAAACTTTATATAATACTGAGGTCTGCAAGCCACCCCCAGAGACACTGACTTAATTATTTCTGGGGCAGCCTCAGTTTTAAAAGCTTTGAAGCTTATTCTAATGCTTATCCAAGGCCAAAACTCCTTCCTCAACCACTATGCATGGGACTGAAGTGAGTTTGGGGTTTAGATTAGACTCAGCTCACCACAAGAAACCAGGATGCTAGCAGATGTGTCTTCAGCGGGAAAAAACTGAATACCAAATACATTTTGGGAACTCTGGGTTAAACAACCATAAATAATAAACAACCTTTGCTAGAATTTACAGGCATTTTAAGTACTCTAATGGCCATTGAAACTCTCCAAGAGGGATATAGTATGTGCAATGTTTCCCAAACTAGTTTAAGCTCAGACACTCTTCAAATGTGGAATATCTTGGGAACTGGCAGAATGAGGAACACATTTTGGAAAATACTAAACTAATTGCAATGCTGAAATCATTGTAGGAAGCTGAGCAAAGGCAGAGCCTGGACAGTTGACCAATTCTCCAAAGGCTAACTTTCCCATGGCAAACACTACAGACCTAGATACTCATGCCCACTTTACTGAGAAGGAAGAATGCACCCAATAGAGACAGACACAGCATGTCTCTGTCCTAAGGGAGAATGACATTAAGACACAGGAGAATTGCAGTAACTCAGTGTTGGGTAATCTGGAAGCTTGAACAAGGCAGAATTTTTGTTGGAACTGAAGTTCTTGGTTTCCTGGTGTGACTCAGTCATCAGTACAATGGTGTTGGCCAAAGGGCACTGGACTATGTACCAGAAACCTGTGTGTAACACTGCTTCAATTCTCTGAATGTTCAAGTAGCAAAGCTAGGATTGGAGCTAAAAATATTGTAAAGTCCCTCATTCCCATGATTCTCAGTATGTTTTCCACTTAAACTTTATCTTACAGAGTGTTTCATCATTTTCAAAATTTCTTCACCCATGTTGTCTCATTGGATTCACAGAACAATCCTATCTGGAGGGCAGTGCAGGTGTTATTATTATTCACTTATTTTCAGAGGGGAAAATGGAGCCCTTGAGAGGTGAATTAACCTGCTGACATTTTAGAAGTCAGTGGTGAACCCAAGTTTAAATGCAGTCTTCTTACCATGGGCTCTTTCCTAAGAGTAGCTACATGTCAATCACAAATTCAAAGAATCCTCTTGGGGGAAACTCCTTTCCCAGAAACACACGTTCCCAAGTGATGAGACACCACCAGAGTAGCACCCCTGCCTCTGTTTGCACTAATTTATCGTCCCTAGAGAGCATTGGAAGAGTGACAACTGACTGGAACTTTGGGGAGCAGAGATTGGGATCCTGGGGTTAGCCCCATCTGTGCCTGACCATGGGCATGAGCTGAGTCTGCAGGTAGCGCGTACTCTCTCCTGTTCTGGCCATGTAGCCAAAGGAACCCACAGTTAGGGGAGGAAAGTAGAATTCAGAGGAATGTCACTGGGTCCTTTGGCAGCTGCTGAGTCATAGTCTCTGATAGAGATACCACAATCAAACCTATACTGATCTCCGTTATCTATAATTCCTGAGTATATGGCTCTGTTACAATGGATTACAAACATGGGCAGGGAAACGGGATATTATTTTCAGTCCTTCCCAGACCTTATAAATTTTATAGCTGAATCAAACCTGAAGTTATTTGGACTAAGCTGCTGCTTTTGAAAAATAAAGCAACTGAGTAAGAGCCAAGTTTTATTATTTGTTAAAAACCACGCATTAGCTATGGGTTGCCCTGACTTCCTGGGAAGAGCTCCTTTTGTCCACTCAAACATGGATTCTTGTAGACTCCTCAGGAGGGAGCCTGAGCTCAGGTCTGGAGCACCATCACACAGGGGAGCCTGAAGCAAATGAGAAAACGAATTTTGGAAATCAGTTGAATTAAATGATGCCGAATAAACAAGTGAAATAATCATGGAGGGGCATTAAAATTTGTTGGCCATGCCTAGCCTTTAGTATGGTTTTTATTTTAAACTATACTTGGGAATGTCAGTCAGTTTTACTGAAATAAGGATCCCAGTTTCCAGGGCTTATAATAGGCATTTATTGCTCACTCAAACCAATTGATTTTAGCCACAATCCATTTGTTACGGTTCCATCCAGCCCTGAACCCACCATGTCTTCTCTTTCTGGGCTGCAGGTTGAAGAAGCAATCCCTACTTGGGACACGAGATACTATGGAAGAGGAAAAGAGCAAGAGGATTATCAGAATCAATGACACCTCTTATTATGGTTTAGATATAAGGTGTCCCCCAAAAGCTCATGTGGAAGACAATTCAAGAAAGTTTAAAGGTGAAATGATTGGGTTAAGAGAACTTTAACCTAATCTGTGCACTAACCCACTGATATGGATTAACTGGGTAGTAACTTGGAGGCAGGTAGGGTACGGCTGGAGAAGGTGTTTTGTCCCTGGTGAGCTAAGTTCTCTCTCTGCTTCCTGATTGTCATGTCCTGAGCTGTTTTCATCCTCCACATCCTTTCTTCATGATGTTCTGCCTCATCTTGGCCCCAAAGCAGTGGAGTCAGCCATCTATGGACTGAGACCTCTGAAACCCTGAGCTCCAAGTAAACTTTCCCTCCTCTATCTGGTTCTCATCAGATCTTTAGGTCATAGCAACAACAAAAAAAAAAGTTGAATATATTTCTTAAAACTTTTATTTCACACAGAACACATCCTGTTGACCAGAGTTTGTCACATGGCCAAGCAAGGGGGGACCACCATAAAAACTGCTTCCACAGAAAATCTACAAGTCTTGTGGGCATGCATAATCCTTTGATAGGGGAAGAGGGAGCAAATACTTGGGAACAAAAATATAGTCAACTACAGAGTATACTTTTATAACACAGGGTCTGTGGAACAGAAAATATATCACCTTCATCATATTCTAAACAATCATTCTCTCGAACTGGAGGGAGTAGAGAGGTTAAAATGCAAAGGGAGGAAAGAGTAAAGTCATGCAGAGGAGTGCAGCCCTTTAAAATGTGCTTTGCATTGGAATCTACTTAATAGACCTTCTCATCCTTTCCCACAAGGCTTTTGAGGTCTTGCAGGTTATGCATACAGGGGAGAGGAATGTGGATGTGCAGGGACACAGATAATCCAAGACAGGAAAATTCAAAACTTACTGATATTTGGATACTTAATGCCATTTGCATTTTTTGTAGCCAGCTAGGTTCCTTTCCTGATTGCACTTCCCTGCGATCAATATTAGGTTTGATTAGTATTCCCTAGGCACCAGGATCTGCAGAGGCCTAGGTTGTGCAAAAGAGCTCTAAGTAGAAGTTGGCAAAACAAGGTGAGATTGGGCCACAAAAGTGAATCAGTCATACAGGAAAGTAGAGTAGCCTCTTACTTCTGGCTGAATTCTGAGTCTCACAAAGGGACGAGGGACAGAAAATCTCTTGAGACTATTCACCCCCTTTTCTAATTATTGATTCTGCAGGAACCTCACCCTTTTTCCCAAGACATAAACTCAAGATTGGCCGGGAGAGGCCAGAGCTCAGGCAAATTAGAGGCTGTAACAAGCTGTTGCCTTCATGGGAGTGCATGAATTTTCTTCTTTATACCCTCATACATTAAGGAGTGATTGAGGGCCTATTAGTTGCAGATACATGGATGCAACCAGAGGAGTCAGCAGTAATAAGAAGATACCATGCCTATCCCCCTCAAAGTTATTATTAGTGAAAATAACAATTTACAACTTTGAAGTACTGTGAATGTTTTAAAGTGCTTCATATTAAGTGGCCAGAGCTACAGAAGCAGAGCCACTGTGGTCAAAAGGTTCCAGGGACCCCCTCTAAGACCTGTCTATCTATCCTTAAGGACATTGTGCATGTTGTTGAGTTTGGAAAGTGCAGCTGAGCTTGGGAAGTAATGCCTATAGGCTTAGGGGTTTGGAAGGGAGTACTTAACTGAAGGATAATCAGGAAGAAATTGAACAGAAAAAAAGAATCACAAATCTGCCTAGGCACCATTTTGCACTGCCCAACTACCTAGAATAAAAGTAGTTCTAGGGAGGAAGTATTGCTGAGGGTTAAGAACTTAAATTTTTATAATAGATTTAGGAATTCAAAATTTGTCCTCTTCATTCACTAGCTGTGTAACCTTGAAAAGTTATCTTATCTCAGTGTGCCTCAGTTTCCTCATCTATAATTAGTGTTGTCATGAAAACTAAAAGCTTGATGTTCTATTTCCATGCTTCTTGGCTGATTATAAAAACAATTCACCTTTGGAGCCATGCTGAGAATAAAAGGCCCTAATCCTCCAAATTCAGTCTGTCTCTTGGAACACTAGGTTTAGGCATGTGACTTAGGTTTCTTTCCTGGGCCTAGGATTGGGAAGCAAGGAAAGAGAAAGGTATGGGACTTCTATTTAATAAAGGGCTGGCAGCAGAGGTCATGTGTGTCCTTAAGTGGAAGTGGGGACAGCAACCTCAGAAGCCACTTTCTCTTGACACTGGAGAAGTGTGGTCCTGGGACCAGCAGCTGCTGCAGCTCCTTTACCAGGTCACTTCTAAAGTGTCTTCTAGTAGTTGTCACTGGAGATTAGTCTAGAACTGTCCCTCCTATCCTTCCAGTGACTCTACTCCAGCAGCTATAGAATGTACCCTGGGCTTCAATCCTAACTTTACCTCTTACAAACTGTATGATCTCAGGCAAGTCATCTAATTGCTTTATATCTTAGTTTCCTTATCTGAAAACTGGAGTAAACAGGGAGCCATTTCACAGAGGTGCTGTGCAATATAATGGAATTAGCATATGCAAAGCATTTGGAGCAGAGCCTGACACAGTCAGCACATTAATATTAGCTACATTAGATTATTGTGTTGTTCCTGCTGCTGCTGTTATTATTAATAATAATGTGTTTCAAACTAGCTAAAACAGATTTCTCTATCTATGGATAACAGAACAAATTAATACAGAGAACACATGCTCTGTACTTGATTTTCCAGATGAAGGAGTATTAACATATACATGGGTTTATGTCAAAAAAGGTCAACTCAAGACCCAGATGTATAGAAAATTACTGATGTTTTGATAGGTCATAAAGTTTAAAAGTATCTTAATGGATTAGGGAAAATTTTCAAAAATCATTAAGGCATCCTAGAATGGAGAATATGAAAAATAATCAAATTATGGTATAGTGAGCTGGAGTATATGTAGCTCAGAGATAGAGCATGCACACAGCCCTGGGTTAGGTTCCCAGTACCACATACCATGAAAAGTGATATATGTATATATGTATAATTTGGTGTATACATACATATATACATATACCAAATTATGCTATATCCATATATGAATATACCATAATAAATCCATCATATATATATTTCCTCATATATAGAGAATTTAATTTTATTTGTGAATTAAGATAACAATAACAATAATAGAAGTGTGATCAGTAGATTTGAACAAGTAGAGGAAAGAGGGAAGGGAAAAGGAAGATATAGGGAATAAGGCTGATTAAATTATGTGCATGTACAAATGTGATATAATGAATACCACTATTATATATAATTATTATTCACCAATAAGAAAGGAATACATATGTATATGCATGTGTGTGTGTATGTGTGTGTGAGTGCACATGTATTGCACTTCAGAATAACATAAGATACAACCTGAAGGAGGTATGGGAGAAAGGTGCTAACAGAAGCAACTTTGGAAATGGAAAACTAAAAGCAAAAGAAACAGTATATAAACACTGTATTCTATTTAGTAAAGTCTTTCCCTCAGAGATGTGGATTAACAATTGTGATGCATGTATAACAGGACTGACTAAGTAAATGCAGGGTGGGTGGCAAGAGCCAGCTGTTGGAGTAGGAGGTTATAGAGAAGCAGGTGGAGACGGTAGGAATGGAGCACCTGGTAATGGATCAGAGTTGGAGATATCAGATCTCACTTGTTTTGAGCTTAATACAGTCACAGATGGTTATATTGGAAGTATTTATAAATAGGTATATAATGTGAGATAGTATACATACATATATCATTTTGCTTTTCAGCTGGGAGGACTCAAAAGAAACAACACCTCAGTGGCACACCTAGCCCTCAGGTCTTGGCTCCATTAAAAGGAACCAGAGACCCTTGGAGAAAAGGCTGATAATAGGACTGGTGAAGGAAATAAGTAGGATGACCCTGGAGCATCTTGTAGTTCCAGAAAGGAAAGAAGTTCAGAGTAGAGGCAGTAGGAGAAGAAAAAAAAAAGGTGAAAAGGGGAAGGAGGGAAGACTCATAATGAAGGGATCTGCCAAGGGGAGCCAACTGCAAGAGCTCCTGTTGCCAAAGCTGGGACAGTTTGAACAAACCAAATGAAGATGTACTGAATTGCAATTCAAAGTATAAAATCAATATCCTTGAGTCCATACTGATCTAAAGACATAGTTTTATAAATAAATAATTGGGATAGAAGGGACAAATCCTTTGTGAAAAAAGAATTCCAAGTAATTTATAAAAAGCACCCCACCTCAAGTAGATAGAGCATAAGTCCCCATTCCTCCTTAAGGGTCAACTGTAGATAGTGACTTCCTTCCAGAGAATACAATGCAGAAAACTCTCTGAGCCAGGAGATCAAAGTTCATATCAACAATGGTAAGTGAAATTGCTGGTTGATACCCCTGATATGGTGTGATGAGACACTGAGGGATGATAAAATTAACTAATTATATTACTTGTGCTTTTCCTTCCTAAAATTGACAGTCCCAGCCCAATCATGAGAAAAACATCAGTCAATGCACATTCAGGGATATTCCCTTTAAAAATATATGATGAGCACTTCTCAAATTGTCAAGATCATCAAAACCAAGGAATGTCTGGGAAGCTGTCACAGTCCAGAGGAGACTAAGGAGACAGATAGCTAAAGGTAACATGCTATCCTAGATGAAATTCTGTTACAGAAAAATTACATTAGGTAAAAACCAAGCATCTCTCTCTCTCTCTCTCTCTCTCTCTCTCTCTCTCTCTCTCTCTCTTATATATATATATATATATATATATATATATATATATATATATATATATATATGATCAGCCTTTTCTCCAAGGGTCCCTGGTTCCTTTAAGTGTGTGTGTGTGTGTGTGTGTGTGTGTGTGTGTGTGTAGATATAGATATATTTAATTTGGTTAATTTTAAATAATTTTTAAAGAGGAGATAGACAATGGCAAAAGCCTTGTTGATATCAACCTTTTAAAGACACCAACAGAAATGGCCCATTCCACCAGACAAGAAGCTTTTTTAAGTGCCATAGCAAGTGCACAGAATCCTGTCTGGTGGTGGGTCATGTTCCACCACAACCAAGAGGTGTGGTTGGAACTGGCAATGAGATCTAGAAAATATATATTGAAGAAATTCTCCAGCACAAAAGTGGAGCTAAGTCTGCCTTAAAAGAGATCCAGGATTTTTTCAATACATTACATAATGCAATTAGTAGACACCTGAAAAAGATCAGAAACTGAGAAATATGCATTAAAAATCAACTTGAACACTTGGGTCATTTCTGTTGCACTGCTCAGTCCCAGCTGCATAAGACAAGAAATGATGCCAACTGGGAAAGGGAGCAGAAATGCAAAGGAACAGGGTTTTTTTGTTGTTTTTTAATTACCGAAAGATAAATGAGAAGTTGAATAAAAATTTAAAAGCATTTCTAATGGTACCATTTTGGTAAATACTAAACAGATCTTAAATGAAGCAACAATTTAGAACATTAGAATTTACAAAGAAGCTCCAATCAAAATTGAGGGCAAAGTATCATATGACTAGAGGTACACATAGGAAAATTATTCCAGAATATGCAATAGATGCTTCTTAAAATATACTGTTACTCTCGATCTAATCAATTGTTTTCTCGTGTCCAGTTACATTTCATTTTCTTAGTGTTCAAAAACAATTACACCTCATAGAATCTGCTAGTGAGTACAGGAATATATGAGTATCTAAATATACATATATCACCTTTATAAATATATATGCACACATGTATGTACATCCATATGTTACATTATGATGAGTGTTATTTTTAAGCTTGAGTATTAATATCATGCTTGATTAGGTCATCTTAAATGATCCTTAAGAAAACATAATAGTCAATATCACATTTGATTTTCTAAGGATGCTTATGAGGTAATAACACCAAGTATTATAATGCTTATTTGATAGATGAAGAAATAAGCCCAAACAGATTAAGTATCTTGCTCAAGGTCACAGAGTTAGAAGCACTTGCAGTATAGTTGGGCTAATAAAATACATCCAGGCACATAAAACATCCAAGAATAATTAGAAGCTTGTACTTTTCTCAATCAAATTCCCAAGCTCAAAGATGTCCTCCAAACTAAAAAGAGGTCCATGAAAACAAATCATCCTTGTCTGCCTAAGAAATACAGTTGGTCCTTTTCGAGGGTGAAAAACAAACTTGCCATCTTCGAGCTTTCAGATGAAGTAGAAATATTGGTGCAAGACTTTTACAGTTCATTAACTGTCATCCAGAGCAAGGAAGATTTGTAGCTTGCTTAAGGGACCGTTAGGCAGGGGTATGACAAACATGCCAATGGGTTTAACTCTTTAGCAGAAGGCCAAGTCAACAGGCCAGGAGGCCACCAGCCCAAGCAGGGGCAATGAGGAGGTTGTCACACTCAGACTAGACTGCTTTGAGTCCTTGCATTTAAAGAAAATTTTTAAAAAATTTCTAAAATACTGTGTGTTTGCAATGATTCTTATATTCTTTCTAGAGGTTTCCATTGTAAAATCAATATTTATAAGCCACTTCTGGAAGACCTATGTTGTCAGGATTAGATACTATAAATTGAGTATTATGGCCATCAGTGGCACATCCCTAGTCCTTTAGATTTATAATCAGTATTTCATATAATGAAGGGCAAAAGCTGGACTAAAATTCTATGGCCAAAGAAATCAATTAACACATTTACTCAGTGATCGAATGAAGTGTTTCTTTTGGTTCTACAGAAAAACGTGATATTCGATGGGTTGTTTACTCCAAAATAAATTTTGAGAGAATTGACTGATTTGGATCAAATGCTTAGCCCTGAAGGGCATAAGAAAATATCTGGAACTTGAGTTGGAGGTCAGTCAGCCATCCTGAAAAAAAACAGTGACTGGAAATTTTCCAATGAACTTATTTTTTGTGGTTGTCCTGGATGACGTTCTAGGTGACAGAACTAGTGGTTTGGGCCCCTCTGCTATTCTTATTGACAATGTTTTCTACTTATTTGGGTGAAATATAATTTTCTGTGTCCACTTTGGTAATCAGTGCATGATATTGACACTGTGTTATATTTATTCAGAAGTAAAATAGAAGAACTTGCATTTCCCGGAAAAGACGCAGACAGTTAATATTTCCCCATGTTGAAAATTGCAACCAAGGCATATACTGTTATTTATGGCAAGAGACAATTATCCTACACAATAGCACTAAAACAGAAATCTGATTCATGAATATGCTCTTGTTTATTTTTCCCTGATGTAGACATTATTAGTCCTTTTTGGCCCTGGAACATATTGAGAAAAATGCTGTTAGTGTGCACAAGTGTGGGTATGGGTGTACGTGGGAGGGCAAAATGTCAATAAAATGGAATCCCATTCATTCTTTTTTGCTAAATACAAATAATAGCACCTGGTCAGAGTTTAGCAAAAGGATGACAAATGTTCTGAAATTTGTAATAAAAAACTAGGATTATAACTGATATACTATTTTAAAATTACTAACATAATGAATCTTCCAACGAAAAATATATAAATTATTATGGCAAATTTTTGAAACCATAATTACATTTATATTGATCAATTATTAGTTATCTTAGATTCAAAATGGTACATAGAATATTTATTCTCAGTAATACAAGTATATATTTTCTATGTCATTGATATTTACACTTGAATTTCAGAAGATTTTTACATCTTTGATCTTAACAATCAATGGTAGAACTGTCAATTAGGTGGCAGTTGTAATGAAATTGTCATCCTCTACTCATTCATGAACTTGGTCGTAAATATTCTATTATTATCACTGCAATTAAATTGAATGACTTATTTAGGCCCAAGATAAAAGGCAATATTTTAGAAAACTAAAAATGCTAAGCAGAAATGTTTAGCTTTTCAGTGGTCCAATTAACCAAACCAATTTTATGATTTCATGAATTTTGAATTATAATTAGAAAGATATTCCCCAATCTAAAATTAAAAATGTTCCCATATTTAGTTGTTAATTTTTATGATTTTATTTGTTATCCTTATATCTCTAACCTATTTGGAATTTACCTGGTAATCTATCATTTCCCCCACTGATCTATGTACTCGAGTATTATATCCAAAATTGGCTCATTTTCATTTTGAATTATTTCTGGATTTTCAATTATTTCCCTTTGGTCATTCATCAGTTCATTCACTGGTATCACACAGTTTGTGACTTAATAATGTTTTAGGGGCTGGGAAAATAGCTCAGTGCTAGAGCACTTTGCCTAGCATGCACAAAAACCTGGGTTCAATCCCCTGCACGAAAAAACTAACAAACAAACAAAAAACAGGCCAGGCATGGTGGTGCACCCCTAATCCTAGAGGCTCAGGAGGCTGAGGGAGGAGGATTGCAAGTTCAAAGCTCTAGGCAACTTAGCAAGACCTGTCCCTAAATAATATTTTAATAGAGCTGGGGATGTGGCTCAATCGGTGAGTGTCCCTGGGTTACAAAAAAAAAAAAAGAAAAGAAAAGAAAAGAAAAAAGTATAACACATGTCAAAACAATTTACCTCTCACTTATCTTCTTTAAAAATGCTTGTGTAATTTTATATCAAATTTTAAAATTAGCATGAGGAGATTCATATTTTTATAATGTTGAGTCTACCTACCCAGAGATATATGTGTGACAATGCTTGTCAGCTAGTCACTGAAATAATTCTAAGGTTGCTACTGGAAAGGGGCTGTCCAATAGGGACCACAGGTATGGTTACATGATTAGCTTTACCAACTGAAGGTGTATGATCAGTGTGTCACTTTACAAGTCAAGGTATTTACAAAAAGAGAGTCTGAGGCTGGAGTTGGAGCTCAGTGATAGAATACCCTTCAGTTCAATCCCAGTGCTGGGGAAGGGGAGGCAGGGAGAAGAAGAGGAGGAGGAGGAGGAGGAGGAGGAGGAGGAGGGGAGGGGGAGGGGGAGGAGAAGAGAAGGAAAAAGTTTTGACTGAATTAAATTTATCTACATAAGTTAGTTTATTCTAGTGGGATTATCCATTTCTTTGGTTTAAATTAGCTTAATTTAAGCTATTTTTATCTGGCTTAGGGTTAATTTTGATAAATTACACTTTTTAAAAAATGATTGATTGCCTTACGTCAAATTTGCAAACTTATTCACATACATAAAACTGAGCAAAACATAACTAGATCTAAATTCTCCTATTTAGATTATGATTGTAATGATTTTCCTCTATCATTTTCTTATATTATATATTTGGATTACCTCTTTCTTCTCCTGAAATAGGTAGTATTTCTTTCCATTTAGATTACCTACTACTTTATTCTATTTTTTGGTAAAATGTTAGTTGTTAGATATAGCTTTAGTTCATGGATTTTCAGTTTTCCTATCCATTAATTCCTAACTTTATTTATGATAATTCTTTCTCTATGCTTCTCTTTGCTTAATCCATTGCTGTTTTATAAACTTGTTTAACTGGATATCTAACATTTTATTCCTATAAATATTTAAAACTATGCTTTTTTCTTTGTTTACTTCTTTGGCTACATTTTAAGTCAAACAGTTTAAATCAGTGTGTTTTAATGCTTTCTTAAGAAGTAATACTGAAGGCCCTTTGCCTTTCTTTTCCAATTATAATGCTGCATCAAACCTGTCTATTTTGAATTTGCATTCATTTTTATAATTTCTCTCATTCCTTCTTCAATGTCTTCATATCAGATAAGATGCTCTCCATTGGTTTTCTTTCTTTTTTTTTTTTTTTGTTTATTTGTTTGATGGCTATTAAGAATCTTCTCTGATGTGACCATTCAAGTGTTGTCTTCTCATATTATCTTGTCACCTCTTCCCCAAATTCTTATATTTTTCTTTGAACTTTTTATTTGTAGGTATAGTTACTTTGTGTGTGTTTTTCTTTCAACTGGTAGTCAAATATTTGGTCGCAATATTCTGCATTGTAGCAACATTTTTCTCGTGAACATTCTTCATTTGCTGGTAAGTTTTGACACTCTCTTGCTTTGTTTTATTCTTAAGGTTCGTCAGTTAGTACTTGCAGTTTTTTTCTTGGTCATCACTGAATCCCGGGATCAGCTATTTGTGGGAATTAACTTTCTGTAGGAAGTCTAGCAGCTGTCTACAATACAACGATCTATGATGCCACAGAAGAGAAGCATTCTTGAAAATGTGGCCCATAGATAGAATTATTGATGAAGCCTTCATTCTCTACTTCTACCAAATCCATTCTGTGACCAGTCTACCAGTATCTCTGATTAACCCTGGTCCCACATCTACTGTAGTAAACACAGGATATGGTTTCTGTACCTCCAAGTGTATTCTTCACCTCCAGGAAAAGCTGGTGCTTTCTGACATAGCAGCCTCTCACCCCCTCTTCTCGTCTGTTCTCTTCACTTCTTCTTGCATTATTTCTTTCAGTACTTGGCTACTTTGGGTAATCATGAACACACATTTATAGGATCTGTGAATTATATATGTCTCCCATTTTAACCTAAATAGAAATTTCCATGGCACTGATTCTTTAATTTTTCTCTTGGGATTTTTGGTAATTTTTGTAATGATAAGAACAAATGCCAGCTTAGGAAGCCATATTCTTCCCAGAACTGGTAAGGCAGCCTTTCAACCAGACCCCTGTGTTTCCGTTCTGCCCTCTGCTCGTCCTTCTTATGTGTTGGTATAATATGCTACTCTTTGGAAACACTAGTCTTTAAAAGACCAATTTGCCCACCTACTCAAAGGTCTGCTTTGCGGGACGCTGCTGCACTCAGACTCCTAACCTGCCACCTGAGGCTGTCATCTGGCCCCAGTCCTTCCTCACTACCCCTTCTCCTGGGCTCTGTTCCCTCCTCAGTCTTCTCTTCCCGGCCCCCTTAGTTTTTTGCCTGCCATTTCTTCCATGCAAAATGTTCTTCCTCTGCCCTTGCCACAAATATGAGCACATCTGGCCTCAAACCCCCAGCTGAAAATCATTTTTCTAATATTCTGGACTCCTGTAATGCTTTTTTCTTTCCTTACCTTAGAGCCTTTGTCTTTCTCTCTGACGGTATAGTTAGTTATATTCCCGTTTCTAGTCTTCCCTCCTAACATAAAGACTCCAGAGAGAATAATTCTGCCTGATATATCTTAGTTTCCCACAAAACATCTAGCACAATGAAAATACTCCATAAATATGTGTTGAATGAATGAGGTCAGTCTCAGTGTCTAATAAGAATAGAAATAAATACTGCTTTAAAGATTAATCATTTTTCTGGGCTTCAGGGACCCCATCCTTCCATAAAGGGAGGAACTGGGGTTTTACTGTGATTTGATCTTTTCATGAAATAGAATTTTTAAAGGAACCACTCATTATTGAGGGGGCCAACTAATGGAGCCCCAGCTCTCTGGTCCCACAGGCCCACACTCATGCTTCTGCTGCGTGATCTTCCCTGCAACTGGGGCATGTCTGCTCAGGCTTCTCTGCTGTCCTGATCTCACCAGGGCCTGACCTATGTCTTCCCTTCTCTGAAGACTTCCCCAACCTCCCAGGACTCAGGGACGGGTTTTCTCATGAGCTCTCAGAGCAAATTTGTCATCCTATAATACTTACCAAGGATTACTTTGTGTGTTCATGCAGTGACTAAATTCCTTGTCTTCCCAAGTAGGTTGGATTCTTTGAGGGCAGGAATTATAGTCTTTTGTTCCTAACCTTGAATAACTGGATCCGAGCCAATAATATCACTAAGATGCTTCGAGAATCTTCGTCAGCCAAGCCCTACCTACAGCCTCCGCAGGGGAAACTGCCATAGAAAATCCATTCTGATGGATCCACAGCTTCTCAGACACCTACCCAGTCTGATGCCCTCCCTCATAGAGAAGCCTACCTCTGGACTTTGATCTCTGAGGCCCAGGGGTGAGTGAGCACTTGTTGAGGCTGACAAGCCATGCCTTGGCCACTATGTAATAAACCTGGAAAGGCCATTCTACTTCAGATGCTAGTAAACTATCAGCTGGTCACACCATTCTGGCGGTGAAAAGAAACATAGAAGGGACAGGGAAGCAAGAGATAAGCAAAACTAAAAAAAAAAAAAAAAAGAAAAAGAAAGAAAGGAAGAAAACATGGCAGTTTATCCCTAGAGCAATTGTTGGGTGGGGGTGGGATTTTGGTGAAATTACTCTCCAGCTCAGGTTGCAAAGTCTACTCCCTCACACTCCCTCACACTTGCTCCCAAGATCCCAGGGGAAAAGAAGAAGCTACAATCGTGCAAAACACAATAGGACCCAAAACTTGGCAGGACATGAAATCAGCTCATGAATGGGGAAGCGTAAGTCATGTGTTCTCCTACAGTGGTACTAGGGCAAATTTCCCCATCAATAGAAATAAAACTAAAGCTAAACTATGAGTGCCACCTGGTGGACAGTGGCACTACTGCATGAGGCTCTTCCAATGTGAGAGATCAGATGGACATGGGTAGGTTGGACATGATCTTCTGTTCTTGTCCACACCCTCATCTTACCCATGACATGTGGCACTTCCTTAATGTTTGGAACACTGGGGGTAATGGCCTGAGCCCCCATGTTCTGAGGACTCTTGTTGTGAACAGCAGGAGACACAGGGCAGAGACATGGGGGGCTGGGGCTGGTAAGAGAAATGGGGTGACACCATTATCTGGTACAAAAACCTTGATGCACACACACGACTGTATATGTACACTCATTAGTTCACACATAAAACTCTGACTGACCTTTCACCTTTCACCATCTCTTGCAAGAGGTGGACCACACACCCTCCCTTTTTTGGACTCCTTTGCCTTGCAAGATTTCCCTTTGTCCTTGAAGTCCATTTTCACCTGTGCAACTCTTGGAGTGGGTGGCTGTAAATCCTATGACACTGTGATATGCACAGGTACTGGCAGCCCTCTAAGGATGTCCTTGGAAAAGTTGTGCCTTCGTTCATTTCACTTCCCATCCTTGTCTGTGGCAGGGTCTTAAATGTGGCATGCAAATCTGAATTGCTAGTCAAGACTGCAAGCCAGGCTGGAACTGGACTCCTGGGTTCAATCTTCAAAGCGTTTCAGTCTAGCAGCTGCCGTTGCGGACAAGCTCCTGGGTGAGGGAATCAATGAGACAGCATTTATCTTCCTGACAGAAGGGCCCCCTAAGAGGCTGTTTGTTTTCGTGCTGGCACTGCAGCTGAGGAAGATGTGACTTAGATCCCAGCCCCACCTCAGTGACTTCGCAAGGGGACAGATTTTCCTCACCATAGTGACAAAACTGAGGCCACTCACAGGACAGAAGCCTGGGGTTATAGGTCCTGCTGCCAGACAGAGGTCCTCAGCGGAGGCCAGGCTCAAGAGCCGCATGCTGCTCAGGCTGGAGACTTGTCTTTGTGGGCTGAGCTGCTGGCTGGCTTCCATTTGCACAGCAAGGAGCGTGTGTCTGCGCCACACAGACCCCGAGTGGATCCTGGCCTGGCCGCCAGCCAGCCCTGAAATCTGTAAGTCACTTCTCTCTGGGTCTCACACTTTGCCCCCATAAAATGGGAATAACTCTGTTTTCCTCATAGGGTAATTATAAGAACTAATAAATTCATCAGTGTCTACCACTTGGAGGACTCAATATTAATTCCCTTTTAGTTTTCATCTCTGAAAAATGAGGAAAACAGTTACTTCTGTTTTTTATGGATGTGCTTCCAATCTTCATCTTCTTCTTCTTCTTCTTCTTCTTCTTCTTCTTCTTCTTCTTCTTCTTCTTCTTCTTCTTCTTTTTTGCACAGGGATAAAGCAAAAATGTTTTTCTTTGGGCATCAGAGCCTTTTAAAAAAACTAAAACACTTATTTTGTATTAAAGTAATTACCATTTAGTGATAACGTTTTTCATATAGTTTTCCTCGTATTATTTTAAAGAGATGATATGTTATCCCTATAAAACAAAAACAATTGGATATTTCAGAAACCAGATATACAGTTCTATTTTGTTCAGATAATACTCCATAAGTAAATACGTTTTTGCCATGGCTATATACCTCACTCCCTGCAGAGCAAGGTTATTCTCCCAACTTGTTAATAGAAATATTTATTATATGCTTAAATTTTTTTTACAAAAGTATTACTTAGGCATTGTTCTGTTTTTTGTTTTGTTTTGTTTTGTTTTGTGTGTGTGTGTGTGTGTGTGTACATTTCCTAAATTTATTTCAGAAACAGTAAAACCCACTGCTCCTGGTATATGGTTCTGAGGGCTAACAAACAAACATGTAGCCATAGATCCACCTCCATGGCTGTCACAGAATAGTTCCATCACCCCCAAGATTCCTTCATGCTGTCCTTTTGGAGTCACTCCTCCCTAACTGCCAGACCTTGGCACATGGTCTGTGCCCATCCCTATAGTTTCTACCTTTTCCAGAATGTCACATGTATCCTTTGGCTTCTCTCACTCACATAATACAAGGGAAATTCACCCACGCTGTTGTATTTATTGGTAGCTCACGTCCCTTCATTGCTGAGCAAACAGTGGTCAGAACCATTCTAAGAGCCATACCCACCAGTTACCTGCATCCCCTTTCCTAGCTTGATACAGAGATAAATGCAAACTAAAGAATCCAAATGAGATTTTTTTTTTTTTGGACAGGTAGACAGGTAACCATGCTAAGGATCCAAATAATAGAATATAGAAGGATAGAAACCAAAGAAATACTCCTCAGTCTCGGGGAAGTTATCATCCCATGGTTATCTAGTGCCACGCCTGCCGTATCACTCCAGTAAGAGAAACCAGGCCAATTCCCACAGTGAGAAGACCAGCACGATGGTCCAAAATAACACTGGGCTTAGAAAACCCATAGGCGACTGGAATTCTAAGGGAGATTTCATGGAGACAGCAAGTTCAAGGAAGCTTTGGACAGATGGAGAGGACAGAGGGAAGAGCCACATGAGCCAGGGTTGGAGAGCAGGTCAGGAGACCAATGGGATTTGGGGTGTAAGATAGGAAAGCAACCAGTGTGGGGAGAACACAGCAAGTGAGGGGGAAACTGTAAGAGAAGAAGCCAGGAAAGACCCGAGACCCAGAAGAAGAGGCCCAGCAGGCCAGAGGGACTCTGGATTTACTCTGAGGACTCTGGATTTACTCAATAACTCCTTGAGGTTGCTCATATTTTTCCAACTTGGGTCTCCTCCTTCATGGATGGAGCTGCTGGAAGGGGGACACAATCTAACTCACTTTTTAGTGGGATCACATCTGTAAGAACCCAGGCAGCTGCAGGAAACTGGGTAAGAGGCTATTACTAGAATCCAGGTGATAAATCCTGACTATGATGGCAGAAAGGAGGGTAAAGGTGGTGATGGGCGTCATAACCTGGATATATTTTGAAGGTAGAGACAACAGAATTTGCTGAAATAAGCAACAGGAAAGATAGGATTGCTGTTCCCTAGGATGAAAAGACAATAGGAAGAGCAAATGTGGAGGGTCAATATCAGTAGTTGACTTTGGAATACTCTAGGTCAAGGCTCTTCTTAGACATTTCTTATGGAAATGCTGAGTAGAATCAGAGAGAGGGGAGAGCTGGAAATATAAATTAGAGTGTCATCCACATATCAGTGAACAAGCAAGGTACACATAGGAGGGGGTCAGAGAAGAAAGATGGAGGAGAGGGGAAAGAGCTTCAGGGTTGCCACAGTGAAGGTCCAGGCACAAAGAGATGGAGGTCTGGTCTTAGAACAGAAGGAAAGATTGTTTTAAAGATAGTTTAAAGGATGGCCTTAGGGATGAGGATGAAATGTGCCAGTTTAAACCTTGGATGTCTTCAAGATGGTATTACCTGACTGGAAAAAATTATTCACAGATCTTATTTAAATTTTGTTACATAAATATACTTTTACAACTGATTAAAAATTGTGTGCTTTATATTACCCTAAAGAAATCAATTTAATATATATTTTTTGTCTCAGTGGAAAGAATGCAAGATTTTGTTTTGTGGTATTTTGTCATCAAATGGTGACATTTGTTCAACTCCAGTGCCCTGAACAGCATCCATTGCTTTGCTTTCCAATGAAATATTTATCTGCAGCAGTCTGTTTCTATACATTGTCTCATATTGTTTCCAAAGTGGGCAATGAGCAGAGTATGAATAAATTCAAATTCAAATGCCTGAGTTCACTTTCCTATTAATGAATATAATTGAATATTTCTGCCTCGATCATGATTAGTAAGGTTTCAAGGTCACCATCCTAAGTATCAGTGGTCTTGTCCCCATGCAGAGAGACAGATGACTGAAGAAGGCTACCCCAAAGCCTGGAATTCGCACTCACAGTCATGGACTGTCTGGTTTAGAGTTCTAAAAGTGCCCTTTTCTTAAAACAAGTTAATTCTGCTTTTCAATAACTCCTTGAGGTTGCTCATATTTTTCCAACTTGGGTCTCCTCCTTCATGGAGGAGCTCCTCAGGCTCCTTATCTCACACTGGAAGCTTGAAAGTCATCCTGTCTTCCCCAGCATCTCAGTCAGTGTCCAGCTCTGACACTACCCCTCCTCAGGGACAGGTCCATCTGCTCTTCCCACCTTTCCTTCACCGCTGTCTTGGAGGAAATTTTCCCAGCTCGATTATGGCCATGGCATTATAATCAGCACTCCGGCCTCTCATCTCACTCTCCCCTAATTCAGCCTCTGTGCTATTTCTGGAGTCACTTTTCAAACATGCACAGTTCTGTTTAAAATCTGCAGCAAGTCCCCCCCCCCCCAACTTGAATGAGGTTCCCAACCCCTTAGCACCTCATTTCAGATTTGTGAACATGAATCTTCTCCAACCTTCTCTTCATGCATCACATCTCCCAGCTGTAGAACTCCTCCCAGTTTCCCTAGACAGCATCTGCCTTCCTGCTTCTGTCCTTTATTCCCATTTTTCTTCTGCCTTGACCAACCCATTGCCTCTCCCTGCAATGACCTTCCTCATCCTTCAAGACCCAACTCAAGCATCTGTCTCTCCCTCCATCCCCCACCAGTTAGACAGGGTGCCTTTCTCCTCCTCTTCCCATAACAATCTTACCTTCCCTCCATTCTACCTTCATCCCACTGAATCATAACCTTTAGCCTAATTTCCTGTGACACACCTGTGCCCATGTGCACATAGACACACATACACATAAGCACACACATGTACCTGATAGAGAATCCGTCTTCTACCTATTTTAACCCCTGTACCTAGCATCTAGTAAACATTCACAAACTCCCAACTAAATGAACAAGTCCAAAGTTTGAGGTTTGCTGGGCTCTGACCACTTCATATGTTACTGTAAGGAGTCAAATGCTTAGAGAAATGTATTTCTCCTTTGAATCCTTTAGAAGACCATTCGTTTTTCCCCCTACAAAGGCCCTTAATTTAAAACTTACCACATGAGAACTTCTATAGATAGAGCCAAGCCAGGCCCTATAGCAGAGGTGTTTAAACTCTACCCCTTACCAACCAACAGTAGAAGTGACTGCTTTTATACTGATGTTTAGACTTCTGGAACAAATTGACTACAATACTCTTTTCAAATCCAGCCTGCTTGTGAGTAAATAAATTTGTCTAGTACATACCTGTACTGAAGCATCAGAGAATAGTTCTCTCTAAAACCCTAATTTACTGCCATTCTCTGTTGAAGCATGCAGAATGCTAGCACAGAGAACACCATCCAGAGTATCTGAGCTACATGGCATGCAACTAGCTTTACCCAGAGGCTCAGAAGAGCTCTCCTGGGCATGAGGATTTGGAGATGCTCTGGGAAGTCCTGTGTGTTCCCAAGTGTCTCCCACCAAGGGCCAAAACCCTTGATCTCTCTCAATAAAAACATCCCCCTTGAGCCTCTCCATAGTCTTTCTAATCACAGGTATTTCTAGGGAAACAGGTGGGAAGAAAAACTTCTATCACCCAACATGTGAATCACTTTCTCCAGGGCAAGAGGTGCCTTGCACAGTCCAATGGCACAAAGGGAAGCTGGAACAGAGAAGAAGGACTTGGAAAAGAAATCAGGAGTTACCTTAGCTCACCTTCACAACCCTGCCTTCCCCAGTGCTCTGCACCGTCTGCCTGCTAGTGAAGAGTGTCCTTAGACTGGGTATGTTCTCTACATTGACATGCTTAGCAAACAAACATAAAAAAAATAAAGTTTTTATTTTTCATATATATTTGTTTGTTTGTTTGTTTTGTTTTTTGAAACCTATGACTCTCCCGTGACTTCAACAGGGCCTTGACCAAAGTTTGGGTCTGAATAAGGTTTCAAATCCAAGTGGATCAAACCTGGATGAAATGTCCCACTATAAATACATGCATCGAATGGCAAGTAAAATGGTCTGGTGATCTCCTTCAAAGGCATGATTGTTCTCAGCAGATCCATGAGACTGTGATTTCCCCCGAGAAGGCAGAGCAAGGATTCGATAAGATGGCAGCGAGAGGAGTGCATTGCCCCCGTGTGCTGCTTCACTGTGTGGGAGTATGACAAGTCAGGACGGCTAAAGGCTATCTTGTTAGGAATTTCCAGCAATAGTGGGGTGCTCCGGAACCTGGAGGAAGGATTTCCATCGCACGAGGATCGGCTACGGGGACTCAAACGCGAGAGGTTTGTCGCACGGAGGGTAACACTACTTATTCAGCAAATCGCCCCGCGGCTAGAGTCTGCAGCGCGCGCTGGGAAACGAGGAGATAGCGACGCAGGGATACAGCGCTGCAGTTTCTGCCAGCCGTGCAAGCACCGTACTCAGGGCTGAATTCTGGGTTTGAGACGGGGGAAGGAAGCTGTCCATCTCGGTTCTCCACACCGGTCAGACCACAGAGGAGGCCAGCGGCCACCATGTTGGAAAGCTGACGTCACCATCCCTGTTTTCGACTGACCGCAGCTCATTCAGCCATAGAACAGGGGAACGAAATGCTGCCATTCGCATAGGACACCAACATGGCAGAGATCTGATGTCATCAGAAAGCAGCGGAGGAGAGAACTTCATCAATACCAGCGGCGACAGAAATAGTTGGTCTCCTGGTAGGGGGGGTGAGGCACAGACACCCGAGTCTCTCTCGATTTGTCGTCGAGCCAGAGGGGAGGAGCCGGGCCGCCGCCAGCGCCCGGAGCAGGCCCAGTGGCTGGCCGGCGTGGTGACCGCGTGACCTCAATTGGAGAGAGGGCGGAGCGGAGCCACCACCCGCGCCCGCAAGGTGGGCAGACCCGCAACCCAGTGGTACACGGGCATGGTAGGAGGGGCAGGGCAGAGCCGCCGCCCGTGCTTGCAAGGTAAGCAGACCTGTGACAGACTGGCGGGTCAGGACCAGCGGCCTGCCAGCGTGGTACACACGTCACCCCAACTGGAGTAGGGGCAGAGCAGATCCTTCGCCCACGCCCAGATCAGGCCCTGCCAGTGTGGTGGTCACGTGACCCCAATTGGAGTGGGGGCGGAGCGGAACCGCCACCCGTGCCCGCAGGGTGAGCAGACCTGTGACCAACCTGCAGATCAGGCCCAGGAGCCTGCCGGCATGGTACACACATCATCCTAATTGGAGTAGGGGCAGAGCAGAGTAGCCGCCCGTGCCAGGAACAGGCCCAGCGACCTGCCGGCAGGGTAGTAACGACACCCCAATTGGAGTAGGGACAGAGCAGAGCCACCACCCCTGCCCGAAAGGTGGGCAGATCTGCGACCGACCAGCGGGACAGGCCCAGTGGCCTGCCGGTACGACAGACACGTCACCCCATTTGGAGTAGGGGCAGAGTAGAGCCGCCGCCCGCACCTGCAGGGTAGGCAAACCTGCAACCGACCGGTGGATCAGGCCCGGTGGCCTGCCAGCGTGGTACACTCGTCACCCCAATTGGAGTAGGGGCGGAACAGAGCCTCCGCCAGCGCCCAGAACAGGCCCAGTGACCTGCTGGCATGGTAGTCACGACACCCCAATTGGAATAAGGAGAGAGCAGAGCCGCCGCCCGCGCCTGCAGGAAAGAAACGCAAGCAGTATGAAAAGACAAGGAAAGAAAGGACCACAAGCAATGCAGGTCAACGCAACTTTAGAAGAGGTAACAGCTGCAGCAGATGGAATGTCAGATAAAGAATTCAGGATATACATGCTTCAGATGATGTGGAGTATCAAGGAAGACATTAGACAGCAAAATCAGACAATGAAAGATCACTTCGACAATGAATTACGCAAACAAATCCAGGAAGCAAAGGATCAACTATACAGGGAGATAGAGGTTATAAAAAACAAACAAACAGAAATCCTAGAAATGCAGGAAGCAATAAACCAACTTAAAAACTCAATGGAGAATACTACCAGCAGAGTAGAACACTTAGAAGATAGAACATCAGACAATGAAGACAAAGTATTTCAACTTGAAAAGAACATAGACAGCTCAGCAAGACTGTTAAGAAACCATGAGCAGAACATCCAAGAAATATGGGATAACATTAAGAGACCAAACTTAAGAGTCATTGGGATACAGGAAGGTACAGAGCTCCAAACCAAAGGAATGAGCAGTCTATTCAATGAAATAATAGGAGAAAACTTCCCAGACTTGAAGAATGAGACAGAATCCCAAATCCTAGAAGCCTACAGGACGCCGAATGTGCAAAATCATAAGAGGTCCTAGACACATTATAATGAAGATGCCCAACATACAGAATAAGGAGAGAATTTTAAAAGCTACAAGAGAAAGGAAGCAGATTACATTTAGGGGTAAGCCAATCAGGATAACAGCTGATCTTTCAACACAGACTCTGAAAGCTAGAAGATCCTGGAATAACATATTTCAAACACTGAAAGAAAATGGGTTCCAACCAAGAATTGTGTATCCAGCGAAATTAAGCTTCAGGATGGAAAATTAAAACCTTCCACGATAAACAAAAGTTTAAAGAATTCGCAGCTAGAAAACCATCTCTTCAAAACATCCTCGCCAAAACATTACAGGAAGAGGAAATGGAAAATAACAATGAAAACCAACAGTGGGAGGTAGGACAGTAAAGGGGGGGAAAATAATCAAAGAGGAAAACAAACCATGTTTAGTAACAGAAATAAACAAATATGGCTGGAAGAACAGCCCATATCTCAATAATAACCCTAAATGTTAATGGCTTAAACTCACCAATTAAGAGACACAGGCTAGTAGAATGGATCACAAAATAAGAACCAACAATATGCTGCCTACAGGAGACGCATTTGATAGGAAAAGACATACATAGGCTGAAGGTGAAAGGTTGGGAAAAATCATATCACTCATATGGACTTCGGAAACAAGCAGGAGTGTCCATACTCATATCAAATAAAATAGATTTCAAGCCAAAGTTAATCAAAAGGGATAAAGAGGGACACTACATACTGCTTAAGGGAACCATACACCAACAAGACATAACAATCATAAATATTTATGCCCCAAACAATGGTGCAGCTATGTTCGTCAAACAAACTCTTCTCAAGTTCAAGAGTCTAATAGACCACCACACCATAATCATGGGAGACTTCAACACACCTCTCTCGCCACTGGACAGATCTTCCAAACAAAAGTTGAATAAGGAAACTATAGAACTCAATAACACTATTAATAACCTAGACCTAATTGACATATATAGAGTATACCACCCAACATCAAGCAGTTACACTTTTTTCTCAGCAGCACATGGATCCTTCTCAAAAATAGATCATATATTATGTCACAGAGCAACTCTTAGACAATATAAAGGAGTAGAGATAATACCATGCATCTTATCTGATCATAATGGAATGAAACTGAAAATCAACGATAAAAGAAGGAAGGAAAAAGCATACATCACTTGGAGAATGAACAATAGGTTACTGAATGATCAATGGGTTATAGAAGACATCAAGAAGGAAATTAAAAAATTCTTAGAGATAAATGAAAACACAGACACAACATATCGGAATCTATGGGACACATTGAAAGCAGTTCTAAGAGGAAAATTCATTGCTTGGAGTTCATTCCTTAAAAAAAGAAAAAACCAACAAATAAATGATCTCATACTTCATCTCAAAATCCTAGAAAAAGAAGAGCAAAACAACAGCAAAAGAAGTAGAAGGCAAGAAATAATTAAAATCAGAGCTGAAATTAATGAAATCGAAACAAAAGAAACAATTGAAAAAATTGACAAAACTAAAAGTTGGTTCTTTGAAAAAATAAATAAAATCGACAGACCCTTAGCCATGCTAGCGAAGAGAAGAAGAGAGAGAACTCAAATTACTAGCATACGGGATGAAAAAGGCAATATCACAACAGACACTTCAGAAATACAGAAGATAATCAGAAATTATTTTGAATCCTTATACTCCAATAAAATAGAAGATAGTGAAGGCATAGATAAATTTCTTAAGTCATATGATCTGCCCAGATTGAGTCAGGAGGATATAGACAACCTAAACAGACCAATATCAATCGAGGAAAGAGAAGAAACCATCAAGAGACTACCAACTAAGAAAAGCCCAGGACCGGATGGGTATACAGCAGAGTTTTACAAAACCTTTAAAGAAGAACTAATACCAATACTTTTCAAGCTACTTCAGGAAATAGAAAAAGAGGGAGAACTTCCAAATTCATTCTATGAGGCCAACATCACCCTGATACCTAAACCAGACAAAGACACTTCAAAGAAAGAAAACTACAGACCAATATCTCTAATGAACCTAGATGCAAAAATCCTCAATAAAATTCTGGCGAATTGGATACAAAAACATATCAAAAAAATTGTGCACCATGATCAAGTAGGATTCATCCCTGGGATGCAAGGCTGGTTCAATATACGGAAATCAATAAATGTTATTCACCACATCAATAGACTTAAAAATAAGAACCATATGATCATCTCGATAGATGCGGAAAAAGCATTCAACAAAGTATAGCATCCCTTTATGTTCAAAACTCTAGAAAAACTAGGGATAACAGGAACATACCTCAATATTGCAAAAGCAATCTATGCTAAGCCTCAGGCTAGCATCATTCTGAATGGAGAAAAACTGAAGGCATTCCCTCTAAAATCTGGAACAAGACAGGGATGCCCTCTCTCTCCACTTCTGTTCAACATAGTTCTCAAAACACTGGCCAGAGCAATTAGACAGACGAAAGAAATTAAAGGCATAAAAATAGGAAAAGAAGAACTTAAATTATCACTATTTGCAGTTGATATGATTCTATACCTAGCAGACCCAAAAGGCTCTACAAAGAAACTATTAGAGCTAATAAATGAATTCAGCAAAGTGGCAGGATTTAAAATCGACACGCATAAATCAAAGGCATTCCTGTATATCAGCGACAAATCCTCTGAAATGGAAATGAGGACAACCACTCCATTCACAATATCTTCAAAAAAAATAAAATACTTGGGAATCAACCTAACAAAAGAGGTGAAAGACTTATACAATGAAAACTACAGAACCCTAAAGAGAGAAATAGAAGAAGATCTTAGAAGATGGAAAAATATACCCTGTTCATGGATAGGCAGAACTAACATCATCAAAATGGCGATATTACCAAAAGTTCTCTATAGGTTTAATGCAATGCCAATCAAAATCCCAACGGCATTTCTTGTAGAAATAGAGAAAGCAATCATGAAATTCATATGGAAAAATAAAAGACCCAGAATAGCAAAAACAATGCTAAGCAGGAAGTGTGAATCAGGCGGTATAGCGATACCAGACTTCAAACTATACTACAGAGCAATAGTAACAAAAACAGCATGGTACTGGTACCAAAACAGGCGGGTGGACCAATGGTACAGAATAGAGGACACAGAAACCAATCCACAAAACTACAACTATCTTATATTTGATAAAGGGGCTAAAAGCATGCAATGGAGGAAGGATAGCATCTTCAACAAATGGTGCTGGGAAAACTGGAAATCCATATGCAACAAAATGAAACTGAATCCCTTTCTCTCGCCATGCACAAAAGTTAATTCAAAATGGATCAAGGAGCTTGATATCAAATCAGAGACATGCCGTCTGATAGAAGAAAAAGTTGGCTACGATCTACATACTGTGGGGTCGGGCTCCAAATTCCTCAATAGGACACCCATAGCACAAAAGTTAATAACTAGAATCAACAAATGGGACTTACTCAAACTAAAAATTTTTTTCTCAGCAAAAGAAACAATAAGAGAGGTAAATAGGGAGCCTACACCCTGGGAACAAATCTTTACTCCTCACACTTCAGATAGAGCCCTAATATCCAGAGTATACAAAGAACTCAAAAAATTAGACAATAAGAGAACAAACAACCCAATCAACAAATGGGCCAAGGACCTGAACAGACACTTCTCAGAGGAAGACATACAGTCAATCAACAAGTACATGAAAAAATGCTCACCATCTCTAGCTGTCAGAGAAATGCAAATCAAAACCACCCTAAGATACCATCTCACTCCAGTAAGATTGGCATCCATTAGGAAGTCAAACAACAACAAGTGCCGGCGAGGATGTGGGGAAAAGGGTACACTTGTACATTGCTGGTGGGACTGCAAATTGGTGCAGCCAATTTGGAAAGCAGTATGGAGATTTCTTGGAAAGCTGGGAATGGAGCCACCATTTGACCCAGCTATTCCCCTTCTTGGTCTATTCCCTAAAGACTTAAAAAGAGCATGCTACAGGGACACTGCTACATCGATGTTCATAGCAGCACAATTCACAATAGCAAGACTGTGGAACCAACCTAGATGCCCTTCAATAGACGAATGGATAAAAAAAAATGTGGCATTTATACACAATGGAGTATTACTCTGCATTAAAAAATGACAAAATCATAGAATTTGCAGGGAAATGGATGGCATTAGAGCAGATTATGCTAAGTGAAGCTAGCCAATCCCTAAAAAACAAATGCCAAATGTCTTCTTTGATATAAGGAGAGTAACTAAGATCAGAGTAGGAGAAGAAGATTAACATTTAACAGGGATGAGAGGTGGGATGGAAAGGTAGAGAAAAGGGAAATTGCATGGAAATGGAAGGAGACCCTCAGGGTTATACAGTGGAGGGGGTAGAGAGAGAGGAGGGGAGAGGTGGGGAGGGGGGATGGTGGAGGATGGGAAAGGCAGCGGAGCACAACAGACACTAGTATGGCAATATGTAAATCAATGGATGTGTAACTGATGTGATTCTGCAATCTGTGTATGGGGTGAAGGTGGGAGTTCATAACCCACTTGAATCAAAGTGAGGAATACGATATGTCAAGAAATTTGTAATATTTTGAACAACCAACAATAAAAAATTAAAAAAGAAAAAAAATAAATAAATAAAACTAATCCTTAAAATTCAAAGGAATAAACACACCTAATCCCATTTCCTCCTATTTCCCAATTATTGGAAATAGAGCAAGAAGAATAAAATGCTGGCAAGAAAACTTTAAGTGGGGGAGGGAGAGGGAAGAGAGAGGAGAAGTACTTGGGGGCTGAATTAGAACAAGATATATTCCATGCTTTTATAATTATTTCAAAATGGATTCTACTATTATGCATAACTAAAAAGTACCAGTAAAATTTTTTTTCAAATATTTAGAAAACATATCCCAGCATTTGGAGTCAATAACAAATTAATTTTATAGTTATTCTGAACCAACTACTTTCTTCCAGATTCTATGCTTGAGTTGAGTTATAGATACAAGGATGCATTAAAAAATAGCCTTCAAAACAAACTCATACTGTTTTGTTTTTAGAGTAATTCACAAATCTCATTATAGAGTTATTGTGTTGACGAGATATTTTTTTTCTTAATAAGGATAGCATTTTAAAAATATGCCCACAAATTCTTTGATATTATTTACTTCAAGAGGTGGAGCCTCAGTCCATTCCCACTGTGTGGGGTCTGGTTCAGTGACTCACTTCAAATGAACAGAATAAAGAGGAAGTGATGGTGAGCAAGTTTAGGGAGTAGATCATAAAAGGTACAGTGGCTCCTTACTTACCCCCTTGTTCTCCATACATCATATGCTCTGTTAAGGTCAGCTGTCATTTAGGCAGAACACTCAGGCCTCCTGAGAAACTGAGGCCTCCTGCCAACAGCCATATGAGTGAGTCAAGCTGGCAGCTGGTGTAGTTCTACTCAAGCCTGCAGATGACTCTGGTCATTGCTGATGGTTTGACTGCTACCTTATTGAGATCTTGAGGCAGAAGAACCCAACTCCCAGATTCCTGACACTCAGGTTCCACATGAAGGTAATCAAGTGTTTTTGTTTTAATTTGCTCCATTTGGGGGTAATTAACATTATGCAGCAATAGGTAATGAATGCAATCACTTTTTTTTTTGGAGAGTAGGTAAGTAACAGGATAATCAGTATGTGTGTAGACAAAGAAAAATAAATATGTATAATATTTATAAATAGAGATAGAAGAAAGTGGGGGCAAGCAGAACTTTTTCAGTACTCACATGTTTTTTTTTTTTTAAGATTGTCACTAGAATTTAGAATCATTATATAGCAACATTTCCCATAGATAACCAAAATTGTTACAGGATTTTAAAGATGAGTTTGGAAGAGCCATGAAATTATGTGAAAGTTAAAAGAGTCCCATGGGTTGGTATATTCACTACATGAAAGTACTGTTTCAAGGAAGGTCTCTTAGGAAGGATCAATGTTTTAGAGGATGAATGGGCAAAGTAACATGGACCCATTCATCAGTTTAACTTGGATTACCTGGTCAAGAGGACAGACTACACCATGAGTATGTTGCAGCATCTGGGAAAGAATTGAGTGCTGTGTTTTTGAATGAGATGCCACCTTGGAAGGGATAGCCCACTGTGGTGACTTCATTGTAGAAGATGAGGGGCAGGTGGTGGATAACAGAGGGCAGAGAAGGGCCAGGAAAAAAAAAAGTAATACATCATGGCAATAAATTATAAGACTATACAAAGTGAGTACTCAAAGTAAGGCCATTTCATGATAGTTTTTGAGGTGGGTCAGATATTTATCAAATTTTATGCTCAACAAACATAACTAGAGCAGGAAAATAAACAACATTTTGATTTGACAAATATATTAAGAAGGTGATAAAGAACACCCATATCTGGCAAATCCAAATTACCCTTATGGTCTATTTGCTTAGCGAAGCAGAAACTGCTAATTATTCTTTTTAAATTGCAAGGGCCTGCCTTGTTTAAAAGAAAAGTATGAAATATTTGATCTTTCAACAAGACAGATTAATGATACTAAAGAAGTTCTAGGTATGGTGAATGTCAGGAAATATTTTTTTTAATTTTTTTTATCCTATCAAAAAAAGATCCAGTGATAGAAATCTTTGGATATCCAAGCAAAATGTATCTAAATTAGGAAATTTGGAAATATCCTTTATGCAACTTTTTAAACTCAAATATAGGAAGATTTGCTGTAACTTAAAACCCCTTATTTCTATGTGGGAGGGCCAGGGTGTTAAGCTGGTAGTGAGGAGGCTGAAATTAAAAATAGAAAAAAAGGATTTTCCTTGGGAATGTTGATTTTACTTTGAAATTGAATGAATAAAAATAATATGAATAAATAAAAAAAATTTAAAAAAAGAAGGCAGAGCAAGTCCACTGTTCAGGAAATGATACTGTCCAATTTATAAGTGCAGGTGACTCTGCTGCCATCTCCAGGGTGTCCAATGACGCTGATTTGCACACTGATCTCCAGTAATGCCCATGAATAATACATGAAGAATGCACCTTTCATACATGCTCTGCATAACAGTTGAAGTTGGAATAGATGGTGTCATGCCATGTCTTCCAGGGCAAGAGTTCAAAGTGCACAGCAAACAGATTAAACAGATGAAGAAAGCAGGATGGGGGCAGGGTGAGGAAGCTATCAGAGAATTGGGGGATTCACAAAGGGACATGCTCAGTGGAAACATGCTCAAGGAAGCTGAAGCAATGGTTTTACAGAAGGTTTTGACAACAGGAACATAAAACTGCATCAGTATGAGGCTTGAGAGAGCCAGAGTTGAAGCAGGCATTTGTGGACCAGACAGAAACTAGATGAGTTGGAGAGCCCCAGAGAGTGAGTGAAGGGCATATGCTATAGCTGAAAAGCCTAGGGGTGATACCCAGGTGGCCTTCAAATCCTAGGAAACACCTATCAGCAACCCAGCATGGAATATATCTCCTGATGGTTTATAGAAGCCATCAAAGCTTGCTGGCAGCTTGGATTGCTGCAACTGGCCACTTGCTCTCTGGATACACAATCAATGCTTCTGTTGGAAGGAAGACATGTCAAATTGTCAGTCATAAAGCAGTCAGCTGCACCCTAAGTCCATGTGCTTGGCCTGTCAATCACTCCTCACTATCCTGGCTTTCTGCAAGCCCACTGCTAACCCATGTGAGAACCGGGCCTCTTTGGCCTCACCTCTGACTTGCTCTAATAGCAACCAGTTTTTGTATCCAAGAAGAGCATTAAGGATATGCAAAAGAACTATATATATATATATATATATATATATATATATATATATATATATATATATATATCTTAAAAGAAAGAATGATCTAGGGGTATGGCTCAGTGGTAGAAGGCTTGCCTAGCAAGTGCAAGGCCCTATTTTTAATCCCCAGAATTGCATAAAATAAAATCAAATTAAATGAAGCAGAGAGCTAAAATGGAGTAAGTCACTTTCTCTTTGGTGTTCTATATTCAAGGGTCCATCTATGAAATGTCCCCTTTGATCAAGGGCAACAGAGGAGGCAGGGATAGGTGTGGAGAAGACACTGAGCAGTCAGGCAAGCCAGCTGCCTCAGCCGGGTGCCAGGATGGTGCCAGGTGCCTGAAGATGGGTGAGCAATGATTTTCAGGTGCCCACACCAGGGTCCCTGCCCAGGAGGTTAGCACAGCTCAAAAGGGAGGAGGGGGAGTGATCAAGTACAAGTCCATTTCAGGCAGGGAATAACAGAGGATAGTAGATTCCAAGACAAGGTTCCTGGTAGCCATATCTCCCCAAACTTCCCAAAAAAGAGTAGGACACTCAGTCATGCAACATGAAGCCTGTGACAAACTGGCCCCTCTCTTCCCTGCCCAAGCTCCCCCAGGAAGTCAGAAGTCTTCCTTAGTGCTCAGCGCTGGAAAACAGGGCTGGGTAGAGAAGGACAGCCTTTGGGGGGCTCTCCTGGGACCAAGAAACAAGTATTTCTAGGTGCTCACTTATGGCCAACACTCCGCCTGGCCTGGAATAAACCCCTGACTCTCAGTCTTAAAGGTATGTGCAGGAGACAATGACAAAGTGACACTGAAGATGACATTGCATCAGTGGGGGTAGCTCATCTGGGAGGAGTGCCTCAGTCAGCCAGACAGGATGCAGGGCCTTCGTGGCACACTTGCCAGAATTCAGGAGAAGCCCAACAAAGCACTTCTTGTGATAATGCATGTGTGAGTATTGGTGATCCATTGATTTGAACATTGATTGATGATTGGTTCCCATGCTATCCTCCATCCCCATTCTCAGACTTGGCAGGGTGAGTTCTTATCTTCTGGTGGAGAAGCTGTAGCAAGTGACAGACTCGTGCCATTCAGTCTTTCTCCATTCAGCTCCTTGTGACAGTAAGACTGGCCAAAAACACTGTTTTCACCACCTCCAAATCTGAGACTTGCATTCGTTTGTATTGCTGAATTTACAGATAACACTCATCTCGTTATCTTGTTTACTCTCTTCTGGCTAATGACATCTCTTGCTGGTCTAAACTAAGAAGAGTAAGAGAAATTTGCTATCCACCCCAAAAGTGTACATTATTGTCAGACACAGACACCTGTAGAAAAAGGAAGGCAGTTCCTGACCACAAGAAATCCACCATCCAGAGGGAAGAAAGGATGGAGGGAGGGAAGGAAGGACAGAGGAAAATGTTTTAAATAACCATAAGAATGAATGGCACTGATACCTGGTCTTAGAGACAGAGAGGTACTAGGGCACAGTGAGGACTGAAGCGAACTGAGAGCTTACCCTGATCTAAAGGAAACTCCTTCAACTGCTTCCAAGGACAACCACAGGACCATTGTTTCCAGTTCTTCTACGTTTTAAAGAGAAAGCAAAAAATTTCTCCTCGTCTCAGGTAAACTTTCCTGATTTTTAAGTGTTGATTTCTATTTTAAAATTAAGAAATCATATGCAGGCCAAACCAAACAGCCTGGCAGGTGGGACTCAACCCTGGAAGAGCCAATTTGCAACCTCTGCTTTAAATAGTCTCATGGAAGGTCATAGATCTCAGAGTGTGGAGCCAGACAGAGCCCATTATTTCAGGCCTGTGCTTTCTCCCCAGCATGGCAAATGCCTCACGCCAATTTCACATTCCTTATATGCTTCTGCCCTGTGAACAGATTTAGCATTTTACCTCAGCTTTTGCTAAGCCGGAGAGCTGTCTTTCGGGTAGGACATTGGACTGAGTGACCTCAAGGGTCACTTCCGAATCTCATTGACAACCCACATCATGAAATTATGAGAATAATGTCAGCATAACAATGATAAATGCCAATAATGTGTTAAGCGCCCCCTTTCCAATGAGTTCACTTGTGTTATCCAGGCTGAAATTACTCACAGTATCCACTCATTTTATTTATGTAGGAAAAATCACCACTGAATTAGAAACTATGGATTGTACCTGCTTATCTCCCAGCCACTTTTTTTGCTAGTTAGGCCAGAGACTACAGACATCCCTGATAACTAATCATGTTGATTGTACGGATCTATTGTAAACGTCACCCATAGAGTGACATGCACATGCAAAATCAGGTGGACTGTCTGAGAAGCACTGTCTCTGCCAGGCATTCAGAATGGCTCAGAAACACACAGGTCCTTCAGAAACTTCAAGATCTCCCCAGAGAGAGTAAGAATCACCCCAGGAAAAAATTATTAGAAGAAAAGCAAGTGCTAAGTCAGAAATGAATTCAGCAGGAAGAGATGAGAGGTGCTGGGGGAGGTGGAATATTCTCTATAGCAAAGGTGGACTGAATTGGGCCCTGGGGGAGGCGATTCGTATTTGAAGATGCTGAGAGGAGGAGCGAGGGCGAAATTGGAGTCCTTTCCCTCTTTGGGTTTCCAGGTTTTATCTTTTCCTGGGAAGATGCAGCAGGAACAAGCAATGAAGGAGACCAGAGGAGAATCAGGGCCACCGAGTCCTGGTCTTGTTGGTCAGCTTTGCCTCAGGCCCAGAGCCACGGTGACAAGGCTCTGAGTATCAAAATGGCCATGCAGGACATGAGAACTGGGGCCTCTCTCAGCTCTTTGTGTCTCTGCTGCCTGATTTGCATATCTCTGGGCTTCGGGCAGTGGCACCAAGCTTTGAAGGCTTCTCCCAGAGGAACAATCACAGGCGGCCCTGCTGGCTGAACTTGGCTCCTGGCCACCAGCAGGTCACCGGAGCAGAGGGGAAGCTGGGGAACCCTGAGGAGGCTTGGCTGCTCCTCCTCTTCTTTTTTCCCTGAAGGTCTGGAGGGCTCCTTCCCAAACCGGTTGAGGCAAAGCAATGAAAGTGGCCTGTGGGAGGAAGAGGCTGTCCTCAGCGGGTCACAACAGGAGGCCCACGGTGAGGAAGGGAGGGAGGGAAATAAGGAGAAAGCTTTGAACTCGCAGATCTCTCTCCAACTGAGGCAAAACCCACCCTAAACCAGCCCCAGCTGAGTGCTGCAGGAGCCTGTGAATAAATGTGAGGGGAAGGGGGCATGACAGCTCCAGACCTTTAATGCATTCACCCCAAGGTGCTGGTGGGCATCTGCTCCATCATTAACCAGGCTCTGGCCCCCGCCCCATCCTCCCCCCCCCTTCTCCTCCCCCTGTGGCTGCTGAAACATTTGCCATAATTATTCCCCACATCTCCGAGGAGCTCTTTGGAAGGAGAATGTGGTCCCCCTCTTTTCTCTTCCTCATCTCCCCCGTCTGGGCAGGGTGGCAGCAGAGCCTGGCTGGGGGGCTGGGGGAGCCTCCCACTTCCCAGAAGCCTCTGCAGCATCCCATTCTTCCTACTCTAGCCCACGAACACACATCTGCTCTCCCCCAGAGGGCACTCAGTGGGGCAGAAAGGAGAAAGGGGCGTCGCGGGGTGCTCAAGAGGCCCGACATATGATCTTCCCTCCCCATGATCTAATATGCCTGTGGGTTGGAAATCACAGCAGTAATGAAAATTGATGGGATGACATGGCACATAGAGAATGGTGAGAAAGTATAATAACATCATATATTCTAGATAGAAGAGCAAAGGAAGGTGTCTATCTAGTTTATGGTTTATTCTCAGCGTGTTTTACCACATATTGTCTGTACAGGATATTCAATAGACATTTGCTAAAGAGAGGAATTACTTACTGCTTTATGATACACTTTATAAAAGTTGTATCTAAACACAACACTGATGAAAAGCAGGTAAGAGAAAACTGAGGCAGGGAGGTTGGAGGTGAAGAAAATGAGGCAGAGAGTTGTTGAGCAATTTCCCCAAGGTCACAAAGCTAAGAAGAGACAAAGTCAGGATTTGAATACAGATCTATGACACCAAGCCTATGGTCTCAGTTATATACTTTGCTACTGGATTACTTCCCTGCATAAAACACTTCAGTAGGTCCCCAATAGTAGGTTTGCTATTTCCTCTAACTATAGGGTCCTCATTTGACTGACTCCCACTCATTGTTCAAGTTCAAAGACTCAGTGAAGATGTCCACTGATGTAGGAATATTTTATTAGTGTGGATCATAATTTAACTTAATATTACTGCTGCACCTCACATACTTCACACATGCTCTGTATTAATAAATGCTGAATTTCTATTTTACAGATAACACTCCTGAGATCCACAGATGGGACTTATTTTTTTTAAAAAGGTAGAATTTGTAAGGACCATAATTTGAACCTAGAGTTTTTGATTGAATGCAGGGACCTTTCTAGTAATCCATCAGCTGCTGAGCTATATGGTACATAATTTCATTTTATATAACAAATGAAGTTCTGTAATGATGGTTATTTCCATCTTTTCTGACAGCTTCTTAATATATATGACCAACTAATAATCATAAACTTGAGTTATTTCATTTTTTATTATAATGAAAGTAATACAAGCTTATTATAGAATATTAGAAGAGAACAAATAGAAATTAAATCAATAATCCCAAAACAGTTAAACTTAATAATTTCTTCCACTTTGCTTATGCCTTTTTGCATAATTGAAATCATATTCTTTATATAACTTGGCATTTTTTTTCTAAACTGAATATTATAATAAATGTTTCTCTATTAAAACTATCATTTTACATGCTTTGATCTTTATTTTTAATCATCCATGTATGGACTATCAGTTAAACACCCAATGCTGGATAATTTTTCACTTAAAGATTATAGTAAGGAGAACAATTTTTTTTTTTCCTTTCTGAATATCAGAACACTTTTTGAGAGTAGTTTTCTAGGAAATAAATTATTGAGTCAATGGCATGAACATTTTCATGGCTCTTGACATAGATTGCCAAATTGCTTTCCAAATGAGTTTTGCTAATTTTTTTCCCCACTAACAGTGATTTGGGTATTCCTATCATTTTAAATTTGATAATCTCTTTAAAACACACACACATAATCACAATGTTTTGAAATGCAATGAGAGAGAAATTTTAGAGATGATTTATTTGGCCTCCCCTTTGCCCTCATTTATACATGAGGAGACTGAGGTCCAGCCAGGGCAACAGCTTGTCCGAGGTCCCAGGAATCGGGGGACATGAGCTGGTCTGGAGCCAGGTCTGCAGAGCCCCAGTTCTCCACATTATCTCCCAGGGAACTGAAAACAGTTTTGTGATTCATTTATCTGGTCAAGAGAAGTGCAGGGGAGCTGCCATCTCCTGATATCTTAATTTTGATTACACCTTCAAGAGAAGCAGCTTTTGAAATATCCGGACCAGGCAAATAACAAATTCCCCTTCTGTGGTGAGGCAGGGCATTTCGTGATAGCACTCCTCCCCCTGCCAGCGTTCTGCAGGGAACCCTGTATCTACTTATCGCTTCCTCCTCCTGGCTCAGGCCTCTGGAGCTCCGTTAGCCCCGCTTGTCATGTACCTTGGCAGCTTTCAGGCTTCCTTCCTGTGGGCTTCTGCTTTCCCTGTCCCTGCTCAGCATGATGGCAGCCTACCTCATTTTCAACCTCAGGCCAAGCAGAAGTGTTGCTCCTACCCATCTGCCATGTTGGCCAAATTTCCCTGATTGCTAAGTAATTTGCGACTCTTCCCAGGAGGGCTGAGGGAACTGCAAACTGAACCTCTCCTCCAAGGTCCTGTCTTGATCTCAGTCATGGGCAGAGAGGGACTAGCAGAGGCAAATCTGCATCCTCCATCGGGGGCCAGACAACCCCTACCTGGGCCGCTCCTCATACAAAGTGGGGTCTGCAATGTGCTGTGAGAGGCAGAAGGTACAAAACCACCCTTGTCTCCAAGATGACATTCCAACACCGTGTTATGTGTCCTGGCCACCAAAGCAAAACCTTCTACATTGCTCACATTGACTCCCCCTCTCCTTAGAAGCCTGTCCACTACTGCAAGTTGAAAATGGTTCACCTGCCTCTCAAGCCCCTTCCTTTAATTAGTTAGCATCTGCCTTCCACTAATTACTCATTCAAGGTCACTGAATTCCAGCTTCACCAGGAAAGACACAAAGGAAGGGAAGATACTGACTTAGGAAAGAGAATTATGGGTAACATAAGAATATGATTAAATTCCATCGTAAGAAAAAAAAGAATCATGCTCTCCGCACAGCAAGGGGAGTTGTCTACTTTGCCTGGAATGTTCTTTCTCGTTTTCTCCCTGGTGGAGCACTCATTCTTCACAGCCCCATTCACAGGCCATCTTTGGGTTTTTCTCCAACTTACCTTGCCTCCAAACTTCTCTCACTTTCCTCACTCACCCTAAGGCATCTGGTTCACACCTGCGTTCTGCTATTTTTCATATTGAAATAACATATTTTTTCTAAAAAATTTCTGACTCCCCACTAAACAATATACTATCTTAAAATATATTTTGTTTATCTTTTGTCCTCAGTGTCTTAACTTTCCTGGTACTTGGTAGATATGATCAAACATTTGTTGCAAGAATAAAAACAACAGGAGTCAGACAGAATTAGTGCCAAATGGGATGAATGCATGAATAAATGAATGAATGAATCATGGAAGTCTGGTTAGAAAAAGAGTTGCTCCTTTTTATTAGCTAAAATTGGGGTATCTGGGATAGATAAGCACATTTGTAACACAAATTGGCATGTTTAAAAATGGAACACAGGTGTGCAACCCTCTGATTGGGTTTGTGGGACATTGAACATGAGAGATGATCAGTAAACATTGATCAATAAATGAGCCTGAGAGTTTTTCTCAGAATATCCCCCAAACTAAAACTGTAAAGCTTTGAGCATTATCACCAGAATATTCCTTCGGCCCTTGGCCAGCCATGATACAGAGGCAAGTCTGTATTTTTTCCCATGACAAAGCATACATCAGAGCTATAGGTGGTCACTTCTAGGCACCTACACATTACCCTACCCAGTCTCAAATCCATTAAGAAGAGGAAGGCTTGAGTGCAGAATCACTCAGCAGCCAGGAGAAATTCAGAGCTTGTTTCCTTACATCTTGACCCAATCACCAAAAGATTTGCCAACACTAGAAACATCCATGGCGGAATCATGTCCACCCAAGCATTTGAAAAAGACTTTGTTTGCTCTAATTTGAGGCTCTTAGAGAAAATGTGACATTGTCCTTTACGTCAATCTTTAAATAGGATGGAGTCACTCTTGCCAAGTGGCCTAAGAACTGCTGGTAGAACATCAGTCACGTTTTACCCTTCTCTTCCTTAACATGCATGTCTCTACTTTGTAATTGAATCTAAATACGGCACTGGGGTATTTTTAAAATCCAGAGATTGGAAATACTTATTGGAAGAGGCTGGTTTACAGGTTGGGGGCTTGGCATTGGCAGCAGCTCAGGGACTCAGAGAATATGGCAGGATTAAGGCTGGCCAGAAGCAGAGGGAACGTGGGAAAGGCTAGGTTTGGCTTAGCAGTCTTAGCATCAGCTGCTATAACCTGGCAAATGGATAAGTAATTTTTTCACAGCCAGCAGTAAAATGAAACTTATGGAAGCAATAAAGTAAATGTTCTGTCTAGCCAGTAAGTCAAATTAGAGAAGAGTAGATTTTTCCAACCAGGCCTGAAAATCAGTGTAGTTTGGTGGTCCAAGGATAGAGCCAGGAAGTGAATGGCATTTCAAGTTCCGAGTTAATGGTATACATCAGAGATTGGCAAACTATGGCCCTCAGGCCAAATCTAGTCCACTGCCTATTTTTTGGTAGGCTTCCAGAGAAGAATGGTTTTTACATATTTAAATGCTTGACAAAAGCCAAAAGACAAATGCTATTTTGTGACACATGAAAATCATATGAAAGCTGAATCTGAGCCTCCATAAATACAGCTTTATTGGAACTCAGCTACATGCATTTCATTTCCACACTGAAGCCTCTTCTGTGCTGCGATGTCAGAATTGAGTAACTGCAAAAGAGGCCACATAGCTTGCAAAGCTTAAAATATGTATTTACTGTCTGGTCCTTTTCAGAAGCTTGCTGGTCTCTTAATAGACCTGGTCAGAGAAGATTAACTCAAGGCCCAGTGCTAATGAGATAAAGGCAACAAACCTCAATGTTGGAAGAGAATTTGGAAGATCTCTGGTCCAGCCTCCTACTCCATAGAACCTCCTGCAGGAGCGCAAGGCTTGGGAACCAACACCCCCAAGAAGTCCAGCTCATTATCTAAAACCTTGACTCCTCCTGTTACAGAAAAATGCTTCTCATGTTGAACTACAACAGTCATTCTCCCACCCCATATGGGCTCTCTTATCTGTAAATGATTTCTTCACTGAGAGGATGTCACCCCCAATCCCTCTTGGTCAGTGTGGCTCCTACATCCTTCCACGAGTTTACACTTCATGTCTCAGGGGCTTCAGTGTCTCATTCTACCCTTATAACATCTCCCAGGGAGTAGGTTTGCACAATTATCCCTGCTATGGATAAAGAGTCTGAGGGTTAATATTATGGACTCAATGTGTCCTCTACTAAGGCCTTAGACCCCAGGCTCCCTGTGTTTGGAGACCGGGCTTTAGAGAGGCAATTAGGATTACATACTGTCATAAGGGTGGGCCCTAATCTAAACGGCTGGTGTTGTCTAAGAGGCAAAGGCAACACAGTGCCCATGCACACCGTCTTTCCCACCCTGGAGCATGCACAGAAGAAAAGTCATGTGAGGACACAGCAAGAAGCCACCATCTACAAGCCAAGAAGGGAAGCCTCATCAGAAACCAATCCTGACTCTATCTTGATCTTGGGCTTGTAGCATCCGGAACTGTGAGAAAATACTCTTCTGCTATTTGAGCCACCAGCCTGTGCTATTTTGCTGTGGTAGCCATAGCAGATGCATCGAGTTAACCAAGTTCAATGACATGGTCGGAAGGAGGCAGCTCACCAGCAGCAGAGCAGGGACTCTTCACCCATTCCACAAATATTTATTAAATATCTACGGGATGCAAGAGTCTTACAGAGAAGATGAGTATTAATCCAAGAAGGACACCATCATAAGTTTTCAAAAGCCAAAAGAAAGAAATCAAAGAATCACACTAATCCAAGTTTATAAAGTGCTACCACAGATAAATGTGTGGTCTTGAGATACAAATAAGATAAATGAGTTGCTCGGGTCAATCAAAGAAGCCTACACCGAGGCACAATTGAACTGACCTAAAAGATGAATAATCATTTACTAAGTGAATGGGGGGGTGCATGTATTGCCAGAGAGCAGGCATGTGCAAAGATCCTGGTGTATGTGGCAGGAGACAGGTGGTGTTCAAGGAAGTGATCAAGGGTCGATGTGGCTGAAATAGAAAGAAGAGAAGAGGAACAGGAGATGAGGCTGAAGAGGCAAGAATTGGCTAGATTTATGGCCTTGTGAGCCACCTTAAGTAATTATTTCTTATTTTAAGCAATAAGAAGCATTAAAGTGCTCACAACAGGCAAATTTTTTTTTAAGTTTTCCATTTAAAAAGGAGTCCCACTGTTTACAGTATGGAAAGCAGATGGAAGGTCAAGGTAGCTGAAGTGAGACCCATTCAGAAACCATTGCAGTGGACAAGATGCATAGTTTGGACCACCAAGGTTGCTTTGAAGATGTAGGAAAGGAAATGGTTGTGAGAACTATTTATGCAGTAAAATCATGGAGTATGGGGTTGAGAGGAAGATGTCAAATATGACTTCTGATCCTTGCTCATTTAATAGAATGGATGAGATGCTGATAATTACTGAGTAGTGACATAGTGCGGGAGGGTATCAAAGCCCTTCAAAGACCAGCAGGACACACCTGCAGTCGATCAAAGCTGAGTCTATTGCCTGATGCAAAAGGGAGAATGTCCCAAGAGGAATCCAGAGTGTCCCAACAGGAGAGTATGGCAGGGACAGATTATGAAATTGGGTTTCTGTTAGGTGATTTGGAGAAACTAATGAGACCGTGCTCTGCTTTGCAAGCTGTCAGAAAGCAGGAAAAATTCTGTGAGTGTGTTGAAGACTAGGAGACTGGAATGAGGCTAGAGCTGTGATCAGTAAGGAGAAAACCATCTTACGGTGTCCAGAATGAAGCAATGTGTGCTCATTTCGTGTTGGGCATGATGTCTAAATTTACACCTATATTCAGACAGTATTTAAGATGTGGTCTTGGTTTGGTCCTGTCTGAGTGGCCTTGCCTGATGTTAAAGCTCTTTGTAATCATTCATTTTCAACAGGACAACACCACAGCCTACCTGCAAACAACAGAAAGCACCTAGTAATGCCCCAGCCCAACAGAGAGGCCAGGTGAGTTCCCAGCTGTCAGGACTGTCTTCCTCTTTCTCATTCTCCTCTTTGGAAGATAAAATTGAGCTGTAGAACATTTACCTAGAAGGTTCCTATTCCACCACTGCTGAGCCTTTACTGATTCAGAGGTTGCACAGAGCACGGAGTTGATAGTTGGAGACCAGAGTTCTCCTCTCCTGTTCCCCTTGTTGAAGGTCAGCTTGCTTCCCCTCTGACAAGACAATGGCTGCACAGTTTCATTTACAACTCTGAGCGAGATACATCAGCCAACTGCAACACAGGCAATTACCAGAAACAGAAACAAAAATGGTTATTAGTTTCTGTAATAGACCCTGAAGTCAGGGACTTAGATTACCAAACCCAGGCAATGAAAACATGTCCCAAATTCCAAATAGTCTCTTCTAGAGATCCAAGTGGCTTTTTTTTTAAGCCTAATTATAAACCTAGGTAACACTGAGAGTATTTGCAATCACCTAAATTTCCCCTTGGCTAACTAAGAAGAAATGAAGATTGTCCATGAGAACAACAGCTAACAAGTATAAATTCAAATTACTTTCTTGGCCTTCCAGAGCAGAAGCTGTGCCATGATGACGTCCAATAGGGTCAGGGATAAATTCCAGACCATCTCTTCTACGTCCAGGAACCCTACTTCAGAAATTTGTCACAACCGAAATGACACTTTCTTTTTTTCCCTCTCCAGGTGGGAAGATTCCTTGAATGGAGTTAAAAAAAAATTCCAGAAAAGCACCACAGCAAGGAGATCCCCAACATTTGTTCCATTTCTGGAAGGGAGGCTTTGCCAACAGGGTTGCCACGACATCAACAGAACACAGTTGGGGTGGGGTCAGGGTTCAGTCTTTTTGACACTAAAGCTTGAAATGAATTATGTGAGGGGAACTTGAGTACCAGAATGGACCTGTAAAAAGAAATCTACCTTGTGAAGTTTTTAAAGGGATCGTTATTAAATCTTTGGCAGTCACGAGTTATATTTAGACCTACAGCTATGGTCTGAGAAAAGCACGTCAGCGTAGTTTGACTTAAATGGTAGAAGAACTCAGAGAGTCAAAAGTAAGGGAGATTATACCAATAAACCCTTTAGTCGGTTAATGGAGGCTGTGAAAGTTCAAATAATGGGCAAAATCAATGGCAGAAAAGGTGAAGGCAAAGGATGCTGAAGAACCTGAAAGTCAACCTTGGTGCTGCATCCTGGGGTGCACCCCACCTCTGCAGCCGACAACTTGCTCTAGCATCTTGGCTTCAGGATATGCCAAGTTTAAGATGCTTTGAGACATCCAAGACAGCATGCCAAGAAGACAGTGGATGTCAGGTTAAAAGGTAAAACAGGAGCTCTGAGGTGGAGCATATAAACCCTATGACTCATCTCCCCGCAGCTCTGAATGGAGCCAGGAACTCCCCCAAGAGAACACCTCAAGAGAGAAGAGAGAACCGTGACCTCAGCTCTATCAGTCAGCTGTCTGGACCCACTATAGATGCCCTCCTGCCTGTGGCCAGGTAGACAGCCAACACTGTCTGCCCTGTACATGCACAGAGGGTAGCTCTTTTAAGAGGGCAGAAATCCTCCATCGACAACATCCTTCCACACTCCCTTCTAGGTTGAGTACCAAAGGCTGGGTTAGAGACGCGAGCATCAGATAAAAATGCCCCCTATTCATGGGCATGCTGTGGCGAATGGTTCCTGAAATTCCCACAGCCATTGCTTGGTTCAGCAGCATCCTCTGCTCTGCTCTAGACTCTTCCCCACCTTGTGTCTACTCACAATAGAGGAAAAGCTCATCATGACGCATTTGTAAATAGGGACATACAAATTATATACTGAGAAAGTTTTGTTCATTTCACTCTAATTTCCTGAGCCAAAAATGTTGTAAAAAAGTCAAAGGACAAAAGCACTAATCATCAAAACAAACATAGTTCCTTCTTTATTAAAGAGAAGTGAGTGAGCTCAGCTTGGCATGAGTGAAGGGGCTGTCCATCACATGCAGGGAAAACCCAGACAGCACACCGTGACCTCCAGGGCCTCCCTGGCCTGGCCTGTCTCTCCCAGTCTCTACCCTGACCTCTTCCTCCCCGTGCACCTTGCTTCAGCCACATCAACCTTCTCCCAGTTCTCTAACCTATTTCCGTGTTCTCTTTTCCATTCCAAGGCTTCACATACCCTATCAAGAATCCTCTTCCTCTAGCATTTACATGGCTGATCCCCACTCATTAAACAACCCCCCAACTTATATAGCATTTCCTCCAAGAAGTGGACATTCCAACCCCAGTTATTTTCTCCAACTCATCTTCCCCCTGTACTTCAGCTATCACAATCAGATCTCATCTGTAGCAACCTGTATCTAATCTGTTACCTTGTAGAATGAGCCTGTCCCACAAGACTTGCAAATTGTCTGATCCTGTTGGCTCAATATCTTCTCCTTCTAAGAGTTAGGAAGACTTTTCTGTGAAGGGTCACATAGTAAATATTTTAGGTTTTGTCCCTCTTCATTTGAATGCCAAAATCAGAGTCGTGTGTCTTTTACTGTTGTTTTGATATTAGTTGTCTGCTGAGGAACGTGTATCATTGCGCTGTACATGAAATTTAACTATTTTCATCGCTTAGGGGAGCATTAGTTGCCATATAAGGGACTGGATACTGAAGTCAAAGACAGCTTAGAATCTCAGTTTCATTATTTATAAGTTTTATGACCTTTGGGTAAAACTATGCAAGGGATATTTGATTCAGAGAACAGCAAGTCCTGAGACAGTGAGTTTCAGAGCATTTAATCAAGAGTCTCAGTGGTATCATCCAAGACTGTGTGTCTTTTTTTTTTTTTTTTGGTGCTGGGGATTGAACCCAGGGACTTGTGCATGCTAGGCAAGCACTCTACCGACTGAGCCACATCCCCAGCCCCAAGACTGTGTGTCTTTAGATCTCTCTTCTCTACCTTCTGCAGTGCCAGCTTCCTTGCCAGGTTGGCTTACCTCAAGCTACCAAAATGGCTGCATTGGCTCCAGGTTTCACATCTATATAATATACCCTCCATAGTATTGCACAAAAACAAAGAATATTTCTTTCTGAGAACCTCCAAACAGACTGCTCTTTGTGTCTTCCTGCTTATATGGGTTCTATGTCCATTTCTGAGCCACTCTCTAGAGCCATGTGGAATGTCACAAGTGGCTTAGGTCTGGGTCACCCAAATCAGTCACTAGGTGGGGACATGAGCTAGTTCCCATTGGCATGGATCCCTCTAAGCCCAGTCTTAACACTGTTCAGTCAGCCTCCTCTTAACTACATGACTGGGAAACTAACAAATAACCAGTTCCAATTACCTCTGCTCTTGCTCTTGTGCACACTTCTGTGATGAGGATTAGATGGAGATATGTTTAGAAAGAGCACAGGATAACACATGGTGGATATCGTATAAACATTTTCTTTCCTCATACTTCCTCTCTCTCAACTCGCTTCAGATGACTTCCACTCATTGGTCCCTGTAATTACCTAACATGATTACCTAACAAGCCTGATTTTTAAACTAGACCTTGATTCACACTCTATATGAAAATCCCAAGCTGTAATGAGCATGTGGAAACTTTAAAATCAGCTGTTCTTCATGAGCTAAAACAGCACCCTGCCTTCAAGCCTGTGACCTTTGTCATTATCATCACTATTATCCTCAATATTACCTTCATCAGCACCATTTTCTTCACCAGCAGAAGTCACTAAGTAAGCAATTTCTATGGTCCAGCTAAGAGTCTAACTACAGGTCCCTGATCAGCCCTGGGGTCTTGGAGAGTTGGGAGCGGCTGGGCCAACTTGTTCAGTAAGTAGCTCCTTGCCTGAGAGAGGACACATCCTCAGGAACCTAGTACCCAAGAGGGGAGGGGAGAGCAAAGGAGGAAAAGGCTACCGATTTCCAAATTGGCTGTCGTCTGACAACACAGAATGGTTATAAATTCTTGGTTTGCCTTCTAACAGAATGTGAATACATTATCTGTGGAAGAAAATTTCTACTGTGAGCAGGTGCATGAGAAGAGATTGAGGTTGCACATCTAGGGCTGTTAAGACACCATGCTCTACTTGGATCTTCTCCATGGGCACCGTCCTAGACATGAATCCATCTGCTAGGGCACTAGCCAAACCCAGCCCCTCCATATCTCATAAATTCATGGCCTGGCCCCTCCTCATTTCCTGTGAGTGAGGAGGAGGGTGGGGTGTGTGCAGAGAGGGATTGTCAATGCCAAAAAGACAGCAGTGGCCCCCTTGTTGGAGAAAGGCTGACTGAAGCCGTTTCAGTTCACGATGAATTTTGCTAAAATTATCCCCTTTGAAATTATATATTCCAGTTTAATGTTTCAAACCCCTGATTGATTGCTCAAGTTAGAGCTGTGATAACAGTGGTTGGTTCTCTTCAAGAGGCTGAAAATGCCAGCTCTTGGGAAAATGACAGTTCTTTGAGAAATAATCAGGTTCACTGCACATCACTCAACAATGGGAAGATTATCGCTGGGTTCACAAAATTACCTATGATGGCCTTTCTCTCCTGCACCGACTGTCCTTTACTACTAACTAGAGATCCTATAAAAAGACAGAAGCTATTTCATTTTAACTTCCTCTCTCATCCCAAAGGATATTTTTGCTTGAAAATAATTCCTTCTGCTCGAATATTGTGTTGGGGGGAAAACAGAGGATTTGGGGTAGATGATCTCCTGGAATCTCTTGGTCCTCTTGGAATTCTGTGACTCTAGGATTCCGATCTGGAAATTGCCATTTCTTCCCCCCATGGAGTTGTTCAACATTGATGATTCTGGAACCACAGAGAAGGAAGGTGAGGAATTAATTGAGACTCTGCTGTTGCTAATGATGATGGGGAAGGCAGGCTGAAGGTATAAGAACCACTTAAATTCAATTTTCAAAGAACTTGCTGAACTTGGCTTCCTCTCATTGAAAATTGGAAATAAAAAATTAAAAATTCACAAGGGTAGACAAGATGGTAAAGGATAAAGGTAACAATTTTGAATAGTTGTCAAATGGGGATTAGATTCAGGACTTCAGGGGCTAAGATAAGGATAATGCATTTGAAATCAATTAAACGACTGATACTTTTTTGGTTCCCCCAAAAGGTCAGAGAAGTGATTATTTCTTTTAAGTGTCTGAGCTTCTAGGCGCCTATCAACTATTTTCTTTAGGGTAAGGTGAACATGCACTCCCTCTAACACAAAGGTGGCCTCCATATAACTGAGCTGACGAGAACACAGGGGACCACCTGGGCATATTTACAATTGGTATGATGAACAGCCCTTTGTTTCAAATATTAGAAGCAAGATTGATTCTAGTACATGATAAGTGAGCACAAGGACAGACTTATCTAGCCAAGTGATGGAAATAAATTTAATAATAAAACCCACCAGGAGAAATAACTGCTCATCTGAGTCTAAAAGAAACTTTCCCTGCCATCTGCTGTTGTTAGCATTTTATGTCGCCATATTGGCCTGCTCCTTTCCAGAGCTCAGTGCTGCTGAGCTCTTCATTCTGAGTCAGCCACTAGGCAGGAGAACAGAGCAGTTGGAGGGGTGGGAGTGAACACAAAGGCACTTCATTATCCTGAGTCAGTGTGCCATCTTTACCAGCAGGGTTAGATTCCAGCAGCACAGGAATCAAAGCTGGGCTTCTCCAGGAAATCTTTCATCACAGGAGTAAAGGACAAAAAGGGACCAGAGAACAGGGGCCATAAGGCAGAGACTTACTTCCTTCCAACGCCACCAAACCCAGAGGAAATCAGGTCTAAAGGAATGTGTTCTTCCAGAGAAGACCCTCTTTGTCACAGTCTTTAGACCTGATTACCTCTGGATAATGTGCTATGGGGACATCATCTGCAATACTCGTGAGCCACTTACAGATGTGCCAAAGACTGGGACAGTGCAGAAGCTCATTAGAGATGAAACAAGATTCTCATATATGGAGAATCAGGCATTGGCAGTGGTGATAGACTTGAAGGTAATGTTTGATATTTCTCCATAAAGAGAAGATCCAAAGAAATGAGGTAGTCAAATAGGTGTAGGTGTTTTCCATCTAATAAGCTTAGGAAGAGGGAAAGTGGAATTAAATGAGCTATGGGACAAGGCAGCATGCAGGTTCTGTCCACTATGCCCCAGGGAGTCAGTTTGTGTTTGGACTGTGTTCCTTGGTAAGGAGGAAGGGAAACCCTGTCTTGGGTTGCATCAGTGTGCTGGGGTGGCAGTGCAGCCTGATTATCCAGCAGAAGAGTAACGAGGCCGAGATGGGGAATCACACCTTCCCCAGGGAAGGTGTCCCAACTCCTGTGGCTCTTCTATGAGCTTTGCATGGAAACCTAAACTCCTACAGACAAACTTTCAACCAAAGAAGGCCTGGTGGACCTCCATCTTCGTACATCATGTAGAAACCACTCAGAGTGCATAGCAAGGATTCTCCGACCTGTGCTCAGTAAAGACATAAACTAGTTGGAGAGCAGTTGGAGAGAGGTCAGATAAGTCAGATCTGCGTGCACTGTGCCTTGTCCACCCATGCAGCATTGCTGGCAAGGAAGGACCATCTGTGGACAGTAAGAACTGGTGAGATTTGGGGGGATATCATGAGGGGATGTCCATAAGGACATAGACTAATCATTAACAGAGATCCACCCTGTTGTTTTAAGAGAAAGATAGACCCCGGAGTCTGGGGTGGAAAATGTTCTGAGCATGGAGATATAGCTCTTAAGTCTTTGTCTTGGTTTGGTTTTTGGCAAAAGAGAGCAATAGGGAACGAGTGTGCATGGATATATGAAAAATGAAGGTCAAACTTTTCTCTAAAGAAATGCATATGCATGTGATCTGCCTTCAAATCTAAGCAGCTCACAGGGGCCTTGAAGTCTGCACATACACCCAAGATTAAGAATACCTTCTGAGAGACATTTTGGGATAATACTGATGAGGAGTTTATTCATAGGACTTAGTAACCTCAACAGCAGTTTCTCAAAGTACTATTCCTTTTACAACACTTGCATTAGAATCTCCTAGTGCCATTGCCCAGTACTGGCTTAAAATGCGACATCCTAAGCCCTGACTCAGAATGAAAGAATCAGAATCATTCAGGGAGGCTTCTTGGGATCTACATTTTTAAAAAGCACTCAGGTAATAAAGCCATTCGTTGTTTCCTAGTGGGGACACATTCTAAGAAATGCATTATTAGGCAATTTTGTCAGTGTGCAAGCAACATGGAGTGTAGGTACACAAACCAAGATGGACATTATGTCATTGGACAATATCATCTCACAGGACCATCATTATATATGTGATCCAACACTGACCAAACATCATTATGCAGTGTGAGGCTACAAATGCATGACACAGCTCAAGAAGCCCTGAAAGGGCATAAAACGAGGATCTTGAGAGTCCAACCAACCAAAACTTAAGTCTGATCCACAATAACATCAGAAATTGATCATAAGATTGATGAAGGATGCAAGGGGATGGATGGAGCTCCAGGTTGTCTGATTGACAGGGAGGAGGGAAGATTCAATGGTGCTAATTATAAACCAGCTCCCTCCCTCGGTCCAGTCACTTTAGCACATGCTTTACATCACTTAATTCCTCTCATATTATAGATGAAATCATGGTTCATAGTGTCAAAAGAGCTTACATAAAGTCCAAAATCAGAATAAGGGGAATAACATGACTTTAAATGCAGGCAACTTGATTCTTGATTTCAACACTACACATTAAATATATATATATATATATATATATATATATATATATATGAAATATATATTATATATGTAAATATATATATAATATGTATCCATATATATCTCCATATATATGTGTGTATATATGTGTGTGTGTGTGTATATATATATATATATATATATATATATATATCCCACACATTCTTCTATTTATGTGTCAAATGTGATTACACAAGACATACAAATTAATCCATCATAAAATATCTGACTATATGCTGCCTTTAATAATCTGGCAATGTACTTCAGAATAAAATATTCAGATAAAACAAGGAGACATAAATACAAGTGTGATAAAAATCATTTGACAATGTTTACGTTTGGACCACAGGTGCATTGGGCAACCAGGAAGGGGACTTACCTTCAATAGCTGAAGAAGCTTCTAGAAGAAAATGGGTTTTGAATCAACTCTAGATCAGGAAAATTTTGAATTGACCCAACTATATATAAAGGATAGGTTTAAATAGGCTAGAATCTCTTTAAAATACACCTTGAATAATACTTTTGATACACAAGATTATTTATGGAAGTCAGAGACAGGGATTCCTGAACAAAGTTTGTAATTTGATACTCAACAACTCCTTGATTAATGCTGGAAGAATAAATAATAACCAACTTTTGGAGAGCTTACAATGTGCCTGACCCTGTATTAATTCATTGAATAATTAGAAAAGTATGATTGACCTGATTATTACCATCCCCAGTTTTAAAATGAAAGACTTGGTCAAGATGCTGCAGGAAGAAAATGGTAGAGACAGGATGTAGACCCTGAAGGTCCTGCACTATCGGGATCCCTCTACCCCAGAGATCATGCTGACAAACCAGCCTGGCTGAGGTTTTGTGAAGTGCGTCTCAGACCACCACATTGATGGGGCCAAGGGAAAGCTAAGAGATCCCACAGGACAAAGATCTTGGTGCTCACTGGGGTGCATAAATGAGTGCACCTAAATGACTAGGATATTAAAAGAGGACAGCTATCTATTCATCTTTATCTCCCCTTCTGGCAAATAGCCCCATTCCCTGGAGCAGGGGTCCTCACATTTGAAAGCATGTCCATTCCAACCCTGAGCAGTGCTCTGCTCCCTTAGAGTCTAAGAAAGAGTCCTAAAGAGCACTGACTTTGTTTTGAGGGCTTTCCTTTTTTATGATTCTCCCTGACTTGAACCTCACAATTTATCCTTCAAGGGCTCATATTTTAAAATCTGAATGGGTAATCATCCAAAACTCAAAGGAAAAAAAAAAGCATGTACACAGAGGCAAAAATGCCTACCTGTGCGTCCACTGAGAACACATCATGATGCACATGCCCAGTTCCCTAAGAGGCTGATCAGACAGGGCTCCAATGACTCAGGAAGATGCACTTCAAAGCTGATGGCAGATGCTCAGCTGTCCTCATAACCTAACCTCTTTCAATACCATTTCTCTGAATACTTCCCTCCAAAAGTGTTCATATGTTTCCCAGTGGAACGACATCAATCTAAGCTTTCTTGTCAACATTTTTCAGTGGCTTTCTTTTGTTCGCTTTCTATAGCCTTGTTTATCCCTAAGGGTCTCTCAGTTTTCTTTCAGTTATTCTGGCTCACACGGCCAAGCGGGTGCTTCTGCCGAACGCAGCTCAGTACTCAGAGAGCAGTCCTCAGCATGATGACAGGAGGAGCTAACTCAGTGCTAAGTGCCAGGCGACAGTCTAAGCAGTGACATGTATTCACTCATCTAAATTTCTACAATAACCTCATAAATGAGGATTGTTTTACGCTAAGTAAATGAGGACACAGAATGTTCCAGCCTTTTGCCCAAGATCACAAAGCAAATCCGTGCCCCCACAGAGCTGCGAGTCACACAGCTTTACTTAGAAACGTGTGTGTTCCATCAGTATGCTATTTGCCCCCAATATGTTTACACTGCAGTCCAAATGCTACCCACTGTAGCTTTAACGTATTCACTCTCTACTACCAATTTACACACACATATTGGAGCACAAATGTTAGAAAAAGAACGTTGCCACAAGATCAAAACCATTATTTAGACAGTAATAATAGGGGCTGCCTTATATTGAGCTGATGGCATTTTGCATTCCTGATGGTTTTCATAGTGACCCTGCAGAGTGGTCTAGGAATCAGACAGGTCTAGGCGTTGGTTCAAGATCCTCATGAAGTCCGTGGAGATTTGAACTCAGGTCTGCTCAATTCGGAAGCCACTACTCTTTCATTTCTTCATCACAGACTTAAAACTAATACACCAGGTATAATCAGCCAAATGCTGTCAAAGGAACCCTAGCAGGAAGAGTCGTCATTTTAGAACTTTGAGCAGCCAAAGAAGAGAGCATGGCGATACTTAGACATGGATTCTGGGCGTGGGGAAATAATGGTCTCTAGAAGTTCAGATAAAAAAGGTAAACATGACTCCTGGTGACACTATAAAGGTGAAAATGGCTAAAAGAGGAAGCAAGGGTCATAGAAAAGAATTCTACGCGAACAATAACAAATGCCATTGATCAAGAAGCAAAACAGGAAATATCTTGCACGTGCGCGCACACACGCGCACACACACACACACCCCTCCATGGAGCAATCTCAGATTTGTATAGAAATACCTTAAATATGGAAGGAAGTGCACACATCAGCAATACAAATCAGCCATAACAGCACTTAGCATGCAAACCACACCAATGCTTAAAAGCACAGTGTAAGGGCACTAAAATAGCTCTTTGTACCTGAAAGAGCAGGAAGAATAATGGGGACTGGAAAGGCCCATTGTGGGGCAAGTGGTGTCATACTGAAAACTAGAAAAACAGGACAATTCAACTTCTATATTGCTTTCTCTATCTCCGGAAGTGATCTTCAAACTGGAAAGGCTAGAACAAATATGGTTTAGTAGGAAATTGAAACCTGAGATGGGAACAGTGACAATAAGAAAATACTTGACCATTCCAAGTGAGTTCAAGGCCACAGACCCAGGTGAATGGCATCCCACTTCACCAAAGGAAGGTGTGGAATGGAGAGCAGCTGCCTGGAGAGCTGGGAGGTTAGGGTTGGGGATGATTTTGGGAAATAGGAACGTGTTTCAGTTTTCTAAAAACATGGAATGGGTGGTTTTTCATAGAAAGCTGCAAAGCATCAATGACCAGCAAATTTTTAAGAGTAAATGTCTCATAATAATTAAAATATAATTATTAAACATAATTATTTGTGCCAACATGATTCTTATAAAATAAGCTTTACCAAACTAACCTGGTTTCTGTATTGGGAAGCAACCGTGGGAGGTCAACATATTCTTCCAGGACCAGATTTCAAGAAATTATTGTCAAACTATTCCTATGACAGTATCAACAAATTCAGACTAAATGAATTATGTCATGAAGAGGTGTCTTGACTCGTTGAGTGATTGGAGATCTAAACTGTTTCTAAACTTGATTCTGTTCACCTGTAAAATACCAAGTAGTCATGGGGACTGATCTTGCTCTGGAAAGTAATACCAATTAATAGTCACGTGGCTAATGACTATAAGAGTTCTGACTATATAGAAATGAGACACATGATGTTTTGATGCCACCGTTTTTAGGACATTTTGAGCCCTAAAAAAACAATTCAATTTTAAGGGAATTTTTAAGTAGCAATTAATAAAATTACACACAAACTATATTCTTCATCTTATTTCTGAGCAGATTTTAGAAGTGACAAATTTAAGACTGGTGACAGGTCAAGGTTCTGAGATATTCATTATTCACATTATTAGGAGATGAAATATGAGAAATTTTTTAAAATATATTTTGAAAAATACAAAAGCTATTTTTGTCGTGACCAAATCAAAATAACCACATTGAAATGACTATATCAAAATCTTTTCTCCAGGTCTGATTTCCATATATTCATCTTCATCATAGATTGTGGAACTTCATTGCAATAAGGCCAGATCTCTTCAGCATACCACCCCAACTCTACTTCCCAGGCTGGCAGTAGTTTGTTTTACTTCTAATATTTGTGAGGATAAAGAGATAGAGGCTTAGCTGGTATATTGGCTTTAGAGACCACTTGAAATTTCTCCTCCAAGCCACATGGTGTCTTCTCACCCACAGAGAATACAAATAAGGACTGAATGTCACCCCAGTGCTTTGGTTGTAAGCAACAGAAATAGAACCTGGGTAATCTTATAGGAAGGTGCTGGGCAGAGCATGCAATAGCAGAAAAGGTGAACAACCAGTCTCAAGAAGGCTCATGATCAGCGTAGCTCCAGATTGTCAACAGAGAACCTGGACAGCATCAGCAAGGAATGACGTGACAGCTTTGATTCTACCCACCCTCGGTCCCTTGATATCCCTACACAAGTTTCAAAACTTATCTCACATGCCCTTCCAGTGATTGGGGGGTTGCTGAGGTCATAAGATTGACAGACAGCCACATGAATGGAAGAAAGCAATCTCTCTAAGGGCAGGGGTGGAGGGACAAGGCACCACTATCAGAAAAAAGAATAGTACCCTAGAAAAGAAAGGAAAAATATATATCCACTAGAGACCTGAACTTCAGTCCAACACTCATTTCTTAAAAATACAGGTTTGGGCTCACCTCTTTCATGTAAGTAAGCCATGTCGTTGACTGCAAGCTCAGTCAGAACAGTATATTAGGTCACATACATTTGACTTTTAATAACACTCCGTCGTCAAAGCAAGGGCGGGAATAATATCCACACTGCTCAGTCTTATCCCATCTCATGGAGAATTTAGTCTTTAATTCTCAGCTTTACATTTTTAGGAAGGATACTGTGAAGGTATTTGTCTCAGTCACTGTTCCATCTCCATGTCCTCTGCTCTGTAATCTGGAGGACCTGGGACCCTTAAGACAAATTTTCCCAAGTCTCTTACCAACTGGCTTCCAGTCAGGTTCTGCCCTGGGTGCCCTGTGCTGTGATTCCAGGCTCTGGAACCCTTTCTCCAGTTCTAAGAATTGTTGCTTTTTCCAAAAGTTACCAACCTCTGTCCTTGAGTCCTATCACCAATGTAAAATTCCTGTATTACTTTCCTCAATTGAAAATGTGGAGACTGTTTCTGTATTCCTTTCTGGATCCTGAATCGTGCAAATTCTGGGGAAAAAAAAAAAAAAAAACAGATCATGTCCAGAGTAGGATGGTGAGGGCATTTGATGCCATGTATCCTTGGAATGTAAATCTCGTACAAAGGAAGACCTGGGGAATGCGATAACCAAGTTCAACTGCTGAAGAGCTTTCGTCTGAAAAGGGGGTTAGATTTATCCTATTGTAGTTCCAGAAGGCAGAACTAGCAGAAGTTTCCAGGAAGCAGGTTTCAACTCACAAGGAGGGACAGTCCTCTAAGCACTTGAACTGCCCCCCCCCCAGAAGGCACTTGGCTACTTCTATTGAGGGGTAGTCAAGCAGAGGATGGCTTTCCATTCCAATGACCCTGGAGAAAGATGTTGTCACACCAGTGTGATGAGCCAGGACAAATCAACTCTCAGAAGCCACAGACCCCTGGGAAAATCTACAGACTTTAAAGAGTTGGCCATTTTCATTTGAAGCTATAGGATAAAGGTAGGATGTTTTGTGACCTGCAGAAAATAATAACAATTATCCTCTAGAATCTATCTTGGTGCCAGAGTAATTTGAAACAATGACCCTAAGAGTGAGGAAATTCCACCTGCTGCCATTTTGCACCCAGCTGAAAACTGACTCCCATAAAGGAAGATTTTCCTTGCTTTCTCCCCGCTCTGCTTTGCCTGGGGCTCTGCTGTGTGCCTGGGATTACATCCAGAGAGCCTTTGGAGGAAAGAAAAAAAATGACTAAAACTAGACTCATAGCATCATAGGATCTAGTGTTTGAAGAAAATTGATCATCCTCGTAGGTCTTGTTTGACCCATCCAAGTCTCTGAATCTGGCTATCCCAGGAGAGGCTTCCCGTCTCATGGAGTCTTGAGGGATGAGCAGACAGTTAGGAGGGAAGCAGCAAGACTTCAAAAGCATAACAAGATTATCTTCCTGCCACCTTGAAAGTCCCACCACCCTTCCAATTATTGCTACAGCTGTCAAAAACTAGTGCACATCTGTACGGCTCCCACCCTTCCAAGGTTTGGGGCATATATGATGAGTCTCAAAGCAGCTGTTCTCCATCAACCAGTTATCCTTTCTGATACAAAACTGCCTTCAATTGCACAGTGGATACTTATGGAATGGGTGGGGAGTGAGCCATTTTGGTCTTGGACACAGTTCTTTAAACTACAGAAACATTAAATCCTATCCTCCAATATTCTCAGAAAATAGTAACTTCTGGCACAGTAAAAGAAGCATAATCTTAACATTTTCCACATCAAGATGGGGCATTGGAGCAGAGAGAATATACAATGACTGATCCAAGTTAACACACCATGGACATAACAGGACCAGAAATCAAACTAATGATCATTCTGACCTTGTCCAGGGCTGCTGCCCCACCCATTCTGGCTTTATTGCTTCAAATAAGAGCCTACAATCATACAAAGAGAATCTACCTAGGCATTTCAGGGACTTCGCTCCAGTTTCCTAGAAAGTGAGGATTCATGCAGCAGGATTTCAGTGACCTACAAATGACATGGGTGCTTGTAGATGATTTTACTTTTCCTTTCTACTTCCCTCTAAATTGTTCTAACCTTCTTCCTGTTTGTCTCATGCCTTGGGGTGATTGACCAGAGGGCCAAAGAAAGGCCCCAGAAATGGTGGGCGGACCTGACTTGCCCATAAGCCAACACACCACTCATCTACCTGTCCTGTCCTGGGGCCACCAGGGTATGAACATGTTAAAACACACACATATCTGGAGGCATAAAATGCCACTGTCAAATAATAACTTTGAGTTAAGCATTCGCTCTCTTAAGCCCTTACACTATCCACCCTCACCCACTGACACACACACAATTCAGGCTCTAAGGCCATGTTCTCTTAATGAAAGTCTACTCTTCAGTTCCTGGCCTGAGGGAGTAAAAGCCCGGACAGAGGATGGTGCTAAAAGGGAAGAGAGGCACAGGAATGTAGAATATCACGGTGTGGTGGGAGGTGTGCCTACAAGGGGTGGGGTCCTCCCGTGGGTGGACCCACCTATGGATCAACTCTCCTGCTACAGATCAGGAAACCCCTTCCTCATCTTCCAGCTCAGCAAACGTGAATTGCAAGGTTCATGCAATTCTTCCCTCTGCTTCCTTTTCCTCAGACTGCTCTCTTGCTACCCCTCATATCATCCCCCGCCTGTTCCTTTATGTCCCCCAGCCCCTACTGGTCCTACCTCCCCTCTGGTCTGAGACAGCCACCTAGGGACACTGCTACCTAATAATTAGCCAGGGCAGCTGCTAAACCAAACTCCAGAGATCTGCAGCTGGTGCAGCAGAGTCCTGCCTGGAGGAGGGGGAAGATGGGGGAAGCCCACTGAGCCTTCTCAGGTGGCCAGATGACGCCTAATTAGGCCCCCTGCTCTGGAGGCCTCACCAGATGGGCAAATGCCTGGAAGCCTTGGGGAGCCAGCAGACACTCTGGGAACTCCCAGTGTGCGGCTTCCTTTCCAGCTGCCTCTGGGATGTGGGGGGAGAATGGTGGAAATAGTAATTGGCACCTTGGGTCAAGGGGCCTTGCCTTTCTCTGCCAGGAGGGGAGATGCTCTACTCCCCAGCAGGACACAGACCTCCACACTCAAATCCTCCTCCTGCACTAGCCTGGAGTCTGAGTTGTTGATGCTGTTGATTAAAAACGGTGTTCTTTTTAGATGCACACCAGAGGAGCTGGCACCGGGAACATTTTTCTAAGTCTAAACAATGCACACCATGAATTCACAAGAGGCAAAATTTAAACAGAAGGGAAACATGCACGGGTTTCATTCTTTCAGTCTCCACAGCCTGCAAAAGTGAGCTGCAAACAGCATGAGAGAGTGAGGGTGAAGCAGCTAATGATTTAATTTTGACAGATTGCTGTTTCTAGGCAAGGAGAAGTGGGGAGAAGGGGGAATGAAGAGGAAAGAGCAGGTTTGTATTTCAGAGCAGAGCCAATGCCTACAAGAGAAACTTATGCTCATCCACCCAGCAGCCACTCCACTCGCTGCTCCAATATGGCCATATCTACAAGTAAGAAAGGCCAGAGGGGCAATCAAGCAGGCAGACCCTACAGTGTACTGCTCCCCCAAGTTCTGGCATCATTAGGAGTTTGCCTTTCAGCATCCTGGCTGGGCACAAATGGAAACAGTGACAATGAAGGTCACAAACACTAAGGGGGGAATGCAAGAAATGGAGTTGAGAATGGACCTCATGCAGCCTCTTTGCCCTTTTCTTTTACGGACTTCTCAAACTTTCTTGTGTGATAAGGGACCTCTTTGCATTTTGACATGAGAATAATATCATCAGCGTTCAAGTTCTTGACTCAAATCCCTATAGAAAAACAAAGGTCAGGAAAACTCAGGAAACCTGCTGCTATTATAGCCCTTGCACCTCCAATTAGGATACCTCATAAGTAAGCACATGTGTGCAGAGAAGCCCTCAGTATGTGACACCTGGCACTTTCCTTTCTTAAGCTGTTACAAAACAAACCCACATCAAAATGAGTTTCACCATAGAGTCACCCTCCAGCACAGCAACAATTATTTTCTAACTGTAATATGCAGAAAAACTTTGAGAAGAAAGTGGAATTGGGCAGGTTAATAACCATGAGAGTCATTTATTATAATATTCCTTATTTACCCTTTTTATTAATGTCCCTTATTTATGGGACCAATTTGGGGACAGGCTGGATTGTGTATGATTACATTTTTAGCCAGAAGAGGACCAAACTGGCAGGAAAATGTCTTTGAGCGATCTCATCCCTCCGTAGTTTCTGGAGTATGATATATTTTCCACAGACTTTGGCTGATACGGTGGACATTAATTGTTAATTCTCCAAAAGCTATCTGCTGAAAAGTAGCTTCCATGGAAATCTGGGGAAACAGCGCCATCTAGCAGCCCTGGCTCTAAGTGCTTCAAAGCTGGGTCATTGTTGATTGGGCCAGGTAGAAAAACACCATTGGGTGTACTAGGTTAGAAAGATGCTTCCCACACACCCACCTCTGGTATCAGTGAGCACAATCAGTTTGCAACAGCTGGGGCTCCATTTTGCTTCAATAAGTCTCTGGATGGATCAGCAGTTTCATAAAAGTACATTGACATAGACCATTTCATCTGGAAAACACCTTAGGTTCACACATTTGGCAGATGAGACAACTGATGTCCAGGGAGAAAGAGGGACCATTCAAGGGCACACAGCTAGTTTGTGGTTCAGGCAAGCTCAGAAACAAGAAATAATCTTACCATTCCCAGAATGGGAATAACCACTTATCAAAGATCAGCCTAGATAAAAGGCAAGAATGGGACTCGGAAATGAGTGTATCCAACTGTAAGGAGAAGGGATGGCTGTGTTTCTATATACTTTTATAATACACTAGCCCCCTCTTATCCATGAAGGACATGTCCCAAGACCCTCATGAAATGCCTAAAATCAGAGATATTATTGAACCCTATGTATACTGTACTTTTTCTATACATATGTACCTCTGATGAAGTTCAATTTATAAATAGACACAGAAGAGATTGATAATAATAAAATAATAACCCTATCAACACACTCTAATAAAACTGACATCATTACTACTCTTGATCTCTGGGTCATTATTAAGTAAAACAAAGGCTACTTGAACTCAAACACTGTAATATCACAGTAATTTTATAACCACAATGACTATTAAGTGACTAATGGGGGTGGAAGTGTGTACCACAAGAATATGCTGGACAAAGGGGTTACTCACATCCCTGGTGGGGTGCAGCAGGGCTACATGGGGTTTCATCATGCTGCTCAGCACAGCATGTAATTTGAAACTGATGAATGGTTTATTTCTGGAATTTTTGATTTAATATTTTTGGACCATGGTTGACCATGGGTAACTGAAACTAAAGAAGGTGAAACCATGGTGAAGGGGGAACACTGAATAATGTCAGGGGTGTGGCAAAGTACAGATAAAACACAGGGGAACCTTTTGCCCCATGTCTAGGATGCAGGCACGCACTGTGAACAGATCTTTGAACAGCCCTCCAACACATCATTGAAATGGCTGAAGTGACTATTGGTCTTGTCTTAATCTGTTCAGGCTGCTATAACAAAATACCCTAATCTGCATAGTTTATATTCATGGTTCACAGTTCTGATGGGTGGAAGTCCCAGATCAAGAGCCAGCAGATTTGATGTCTGCTGAGTTCCTGTTCCTCACAGTTGACACCTTCTATGTACACTCACACAGCAGAAACAGTGAGAGAACTCACTCAAGCCTCTTTATAAGGGCACTAATCCCATTCATAGAGGTGTAGCTCAAAGCCCCCACCCCTGATAGCATCCACTAGGTATTAGACTTCAACATAAAAATTGGGTACCAACATTAGACTATAGCAGGATCATCCCCCCCCCGCCCCCGTTTCTCTCTCATCTAACAGTCAAATTTCTTCCCTGAAAGACAACTGTTGTATATTTTAATTTTGGAAATAGAGGTTTCAGGTTTTTCTCCTCTGATGGCCCTTTGGAACTTTGACTTCAAATATGTCAGACTCTATTTCTCTGTCTCTGTGAAGAAATATTTTGTAGACTCTGCCTGTCAGAGCTGGAAGGGACTTTTGGGACGACTTCAGCCAAAAGGGCTCATCCCTGAAGGCACATTTGAATTGCCACAGGAGATGTTACAAACATCAGTGCTTGGCCCCTGCCCCAGACCAATTAAATCAGTCTCCAGTATATGGATTTTTTTTTAATCCCCTGAGTGATTCCAATGCACAGCCAAGGTCAAGAAGCACTGACTTCTCATGCAAACTCTCCTCCTAAAGATGAGAAAATCAGGACACAGAAAGACAAGTAGCTTACCCAGAGACACACACAGAAGTGATCACAGAGCAGGGACCAGTTTTCTCTTCCCTATCTTCCACTATCTGTCATGGTCTATAACATCATCATCCTGGGCTATGTGGCCTGCTAGACTTCTTGGGCAGGCAGCTGATGGCCAGGCTGAGCCACCCTCTTCACACACAGCTCAGAGACAGGCATGTCTATGTGTCTGTGTACAGGAAGTCACCTGAGCACTGGACATTTGGGAGCCTGAAAGAAGACAGGCTACAGGAGTTCGACTATTGTAGGAACTCAGCCCACAATATTTCTTTTCCAACCACAATTTCTGGAACTGGAGAAATAACCACAGGATGGGTCTGGGAACCACTCCAAGTCAACTGTGATACAAACCAAATTCAAATTGCATTCATCACCTACTTGGTGGACTAGAGGTAGCATTTTGGTTTTCTAGCATCCAGTAGACCCCCAGAACCTAGTTATATCCCCTTACTCCCGTGCACACCACCCTATAAATAGCCACAAGTGCCCTTGGGAAGTTTAGGAGGAAGAATGACAGTATACATTTTTGGCTGTGCAGGACAATTTCCTAAAGGAAGCCTACATTCCCCTTCATTCTAGAAAGACTGTGTCTGGGAGTTGGCCTAAGTCAGAATCAGTTGAGGGGCTGTGACCTTCTACATGGTGATTCTATTGGCCAGATGTGGAGTTCTTCCATCTGTGCAAAACAGGTGGGGCTTTCCTAGGCTGCCCACCTGATTCTGCTCAAGGAATATGACTGACAGCCAGCACGAGGATCTCCAAGTGTTGTAGTATTCTGATGACAACTTCAGCTAATAACCCTTATCTTTACCATGCTCACACTGCCTTTGACAGTTGAATAATGCCTCTTGCTCTCTGCCAGCTGGTCCCAACCCTGCTGAAGTCAGGGAGTCCAGTCCAATGGCAGCCATTCTCTCCTGCCATTCCTGGTCCACAGAGAAGAACTACCTCAGAGCTCCCCAGAGACACTAGGGCACCCCTTACAAATGCATCGCTCCCAGCCCTAAAGGGTGTGTCTTGGGACCCTCTTTGAAGACAGACACAAATAGGTGTGACCCACATGCTCTAGGCTACCCATCTCTCTGAGCCTTTGGACACTTCCTCTGTCTCAATGAGAACTTCCAAAGTAGACCATCCTGCCCCATTCCTCTGATTGAAAAGGTCTGTCCAGGACTTGTTACTTTATTGTCTTCATGCCAAATCAAAAAACTCAGAGTCTAACATTTTTATTCCATCTCTCAGGCTGTTCTCAAATTTTAAAACAGATCCGAAATACCTTGTGGACAAACCCCTGCTCACACATGAAATGAGTAATTGCATTAACACAGAAAGGGTAGAAGAATGACACTGGAGATCTTAGTATGTGACTCTTGGGGGTGGCATCTGCTGTGACCAAGATCTTCCCAGAGGGAATATTCCAGGCTGAGCTTCCCAGACCCACCTCCCAGTTCTACTGTTTCTCTTCAATCAGGAAAGTAAAAAAGGGGAGATGAAGAACCTTGACCTTGGGAGGGAAAATAACTCCGGAGCTTCTAACCCTTTCCCTCAAGTTATGACCTTTGACATTCCTGAGAGTAAAACAACAGGAGCTTTAAGGAGTGGTGGGTATTAGTAATACACACAGGGATTTGAACCCAGAGCCCCTGCTGTACCTACAGCCAAAAGTCCCATGAGAGCAGGGATGTTAGCTCTGCCAAATACCCACTCCTAGAAGATATTTAGCATACGGGGTGATCAGTACATATTTGTGAGTCAATGAATGAGACTGCTGGTACTTGGCTCTGTGGTCACCCAGCCACAGCTTCATAACTGACCCATGAAATGCTTGATGATGTCCAGTTGGCTGCTTTTCTTCTCTTCCAAACTGGAATGATCTGCAGTGATGGCTTCAATTATCTAGAAGCTGCTCTCCTCTGGTAAGACACACAGCCACAGCAATTAACATTTTTACTGCATTTCTTTTTAAAATTCTTTAATTAAAAATACATATGGGTGGTTAAAGCAGAAAGTTTCTTCCATTCCACCTAGGGTTGCCATATGTTTCTTGCAAAAATAAGTGAATCTTGTCCCACTAATCATGGGCTTCATCATTTTGCTTGCAGAAGGCTCCAATAAAAAGAAAATGGTAATTGTGACTCTTTTCACACTAAATTAATTACTTTACAAAAATTCCTACATTTAACCACACAAATGGGTCTCGAGGGGAAATCCTTAAACACCTTATGATAAACAACGTCAGCTCATAAGGGAGCAGTCTCACTGGTCAGGCCATCTTAGAATTGTTCCTTGTGCTAACTGAAAACTTCAGCCAATGAATTCTTAGGTATTGCGGTTAAGCCTGAATTCAGACGGCTATCTTATACTCTGAAAATAGATTGCAAAGCGGATGCATTCGTGAATGGAGAAATTCCTAGGGGGAAATTCTTGTTCTTTCATTTACCAAATATTGACATTGAACTTCAGAAGTATATTGACCATATTAAGTAAATACTTGGAAATACTACCACTATAGGAGATAGGATGGGAGAAAGGTATTTGATATTTGGAGAGAAAGGCTCCAGTCCAGTTTCACTGGTAAGGTGTCCTGAGGGCAAGACCTGAGTGAAGGGAGGAGGAAGCCATGCCGATTTAGGAGGGAAAGCATTCTCAGGAAAACATGTGCAAAGATCCTGAGGTAGAAATGAGCTGGACATGTCAGGCTCTTTCCTGCCACTTCTTCTTTCTGCCTTGGGCTGGAATCCAGACTCTTCATCCTAGCTCCAAAACAGATCCCCTTTTGGAGGACAGCCAGAAACTTCCTGATGCTTAGTCTGAATTAAATAGCTCAGAATAACTCACCCCTAGAACCATAGGCTCTAAAACTGGTTCTGCCAGTAAACAAGACAGCTTTGCCCACCTAAGGACAAAAACTACTGATTTTCAGCCTTCGAAAAAAGATTTTCCTCCACTGACATCATCAAGCAGAGATATTGATGGGACTCCACCTGTCTGGGGGCCAGCCCTCTTCCTCCACCACCCACCATACCCACCCCCAGGCATGAAAGTTGAAGAAGAGCTGGGCACTCGTTCTGTCCCATTTCTCACTGCCTGACACACGTCACCATCTAGGAGTAAGCTGGCCTCCCACCTCACCTAGTCCCTGCTGCCAGGGAGGGAAGGGAGTCAGCTCTGAAGAGGAGGGGACAATTAGAGCTTGGGGACATGCAGTCCAGGCTGGCCCCCACTCCTGCAGCTCACCCCAGCCTAGAAGGAAGATTCGGTGGATAGTGGGGAGGAAGAAGCCCAGCTGTAGACAGTACCAGTGCAGCTGACCATACAGGCTGCAGGCTCTGCTGAAGGGGGCCTGGGTCTAGGAATGCACTGCAGTAAGCAGTTATTGCTTCCTATTTAGCTCAGCCTCCTTTCTAGCAGTTCCCCATCCATGCTTATCGGCAAAACTGGCCATTGATTTAAACAGAAATGGCACACAGAGTGAATTTAGAGGATACTAGAGAAGCAAAGTGGGCCACAGTACGGTGGCACCCTCCACCTCCTTCTCTCTGCAGTCATTTTCCCTGGGGATGCTGCTATATGCACCGTGGTAGGGACCTTTTATGCACAATGTCATTTAACAGTCATCACAGTGACACAAGATGGGTCTTAGCAGTCACATTTTACCAGTCAAAAAACTGAGACTCAAAAAGGTAGAGATGCCTGTCCAAACTCACACAGCTACCAAAAAGCCAGAGATGGAAAGAGATATGTGTGGCTTTAGAGACCAGAGAGACTGCTTTTCTCACAAATCCACAAAAAATATGCCTGGAAAAGAAGTAAATAGTGTCTGTCCTGCGTACTTATGAATGAGCTTGGTTTTCTAAGCCACTTTCTTAGGAGGAGAACATAAGGGCATCAGGATTCCATTATGTGCCTGGTAGGAAGAGGGTCAGTAGGGATAGGAGGGTGGCGAAAGGATGGTCAACCCAGGAGAGGACCTTGCTGACTTCACAGGCTTGCTTGCCCCAGGCTGCCTGGGCTTTCTTTTTAACGATAAGGACAGAGATGTCTGCATTAGTCAGCACCTGCACACAGGCCAGCTTCCCATCCTGCCCAACAACAGGCTGGCTGGATGCATAAACAAGGGCAGAAGCCACCGAAGCAGCGAGAATGGAACGAAGCCACCAAGCTGCCCTCAAAAATCTCAAGTCCTGAAATTTCCCTTTGTCTCACAGATGTGAACAGGGAGACACAGAGTAAAAACTGGCCTGGAAGACATCACCAGGAAGGGCAGAACAGGAGCAGAGAGAAGAGTGCATCTTGTCTACAGTTCAATCATTCATCAGATTCATCCAAACCACAGAGTTTGTGTCTCGTGGAGCTGATATTCAAGTGCAGAAGATGGACTCCAAACTAGTCAAGGGGCTACAATATGGTATAAGAAGCTAGAGAAGACTGTGAGGCAGTCAGAGGAAGACCCCCCTGGGGTGATAGGGCAGAGACCTGAATGAAGGGAGATACATGTGCAAGGTCACTCCGGAGTAACATTCCTGGCACACACAGCCAACAGCAAGGAGGCTGGAGCACCCAGACTGGATGGAACAAGGAACAGCAGGGGAGGAAATGACCTGAGAAGTATTCGGTGCTACATCGTAAAGAAAGTGGATATGCTGAGGACAGGACTTTGGATCTATTTTTAGAAATTAATAATGTAAAGCCATGGAAAAAGCTAAAAAAGAACAGCATTGCTGGGCACGGAGGCACATGCCTGTAATCCCAGCAGTTCAGAAATCTGAGGCAAGAGGATCGAGAGTTCAAAGCCAGCCTCAGCAAAAGTGAGGCATGAAGCAACCCAGTGAGACCCTGTCTCTAAATAAAATACAAAATAGGGCTGGGGATGTGGCTCAGTGACGAGTGTCCCTGAGTTCAATTTCCAATACCTCCCCCACTAAAAAAAAAGAATAGCATGAGTTCCTTTATTTTTTTTAATACATTCTTGAAAACATATGGAGAAGAAAGCATGGGTAGGATAAGTGTGGGAATGGTGGTGACTTGAACTTGAGTAGGAGTAAGGGAGAAGAAGGTGATAAGAGATGGATTTAGGTAGCGCTGCAATGGTAGACCCCATGTGATTTGCTGATGGATCACATGTGGGATATACCAGAAAGGTATGATTCAAGGTTGGCAACATGGTTTTCATTCTGAGTATCTGGTTGAATTGTGGAGCCTTTTACCAAAACTGAAAAGCAAGTGGCTGGCTTTCAATCTCTAGCCTGTGCAGCAGTGGATGGCACCTAGGAGGGGTTTAGTGTGGGCTGGAGGCACAGCTCAGAGGTAGAGAACCTGCTTAACATGCATGAGGCCCTGGGTTCGATCACCAGCACTGCAAAAATAAAACTAAAAAGTAAAAATAAATTTAAATGAGAGATAATGCAGTGATTAGTACATGCACACATACACAAACACAAACATTCAAATACCCTGCTTCTCTTTGGCTTATGCTATGATTTTTAGTTAGTTTAGCTGTTTCAAATGAAATCTTAATTGGAATACCAAAATGTAAAACAGACAAATTGCTAAATTTTGCTAATTAAAATTTATACTTTGAGTTCAATTATGACATTTGCCTGTTGTAAAGTCAATCAATGGAGCCAAATGGTTCTGACGAACACAGGCATTTGAAATCAGATATTACAGATGACAGTAGCGGTATTCCACAAACTCCAACTTCCAATTTATTTCTGTTTTGTTTGGTTGCACCGTATGAATGGCAGAAGTTTTAAATGTGTTTTGTGCCAGTTACAAACGCCTTTGGCTGCATGACAGAGTTAAATACCAGTGACTTAATCATGAAGATATTTGTTGCTGATTCACAAAAGCAATGAAAACCAGAGACAGGTACCACTTAGAAATAGCACTTGGAAGGCTTGAACCCTTAGCCCCAAGGTAGAGGATAAGGAACAAGTTGAATGGTCCAACAAAGTCACAAAAGACCCAAGTCTATCCTTCCTTCCATTCTGCCATCTCCAGTCTATCTTCATATCCCTAGGGGGACACTTCATGGTCATGAGCTATTGCAATGCCATTACAAAGCAGAAGCAAAGAGGCAATCTGTCAGAAAGAGACCTTCTCATTGTGGACCACCCTACCCTGCCCTTTTATCAGGGGACACTTGCCCAGAGCCTTCAATAGAGTTTTCTCACGTTTCATTGGCCAGATCTTGGCCACGTGCCCATGCCCAGACCTTCCCTAAGCCACAGAACTCTGCCTAACAGTAGAATGAGAGCAGGGAATAATTCGGAAAAACTTTTCAATAATTGATCTGGAAGCTTGAAAGACAAGTGAAAGAAACATTTTTGTATGGAGCGGAATAAATATACATATATACATAAAAAACTAGGCCATCTCCTGCTGCTCTCAGTGGCAAAGGGAAATTTTGATTGGATCTTTTTCTGAAGACTTAAAGAGCAAAAATAAATTGCCTGGCACAAAGAAAAACATACCAAACATGATATTTTTCCCATGTATGTCCTCAGAGTCCCACTCTATGTGGCTACTGTTCCCCCAGAATCTCTTTTCTCTTCCACAAACTCTCTTAAAGGATAGCATTCCCCCTCCCACAATAACTGCTGGGGTTTTTTTCTATTTGCTTTTCCCTCCATTATCCTGCCATATAAAAGGAGTTATAAAAACAACTTAGTATTTTCCCAAAAGTGGAGTAGAGAAAAGGCCATAGAACTTAGGATTCAATGTTTTTAAATTCGTCACAGGATAATATTGAACAATAAGTCCCACTTCCTATTAGAGAATGCAATTCAACCAGAAATGCCCCCATGTTTACAATAAGGGGGGAAAATGATTCACCATTCAATGATATCAATATGTGGCATGTTGTGACTTCACTTGTTATTCCACAAATGACTACAGTAATGTGACATGAATGGGCTCTGAACAATGATCCTGCCATCTTCTTCCATATGACCCACATACACTTTAGAGCTAAAGTCTTTTGTATAGTTTTCTGTGATGAGTTAGATGCAGGCCTGAATTTATTTGTCAAGCGATAGTATTTTTTATGTGAACAAATGTGCGCAAGGATGGCAGAAAAAGCTTTATTCTGAGGGCCACACCCTTCTACACAAACACAGAGCAAAGCATATGTCTTTTTTCCTTAATCTTTTTCCTTTTTCAGATGGGTGAGAGATGCATTATTTAAAAAATCATAATAAACCTCTGTTCATCGTGTGGTGGGATAAACATGAGTTGCAAGCAACTGGTTTTTCACATTATTGTTCCAGAGTCTCCCATAAATATGTCAATGAATTAATCAAGAGGAGTACCAGATTGACATGCAAACAAGAAAGATGGACCCCAGCAAACTTCCAATCCTGCCCATTTACAGATCTTAAAGGGAGTCAAGAAAACTGAATCAGTGAACTCCATGCAGCTGGTGCCTCCATAGCATGCTGATCCCTTCCCCACTAGAAGAATAAAAATGCATAAATTCAGGAAACAAAGGATCCTGTGCTTCAATGTGGAAAAGACCATGATTCAAATCCGTGGAAGACCCCATTCCCCACCATGCATAGGTTATTCAGAAAAGATGTTTTCCTGGAATTGTGACGGTGAACCTCCAAGGCCAGGACCCTTCCATCTCCAACCTGGACAGAATAACCTAGTAGTAATCACAATAATGTCAACAAGACAGCAGGGGCTGAACTACAGAAGAGTCTCATTTTCGGTTCAATTTTCAGCATCAGAAGTTCAAATTATGGAGCATCACCTCTGATGAAATTGAAAACGAAAGACTACCTCTGTTCTCAAACCAACCAGAATTGAAATTCTCTGCCTTGGAAACTCTTCAGGAATTCTTTATGCTCTTTTGACTTGAAATAATGACTTCATTTAAAAATAAAGTAGCTATAGATTTTGAGGTTGGCTTGCTTTTCATGATCATTGGTTTTCTCAGCCCAAGGCAGGAAAACTGGCCTGGCCTGAGTTCCAGCACCAGAGCTAGAAAGGAACTCCACAGCCGCTGTCCCACCTCTATTCTTTGATGTGAATGACTGACAGAAAACAATCTTTGCAAACGCAACTCTGAGCCCCAGCTTGCCTCAGTCCTTAAGCCCCCTCCTATGCCACTGCCTGGCCCCACCTTGCTCTCCTGTTCCTCGGCCCTTGAGCACCTGGCCTCCCTTGAAAGCTCAGCCTCACTCAACCCAAAGAGGTTATGGACTTCCAGGTCAGTAGTTGCTTTCATTTTATTTGATCTCCATATCCTGCTCAATGCACCTATAGCTACGTGGATCATAAGTAGCTGTGTCCCAAGACACAGCAATATAAATTTCACCCAGTTTGGTTCAGACTTTTATAAAGTTAAATGGCTTTCTTCTTGTTAGAATCATATATCACGATGACTAAACTTCATCAATAAATTACACCTTGGCTCACGCTTTGGTTCTGAACCTAAAGCCTTGTTTATTTAATATTCTCACTATGAGTAATTAGCACATCAAGGAGATACTAAAATGTAATATGATCTTATCAGCATGCTTTGGGAAGCAAGTAAAAGAAAACTCAATTCAAATGGTTTGAACAATAAACAAAATGTAGGAGCTGCCATTACTGGAAGCCTGGAGATGGATTAGGATGTGCTTCTACATCCATCATTTCTTTGAGGATTGTTTTCTCTGCACTCTGGGTGCAGTGTAAACTATCTCATGATTACAAGATGCTGTGACAGTTCCAGGCATCCCAGCCCTCCATGACATCAGCCAGAACAGCAGAGATACTACTACTTTGCCCCCACCCCCCAGGTTTTTTTTTTTTTTAATAAGCTGGAAAACCTTTCATGGAATTCAGAAGCATCTTCATAGTAAGGGCAGAAAGTTAACAAAGCTATAAGCAATTCATCTGATGAGCAGTATTAAAATTGTATGGTAGCTGGACACAGTGGCACACACCTGTAATCCCAGTGCCTCAGGAGGTTGAGCCAGGAGGATTTCAAGTTCAAAGCTAGCCTCAGCAACTTAGCAACTTATTTTTTTTTATTTCTAAAAATAAAAAAATTAAAATTAAAAAAAGGGTTGGGGGGCTGGGGTTGTGGCTCAGTGGTAGAGCACTCGCCTAACACTTGTGAGGCCCTGGGTTCAATCCTCAGCACCACATAAAAATAAACAAATAAAATAAAGGTATTGTGTACAACTACAACTAAAAAAATAAATAAATATTTTTTTTTAAAAAAAGGGTTGGGATGTGGCTCAGTGATTAAGCACCGCTGGGTTCAATCCTTGATAGCCAAAAAAAAAAAAAAAAAAAAAAAAAAAATATATATATATATATATATATATATATATATATATAAAATATCAGAGATACCTCTGCATTTTAAGATATATTACCCTGAAATGTTTCTGAAATCTGATTATTTCTAATCAAACATAAAATCAAGTTACCATCTAGGAAATAAGATGCAGTTTTTTTCCCCCGGTAAAGAAGTTCATAAATGCATTAGTATCAGCTAAAGATAAATGAATGAATATCCACTACATCACTTCAAGACTTACTCTAAAGTGTTAGTAATTAAGACAGTCTATTACTGGCATAAAAATAAGTATGGAGATCAGCAGAACAAAATAAAAAGTTCAGAAACAGACCTACATATTTATGGCTCATTGATTTTCAACAGATGATGACAAAGTAATCCAAATGGGGGGAAAAAGGTCTTGCTCAAGAAATGGAACTGGAACAACTGGATGACTAGAAAAACATATGAATTTTCATGTGACACTATACATAAAAGTTAATGTGATAGGTCATTGGTGTAAGCATAAAATAAAAAATTTTCTAAAGGAAAATGTAAGAAACTCTCTTTATAACCTGAACATACACAAAGATTTCTTAAGCCAAATATTCTAAGAAAGATCTGTGCAAGATTTTTAAGCAGTTTTCTTTAGAACAACTCCTAACTAGAAACAACCCCAAAATCCAAAAACAGAGAAATGGCTAATTAAATTGCAGCATATTAATAAAAAATATTAGTGCATTCATCAACTGCACTGAATATTAAAAAAGAAACTACATATAAGCATATGTAAGCTTCATTATTCTATTTAAATGATGTTCAAAGATAAGCACAACTTCCCAATGTGATGTGATTAAGGACAGTTGATTTTCTCTAGGGACAGGAGGAAAGCTACTGCCTAGAAAGAAGCACAGGCAAACTTGAAGCAGGAACAGAAATGATCCCCATCTTGGTTGGGGTTCTGACTACCTGGATACATACATGAATCAACATTTGTTGAATTCTACCCTTAGTATCTTTTCATTTTAGTTACGAATTATAACTCAAAGAAAACATATAAATGCATGATTACATGAGTACAGAATTATAAGCAGCATTTTATTTTGTCTGCATTGTAGAATTTCTGAACTCATGATGTATCTCTTAATTATGTTCTGAAACTTAATTATGTTATGAAACTTTCTTGCCATTTGAAACCAAATTTCATAAAATAAAAAGTAGTATTTATTTAGTAAATGTTTACTTGCATAGTACATATATGCAGAGACCTTATGTGTGCAGCTTGATGATTTTTATTAAAATCAATTCCCCCAAATAACCAACTCCCAGGTCAAGATATAAAACATCACCAGCACCAAGAAGCCCTCCAGTGTCCTTTCACTGCTGTATAGTATTCCACTGCAGGGATAAACTGCAATTGGCTTATCCATTCTGATATTCATGGATATTGGATTGTTACCAATTTCTGCTTATCATAAGTAAAGCTGCCAAGGGCATCATTGTATATCTGGTGCATTTATGTACTGATTTATGGGTCACCAGTTGTATGTTCAGCTTTCTTAGCATGACATAACAGTTTTCCAAAATATTTGTGTCAATTTAACTCCCACCATCAATGTATGTGAATTCCAGTGGTTCCGTGTCCTTGCCAATGCTTGGTATTTGTCAGATCCATTTTTATTTTTTGTTTGGCAAGTAGATTTTCATTGTGTATGTGTTTGGAGGGGAGTCTGTGTTTGTTTTTGTTTTTACATTCTGGAGGGTGTGTGTGGTGGCTTTAACTGGATGTTACATTTTAATTAAAATTATTAACACTGACTGTTGCTTAAAATATCTTCAAAAAGATTGCATGATGAGATAATGTTCTAAGATTCATAAATGCATTAGTATCAACTAAAGATAAATGAATGAATATCCACTACATCATTTCAAAACTTACTCTAAAGTGAAAGTAATTAAGACAGTGTGTTATATGCCAGAGTAAAGAAACAGAGTAGTTGGAAACATGGAAATGTCACAAATCAATATTCTCTTATGAATCAACAACCTACCGTCGTAGTGCTGTAAATGACATGTGTAAGAGCCGACGGCTCTGCATTACCATCGAAACACACAAAAGTGAGGAGATATTAGGAAAAAATTGCAGGCTATAACTCCAAAAATGCTGAAAGGGGTAGAATTTTTCAAGTCATTATGATAACCTTATGGAAGAGATGTCACTGTCTATTTCATAAATAGAGAAAGAGTAATTAGCCAGGCATAGTGCTGCACGCCTGGAATCCCAGAGGCTTGGGAGGCTGAGGCAAGTGGATCCAGAGTTCAAAGTCAGCTTCAGCAAAGGTGAGGCCCTAAGCAACTCAGTGAGACCCTGTCTCAAAATAAAACACAAAGCAGGGCTGGCAATGTGGCTCAGTGGTCATATTGCCTCTGAGTTCAATCCCCAGTAACAAAGAAAGAATAATTAGCAGAACCAGAATTCAAAACGAAGCAGGTCCAATTCTAACACCTATGTTCTTTTCATGTAAGTCAAGCAGAGTACAAAAAAAAAAGCAATGTCCTTTGCCCATTTAATTATCAGAACCTGTGATTTGCAAATCAATTATCTCAGTGGAACCCCGCCCCACATTGCCTGTTTTTAAACATTTATGAAAACATTTTGGGTAATCCAGGCAAGGCAGAGATATATCTTTTTACTTCACCATAACAGAAGTGAACTGGGCTCTCCCATGACATCAGAGCAGACCACAATGGGAACCCCTTCTCCCCAGTTCCACACACTATACTTCACTGTCTTAGGAAAAATTAGCTGAGCACCATCTCTCCCAGCCTCTGTCTCCCAGGACCTGAGCTACACCGTGTGGGTGGGTGGGGTGCCAGGATGTCTGGGTCTCCTCTCATTCACCCCCAGCCAGATACTGCATTCCCTTTTCTCAAATAACTTCCCCTCCCAGATCTGGTGTTATATGAATTTATAAAAGAACATTGCATACCCATCACCACATCCCCTACCAAAAAAAAGTAAGAATATCAAACCAAATCCCACTTAGTGATAGAAATGATAAACTTCTAGGGGTTCCATAAAACAGGCTGCCAGTAGGTCTAGAGATTAAAAGACCCAGCCACCTGGTAAGATCTACCTTGCGAAAATGCACACCCCATCCCCTTCAGAGCTGCGGTTTTCTTGGAACCACTTCACTCCTGATAAGGATAAAGACTTCCCAGTCCATTGACTAGCAAAGATAAGTGTTTAAGTGGCCTAATTATGCCTGAAGTGGCAAATCACCCTTAGAAGAAAGCTAATGCTTTTTGCCAACGTAGAAACGATCCAACTGTGCCTTTGTCTTATAATGATTGGGTTAACAAGGCAGGAAACACCTTTAAAATCAAGTTTGTGTACATCTTGATTCATTGGAGCTGTCGGAAGTAGAACCTGTTTTCCCAACCAGCAGGGGGAAAGTCTTAGCAACTTGGACAGCTGGCAAAACAGAACATATGTTCCAGAGACATGATAAAAAATGGATTTCTAAAGGTTTTCCATTAGGGATGATGCAGTTTAAAAAATAGCTAAATAAATCCCAAGCTGCAACAACACTGGGGTGGGGAAGAATAATGAGGTGCTAGGGGAGGTTGACTGCCCTGGAACAGTGGTCCCCCGCTGGTGGGAAAGTCCTCTTGCCCAGCAGGGATCCTTTGGAGGAGCCAGAGGCAGAGTGAGGGAGGAAAGAGCCTGACATCCCAAAGAGATACCTCAGTGGACCCACAGTGCTCACCCACAGAGGGAAGAGAACCAGGGCTCCATCTTAATGGGAAGGCAAGCAGGGGCTTTACAGAAAGTGTTTTTCAATGCTAAATTTTTACTAAAAGGCTAACAACGGATGGCTTTAGAACTTAGAGAAATAATTGCAAAACCAACTTCCTTTCTCCTTAAAGATGAAACCTGGAAAGAATCATTTTGTAACACAAACCATTCTCCTGATTATCTGAAGGGTTACTCTCTCCTTCTTAGGCCTTATGTTTTGGATTTTCATGTATTGCTTTTTTATTTTATTTTTTTAAATAAGGTTATACTTGAGAAAATGAAGACTAAAACATCATTACGTGGAAGTGAGGGAGTCAATATGTCCAGGACGCTTCATCCAATTATTCAGAAGCCCTCTTTCCGATAATTCCCTTTTCAGTTGGCCATGACAATATACTCTCCATGGAGTGGAGACGAAGGTTCTTGTTGGAAAACACTGAAATAAAGAGAGACTTCACACAGGATGTGGATTTTGGATCTTCATTGGGGCCCTGAGGGATATTAGGATTTGATAGACATTGGAACCCTTCTTTAAAATGACTAGTGCATGATCTTTTCCTAATGGATTCATAAAGCTGAAAGAACTTTGGCAAGCAGTAGTCCTGCCATAACATGCTCTTAAAAAAAAAAAAAAAGTAACCATTTGAAATAAATTTGGGGAAAGCTTCATATTAACTTGTTAGAGTCGAAAGGATATGCACACAGTAGAAACCACAAGAAATTCTTACTTAAGAAAACTACTAACCTTATTTCATGCACTCTTCCCCAAACCATTTAACCATGAAACTCTTTCTTCTTGTAACAAGTGTAACACTCTTTGGAAAATATTGCTCTAGGAGGAAAAAAAAATCTCATTTCCTCATTTACACAGTGGGAGAAAAAGTTGGGGCTCAGGTATGGCTAGAGAGTTTTTCACATTGATCCATTAACTAGGCCAGGAACTTGACCTCACTTCCAACTAAAGTCTCTCCACTTCATGATTCCAATGACCACGGTCATAAGAGAGGCCTTCCTGGATTTGGGGGCATTCGTAAATGGTGACATGGAAGAGTATTTGGCACTGCTTTCCCTAGGGTGGGGTACATGTCACAGACAACTCTGATGATTGATTTGTTTTGCAACCTAGTGCCTCTCCATTGGAAAGGAACACTGGAGTCCCTTTACAGGTCCTTCACAGGTTAAGGCAGAGTATGGGAAAGAGCAGGTGTCTGACTGTCCTGGCCCTCAGTGTCACCAGAGGTGAGTTCTAGGAATTGATACCTAACATTAAAAAGAAACTGGTACATGGTGGTTCTGTCCTGGGACTGTCTGTCTGGCTTGAAGGAAGCCTACAGCAGCTAATAATGACTAGAAATCTACCTCTGTCCTCACAGAAGAAGGCCATTCCCAAGCAGTGCTGTTCACATGGAGGGCCCTGAGAAATCAGAAGGATGAATATAAACTAAGAGGTTTTATGCAACCAGAATTAAATTAAGGAATCACATAAAAGTTCTCTTAAATTTGAAGTTATATTAAATATAAAACCTCAACATTTATGTTCTTAAATACAAAGTAAGGAAATTTATCCAGATTTCTAGCAGATGAGAAGAGCAAGGATTCCTGGGTCACACAGTCCAGTGCCACCATTTCACAAATGAAGAAGTTAAAATGCAGATAAATTGGTCACAAAACTAGTAAATAAAAACTAAAAGATACAATCAACATACTTAGAGCCCAGATTTTTTTTCTCTATACACACTGCCTCCTGAGAGCTACAAAGAGTTAAAACCCACCTTAGCCACAGGACCCTTGTTCCTGGTCTTGTGTGTATCATGTCATTGGCCTGCTTTGTTCCTTCTTGATCTTCCTTCCTGATCTTACCTCCTTGATCTCTAGTGTTTTCACTCTTCCTTGGATCTAAGCTTTCAAAGCTTCAAAACTTGTCTGAACTATTTTTTAAACTGTTTAAACAATGATACCAAAAGAAAAAGAAAATCAGGTTAGGGTTATTTATCTTAGTGAATATTTTTAAAAGGAGCCTCAAGTTTGAAAAAAAAAAATTGTGGAGACTTATAACATCGATGTAAATGGTGGTTAAAAATAGAATGTTTTTCAAGATATTAAGCAAAAGAGATGCACAAGTAACTTCACTGCTTAAATAAAGTTATTGTAGAATTCCAGTAACGACCAAGGCACTGAAGGTGGTGATACTCTTCCCTCCTCCAACACAGGAGAGCAGCTCCTGGTTCAGGCTCAAATAGGTGCCAATTCGCTTTCCCAATCTCACCTCCATCCCTCCACTCTGCTCTTAGGCCCTAAGTGTTCATCACAGCCTTCAGCCAATAGGAAGTTTAGCCCTGTTCCTCCCACAGACCCGCCCACCTTGCCTACTTACTATGGAACCTCTGGTTTCCCAGAGGGAAGAAGTCCTGGTTATAATTGATGAGGAAATAAATGGGACAAGGACCCTGCCTGCAATTCCTGAACAAGCCCAGGACTACTGACATCATCTCGGCTCTGTGGAAACACATCACTCCAGCTCTCAAGATAGTTCTCAGTTCCCAGAAGGAGGTCATCCCTTTGTTCTCCTAAGGATCAGAGTACAGAGGGTGAAGTTTTGCCAATAGGATATAGGACTCCTCATATCTTCAAGTCCCAGACAGTGTGGGGGCCTCCTCGTGGTGTCTGAGCATCTCACAGTAGAAGTCTTTCCTCCCATATCCAGGGAGAGACCATAACACAGTCTCCTACTAACAGACTCAACACGCACCCCCAACACGCACAGGAAATCCTCAGCATAAAAATTATGTGCTCTCTAAATCCACAAAACCTGCAAAATGTTCTATCAGCTGGAATATAAGGAAAAGCAATGTGTTGCTAGAAATCTTATTCCTGGGCTGAGACACTGAAGAGGAAACTGAATTTACTTCTTAATCACAGTCTATGATTTCTGCAAGGGAAAAAGCTATTTTCTGAACACACTAAGGGAGAGGAGGAAGTATTAAAGATATATTAATATTATTTTTGAAGGGAGGAGGCATACAATTTTACATTCATGCTATACTTGTAGATTAAAAACATCATGAGAACACTTGGAGAAATCCATAGGAAAGCACCAGTTAGGGCTGAGTGCCTCTCTCCTCCAGAGAAAGTCTGAAATACACGAATTCTCCTCCAGAGAAAGTCTGAAATACATGAATTCTCACTGAAGGGGTTGTGAAGATACTGGGCCCCTCAAAATTATCTGGAACATTGGTCAAAAACTGCTGCTAGTTCTGATCATTTCTGTGGGTAGCATTTTCTATCTAACTAAACTTTCAACCAAATTTGGAACCAGAGCTGAGTTCCAGTCCAGTTCAGTCATTTACTTACTGTGGACAATTTAGAAATAAGAAGGATAATTTATATTTTTTGCAATAATTATTCAAAAAAGGCAATTGCCTGCCAAAATATAGCTGTCAAATTGAACAACTGTGGACTCAGATTGATCAATCACAACCTGCGGGAAGAAGATAATAAAACTAACCTTGAATTATTATGAAGTAGATTTAAAATAAAGAAACCATTATCAATCATTTTAGAATAATTGCATTGCTTAGAGAGTGCAATGGGTGAATTCCCAGGTTCGTTCTCTTCATTGCAGTTCTTGATATCTGGGTAATATTTTTATTTTAAGGGAAAGCAGCAGGGTGAGCACATCAGGGGGTCCAGGCAGCAGGTCCTGCTTGGTGGGCAATCCACGGAGCTGTGGATGTAGAGTAAAGCTGGAGTGAGGGAGGAAGGCAGCCTTAGAGACCAGACTGCACTGAACTCATCGTTTTACCAGGATAGGATTTGGGAGCCTGGGGGTGAGCAATATACAGGAAATTTCATAAATCTGAATTTTGCAGCCTGTTTCCAATATTTTCCGTGCTCGTGTTTCACTTGTGAGTGGTCCATTTTAAAAACTCTGACTTGCCTCAGTTGTGATGAGGAGAATGGAGGGAATGGGGTTTACCTCGCTCCAGCCGAGCTCTGGAGGAGGTGTGTGCTCCTTAGAAGCCAGGGAGAGAGGGAGGCAGGCACAGATGCAGGAGCATCCCAGAGGGAGGTGGAAACCCAGGGAAAACAGACAGAGGTCCTTGGTCCAGCCCTCTTGTACTTCCAAAGATCCACTATAATGCTCAAGCTGCAGAGGGCCTGGGATTTTAAAACTTATGTTTTTGCCTTTTGCAGACCCCCTTCCTTTACTGAAGAGCAGCATACTGAAAAGGCTAATGCTCTCTACCACCCTCTCACACCATACGTCTTTGATTCCTCTTTTCCAAATAACTAAAGGAAGGAGGCGTGAACTCCCCCCACCCCTATTTCTTTCCAACCTCTCCTCCAGCCCTATGAGCTCATTCATCCACCACATTTTTCTCTCCCCCAATATCCAAGGGAACTATTTCCTAGAGCTCTCTAAGACTGGCCCTTAATCTCAATCCAATTTTCTTTCTTGTCTCCTGGAACCTTGAACACTGAATTATCTCCCTTTCTCTCAAATCTTCCTTTAAATTCTTATTTTATTAAAAAAGGGGATCAGGGAATTTCTTTGGATATTTTTTCTAAAAACAAGACCCCATTTTCCTTCCAGTCTGTCAAAATATCTAAAACCATATGTTATACTTACCTTGTGGACCTTTTCACCTCTCTTCCCGACCTCAATATTACATGGCCGGGATTCCTCAATAGTCATGACGCTTCCCTAAGTCGCTAAGGACCTCTGAATTGGGAGAAAGAAATTTGATCCCTGTCCTCTGGCTTACCCTCCAGTGCAGATCTCCCCAACTACTAGTCCTCAAATCACACTGTACTGCCACTCTGCTGACTCCTCAGTGTCACTCAAAGACACTACCCACTTGATGTGCCTTTCTGGAAAACTTACTCATATAAACTTACTCAAGCAGCAAACTCCTACTCATCCTTCAAAGCCCAGCTCAATTTTTGCCTTCACTGTGAAATTTTCACAGCTCCTCTCCCTCATTTCCCAAGAAGAATGAACACCTTTCCCTGAGCACCAAGAGCACCATGCTGCTTCCCTACTGTATCATCTTCCACGATCCGTTGGTGCTCAGGCAAGGTCTAATACTTTCTAGTTTTTCTGAGCCGCAACTACATCCTGTTCCTATATATATTCTTTACATCTAATGTGATGTTTGAAGCATAGTATGGACTCAGTAAATATTTGTTTGATGAAAAGACTATCATGGTTAAGTTCTGGATCTCCTCCTCCAGCAAGCATAAACTCATGAAGGTGCGTTAGACAAGCAAGGCTTTCTGGGGCCAGAGCCAAGCAGCAGGAAAAGGTTTTCATCTGAACCAGAATAAAGAATTACATGGAGCCTTAAATATACACAAATGCGGGTTGGAGCTCTAGCTCAGTGGTAGAACGCTTGCCTAGCATGTGTGAGGCACTGGGTTCAATCCTCAGCACCACATAAAAATAAACAAATAAAATAAAGGCATGATGTCCATGCACAACTACAAAATCTTTTTTTTTTAAATATGCACAAATGCCAATGTCAAAAATCAAAAAGGCACAGCTAGAAGAAACTGAAGAATTTGCAGCTCCTTGAGTTACGACTGACAGTATGTGACTCTGGGTTTCTCAGACACACAAGTCCAGGCAGGAGTATATAATGGACACTTTGAGTCCCTGGTGACAGGAAGCCACTAGACATCATCACATGATATGGCTGGTGTTTAGGACATGTTGCCTTGGAATGAACGGAAGTCTAAGGTGGGAAATAAGGAAAGGCTTCCCATCTTCCAAGACTCTTAAAATCTGAATTGTAATGGCTGAAATTTTTTAATTGAGATTTAAAGTACTTCCCACCCACAGCTGAAAGAGCCTACAAATATGTTCACTCTTGCAGTCTCTGCATTTCCCATTCCTGCCTTTTCCACCTCATGACAGATCTGAAGGAGCACCTGCAATTCTATGTGTCCAATCAAACGTCACTTACAGAGGCCTGGTAGGAGGAGCCTCTCCACCCCAAACCTCAGTCCACATTCAATCCCACCTCACCAGCAACTTTTCCCTCCTTTTTTCAAATGGGGTTCAAGCCATATCATGATCACAGGTGACTGTTTTTAGGTCAAAGGAGAAAGAAGGAAACTGGAAAGGAAGCAATGGCTAGCAAAGAAACAGAAGTTTTCTTGGGGCACTCTGAAGGAAAATAGAGATGGCAACTGCCCAGCTTTAAATTCCCCGAGAAACTGAAGGAGGGCTGATGAATATCTGCCGCTGAGAAGCTTTTCCCAATAAAGTGGGAAATCCATTCTCTTTAACTTGATCCCAACAGGAGACATCACAGAGGCCACTTTCAACAGATGGAAACACTCCACCTGCCTCACGGATATACTACAGCATAAACAGCCACTGTTTCTCATGTGTCTTGTTAATGTTTTCTACACTGAAGTCCTATGCAATTACACAGCATATTTCCTTCTAGGAGCTTAGGGCCCTTTACAGAGAGCTTAATGTTTTAGAAAGTAATTTTCTGGCTCCCTCCATGAAGTCTGGATATTGAAGGGGCTGTCATGATCTAAACTAGCCTGTTTCTGTTCTTCTCTCCTGACTCAGACATCTCTTGGGCTATATTCTTCGGACTCATCTTTCCCTCCAGCCCTTGTTACAGAAAGCAGCATCCTGAGGGCAGGGGTATATGGGCCTCTGTGGAGCTGCACCCGAAACCCCTCACTTTCTACTGTGCACTTCTCTGACAAGAGATGAGGGACTCACTAGCCCTCCATGGGGAATGTGAGACAATTAATAAGATTGATCAACACTGTCTCTGTAGAATACAGCAATGGTTCTCCAATGTGGACATGCATAAGAATCATCTGATAAAGTTTGTTTAAATAAAACATCCTGTGCCCCATTTCCCCTCAAAAATTCCAATTCAGGAGGTTGAAGAGGGCAGGAGACATGGATTTGCATGTGTAAAATAGTCAAGGTCATGTCAATGCAGCTGGTCCACTCACAGAGAACACTGGGCGCATCATTCTGCCATGTGCTCTATGGAGCTCCACAGAGATTTTCAGCACAATTACACTCCCATTCCCACAGGGATAACTCATTCTTAATGTGCTTGGGCACTGCCTACTCCTCTTCCATTTCGCTCTCGCTCCTATTTCCTGGGATCACTTCTCAATAAGCTACCTGAAATGACCTTGTCTCAGGAAACCAACCTGAGGCCTGGACCCTTAATCCTCATTTGCCTTCAACACCCCTGTTAGATTCATTAGGCCTTATTCCCTGGGACCACATGGTTTGGAGTCCTGCCTTTCTACTCTAGCCAAGTGATCAGAACTAACAACGTATTTATCTGTTCAAGCCTGTAGCACTTCTCTGAGATCAGATTTAATAGGAGTTGGTGGTGGTGGTAGTGTTTTGTGCATATAAGTCAAGGACTTGGTTTTCTAACCTCTTATTTTGTCCATAAGCCTATCAGGGCTTCAGGAATTACCCAGGATCTCTCACTGCACTGAAGGCAGCATGCAGCTTTGGGGGTGTTAATGTGGACAGGTAGGGTACCTGACCAGCAGCCATTTCTCTCTTCTGACTAAAAAACCCTGTGTTCATGTAGCAATGGGCCCAGCCCCAGGCATGAATCATCATTGTCTAATCCAATTATGGCTATAGAAAAATACTGCCTAATGCTATATTCCCAGCTTGCTGTCACTGGTATATATATTCAGGACACTTGATTCTGGCCAATCGGAAATAAGAGGAAGCTTGGGAGTGCTTTCAAAAAACAATTTTTATCCACATTGAAAGAAATGGTCACAGAAGTACCTGTTCGTGTTGCCTACCTGGCTACCCGGCTCTTCCTCCTGTGAATGCAGGTGACATTCATCATGAATCATTCATCAGAGACAGCCATCATGCAACCATGAGGGAACAAGCACAAGCCTGAAAGGCCAAACCATTAAGGATGGCAGATCTACTTAGGAAGCCAAGGGCTGCCTAGCTTGGGACTTGTTCTGTTATATCAGATAATTGATATTGCTATTGTTTAATTCATCACTGGTCAAATTCTTTTATTTGCATCCAAAAGGATCCTTGGCTTTTGACAAAGGGATTTATATATCCAGAATATATAAATAATTCCTAAAAATCTGTAATAATAGGACAAATAGTCTGATAAAAATAGTAAAAAAAATTGCCACCATTTAACCTAGCTATCCCACTCCTCGGTCTATACCCAAAGGACTTCAAATCAGCACACTACAAGGACACAGTCATGTCAATGTTTATAGCAGCACAATCACAATAGCTAAACTGTGAAACCAACCTAGATGTCCTTCAGTAGGTGAATGGATAAAGAAAATGTGGTACATATACACAATTGAATATTACTCAGCAATAAAAGAGAATAAAATCATGGCATTTGCAGGTAAATGGATGAAGCTGGAAAATATAATGCTAAGTGAAATTAGTCAATCCCCAAAATCCAAATGCTGAATGATTTCTCTGATTTAAGGATGCTGATCCATAATATGCTGTGGGGGTGGGGATGGGAGGATTAAATGAACTCTAGATAGGGCAAAGGGGAAAAGGGGAGGAAAGGAAAGGCAGGGGACATAGGGGTAAGAAAGATGGTGGAATGCAATGGTCATCATTACCCTAAGTACATGTAATAAGACACAAAGGATGTGACTCTACTTTGTGTACAACCAGAGATATAAAAAAGTATGTTCTATATGTGTAATATAAATTGTAATGCATTCTGTTGTCATATATAACAAATCAAAATTTAAAAATGAATTAATTAATTTTTAAATTTGTTTTAATTAGTTATACATGACAGTAGAATGAACTTATTATATACTTTGGTGTATCATACATAGATGGGATATCATTTCTCATTTTTCTGAGTATACATATTATAGAATCACATTGGTCATACAGTCACATCCTAATTAATTAATTTTTAAAAATGGTAAAAAATTTAATTAGTCACTTTATAAAAGAAGTGATACAAATGGCCAGTAAACTTTTAGAAAGGTACTCCATAAAACTATTCATGATGAAAATGCAAACTAAAACCATAGTTAGATACCACCACATGCTCACCTAAAAGGCAAAAAATATATATATATAAATAAGGGCAATAGGAATGTTGGCAAGGGGTAAAGTGAGTAGAACTCTCTTACAGAATGGTGGGATGCTAAAATGGCACAGATACCTTGGAATATCAATGGCAGCTTCTAACAAAGTTAAAGGCTTACACTGCAGGTGGACTTCAGCCAAATCCCAGAGCTTCAACCCAAACCAGCCACTGCTGAGTGCTGGGGACACTCAGGACTGTGCAGGAGAAGCTCTGCCACTGCAGGGGACCAGTCTCTTCTACCCTCAATCCCCCTCCACTGAAGGGGAGCTACGACCTCATGTCAATCCTTTCATGCTTCAGCATTTCAGGTATGACACCCTTAAATGGATTCAAAGGCAGAGAGAGTGTCTTAGATGATTTTAACCATCTTTGAAACCAAAATCGGTTACTTAGGTTGACAGCGATAGACGTAGTTATGGAGAGAGTGAGTAAAAGTGTTTTATATCAAGACTTCCCTGGATAATCTAGGGCTGGAAATAAGCACCTCCATTAGTTTATAACCTCATAACTCCTTGCTAAATAAATATGTATTTTATAGATTCTAAATAAATATCTGCTGATTTGAATTGATTTTCCTGTTAAAGCCTCAGAGAATAAATACTAAGATTCATAGAGAGCTGTACCCTGAGTGTGCGCTCACTTTCTCTCTCTCTCTCTCTCTCTCTCTCTCTCTCTCTCTCTCTCTCTCTCTCACACACACACACACACACACACACACACACACATTTTCTATCTTTCTATGTTATTGTAAAAAGCATCCAAAAAAAGAAGAAAAATAAATAAAAACAGGGCAAAAAACTCATGCCTCACTTACTACTTGCTCTGAAACCTTGGATGTATAACTGTATACAGTTCTTGGTTTTACTGTTTCTGTTTTACTGTTTCTTCCTTTTACTGTTTCTCTGCGAGTTATTAGAAGACCCCCAACAACTGATCCTATGCAGGAATTCCAGCTGCTGTGCCCAACCAGGACCACGGGTATCAGTACCAGCACAGGACCCCTGGCCATCCACCCTTGCAGGAATCCGACTGCTGCCCACATGCAGAACCTCCAGCTGCCACTCCTATGTGGATCCCCATCTACCAATGTGGGGCTCCCCTGGTTGCCTCCATCTTGGGACACTACAACCACTGCCATAGTCCCCTACATGCAGTATCCTGCAGCTAGGGACACTGGACAGGATCTGGAGACAGCCACCAGCCACAACATTGAATGCCACAGAGCTGCATCTCTGAACATACCACCAACACCAGGCACCACCGAACCTGACACCCCATCTCTGAAAGCAGCCGCCTGCATCTTGGGACACCTTCATCACCATTTTTAGTTGGGGTAACTCTCAGCTTAGGACATTGAATGTGGCCTAGAAGCAATATCAAGGTATCTATAGTCCCCAACTCCTTCCTCTCCCCTGCACCCACTAACTCGGCACAATGCTTGCAGCTACACCACAGGTCCATAGCTCACAAAGCCTGGCCCTGAACATCCCAGTACAAAACAGCTGTCCATGACAGGTGCACAGCCCCCAGAGCTCAGCCCATAAGACCTTCTGAGAGAGAGGTTCCTAATGGGGAAGTAGAAAGGGGGTAAGTGAGATGCAGTTTAGAGACTAAATTAGTGACCAGGATTGTGAGATCTACAGGCAATATAAGGAGATAAGACCAGGTGCCCACATCACACAAGTGGGCCCCAAAAGAGATCCTTGGGGTGCAGTCACTCATCAGGGACCCGGCAAGTGCTATACCCCACCTCCATGAGCTCCACCCACAAGACCAACCCGCCCACCCTAATAACCTTCACCATCCTGAGGGCAGAGATACCAGCAAACAACAGACAACTCCATATATTGGATGAGAAGGGAAGCAGGAAAGATACTGTATTCCAACAAAAATAATCCTTGTATTTTCCTTCGAGATTTTTTTTCTTTTCTCTCTTTTTTCTCCTTTTCTCTCTTTCTCTCCTCCCATCCTTGCATCCCCAACATTTGTGAAACCAAGTACTTTTCATGGGTTAGGCTACTGAGGACTGGGATATCTGAATAGTTTATTACAAATGGGTTGTATATTCTTTTATATCTTAATTTTACATTTTTTATATTTCTTTATTGTACTCTCTCCATTGTCTTCCCACTTATTTGTCTCCCCAAAATCACTTTTTCTCTTTTCTCCTGCTACTAGCCAACTTCTTTATAGACCCTTTGCAAACCTACTATTTATATTGTAGATAATAATTGAACTCACCATTTCTGTATATTGTGACAAAACCATAAATGTCTTAATAGCAACTATTTAGCTTAAGGCTATACATTGTGTTGTGATCTGTTAATATTGTTCTCCCACTTGAAGGAGAGGTATTGGAACCCTGCAGGGAACTATGAGCCTATAGGGTAAAAACTGGAACACCTCAGATCTGCAGTGCTAGAAGGGAAGACACATGAACAACATGAGAAAACAAGGGAAGAAAGTGCCCCAAACAAACCAAGGTACTACATTATTAGAGTCCATGGCCAGCACAACAGAAGAAATTACAAAGAAGGAGTTCAGGTTGTACATAATTAAAAAGCTCTATGAATTAAAGGATGATAGAAGAGAGCAAATACAGGCAGCAAAAGATCATTTCAATAAAGAGCTACATAAGCAAATACAGGAAGCAAAAGATTTCTTCAATAAGGAGACACAGGTTCTGAAAAAAAAATAAACAGAAATATTTGAAATGAAAGAAACAATAAACCAAATTGAAAGCTCTATAGAAAACACCACCAACAAAAAGATAATGCTAAGTGAAGTTAGCTAAACCCCAAAAAACCAAAAAAACAAATGTTTCCTTTGATATAAGGAGGTTGATTCATGTGGGGTAGGGAAGGAGAGCATGGGAGGAATTAACTCTACATAGGGCAGAGGGGTGGATGGGCAAGGGAGGGGACATGGGATTAGAAATGATGGTGGAATGAGATGGACATCATTATCCATTATGTATGAAGACATGAATTGGTGTGAATATACTTTATATACAATCAGAGATATGAAAAATTGTGCTTTATATGTGTGATATGAATTGTAATGCATTTCGCTGTCATATATAACAAATTAGAATAAAAAAATTTTTAAAAAAAGAAAGGAAACACCACCAACAGATTATAGATCAGTTTGAAAGACAGAACCTCAGACAACGAAGACAAAACATATAATCTTGAAAATAAAGTTGACCACATAGTGAAGATGGTGAGAAATCATGAGCAAAACATTCAAGAATTATTAGATAACATTAAAAGACCAAACTTAATAATTATTAGGATAGAGGAAGGCATAGAGTTACAAACCAAAGGAATGAACAATCTATTCAATGAAATAATATCAGAAAACTTTTCAAACATGAAGGATGAATTGAAAAATCAAATACAAGAGACTTAGAGAACACCAAATGTACAAAATCACAACAGATCTACACCAAGACACATTATAATGAAAATGACTAGCATACAGAATAAGGAGAGAATTTTAAAAGCCACAAGAGAAAGGAATCAGATTATATATCAGGGGAAACCAATCAGGATCTCTACAGATTTCTCAACAGAGACCCTGGAACCTAGAAGATCCTAGAATAACATATACCAAGTTCTGAAAGAAAATGAATGCCAATCAAAAATCTTATATCCAGCAAAATTAGGCTTTAGATTTGACAAAGAAATAAAAACCTTCCATATTAAACAAAAGTTAAAAGAATTTACAAATAGAAAATCCACACTACAGAACACCCTTGGCAAAATATTCCATGAGCAGGAAATGAAAAACAACAATGAAAATCAGCAAAGGGAGATATTACACTAAAAGAAAAAAAACAATCAAAGGAGAAACCAAGTCAAGTTAAATGCCAAAAATAGACAAAAATGACCAGGAATACAAATCATGTCTCAATAATAACCCTGAATGTTAATGGCCTAAACTCATCAATCAAAAGACATAGGCTGGCAGATTTGATTAAAAACAAACAAACAAACAAAAAAAGACCCAACAATATGCTGCTTTCAAGAGACTCATCTCATAGGAAAAGACATCCACAGACTGAACATGAAAAGTTGGGAAAAAACATTGCATTAACAAGCAGGGGTTTCCATCCTCATTTCCAATAAAGAAGACTTTAAGCCAAAGTTAATCAAAAGGGATAAAGAAGGATATGATATACTGCTTAAGGGAACCAAACATCAACAAGGCATAACAATTATAAATATATATGCCCCAAACAATGGAGCATCTACATTCATCAAACAAACTCTTCTCAATTTCAAGACTCAAATAGACCACAACAAAATAATACTGGGTGACTTTAGCACACCTCTTTTACCACTGGATAGATCTTTCAAACAAAAGCTAAACAAAGAAACCACAGAACTCAATAATGCAATCAATAACTTAGACTTAGCGGACATATATAAAATATTTCATCCATCAACGAGTAAATACACTTTCTTCTCAGCAGCACATGGGTCCTACTCTAAAACAGACAATATATTATGCCACAAATCAACTCTAGCAAATACAAAGAAGTAGAGATACTACCCTGCATTGTATCAGATCATAATGGAGTGAAACCAGAAATCAATGGTAAAAAAAAAAAATAGAAGTTACTCCAACACCTGGAGACTAAATAATATGCTACTGAATAAACAATGAATTGCAGAAGACATCAAAGAGGAGATTAAGAAATTCTTAGAGGTAAATGAGATCACTGATACAACATATAGAAATCTCTGGGATACTGTGAAGGCAGTACTAAGAGGAAAGTTCATAGCATGGAGTTCATTCCTTAAAGGAAGAAAAAAGTCAACAAATAAATGACCTAACATTACATCTCAAAGCCCTAGAAAAAGAAGAACAAATCAACACCAAAAGCAGCAGAAGACAGGAAATAATTAAAATCAAAGCTGAAATCAATGAAATTGAAACAAAAGAAACAATTGAAACAAGTGACAAAACAGAAAGTTTGTTCTTTGACAAAATAAACCACATTAATGTTTATAGCAGCACAATTCACAATAGCTAAACTGAGGAACAACCTAGATGCCCTTCAATAGATGAATGGATAAAGAAACTGTGGTTTATATACACAATGGAATATTACTCAGCATTAAAAAGATAATAAAATCATGGCATTTGCAGGTAAATGGATGGAGTCGGAGAATATAATGCTAAGTGAAGGAAGCCAATCCCAAAATACCAAATGCTGAATGCTTTCTCTGATATGTGGATGCTGATCCATAATGGGGATGGGGTGGGATGAGCAAAGGGGAGGGAGGGGAACAGAAGGGGCAGGGGGTAGGAAAGATGATGGAATGAGATGGACATCATTATCCTAAGTACATATATGAAGACACGAATGGTGTGACTCTACTTTGTGTACAACCAGAGAAATGAAAAACTGTGCTCTATATGTATACTGTGAATTGAAATGCATTCTGCTGTCTTGTATAACAAATTAGAAAAAATAAATTTGAATTTAAAAAGAAGGGGTTATTAATCTAGGTAGATTTTCTATTATATTGATGGAATAATAATAGTGGGGATGAGGGTTTGATGTATTTTCTCTAACCATAAAAATAGTGATTGCAAGGATTAACCAAAAATGTTATATATAAAAAGAAGACAATTCTATCATAATAGTAGTTTCATTCTTCATTTTTCTATCACTTTAGGTAATCCCTCTTCTTATCCTACATATATCTTAAAGGCATTATAAACTATGGCATAAACAGATGCTATTGTCCTGTAAGAATTACATTTTAACAGGGGAAGGTAGAGAGTTTTGGCTAACATAAATATTGAAGTCCAACATAAGTCACAGACGTAAAAGTTCTAACATTGGTGAACTTCCATCATTACAATCATTAAAACCATAAAATTATATTCGAAGATCCACAAAATATCATAAGGCACTAGACAAGTGGATCTATTGTAGAATAAGCAAGAAACTCATAATAAAAATAATTTTAGGGCTGGGGTTGTAGCTCAGTGATAGAGTGTTTGCCTGGCACATGTGAGGTACTGGGTTCGATCATGGAGACCACATAAAAATAAATAAATAAAGATACTGTTACCATCTACAACTAAAAAAAATTTTTAAATGATTTTATTGTATAATACACATGGCCTAAGTTATATTCAAGCTATATCAAACATTAATTAAATATTATTAATGATGATTTGGTTTGCCTTTTATAATTTAGTGATTTTTAAAGGATAATTAGCTATTCCTGTTTTATTGGGGTATTTTTAGTTTACTGATGGAACACCAAACCATCTTCTTAACCTAGTTTCTCCAGAAACAAAACATAGGTAAAAAATTAAGTGCTAGGAAGATGTAAGCCCAGGAAAGTAAAGGGAGAGAAAAGAACACTAAGACAAGGAAGAACGAAATCTGTGTACAATAGTGTAGACTGTCCTTGCAGGACACTGGCTACTATGGTTTGGAGATAACATGTTACCCAAAAACTACTGTGTCAACTAAGGAATTTTTGGAGGTGTTTGTGAGAGCTGTAACCTAATCAGTCCATCCTAGCTTCAACGGACTGATTGGGTGCTAACTGTAGGCAGGGACGTGTTTCGAGGAGGTGGATCACTAGGCACATGCCCTGGAAGGGTATATCTTCCCTGTGGCCCCTTCCCTGCTTTCTCTCTTTCCCAATCTCCATGAGCTGGGCAGAGGTCCTCCACCATGCCTTTCTGCCAGGATGTTCTACCTCACTTATGTCCAGAGCAATGGCGTCAGCCACTGAGACCTCTGATACCATGAGCCAAAATAAACTTCCTCCTCTAAGTTGTTCAAATTCCCACTCAGCTTTCTCAGTGTTTCCCTGGATTTTCAGTACACTTGTGATCTCTTGTTAATACTCTCTAAATTCTTCTGTTGAATTCTGTATCACTTCACTAATTATCCTGCCTCCTATAAGTGCCGCCATCTCTCTGTAGACCCATTCTTTCTTCTTTATTACCCAGGGCAAAAGTACGTCAAGACTATTGGACAAGAAACTACTGACTGCTTGGAGATAGTGAGGTGGAAGCAGTGATCAGTACCCAGGGTAGAACAGAAAACAACATAAAAGGAAAATTAGATCCAACTGTTCTTTAAAAGTCTCTCAGATGTACCGACTGGCCAATTAGTTTGAGGCTGTTATCTTGCTTCAACCAAATCTCTTTAAATATTCTCTCTTGAGCTACCAAGATGCAAATCCTAAATAAAGAAGCTATATCATGAAAAGAACCCTTAAAAGAACTGGAAAAATGTAAACTCAAGGACGCTCTCTACACATGTATGTGGAGTTGTCAAGGGCAACTGGACTAAATGGATCTATGCACTTAAGGGGGCAAACTTGGGTCTGAAGTTGTAGGTTGACAGATTTCAACTAATTATGAGGAAAATATTTCCAAGTTGTGGAGTTGCCTAAACATATAAGAAACTATGAAGTAAGAGTTGATGAAAACAGGAGATAGATGTGGAGATTTGTGAGAACCAGCCAGCAAGAATCTACAATCCCTCCCAAAAGTTACATCTTATAGTTTCCTGGCACAAGACCTTCCTACTAGCAAACCAACCAAAGCAACCCAGAAACCGTTTTGTGTAAAATTTTGAGCTATTTCTAGGAGCTGTCACGTGTAGTGGTCTTCAAAAATGAGGTGCATATTCCTCTAGGGTATATAAGAACAAGCCATTAAGACAGAGAAAAGAATTAGAGATTTGATCTCTGTTTAATTTTTGTCTAAATTATAAGACACTCAGCTTCTCTAACATTTCATATATCAACAAGTATCCTTATTTCAATAGTATTTTTATTTACTCTATAAATGGGTACATATGTAATAGAAATGTATGCTCATTTTTTGACCACTGAATGGTATTCATTAGTTAAAAAAAAAAAAGAAAAGAAAAACGTTTCTTCAATGCTACAATATACCAAGCATTGTTGCAAATGCCAAGGATACAGCAGGAGAAAAAAAGATGTCTGTGTTCTCATGGAGTTTTACTGGGGAAGCCCAGCTGAACAAAGAAATAAGACTAGTGAATTCTCTTTATTCAGAGTACTTCTGTTCTATGAAGTTGCTACCAATACTGAATTAACAAAAAATAAGTCATTGCTTTCCAAAGGAATACAGGGGTCTCCATGAGCCTTGGTGAAAACCTTACATTTTCACCAAATGATCAACACAAAATTTGGTTTTATGTGTGTTTTTGTTTAAAAGCACCTTATCCAATATGTGCATATTTGACTTACAGCATTGAGCTCATGGCCAAGAGCACTACAGCTCCCACCTGAATGTGGCTCTCCCATGTTTTTTCTATAAGGTATGCCACAGCTTTCTTGCAAATAGAAACTCACAGCACTTTAGCACTATTCTTGGGGACCATTTTAAACATAGAAATCACTACCAAACCACATCAACAAAACTATTTTTTAAAATGTGAAAAATATGCCCTGGAAAGGACACTTCTATACAGTACAAAAAAGCAGATGGTTCCTATGTTCTAACTCATCTGGGAACATGTGCATCAAGAGACAAATATTTTGCTTCTGTGAACATCTGCAAATGATCACAAAAGCAGTACAAGTATTGATTTGGGGGTTACAAATAATTTTAATGAGTAGGGAAAAGTCACAAATACAGAATTGAAGAACAGTGAAAATCAGCTCTATATAAGAAATGAAATGGTAATAAGTGCTATGAAAAACAAATAACAAAACAGGGAAAGAGCCTAAAAGTGTTGGGTGAGAGGTCATGGGGTTCACTCTAGGAAAGCAGAGACCTGAAGGAGGTGGGAGAGTGAGCCAGGTGGATGCCTGAGGAAGGAGAATTCCAAACAGAGGAAATGACAGCATAGCGCAAACACCCAGAGACAAGCGGGTATGGGGTCCCTTCAAGGAACAGGTATGATCCCTGTGTTGCTGCAGCCAGTGAGAAAGGAAGGTAATTAGAAAAGAGGTTAGAGTTAGAGCAGAGGGACAGAGAGGGCACAGACAGTGCAGATTATCTAGCGTCTGTGACAGTGGTGAAGAACTTGGCATCTATTCTGAGTCATTTACTCTGAAGTACTAAGTCTCTGGAGTGCTTTCAGCAAAGGAGAGTCACAACTCAACTTCAAGAGAAGCAGCTTTTTAGAAAGATCCCTTAACTCAGTGGAGAGTATACTACCAGAGAGCAGGCAGGGTGGGGAGAGAGGAGGATACCAGTGAGGAGACTGTTAGACAGAGCTGGGGATGGTTGCAGCCAGGACGAGGGTGGTGCTGGTAGAGAGGAGGAGAAATGGTGGCGGCCTTGGTTCCTAAGGTCACCCTGGCAGGATCGGCTAGTGATGGGATGGAAAGAGCAAGAGAAGAGAAGGATTACACTGAAGCCATTGGCCTAAGCAATTGAGAAATAGAGTTGCCATTTCCAGAGATGGAGAAGACTTTGGAAAGAGGAAGAGGGCAGTGAGGGCAGAGAAGCCATCAAGAGTTCAGTCCGACACACACCACGATTGAGATGCCTGCTGGATACCATGGTGGAAACGTTGAACAGAGGATTGGCTGGAGCTCAGGGGGAGGTGCAGAGCTGGTAGCTATCACAGTGTGAAGGTGTGTAAATCCACAGGACTGGAGGAGAAGACTCAGGGAGCAAGTATAACAAAGAACAGAACAGAGAGGACAGAGATAGGACAGGTGCTCCAATGTTAAGAGCCAATAAGATAAAGAAAAGCCAAATGGGGTACTAATTAGAATGAGATCTATTCCATGCTTGTGTAATTACATCAAAATGAATTCTACGAAAAAGAACCAATAAAAATATATATAAGCACCCAGAAGATTTCTAAGCCTATACCCCAAATATTTTTTTAGGAATGAATGTTGGTGTAAAGGACTAGGGAGAGTGAACTGGACTTGTAAGAGGTAGTAGTTGAATAGTGAAATGCTTGAAAAAAATTTAAAAGGTTATTATTAAAACAAGATCCAGGGTGTGACCATAGGAATGGATGACGGAAGTCTGAAGGAATCCAAGGGCCAGGAGAAGAAAGGTAATCTATTTAGACATCAAAACTATCCAGAGTATTGACAGGGGCAGGGATGGAGACGGAGGTAGCATCAAGGACTGAAATTGTCAAGGAGTGAGGGGTCTGTAGGTTCTCACAGCTGTTGAGTCAGATGGCAGGAGGCTCATTGCTTCTGAGGGTTATGGAGAAGCGAGGAAGGATTTGGAAGTAGCAGTCAGAAGCAAGCATGACAAAGGAATATGTGTTAGTCAGCATTTCATCACTGTGACCAAAAGACCTAGCAAGGACAACCCAGAGGAGGAAAAGTTTACTTGGGGCTCACAGTTTCAGAGGTTTAGACCATGGTAGGCTGACCCCATTACAGGCTGTACGCAGTCAAAAAGACCAGAAATATATGTGTATAAATGTCCTTTAGAATCGCCCCTTGCCTCAAGCCTTGAAAGGCAGCCAGCAGCCTCTGTGACTTTTTATTTAATCTGATAAGACACTATTAGGAGTTCAATTTGGGAATATATGATTAATGATATAGAATCAATCCGAGTTCATTTACTACTAATATTGCAATAATTTCACATTGGAAGAGGTAACTGTGAGCAATAAATTCACTTTCTAAAATGCCAATTTTACACAAATAAAATCTATTTGAAATTGATTAACTCATAACCACTGACATTTTCTAATAAAATATGAATGGTTTAAACTATTCTTAATCAGTATTATAGAAGGCTTGAAGTTTTCATGGGTTTTCCCATAAAACATTTTATGACTTCATGCCTCACTGTCCATTTATGAACAGAGTTGCTGAGGCTCCCCAGAGCTCTGGGCACACCCTCGAATCAATACTCCTTGATTAGGTGAAGCACTTCTCAGCCCTACAAAGATACTATTGGACTGTTCTTAAATACAAACAGGTACTTGCTAAGTTAGATCTATATTTCAAGGTTTATGTGGCATAGCATTTGCAATGCAGAATTCATCTCAAAAGAATAACAAAATAATCATATGTTTACAATGTGTCAGACTCTAGATTGTGTGCTAAGGATGGATTCACTTAATCTTTCCAACAACCCTATACAGTAAATAAGGTCACCAGCATGACTTTATAGATGAGAATAACAAAGTTTGCAGAGGTTAGTGTGTTGCATGACATCATATTGCTGGTAACTGATGGTGATAGAACCTAGCTTCAGAGGCGAATCCAATTCAGAGCAAACCCACCCCTGGCTGTCCACCACATATTGCACACACACACACACACACACATACACACACACACACAGGTTCTCACTGGACAGCTGGTTTTCTAGACCAGCCTACAGAAGTAAATTAAATACATCTATTTTCAGTTCTCAACATAGAAACTTAACATATATAATTTTCCTTATAAAATACCAAAAAATGTTTACATAAACCTAACCAGAGACACATTTATTAGATGGCCTAGGCATGGCCTATGCTGCATGGGGGCCTTTCAACTGCCCAATCCTCCAATTGTCTCATGAAGAATTGAATCAGGAAAGAATCTCCTAGTGTGGGACCACTCCATGTTGAAATCCCAAGTTCAAACTGCTCCTTCCAGAAAAATAGGAGACTAGATGGAAAGTCTGCAAACAGCTCCTCCTCCTCCTCTCCTCCTCCTCCTCCTCCTCCTCCTCCTCCTCCTCCTCCTCCTCCTTCATCCCCCCCTCCTCTCTCTCAAAACTAGATTCAATCTCTTATGACAGCATTTGGCTGGGACCCCTTTGCAGACGTGCCCCAAACATTCAACAAACACTTAAAAGATTTACCATTGTACTATCACAACAGTAGTGGCAACGGCTGAAATAAAATATTTATTTCTACATCTTTCAAGGAGAGTAATCATCTGGCAGCCCAGCAAGGCTGGTCAGCATAGTACATACCAGCCTCTACCCCCCAGAGCAACCACACTGTCTCTGCTGTTTGATGTTAACCACCACTCAGGTATTTAAACTGCTGAATGTATTATTTCTGCTCCAGTGTGTAAACAGGGTGAGTTACGCTTTTAAAAGCCAGGTGTGAAAAATCCGACTGAGGAATCACTACATTCAACAAATGAAGAAAACGTAGATCCTTATCTCTCAACAATGATACAGCTTTCATGAACCCAAAGAAACCAAGGAGTCTAAAGTATCACCCTTTCTATCAAATATTTAGATGCATGGATAGAGCTGATTGCCCACTCTGTGTAGCTCACTGGAGCCTCTGCCTAATGGCACCATGACTTCATCAAAACCACTAACAACTATTAGGTGATATCACAATCTGGGATGTTGCAAAGGAAAGAGCCTGAGTAGAAGTCGCAGCATCCCTTTGCAGCCTGACACTCTCACACTGATTAACACATCCGTGTCTTAAGACAGACACAAGCCATGGTGCTTGTTGCAATGATAACTGATTAGTTCACTTGCATGTCACTTTCTGCGAATATTTTGTTTTCTGGTATTTTGGGTCTGATCACAGAATTTGCTTTTAAGATGAAAAAAATCCTTATATATATTCTATTTGTTAGCATTCTCAGATCTCAAAATATTTAAGAAAAATCTGTTCTGTGAGAAGAAACCTGATTTGGTGACAAGGACAGGGGGAAGGGAGGTAATACTGGAGCATAGGACATTTTCAGAGAGACCAGGGTGGCACATTGTTGGATGAGGGTGAAGCCAGAATTAGGCAGGCAGGCAGTATAGACAGGTAAACTGAGTCAGGTCAGATCAAGGAGGCCACTTTTGATTGAGTCTGGGAAGCTGGAGACTGTCCCCTGAGGGATTAAATGTTAATTCCTTCAGAGCCCTTCCTCCACCCTTATCAAGAACCTGCCCCTGTTCCAACCTGTTGCCAAGGTAACCTCTCCCAGGAATTGCCCCTCCCCACAGGGAGCTAGGAGGTTGTTAAAGTGTCCTTGGCTGCTCCATCCTGCCCTTCCCCCTTCAGCCCACCTGCTTCCCACCTTTTGGCCCTCCCACGAGCATTCCTGGGCCTAGTCACACATGCAGGAAGGAGAAAGATAAGGGGAAGAGGGTAGGAGAACAAAGGAAGCCTAGGAATATAAAAAAGGGCAGAACACCTCACTTCTTGGGATACCAGGATACCAGCTATGGCCCCCTTCTCCCTCCTGGGAGAAGTCTTTGTTACCCCTTTTAAAATAAGCCCTGCTTTATGTGCTTGCCTCGGCGTGCTTCTCTAATGTTCAAACTTCAACATGTCCCCACATGTTGGAGGACTCTTCACGGTAATGGAGGTACCGAGGGTAGGGGGAGAGAATGTGAGCAGGAGGAAGATGAGCAGGAGAGCCCGTGACCAGGAGAGGCAAAGCCAGGGGGGGAAGGTAGGGAAGTGAATGACAGACGCAGAAAAGGAAGAGGGGACAGATTTCGCCTTCTCTGCATTTGTTCTGGGTTCAGTCTTTCCTTAGGAATTCTAGACACAACTTGTCTCCGATTCCAGGTCTGCTCAGCAAACCTCAAATCAATCTCACCAAATTGTGCACAGGTCAATAAACTGCAATTCTTCTCAAACTGTGCCCCCAAATTTCTTTACTCATTGACCAAACAGCTCTTAGTTGAAACCTGAACTCTGCCTCCCAAACCAGGAAAACTCTAACCTGTATGCGGTATTAGCCGTGCCCTCTTATTTTCTGTATTTTGATATTTGGGGCCTTGCTGGCCCTGGAGGAACTGCCTTTCCCAGGGATGGCGGGTTCCTGGAGAGAGAAAATGACACCTGTCAGAGTGTCATCAGAGACAAACACCACCCAGAGCCCATCCCCCACTTCTTTCTCAGGGCTCTTAAACTCAAAGTCACTACTCCCTTGTCCTAATTGCCCCAAGACAAATACCAAACAACTCCTATGCCCTGGAGTCTGCAGAAATTAATTCAGGTAAGTCAACCCTACACGTGAGTTCCCTGCCTCACTCTTCCTAGAGAAACCACAATTGTTGGGTGCGTGGGAGACCTTGCCTTTTGGTTTTATTTCCCTCATCGGGTTTCTCCCCGCTGAGGTTAAGTTTCTGTCTCTTGAGAAGAACATCACGTAATCCCTTACCCGCCCCCCTACTCTTGAAGGGCCAAGCCGAAGGGCGCCAAAATCAAAAGTTTTCTGGACCAATCCCCAGCGGACACAGTGTTTGGTCAACCGATCCTGAGTCACCCTGCCAATCAGCACGTACCACGTCTGGAAAGCAACCCTTCTTAAGCTGAAGCTTGCGGGCTCACTTGGCTGCTGCTCTCTGCCTCTCCTTTATTTCCCCTTCAGGCAGCCCCCCAATAAAATCTCCTGGTTCAATTCCCATCCCAGGTGAGTCACTCGCCTTTCAACAATAAGGTCTCTTGCTCACATTTCCCCCTCACTCCCTCTGCCTCCTGACCCTCACTGGTGCTCCCCGCTGTGGTCCTACAAAGTGTGGCAAGCCCCCTCCTCTTGGGATCTGTGAGTGAGAAACTACCCTCCCAATGGCAGTCATCTGCTCATCTGTTGGCCTCACCACACCTGAATAATAATAATGACTTCATTTTAAAACAAGGGTAAACAGTTTTTTAAAAGTGACAGTTGGGAGATTAATTTTCCAAACTCTATAAGAGGAAAGAACTGTGGAGGAATGAGGTCTTGGACAGGCATTGATGTGTCCACGTATCTTTGTGTGTGAAGCACTGTGTACACATTTCCCCCAGTCAACCCTCCCTCCTCCTCTCGGTAATATCAAATACAGAGATCAATGCGTGTGATTAAAAGGGCCTGGAAGAATATACTCTGGGCTCCTGTAGACTTGGGTTTGGAATCAGACTGTCTTGTATACAAGCTCAAGACTTAGTGCCCATTGAGGCTTGTCTCTGAATTTCAGTTTCTCTGTTGAAAAATGAGGCATTACCATCAACCTCACATGGGTATAGAAAATTCAGTGAGATAACATTTGTGAAAGTGCTTCCACTGGTTAGTTTTCTAAATGGGCAGTATCAGGTATTATCTCGCCACAGCCACGCAATACTACAGGTGGCCAGAATTAACCTCCTTGGGTAAAAGGGGAGCTCAGTGGTAGAGTGCTTGCAAAAAAAAAAAAAAAGAAAGAAAAACAAATTTTTTCCTCCAGAGATGAGAAAACACAGGCTCAAATGATTAGAAACAAGCACAATGAGAGACAAAAATTACAGGCAGGAGGCTGAACACAAGGCTTCTGCGCCCCCCTCTGGTCACACTCGGTACTGCTCCAGGTCCCTTCTGGCTGAGCTTTACAGCTCTCTAGGAGAGTAAGGTTGAGCAAGTAATTTTATTTCAAATATTTTCAGAAGAGTCTGGTTTTCCAAAAAAAAAAAAAAAAGCTCCAGATCCGGAGATGGGGATAAGGAAAAGAGGTGGGTGTGGGCTGAGGCTGTAAAGGAGCAGCAAGAACAGATCAGTGTGATGGAACTCTTCCACACCTGGACTGCATGATGGTCTTGCAAATCTATACCTGTGGTCAGATTCCACAGACCTAAGCGCCCAGAGGCAAGCAAGTGTGTATAAAACTGGCAAGATCTGAGTAAGGTCAGTGAATTAGAGTAATGTCAGTCTCCAGCTTGCCATATTGTATTATAGTTATGCAAGATGTTATCACTGGGGGAAACCGGGTAAAGGGTATACAGTGTCCGTTTTATTTCTTACAATTCCATGTGAATCTATGATTATCTTAAATTAAAAATTAAATAAAATCTCATAAGAAGAAATCCAAGGAGGTCAACTTTTCAATTGAGATAGGAAAGGTAAAGTGGGGAGATATCCTTTAGGCAAAATGTCTCCATAGCTCAAGTGAGGTAGGAATGCTCTTCACCCCAACCTGCTGCCTCTACCTGGCTGAGTGGGATCCAACCTAGAGAGCAAGGCATTCAGTAGGAGGGGCTCCAACCACCTTATGCTCCCTCCCACAAGGGTCCAGGGACCAGTCTAGTGCCTCTGTCCCACACACCTCTATAGATTCCCAGGGAATCCCCAGGGCAGAGGGAAGGGAATTAGCCTCGGAGGCCTTCCTCCCACCTTCCCTGAAGGTTGGCTTGGGACCAAGTCACATGTCACAGAAGCCACTGACTTAATACAATTATAAAGCTTGGGATTATGCCAAAATACTGGGCAATAAGGCTGTGGTGCTCTGTGCTAGGGGCTTATTGTGGGCTGCGCTACTTTTCCTATGGGACATTGTTCTCTTTTGTGCCAGGTGCCTCATTCCTAAAATGAGGATCCCATTCTCTGTCTTCCCATTGTGTTCATGGGAGAATATCACATTCCTTTCCACTTCTTTCTCTTTCCCGCAGTTAGAAAGGTTAGAAGGACACAGACCAGCTGTAGTCACCAGGGCCTGACTGGCTCAGGACACACCACAGCCAGACACCCTATTCCAGCTGGCTCTGGATAAAACCAAGCTAGGTGGCACATGTCAGTGCCTTATGGCATGGAGAGCTTCTCAAAACCCTTGGGGAAAACAAGAAAAAATAAATTGAATGAATGAAACAAGAAAAACTTCTGAAATGAAACTTCAGAAATTTCCCCTCTCATCCCCAGGTTAACGAGGGAGCTCTCTGTTATCCTTTGCTTTTCAAATGCTCTCTTGAAAGCCTTCAGGTACTAGGGTATTGAAGGGTGAAAACAGTTTAATAATAATAACCCCCCCCCCCGTGTTTGTAAAGGTCTTTATGGCATGAGGATCTTCTAAAATCCCTTGGGGAAGATGAGAAAAAAAAAGAATTATTTTCTTCATTTTATGCATGTGAAAATTAGTCTATGTGAAGTTAAGAGACTTGCCATAAGTCCACAGAGTTAGTTAATGGAAAATCCCAACTCAAACTCACACTGAATTCCTGACTTACTAATTTTCACTTAATGTCTCCTCATCCACACACTGTATAATTCCAACTACTGTAAAAAAAAAAAAATGGGCCCCAAATGTATAATAGATCAAACTGGTAGAAATTTTTATCTTGCTCCATGCAAACAGGGCTACATGGACCATAGTTCTGTGAGGTTGCTCTCCTCCATACAGCCATTCAGAGAACCAGGTGACCGAAGCTTAGCTACCTTCAGCCAGACAGAAAGAGAAATATCATAGATGAGTGGATGTGGGAGATATTATAGGAGAAGCCTGCTATGTTCTGAATGTCTGTGTTCCCACAAATTGCGTATGTCGAGATCATAATCCCCAAGGGGATGGTATTATAGGCGTGGGGTCTTTGTGAAGTGTCTAAATCTTAAAGGTAGAACCTCATAAATGAGATTAGTATCCTTATCAAAAAAACTCTAGAATGATCCCTCATCCTTTCTGCCATGTAAAAAGACACAGCAAAAATACATCCTTTATGACCCAGGAAATGGGCCTTTAAAAGACACTGAATCTGCTGGTGCCTTGATCTTCCCAATCTCAACAACCTTGAGAAATAAATCATGTTAAATTTATTCTGAGATTTGACTTTTCCCAGACAATTTCCATTTTAACAACAACAAAAATAAAATTGGAAACCTGAAGCCAAAAAATATTTCAGTGGCATTCCAGCTGTCATTTATTCACCTGGCAGCACACATGAGGAGCAGTGGGCCTTGGCTGCTCTGAAACCTCAGTGCAGAAAGCTTCTGCCAAGACACAGAGCCATGTCTGTCTCCCCAGGCACTGGAACACACAGAGAGACAACTGTGAAGGAGGCCAGAACGGAGCCAAGCTCGAGCATGGTCCTAGCCCTGACTGTGCCCCTAAAATTTCTAAGGGAAGAAAATATTGGCTTAAACCTGCAATTCACTTCTCATCTGATGCAATGAAAGGAATAACCCAAACCCCAGGGTAAGGAAGGAAGGCTTGTGGCTCCTGTTGGATGACAGTTCTTCACAGGCTTCAACTGTGACGTGTGCTTTGGATCCAAGAAAGAAGATGTTGCCAACCACTGCCCTTAGTAAGATGTGCCGACCAAACATCCAGCAAGGGCTGGCTTGGCACATGTGACGGATGGATCCCTTTCCCAAAAGTTCACAAGAAGGGATTGACTGAGGTCCCTTCTTTGGAGTCACATCTGGGACTGGATGGTGTGATTCATAAATAATCAAGAAGCATTGCTCTCCAACAGACCAAGTATGATCAGGGGGTCTTCTCCACGTTCCTTTGCCCCTTTTCCCCTTCTTCATGCCCTCATCCCCAATAGTTTTCTTTTATAGACTTATTTTTCACCACAAGGGGGAAAAATGAGTATGCTGAAAAGGTAAACCTAATATTTTCTATTGACTCACAAAGCAATGAAAAGTTCACTGAAGACCATCTGTACTTTGGGGGGTAGGCAGTACCCAAACCAAATGCCTCATCAAGGGCTCTCTGCCTTAATATCCATCTCCCTGCATCCCAGGAAGATTTCTGTCAAAGATGATGTTGCTACTTTCCACTGTGAACCATTGACCCATTGAAAAATCAATGGAGAGCCACAAACGAATAAAAAGCAACCTAGTTTTTTATTTTCCTTAGAGAGATATAAAGTATTCAACTCGCCTGCTTCCTAAATTATAGATAAGGAGGCCACAGAAAAATTCAATAAAATTATAACAGGAAAAAGAAGAGAGACTTGTAAGACTTAGAGAAAGGCAGAGTTATTTCTTTTTAATACTTGCTTTCAAAGCTAATCAGCTTACTAAGTTTTTGACCTTTAGGTCAACCTTAACATTTTAGCACAGCAGTTGTAAATTAGAGGGGGCACATCTGTAGAAAGTAGCCAAAAAATGAGGATTTCTGGACCTCCCACAAGATGTTGAGTCGCTAAAGATCTTATGAATGTTTTCTAAAAATTCCGTAGGTGATTTCATCCTGGTTCGGAACCTCAGTTTTAGTGAACCTTCTCAGCAAGGCAGCCCTCCCAGTCCACAGAGGGATACAGAATTCTGCTTCCCTGCCCTCGTTCACATGCTTAGCCGTGTGACTTGATCTGGTCAATGAACTAGGGGCAAAGTAATGTGAAAAAGAGCCGGTTCTGCCCAAAGTGGATCAGCTTCTGCCCTCCTCTGCCATGGTCAATCTGCCCCAGAGAGAGGATGTTCCAATCTCCTGTATCCCACAGTGAAGAGGACAAAAGATGTGGCCAATCCACAATGGACATGTGATCAAAAGAAAGCCTTTAGGACTGGAGTTGTGGCTCAGTGGTAGAGCACTTGCCTAGCCCATGTGGGCACTGGATTCAATTCTCAGCCCCACATTAAAAAATAAAAAATAAAGATATCATGTCCATGTACAGCTAAAAATATTTTTAAAAAACCAGAAAGCCTTTATTTTTGTAGCCACTGATGGTTAATTATGGTTACTTTCGATGTCCACTTGACCAGATTAATGGATAGCTGGCAAAGCATTACCTCTAGGTATGTCTGTGAGGATGTTTTCAGAAGAGACTGACATTTGAATCAGTGGATTGCACAAGGAAAACCTGAGCTCACCATTATGGGCACGCACCATCCCATTGGCTCAGGACACTTTGTCCTACCCTGGATATCAGAACACTGGGTTCACCAGCCTGTAGATTACAGGATTTGTGCCGGTGAAGCTTCGAGTTCTGAGGCCTTTAGACTTGGACTGAGCCACTCCACCTTCCTGGTCTTCCTGCATGTGAAATTTAGCCTCCATAACAGACTGAGCCAAGCCCCCTAGGGAGTCCCTGTCAGGTTGGGGACTATCCATATCTGTATATCTATATCTGTCCTATGGACTCTGTTCTTCTGGAGAATTCCAGCTAATACCAGTATCATTTGGGACTAGAGCCTAATCTAGTCTATCCTGACTGATATACTACCCTGGAAAATGAGATTAATGCTCTGTCTTTCCATAGCCGGAGATCCCTGCCTATGCTTTAAGTGAAAGGAGAAAAGGCTTATGCAATGCTGAACGGCCCACCTGGTGAGTTGCATAAAGCATCTTTTCAGTTTTTTAACATAATAAGGAGGAAAGTATTATCCTCATTTTACAAAGGAGAGCCCTGACTCAGAGAATTTAAGGAATTTCCCCAAGATTAGCAGTAAATGATTGATCTTGGTTTTAAGCACATGTCCAAATTCTCCACCACAGGAAGTTATTCCACATATACATACTTAAATTATTTGGCCTTTTATTTATTTACTTTTCTGCTCTAACAGGGTTTCTGTTTAGGATACTGGGGCAATAGGGTGGGGGGAATCTTAACAGGAAAGAGAGCAGGAGCAAAGCCCTCCTCATGCTCTCTCCCAGAGCAGGCTGACTGCCCCAGGAAGTGGAAAGGGAGACTGCTTCTGACTCCATGGGACATGCTCATCCTAGGGTGCCTGTGACCTGGCCTCAGCCTGTCTTTGAAACAGAGATCTGTTGGGAGCATGTCTTGCATGCTCCCAAAGAAAATGCTGATAATTAAGCAAAAATGAAATCATTAATGCAAATTGCATTAAAATGTAATCTAGCTTATTCTGAGAGAGGGAGGGTGCTAGTAACTGATTACAAAACATATCCAAAGAGCTTTGATTTCTTGCTTAAGGAGTTACATATTTATAAACCCTTTAAAAATAAATTGTCATGCAAGCATCATGCTGTGTTCCGAATCTCCGTTGTTCCCAAAATAAACATGGGAGTCCAGCCCAGGGAAAGCTACAAAGGGCCCCCCAGGAGCAAAGTCTTGCTCATGCTCAGGCCCAAAGCAGGCCAGGGACACACAGCCACCCTCACCACTCTGCAGTCCTGTTTATCTTGTCCACTTGCCAAGCCCTGGGCTGTGGACAAGAGTGAGAACACACTCATAAGACTGTGACGCCCTACCCGGAGCATGACATGACCCTACGAGCAAAAGGCCACACAGTTCCAGAGATAACACTGTGCGCACACGCACACACACACATACACACACTGCACATAAAATGTGAGATTCTAACACATCAATATTCAATATCTGTATTGCTTTCTCAGAGCAAGAGTTACACCAGGAGTTCTGTCATATTACAAAGCAGGGGACAGTGACCTGTCAGACACCCCACCCTCCTCCCACACCACTGGCACAGCCCACAGACCTGTAAAGCAGGTAATGTGTTCTTGACCCAGCTTCCCTCCTCCCTCTGAACTCATTCCCTCTTTCCTTACACAACCCCTTTTCACTTCTGGAATTTAATCACATCCTCTACTAATCTGATCAACACAACCTCCAAGGATCTGATCTCATTCATAAACATCATGACATGAAAGAATTTGCCACAAGGCCCCTCTCTCTGAGAACAGTCCCACAAACCATTTCAGAAGCAGATCTCCTTGGGGGATTTCAGGCATCAGCCAGAAGGTGAGGAAGGAGTTAGGGAAGATCCGGGACTTCTCTCTGGCAGCCCCTGCTTACCATTAGAGAGAGCTCTCCTGGAGACTTCCACGGCTCTATCTCTAGTCACCCTAACCTCCACCACAGTAAGGCTCGGGTCCCGATGCCAACAGTGCTTTGCCTTGGTCCTGGGGAGGCTGCAGGATAGGCAGCCATGTGCTTAATGCTCCTCTGAGCTGCAGATGAGCCCTGCTAGTATTGCCTCTGCAAGTGCCTCGCTGTCTCGGCCTCTTTACTCCATTGCTCTGAGTGTGCCTTCATCTTTATTTCTCTAACCACTATCTGAAAGTTTTCTCTACAGTCCAGGACCAAGAGCACCTCCTGTACAAATGTTCTCTGGTTACCCTCGCCTCTCTGTGACTTCCCTCCTTTTAAGTGACCCTTTCACACTGCCCTTCTGGGTTCAGCATCTCATCATGCAGCATCTAGTGCTATTTAGGTTATTTTCCATTGCAATACCAGACTTCCTGGACAGGACACAGAGGTGTTTGCTGTCTTGTGAGAAATATCTTCTCCCCATTGTAAGGTCATTCTACTTCTCCCTCTGGTTAGATTGTGGCTAAACTGCCCTTAGCATTGGACATGGGCCCCCAAATTTGGCTCATCGGTGAAATTATCCTCTTCCCCCAGTGAGTGTCTCTGAAATTAAAAGCCCCCCAAGATAAGATGATTTCTGGAGCCATTGTCTAAGACGTTTTGTGAATCATAACAACAGCATAGCCCTGGAACTATCAGCAGAGGTGATACTAACATATGCAAAAGACAAGTTAGACAAGGAGAGCTGAGAGATGGGAAGGGAGAGATTCTATTGCTCAGTACTCCCGGATCCAGTCACCTGAAGCTAAATACACTTCCTTTGAAATTACCATTTACATGAATCCATCCCTTTCCTCTTCTCAAAATTAATCTCAGTTGACTTTCTATCACTTGCAGCAATAGGAATCAGAACAAACACACCTTTCCAATCTAATTATGAACTCCAGTTAGAGGTCTGTGTCATGATTTTTGTATCATCATGTTGGAAGATGAAGAGGAAACAACCCTACACTGGCTACCGAACATAAGGGAATAATCAGAATTAGTGGCTTGGTTTCTGAATGGCAAGATAAATGTGCCCGACCTTCATAGTAAGTCAGGTGAAGACACTCTGGTAAGGCAAGAGGCCTAAAGAAGAAGTCAACTTCTTCACATAATGATGCACAGTATTTCAAAAGTGCAAAGTTACGTACATGCTAACTCCAGAACTCTCCTTGATGTGTATTAGACTGGGTGTCTTTTAGAACTCTCACTTTGGAAAATGTATCATTGCCTCCTAGATAAACAATGAAAAAATGGTCTCATTGGTGGGACAGAACCCATTATTCTTAGTCTGTCACAGCTAAGCTTGTATTAATAACTGGCTGGAGTCAGAAGCTTCTAATGTACAAGGAAAGGAGGGACCAAGGATCCCACATCTTCTAGAGGTGGGGTAGGAGGGATTCCAGGCTTTGGAAACAGAGGATGGAGAGATCCAGACCTATGAATTTAAAGAGAAGATACTTGAAAATGAGGGAGAAACAGAGACAGGAGAAGGGGAAACCTTCCTCCAAAGGCCTAAGCTTGAGTGCCCTTTGAAGTACAGTGTAGAGTAATCCTGCTGATGAAATTTCCCAAGTCTAACATTACAATCCTCAGGGTCTCTAAGCCTATGATCCTTGGTACCTTCCCACAATCCAGAGCCCTCAATCTGGAGAAGTCTGGTGAGGCTGAAAAAGGATCCTCATCTCATCATCTTGGATTGCTTAGGAACTGGAAGAATTCTTCAAAGTACAAAATGCAAAAAATAAAAAAAAAAATTTAAAATCACATTTGCAGATTGCCTACTAGGGTTAGCAAAGACCACCCTTTAAAGGAAAGCGAAAGCACAGTGCTGTGGCCAGGTCACGGGCTCCAGTTGCTGAGTACAGAGCAAATCTGCAATGACCACAGGTTCCTCCCACTCACACCAACACAGGGCCGGTCAGAGCGGCAGCCTCTTATCTTTATGGGCAATAATTGTCAGAAATTCAGTTCCCTCAAAGTGACATTGCTGAGTCATATGGGATCTTCTCTAAAGACTACTATAATGTGTTTACTGAAGGAGAAAACACACACCCACAGCATACCAAAAGCAGGCCCAATCATTTGGAAAGGAAAGAGTAAGAGGAATTTTTTTTTTGTTGTTTCAAATACAGCATATGAAGAATCTATTTTTCATGTCCTTTAAAGCACTGTCTTTTTTCTTTTCCCTCCCTCGGGAGAAAATCGACTGAAAGTCACATTTTCATAACTGGGTAGAAGTAAGCTCTCTAGAAACAACAAAATTCATTTTTTTTTTTAGATAATTCTCACACCGCAATAGTAAAATTGACAGGGAATTCAGGAAAATGACAGCCTGCCCAGAAATTGTATCTGGCCAAACCAGAAAAATGGAACATTCAAAAGTTCCAACTTGGAAGCTACACTTTCAATGTGCTCAATTTTCAATGAATTTTATAGAAAAAAAATGGGAAGCACCCTGAACTACAAGTGAAAAGACTAAAAATTTAGCTTATCTCTGCCAATAATAACCTTTGTGACCTTGGAAAAAACTATTCACTATCCCCAGAAATCAGATGTGATCATCTCCAGAGCCTTCTAAACCTAAATTTCTAATAGGTGGAAACTGAGTTAGGTGACAGAAAAAAGTCTCAAACTTAAAGAAATGATGAATCTGACAGTAATTGTTTGTTAATGACCAAAATTCATTGGCAATAACTTTATTGAGACCAAAATTAAATCTACTATTTAATGAGCATTTGTTATAGGCCAAGTCTACATGAATCATCTCTAAGCATCAACCTTATAAGGTAACACTATTATCCCTAGTTTGCAGATTTGGGAATTGAAGACCATAGAATTTAAGTAAATTGCCCAAAACTTACATAATTATAAACTGTCAGAACCAGGATTCAAACACATGTCAAATTCAAATTTTTTTGTCTCTCTTTTTACACTAACTAGCTGCCAACCTTATTACTCGTATAAAAATTTGAGCAAAGAAGAGAAGGAAACTTCTGAGTCTGTGTTGTAAAATTTTGAGAACTATGTTAATGACATAACAGAGATAGACAGCTGATCAACAGAACGTGTGCCCAGCATCTGTGTGAGATTGTGGCTGGAATGGTAGACAACAGCCAGCCACCACGTTTTTTAGCAATCCTATGTGTGTCCAGAAAAGGCCAAAAATTCTTTCTCTCCCAAAAGATTATGAAGGAAATAACAATTTTTCATTTTCAGATCAATGGCTTTGGAGAAGTGCATGGAACTTTTACACACCCTCAGTAACCCACAGCAAAGAACTTCAAGGCCACAGAGGATGTCAGCCGTGGTAGGAACCTGGATCCCTGAATCACTGTGTGGAGAGCAGCCTGCTGTCCAGGAACACTTATATAGACTATTACCTTTGTGAGCAAAGAGCACTTATTATGTGAGATGCAAACACTCCAAGGTTTGCTCTACCTTCTAGCATTTCCCTGATAGGGGATCAGATGAACTTTGTAGTAATTCTCTTATCTCCTTACCCCTACATTCCTCTAACATAGTATTTCTCGATCTGAGTGTTGGGGAGAGACGAAGGAGTTGGGATAAAATAATGAGAATGCCTTATAGGGCAGAGGAAGTGTGTATTAAAAAGGAGAATCAGCCCATCACAAACACATCCCATCTTGATCATTGTGTCTTGGTAGCTGTAGCTATAGCTGCCATCCCAACACCCCAACTACGTGTAGCAGTTAGGACCATTTGAAGACAACCACACCTTTTGGCTCAATCCTGCCAATCTTTTAAATCAGTCTAATCCTCTACAAGGAAATATAAGAAGAACCAGTCCAGCAATGTAGTGATTGAACATTAGATCAGCCCAGTTACTTATTAGTTCTTTGGGGAATTTATAACAAATGACCACAAAATGGATGGCTTAAAAAAAAAGTAAACCTTCACAGTTCTGAGGGCAGAAGTCTGACATCAACATGGTTGGCCCTTCTGGGTCTTCTCAGAGATCATTTGCTCAGTGCCTCACTCCTGGCTCTTGGCAGCTCCAGCAAGCCTGGGCATCCCTTGGCTAGTAGGCACATGACTCCAATCTGCTCCCATGGCCTTCTTCCCTAAGTGTCTGTCCAGATTCCTTTCTTTACAAAGATATCCAGCCGTCTTATTGGATTTAGGGACCACCCTAATCACATATAATCTTGTTTAACTTAATTACATTTGTAAAGACTCTATCTCCAAATAAGGTCATATTCACAGGGTCCAGGGTTAAGACTTCAACATAAACTTTAAAGGGGTCCAATGTATAACTGGCCTCCTATATATAACCTAATTTTATAAAACTAAGCCTTGTGTTTAGTCTTGATAGAAGATTCAGATCTCATCCTCTCATGCAGAGGCTCCAGCACAGCCTTTCTCTTATATACTTACTGGAACTTGAGTCTTGCCTCCAGAATGCTGTCAGAGAGACCCTTCCTGCCTATCCCTGACCACCCCCCCACTTCCCAATGCCGACTGTCTATGTCTCCAGGGTCCAGTCTGTTGCTTAATGCACTGTCACTCCTCATTCACCTACCCCTGCACTGTGCCATCACTAATGGACTTCTGATCCTGTCAGTTTGATAAACTGGCCCTATAACCACTCAGAGATCAGATCTAGAAAATTTACTTCTGATCTCAAGGAGGAAGTCAGGAGGATACACATGAGATACTAGACCCAGCAGACAAAGTTCCTCTAGGAAAGCCCAGAACCTGCTACTGGAGTGGAAAATACACCTATGTACCAAAGAGTCTGCGCTGAGTATGGTGCATGGAACTGGTGAACACAGCTACACATCCCCTCAGGGTCTAGAGCCAGCACTGGACATGCAGTCGCCAGAGGCCAAAGCAGACTGTGGTAAGAAATCCAAGATGACCAGGCCAGCTTTGGGAGAAGGCAGGGATCCATCTGTTCAGGTCTGGAGTTGGGCCGGGAGTCCTTTAAGGGCAACGTAAGCAAGGATCCAGATCTTCATGGTTAATCGCATCCTGGGGGGAATCTGATATGAGGCCAGCCTTCTGCTCAACTTCTCATGTTCTTATTGTTGGGGCAGAAGCACATGCCAAGGGATGGGCAGCTCTGAGCCCACGGGAGAGGACATGTAGTGGATTAGAGTTAACATAGAAGCACTTCCACCTCCTTATTTGACAAATGAAGGATCAAGCGCCATTTGTCAGCATAACCCAGTGAGAAAGACAATGTAAGGCTTGCAGTCTCTTCCCTGCCCCAGCGTTGAAGGGGAACCAGGCACAGATGGACTCAGAGCGTCCCAGTTTGGTCTCAGTTTGGAACACCGAGGCCCAAATGCTAAGAATGAGAGGAGCTAACCATTCCCCATTTCTTACTAGCAGGCAGCTTCACCTGGGCTTCTACCTGGTTTGGGTGGGATCAGATTCCCTCTCTAGACTGTGTAGAAAAGGGTTTGGGAGCAACAGCAGGGCTAAGAAAAGGGAAGACAATCCCTCAGCCCAGGGACCCCTGCTTTCCAAGAGGGACTCATAGCAAAAGACTCCCCCAAACCCCACACGGGGGCAAAGGGCGGCACTGGGGGCTGCACCGTAATCACACTCCACTCATTAGCCAGTCCAACCTGGAGGACAATCGGAGCCAAGGAATTTTGTCGTGTGTGGCTGGTGCTGTTTAATCAATCAGCAGGACAAGTTTGTTAGATTCTCCATCCCAGCAGGAACTGAGCTGCGTGCCAAACCCTGCCTGTGAGGAAGGAGAAAGAGAACAGGAGGAAGCAAAACCCAGCAGGCTGTGTCTGTGTCGGTGACAGGAAGGGGACCCCGTGGAACTGAGGGCTGCTTTTCAGAGGGAGGAAGGAGGAGCTGGGCCAAGTCCCACCTGAAGTCATTGAGATGACCTGCCACCTGCTCCTGTAAGCAATGTGATCTGCAGGCTGGACCTCGCAGGAGGTGGAGGTGACATGTCTAAAGAAGGGCTTCTTTATGCACCCTGTCCTCCTGCTCCACACTGCCAGGCCCTCTCGCTAGGCTGCCGAGTCCCCACCCACCTCAGCATGGCCAAGGGCTTTTGTGTTCAATGATCTTCAGTTTCCAGGGGGCGGGGTTTCACATGGGTCCCCCTTCCTCCCCGCTAACTGATTTCATTTTTAACAAGCTTCAGTCCCAGAGGCTTTGTGAAGCCAGCTATCAGGGTAAGGGAATACACTAAAAGGAACCTTACCATTGAGTCTGGCCTCATCATTTTTCAAAAGAGAAAATTTGGGTACCATGATAACGTCCAGTGTTAAATGTATTATATGGACCAGACAAACTATGCTGTATAATAAAATGTTAAAGTCCATGACTTTTAAAACATTGAGTAGAGATGTGACCACTGGAGGGAGAGGAAGATGGCGGCGAGGGGAGTGCATTGCCCCCGTGTGCTGCTTCACTGTGTGGGAGTATGACAAGTCAGGACGGCTAAAGGCTATCTTGTTAGGAATTTCCAGCAATAGTGGGGTGCTCCGGAACCTGGAGGAAGGATTTCCATCGCACGAGGATCGGCTACGGGGACTCAAACGCGAGAGGTTTGTCGCACGGAGGGTAACACTGCTTATTCAGCAAATCGCCCCGCGGCTAGAGTCTGCAGCACGCGCTGGGATAGAGACGCAGGGTTACAGCGCTGCAGTTTCTGCCAGCCGCGCAAGCACCATACTCAGGGCTGAATTCTGGGTTCGAGACGGGGGAAGGAAGCGGTCCATCTCAGTTCTCCACACCGGTCAGAACACAGAGGAGGCCAGCAGCCACCATGTTGGTAAACTGACGTCACCTTCCCTGTTTTCGACTGACCACAGCTCATTCAGCCATAGAACAGGTAATTTCAGGCTGCAATTCGCCTGCGGCTTGCAGACAGATTGCTAGGGTTCAGCGCCTGGGGGCTTCTTAGAATCTGATCTTATCGGAGCGAACACCGAGCGCGGGGTGGCCGAGTTCCGGCTCCCGGAACCGTCCCGGAACAGCCCTGGCTCAGGGCTGCGGAGGCTGCTTCTTGGACCCTGCTACTATCAGAGCATACACCAAGCACTAAGCGGCCGAATTCCGGCTCCCGGAACGGAGCCCGCGGGGACTGCTTCTTGGAGCTTACACTTATAGGAGCTTACACAGAGCACGGAGCAGCCGAGTTCCGGCTCCCGGAACTTCCCTGGACCGGGGCTAGGAGCCCGCGGAAACTGCGTCTCGGTCCGGGTCCTGCTGAGGGCCGGTCAGGACTTACCCGTTGCTTTGGTTGCCCGGCAAGGGGAACGAAATGCTGCCATTCGCATAGGATACCAACATGGCAGAGATCTGATGTCAGCAGAAAGCGGCGGAGGAGAGATCTTCATCAATACCAGCGGTGACATAAGCAGTTGGTCTCCTGGTAGGGGGGGTGAGGCACAGTCACCCGAGTCTCCTCAATTTGTCCTCGAGCCAGAGGGGAGGAGCCGGGCCGCCGCCAGCGCCCGGAGCAGGCCCAGCGGCTCGCCAGCGTGGTGACCGAGTGACCCCAATTGGAGAGGGGACGGAGTGGAGCCGCCACCCGCACCCGCAAGGTGGGCAGACCCGCAACCCAGTGGTACATGGGCGTGGTAGGAGGGGCAGGGCAGAGCCGCCCTTCGCGCTTGCAAGGTAAACAGACCTGTGACAACCTGGCGGGTCAGGCCCAGTGGCCTGCCAGTGTGGTACACACGTCACCCCAACTGGAGTAGGGGCAGAGCAGATCCTTCTCCCATGCCCGGATCAGGCCCTGCCGGTGTGGTGGTCACGTGACCCCAATTGGAGTGGGGGCGGAGCGGAACCGCCACCCGTGCCCGCAGGGTGAGCAGACCAGTGATCAACCTGCAGATCAGGCCCAGGGGTCCGCAGGTGTGGTAGGAGGGGCAGGGCAGATCCGCCGCCCCCGCCTCCAAGGTAGGCAGACTTACAACAGACCGGCGGATCAGGCCCAGGAGCCTGCCGGCGTGGTACAAACACCACCCTAATTGGAGTAGTGACAGAGCAGAGTCGCCTCCCGTGCCAGGAACAGGCCCAGCGTCCTGCAGGCGGGGTAGTCACGACACCCCAATTGGAGGAGGGGCAGAGCAGAGCCTCCACCTGTGCCCGAAAGGTGGGCAGATCTGCGACCGACCAGCGGGACAGGCCCAGTGGCCTGCCGGTACGACAGACACGTCACCCCATTTGGAGTAGGGGCAGAGTAGAGCCGCCGCCCGGCCTGCAGGGTAGGCAAACCTGCAACCGACCGGCGGATCAGGCCCGGTGGCCTGCCGGCATGGTACACTCGTCACCCCAATTGGAGTAGGGGCAGAACAGAGCCGCCGCCAGCTCCCAGAACAGGCCCAGTGACCTGCCGGCGTGGTAGCCACGACACCCCAATTGGAATAAGGAGAGAGCAGAGCCGCCGCCCGCACCTGCAGGAAAGATACGCAAGCAGTATGAAAAGACAAGGAAAGAAAGGACCACAAGCAATGCAGGTCAACGCAACTTTAGAAGAGGTAACAGCTGCAGCAGATGGAATGTCAGATAAAGAATTCAGGATATACATGCTTCAGATGATCTGGAGTATCAAGGAAGACATTAAACAGCAAAATCAGACAATGAAAGATCACTTCGACAACGAATTACGCAAACAAATCCAGGAAGCAAAGGATCAACTATACAGGGAGATAGAGGTTATAAAAAACAAGCAATCAGAAATCCTAGAAATGCAGGAAGCAATAAACCAACTTAAAAACTCATTGGAGAATACTACCAGCAGAGTAGAACACTTAGAAGATAGAACATCAGACAATGAAGACAAAGTATTTCAACTTGAAAAGAACATAGACAGCTCAGCAAGACTGTTAAGAAACCATGAGCAGAACATCCAAGAAATATGGGATAACATTAAGAGACCAAACTTAAGAGTCATTGGGATACAGGAAGGTACAGAGCTCCAAATCAAAGGAATGAGCAGTCTATTCAATGAAATAATACAAGAAAACTTCCCAGACTTGAAGAATGAGACAGAATCCCAAATCCTAGAAGCCTACAGGACGCCGAATGTGCAAAATCATAAGAGATCCACACCTAGACACATTACAATGAAGATGCCCAACATACAGAATAAGGAGAGAATTTTAAAAGCTACAAGAGAAAGGAAGCAGGTTACATTTAGGGGTAAGCCAATCAGGATAACAGCTGATCTTTCAACACAGACTCTGAAAGCTAGAAGATCCTGGAATAACATATTTCAAACACTGAAAGAAAATGGGTTCCAACCAAGAATTGCGTATCCAGCGAAATTAAGCTTCAGGATGGAGGATGAAATTAAAACCTTCCACGACAAACAAAAGTTTAAAGAATTCGCAGCTAGAAAACCATCTCTTCAAAACATCCTCGCCAAAGCATTACAGGAAGAGGAAATGGAAAATAACAATGAAAACCAACAGTGGGAGGTAGGACAGTAAGGGGGGGGGGAAATAATCAAAGAGGAAAACAAACCATGTTTAGTAAGAGAAATAAACAAATATGGCTGGATGAACAACCCATATCTCAATAATAACCCTAAATGTTAATGGCTTAAACTCACCAATTAAGAGACACAGGCTAGTAGAATGGATCACAAAACAAGACCCAACAATATGCTGCCTACAGGAGACGCATTTGATAGGAAAAGACATACATAGGCTGAAGGTGAAAGGTTGGGAAAAATCATATCACTCATATGGACTTCGGAAACAAGCAGGCGTGTCCATACTCATATCAAATAAAATAGATTTCAAGCCAAAGTTAATCAAAAGGGATAAAGAGGGACACTACATACTGCTTAAGGGAACCATACACCAACAAGACATAACAATCATAAATATTTATGCCCCAAACAATGGTGCAGCTATGTTCGTCAAACAAACTCTTCTCAAGTTCAAGAGTCTAATAGACCACCACACCATAATCATGGGAGACTTCAACACACCTCTCTCGCCACTGGACAGATCTTCCAAACAAAAGTTGAATAAGGAAACTATAGAACTCAATAACACTATTAATAACCTAGACCTAATTGACATATATAGAGTATACCACCCAACATCAAGCAGTTACACTTTTTTCTCAGCAGCACATGGATCCTTCTCAAAAATAGATCATATATTATGTCACAGGGCAACTCTTAGACAATATAAAGGAGTAGAGATAATACCATGCATCTTATCTGATCATAATGGAATGAAACTGAAAATCAACGATAAAAGAAGAAAGGAAAAAGCATACATCACTTGGAGAATGAACAACAGGTTACTGAATGATCAATGGGTTATAGAAGACATCAAGAAGGAAATTAAAAAATTCTTAGAGATAAATGAAAACACAGACACAACATATCGGAATCTATGGGACACATTGAAAGCAGTTCTAAGAGGAAAATTCATTGCTTGGAGTTCATTCCTTAAAAAAAGAAAAAAACCAACAAATAAATGATCTCATACTTCATCTCAAAATCCTAGAAAAAGAAGAGCAAAACAACAGTAAAAGAAGTAGAAGGCAAGAAATAATTAAAATCAGAGCTGAAATTAATGAAATCGAAACAAAAGAAACAATTGAAAAAATTGACAAAACTAAAAGTTGGTTCTTTGAAAAAATAAACAAAATCGACAGACCCTTAGCGATGCTAGCAAAGAGAAGAAGAGAGAGAACTCAAATTACTAGCATACGGGATGAAAAAGGCAATATCACAACAGACACTTCAGAAATACAGAAGATAATCAAAAACTATTTTGAATCCTTATACTCCAATAAATTAGAAGATAGTGAAGGCATAGATAAATTTCTTAAGTCATATGATCTGCCCAGATTGAGTCAGGAGGATATAGACAACCTAAACAGACCAATATCAATTGAGGAAATAGAAGAAACCATAAAAAGACTACCAACTAAGAAAAGCCCAGGTCCGGATGGGTATACAGCAGAATTTTACAAAACCTTTAAAGAAGAACTAATACCAATACTTTTCAAGCTACTTCAGGAAATAGAAAAGGAGGGTGAACTTCCAAATTCATTCTATGAGGCCAACATCACCCTGATACCTAAACCAGACAAAGACACTTCAAAGAAAGAAAACTACAGACCAATATCTCTAATGAACCTAGATGCAAAAATCCTCAATAAAATTCTGGCGAATCGGATACAAAAACATATCAAAAAAATTGTACACCATGATCAAGTAGGATTCATCCCTGGGATGCAAGGCTGGTTCAATATACGGAAATCAATAAATATTATTCACCACATCAATAGACTTAAAAATAAGAACCATATGATCATCTCGATAGATGCGGAAAAAGCATTCGACAAAGTACAGCATCCCTTTATGTTCAAAACTCTAGAAAAACTAGAGATAACAGGAACATACCTCAATATTGTAAAAGCAATCTATGCTAAGCCTCAGGCTAGCATCATTCTGAATGGAGGAAAACTGAAGGTATTCCCTCTAAAATCTGGAACAAGACAGGGATGCCCTCTCTCTCCACTTCTCTTCAACATAGTTCTCGAAACACTGGCCAGAGCAATTAGACAGATGAAAGAAATTAAAGGCATAAAAATAGGAAAAGAAGAACTTAAATTATCACTATTTGCAGTTTATATGATTCTATACCTAGCAGACCCAAAAGGCTCTACAAAGAAACTATTAGAGCTAATAAATGAATTCAGCAAAGTGGCAGGATATAAAATCAACACGCATAAATCAAAGGCATTCCTGTATATCAGCGACAAATCCTCTGAAATGGAAATGAGGACAACCACTCCATTCAAAATATCTTCAAAAAAAATAAAATACTTGGGAATCAACCTAACAAAAGAGGTGAAAGACTTATACAATGAAAATTACAGAACCCTAAAGAGAGAAATAGAAGAAGATCTTAGAAGATGGAAAAATATACCCTGTTCATGGATAGGCAGAACTAACATCATCAAAATGGCGATATTACCAAAAGTTCTCTATAGGTTTAATGCAATGCCAATCAAAATCCCAACGGCATTTCTTGTAGAAATAGAGAAAGCAATCATGAAATTCATATGGAAAAATAAAAGACCCAGAATAGCAAAAACAATGCTAGGCAGGAAGTGTGAATCAAGCAGTATAGCGATACCAGACTTCAAACTATACTACAGAGCAATAGTAACAAAAACAGCATGGTACTGGTACCAAAACAGGCGGGTGGACCAATGGTACAGAATAGAGGACACAGAAACCAATCCACAAAACTACAACTATCTTATATTTGATAAAGGGGCTAAAAGCATGCAATGGAGGAAGGATAGCATCTTCAACAAATGGTGCTGGGAAAACTGGAAATCCATATGCAACAAAATGAAACTGAATCCCTTTCTCTCGCCATGCACAAAAGTTAATTCAAAATGGATCAAGGAGCTTGATATCAAATCAGAGACGCGCCGTCTGATAGAAGAAAAAGTTGGCTCCGATCTACAGTCGGTGGGGTTGGGCTCCAAATTCCTCAATAGGACACCCATAGCACAAAAGTTAATAACTAGAATCAACAAATGGGACTTACTCAAACTAAAAAGTTTTTTCTCTGCAAAAGAAACAATAAGAGAGGTAAATAGGGAGCCTACACCCTGGGAACAAATCTTTACTCCTCACACTTCAGATAGAGCCCTAATATCCAGAGTATACAAAGAACTCAAAAAATTAGACAATAAGAGAACAAACAACCCAATCAACAAATGGGCCAAGGACCTGAACAGACACTTCTCAGAGGAGGACATACAGTCAATCAACAAGTACATGAAAAAATGCTCACCATCTCTAGCTGTCAGAGAAATGCAAATCAAAACCACCCTAAGATACCATCTCACTCCAGTAAGATTGGCAGCCATTAGGAAGTCAAACAACAACAAGTGCTGGCGAGGATGTGGGGAAAAGGGTACACTTGTACATTGCTGGTGGGACTGCAGATTGGTGCAGCCAATTTGGAAAGCAGTATGGAGATTTCTTGGAAAGCTGGGAATGGAGCCACCATTTGACCCAGCTATTCCCCTTCTTGGTCTATTCCCTAAAGACCTAAAAAGAGCATGCTACAGGGACACTGCTACATCGATGTTCATAGCAGCACAGTTCACAATAGCAAGACTGTGGAACCAACCTAGATGCCCTTCAATAGACGAATGGATAAAAAAAATGTGGCATTTATACACAATGGAGTATTACTCTGCATTAAAAAATGACAAAATCATAGAATTTACAGGGAAATGGATGGCATTAGATCAGATTATGCTAAGTGAAGCTAGCCAATCCCTAAAAAACAAATGCCAAATGTCTTCTTTGATATAAAGAGAGTAACTAAGAACAGAGTAGGGACAAAGAGCAGGAGAAGAAGATTAACATTTAACAGGGATGAGAGGTGGGAGGGAAAGGGAGAGAGAAGGGAAATTGCATGGTAATGGAAGGAGACCCTCAGGGTTATACAGTGGAGGAGGTAGAGAGAGAGGAGGGGAGGGGAGGGGAGAGGTGGGGAGGGGGGAGGGGGGAGGATGGGAAAGGCAGCGGAGCACAACAGACACTAGTATGGCAATTTGTAAATCAATGGATGTGTAACTGATGTGATTCTGCAATCTGTGTATGGGGTGAAGGTGGGAGTTCATAACCCACTTGAATCAAAGTGTGGAATATGATATGTCAAGAAATTTGTAATGTTTTGAACAACCCACAATAAAAAATTAAAAAAAAAATATTGAGTAGAGATCCAAAAAAAAAAAAAAAAAGTTACGTAGAAGCAGGTGATAGCTAAAACTACCTCACAATCTGTAAAATGAGGACACCACTATGGTTTGGATATGGCTTGTCCCCCACAAAGGCTTGTGTGAGGTAGTAGAACCTCTAAGAGGAGGGGGCCAGTAGAAGGTAATTGGATCATTGGGGCTCCATCCTCATGAATGGATTAATGTTGATCTTGTGGGGTGGGCTGAGTTTCACAGGAATTGATTCATTCCCATAATGACACTGTGGCCTCTTGCTTTCTTGTGCACACACATGCCTCTTCCTATGGACAGTTCTATTCCCACTTCTCTGCCATGCTGCAACCTAGCTAGGGATCCCTCACCAGGATTCCAGTGCCAAGCTGTTTGGAACTTCCAGCCTCTAGAATCATAAGCCAAGTAAACCTTTCTACTTTATAATATACTCTGCTTTGGGTATTTTGTTACAGCAACAACAACAAAAAAGACTAAGATAGGTATTGTATTATTTTCTAGGGCTGCCCTAACAAAGTACCCTAACAAACTAGGTGTCTTAACACACACACACACACACACACACACACAAATGTATTCTCTTACAGTTCCAGAGGCTAGAAGTCCAAAATCAAGGTGTCAACTGGTTGTTTCCCTCTGAAAGCTGTGATGGAGAATCTGTCCCATGTTTCTCCCCTAGATTCCGGTGACAACTCATAGTCCTTGGCATCCCTTGTGCTGTGGATACGTAACTCCAATCCCTGTGTCTATGGTCACATGGCGTTTTCCCTTTGTCTCTTCAAGCTGACTTCCTTCCTGGCATGTCTTTCCTCCTCTTCTTATTACAACTGTTATGTTGGATTTAGAATCCAGCCTAATCAAATATGACCTCATTTTCACCTGATTAATTTCTGCAAAGACCTTTTTTTCAAATAAGGTCACATTCATAGGTACCATGGGTCAGGACTTCACATATCTTTTGGAGGATACAATTCAACTTAGAACAGGCAAGACTATCTGTGTCTACTTACTCTTTTTGAGGGGAATCGGGAGGACCAGGGATTGAACTCAGGGGCACTCAACCACTGAGCCACATCCCCAGCCCTATTTTGTATTTTATTTAGAGACAGGGTCCCACTGAGTTGCTTAGCACCTTGCTGTTCCTGGGGCTGGCTTTGAACTCATGATCCTCCTGTCTCAGTTTCCTGAGCCACTGGGATTACAGGTGTGCACCACTGTGCCCAGCTGTCTACTTACTCTTGAGGATAACAGATGTTCAGGGGCTTTGAAAAAGCAATTTGAGCACAAATTTTTAAACTTTGCATACATACTTGGTATTTTTATAAACCCTTTAACATCTATTTTCCTCAAAGTGTGGAAAGGTAAAAGATACACTCTGAGTCCCATTCCAGTTCCTCCCTGGAATCTGCAGTGCTGCGTTAGAAACCCACGCTGTGCAGACATCAAGACTAGTAATGTCTAGGAACCGGCTCTGCCGAGATCAAGTGTGACTTCGTGTTCACAAGCACAACCGGTGCTCTGCCACCTCTCTGTGACAGTGAGTATAGCGGAATCTAAAGAAGATTGGGAGTAAACATGGTCTATTTTAAGAAATTTAAAAGATGGGGAAATCCTGGCCCCTGCACCCTTGTTACGTTTTTTCCTGAATCTCCACCCTCCACCTTGTTCACCTCTTCTCTTTGGATCACAGTAAAGCCTTGCAGCTTTGATGATGCGGTGGTTACAGTTCAGAGGCCACCCCACCCACTCAAGATTGCCCAAATTGTTACTAGCAAAAACCAGACTGGGGTCTAGAATGTCTGATGTTCGAGTTCAGAGCTGTCTTCTGCATGATTCAGCTCTGAGGAGAGAGAAAATTTGCGGAAATGTCATTGGAAAGGGAAGGTCTGGATGGCTCCATCCTGCTTTCTTCCCCAGCTGGTGCAATTGGACCACATCATGGGGCTTTCTTGTTCTCTGACTAAAGTGGATTTGGCCAATGGAACTGGCAGCAGGAGATATGGATGGAGGGAGAGGAGCAGGACTGGACATTTCATGCACAGGCACCAGTCCACACCTACCGGCTGGTGTGGGACGAGCTGCCCTTCTCCAATGGAGATCACAGCTCCTGTCAGACAGCCCTCTCCCTATGCTATTCTGGAAGCTTCTTTCTCTTTACCTCTTCATACCTAAGGATGATCAGGTCTCTGCTATTATTAGGCCCAGATACTGCCCATCTCTTGTTGCCTGTGTCTTCACAAATAGTCTTTTATTATTATTATTATTATTATTATTATTATTATTATTATTATTATTATCATTATTATTATTCAGATTATTCAACTCGAGTGTCATCTGTTTCCTGACAGTATCTTAGTGATATAAATCCTTACCCAGAACAGTCTTATGTTCTTTATTTCACTCTTTTATGAATATATATTGTTTCTAGCTTTGTTTCACAGCCCATAGTTGGGGAAACACCATTTGCCTTCATAACAATAACTGAGCTTGTTGCTTTAATGCAAACCACATGCCCATCAAAGGACACTTGCAATTATTATTCCCTGGATGAGCCCCTGGCCAACCCAGCGGTCATGGACCTGCATCCCCTCCTCTATACCTGGTCCCCTTCTAAAGGTCTTATCTTCATAACCAGCTTCTTCAGCTCTGGTCACTAGTTTTACCCAGTCCCAGTCCCAGTCCCTGTAATGTGACCTGAGTCTGAGTTCCCAATACTGTTATAATAAGGTCCTAGGGTTGCTGTGACAAATTTCCGGAAACTGAGTGACTTGAAACAACACAAATTCATTTCCACACAGTTTTGTAGGCCAGAAGTCTGAAATAAAAACACCAACAAGGCCTGCTCAGATAATCCAGGACGATCTCATCTCAAAATCCTTACACTAACTATTACATCTGAAAAGAGCCTTTTTCCAAATAAGGTCATTTCCACAGGGTCCTTGGATGAAACTTGGGCATATCTTTTGGGGTCACCATTCAACCCGTTACACCTGGTAATCTGATAAGCCTATCAGATCCCCTGCAGAGCTTGTTCCTGTATGTTCACCTTGGACCATCCAACCTAAGATGCTGAGAGTTGCTGACTAGGTTGGTCACCATAGTTTGCTGAACCTGACCCAAGTGGATCAGTACCTGTGGGTCATAGTGCCAGAGATCAGGCTTTCAGTCACTATGTTTTGAGTCGTCGATAACATTGTCTGCAGGATCGTTTTCTAGGATCCAATGTTTCTGCTCCAGTAATGTTTAACCAAAATTTCTTACTCTCCCAGATGACTGTTTCAAGGCACCCCAAGGCATTAAACCACACGGCAAGGAAGATGGGCCTTGCAGAATGGAGGGTGTGGAAAGGTCAGAGGAAAAGTGAACAAAGACACAAGGTGGCCTTCTTCTTCAATCAAGCACCACTTCTGACATGATGCTCAGAAACAGTAACATCCTTTTTGGCAGTTTGGTGACAGCTAAGAGAACACCTTTTGGGCCTGACTTTCAAAATTTCTGGGACTAATTGTCTTCAGACCCTGAAAAGAAAAAAATCTCCCTGTAAAATGAAAAAGTGCTTCTGGCTTCTTTCAAAAAATCAGTTCTTTCAAGTGGCTGCTCATACAAGTCTTCCCACTTCTTCTTCTCAGTGGCCTTGGAGCCTGTTCATCCTCTGTGCCAGCAACTGAGTTTTGCAAATCAACCTGCTGCGTTTGCTATTGATCCGACTCTAAGGCACAGGCCGGCAGACACACAAAAGGCTGACGTTTGCATGGGTTCAAGCTCAGGATGAATAAGCTAATTGAAAGTTTTATAATCCAAATAATCCACTTTGCATTTCTTATACATTGGACCCAGAGTCCCAGATAATGAGAGTACGGACGGCCAAGTAATGGCAAGGGCAGACAATGCTCCGCTGAGGCCTTGGGATGCCAGCAGTTGAAGAAAGCCCTGGTTGCATCAGGCCTGAGTCAGGTGGCAAACTAGTGAGGAAACCCTCTTCCCCCACCTGTGGTATTCAGACCACACATCCCTGCTCACCATCACATTTGACAACTGTTGAAGTTGATGAAAAGGACCTGACAATTTCCATAAGGAAATTAGCTTAGCAAACTCAGAAGGTCAAGGCCATAGGCTTTCTCTCATATGTAGAAGCTAGAGAGGAAAAAGGAAAAGAATGGTGATGGGGAAGGACAGGGGAGGATCTCATAAAATCAAAAGGAGATCAGTTAAGGAAAGAGACCAGAGCCAAGCAGAGGGGAATGTACTGGGGAGTGATATTGTGCAAATGTATGAATATGTAATGATAAATCCCATAATTAGGTACAACTATAAGGCACCAATAAAAAATCTGGAAAGAAGAAAATAAATAAATAAACAAATTGGCTTAAGGTGGTCATCTTCCCTCCATAAAAAGTTTAATTCCTCTAGGACCTGCATCATCTCCTTGAAATTCTTACGTCTGGTCCCCATGGCTAACAATAAGGAGTGGTGCAAATAATACAGTGGGAACTAAGTGGGCTTTGACATCTGAAGCTGGATTGGGGCCTTGACTTCTTAACTAGGGAACCAGGACTAGCCACTTAAAAGAGTAATCTGAGCCTCCGTTTTCTTATTGTAATCTAGGAATAATAGCCAGCCTTCACTCTTGGGCTTGCTATGAGAGTTAAATGAGAATATTCAATAAATATTTACCAAGCAACAGCTGTGTGCCAGGCAATATCCTAACATTAGGGGACATCAGACAAAGTAGCCTTGTTCTCAATATGATTCCATTATAGTGATAGAAGGGAAGTGATAAACTATAAACAGAGCAAAGAAAATTATGTTGGATATTAAGAAAAAGCATTTTGCACAAAGTTCAGAGTCAACATTAATCATTTGTATTTCTATTTTCTTCCCATCTCACTTCCTTTTCTCACCACTCTCTCAAAGTATTCTTTCACGTTTTTATTCAGCTATTCACTAATTTGTTCAATGAATATTATCTAAATCTTGGTTAGAGATAAGGCAAGGAGAACAGAAATAAAATAACATCAGCCCTGTTCTCAAGAGTCTAGCAACACAGCAAGGAGACAAATTCACAACAAGTACCACTGCGAAGGAATAAGGGTCATCAATGAGAACACATGCAAACTCCACGGGAGCCCTAAGAAGCAGTTGTCTGTCTCCTAAGGGAGAATGACCTTCAGATCAAGGGAGGACCCTTAATCCAAATGGGCAAAGGTACAAGAGCATCTCAGGCAGTGGAAACTGCAAGGTTGTTCAGGAGAACTCAAGCAGCCGAGGACGCTGAGAGAGGAGGTGAGCAGGAGCATGTGGTAGGACCTACAGAATGACAGGCAGGCCAGGAGCAGTCGGTGACAGCTGGAAAAACTGTCATGAAAGCCATCGGGAGGGCACAGTGGGGCCATGGGCATAAATGAGATTGTCCAGGGAGAGCAAGTGGGATCTCAAAAAGCGAGAGGGACATGAAAATTAAACCATCGCGAATATATAAATAGAATGACAAAGAAGAGAAAAGGTTATCTCCCATGAATGTTTGAGAACTAGTGTTCAGAGAGGCAGGAAAGGGCCTGAAACGAGATGGGATTGCAGTGGGAAAAGCAGCAGGGAAACTGCTCCAGGTGAGAGTTCCTAATACCTACTGGATTTGGCCTTTAGGTAGAATCTGGGGCTCTTGAGCACAAGCAGTTGAGTGTTGATGGTAGAAGCCTGATTTGGGAAGTTTAATGAAAACGTTGAAGATTAAAATGTGGATGCTTTGAGAAAGAGTGTTCTGAAGAATTGACTCTGAGCAGAAGAAAGAGCATCTTATCAGGAAGGTTGCCAAGAAGAGAGAGGTTTTTCAAAACAGAGAGACCTGAGCATATCTACAGACTACAGGAAAGGGAGGGATGACCAAGTCAAGAAAAGGAGAGAAGGATGAAAAGAAAGAGTAACTCAATGCTGATCCTCAGGAACCCTGGCACCATCGTAGAGGTGACTCAAGGTTGCTTTGCCTACTTCGTCTACAAAGCCTGGACTAATGAGTCTACCCTTTTGTCCAGCTACACAACTGCTGTCCCCTAAAAAACAACATTGACAAAGGCCCTAATGTCAGGGTGTAGTAAAGACAGAGGCTTCTCTGTGGTGCAGAGACAGCAAGCCCGGATGAAGAGGGAAGACAGGCATGAAAACCACCTCCAGGGAAGGAAGAAGAGGGGTCTGGGAAATAAGTCTCTGTTTCCATAGCCTCTGCCTAAGTGTGACAGGTAGGTACAGAGTGCTCTGGTTTGGATTTTAATTCTCTCCCAAAAGTTCATGTGCTGAAGCTCGGTCTCCAGTTGGTGGTGCTATTGGGAGGTGGTATAAACTTTTGGAACCAAGTTGGAGGAAGTAGGTCATTGGGGACATGCCTCTGAAGGGAATTTTGGAACCCACACCCCTACCTATCTATCTCTATATTTTTCTCTCTCTCTCTCTCTCTCTCTCTCTCTCTCTCTCTCTCTCTCTCTCTCTCTCTCTCTCTTTTTCCTGGCTGAAGGAAGATCTCTTCATTTGGTGAAGATCTTTGCCCTACCATGTGTTTCCCGCCATGATGCTCTCCTCTCCTCAGGCCCAGAAACAACAGAGCCAAGTGACCATGGACTAAAACCTCTGAAACCCAGAGCCAAAACAAATATTTCTTTCTTTAAGTTGATTTTCCCAAGTATTTTATCACAGCAATGGAAATCTGGCCAACACAAGGTGAGCTCAGTGGGAAGATACCAATAAGAAACCACAGTCTTTCTGGCCAGAAAAACCTAAAAGTTGATTCTGGAGACTCATGACTATCAAAAGAGAATGGGGTGAGTCCCAAAAGAAAAGTCAGAAGTGGGGTCTCCATAGTCTATGGACACACACTGCTGGCTGACCCCTGAACCACACATTTGCAAAAAAGACTCAAAGAAGCTCAGATAAGGATAGAAGATCTAAACCAAACTCGGAGGTGATACATGAGAAAGTTAAGTTCACTCTACAGGACCAGCCAAGATACATAGGTGCTTGCTAATAAAAAATTTTTTAATAAATAAATAAATAAATAAAAACAATCATCCAAAAAAAAATGACAAGATATAAACTCAATACAAGATTGGCTTTGTAATATTAAGTATGTATTCTAAAATTACCCAACATGTAAGAGCCCTCCAAAATGGTACACATTCTCAAAAGGAAAGAAAATCAGGTAACACTGATCCTGATTCAGCTGTGCTCAAACTGGCAGACAAGAATCTTAGAGCAGCTATGATAACTCTCCTCAGTGAAATAAAATAAAATATGCTTGCAATGACTGCAAAGACAGAAAATCTCAAAGGAAAAATAGCATTGCTTCAAAAGAAGCAAATAAATATTTTAGAACTGAATCCTACAACTGAATTCCAGAACTGGAGCAATATGGTTGCAAGGTTTTTGAATTCTATATGTAGTGCTACAATTTTGCTCAAAAATAATTGTAAAAAGAAGATATATGAGCTGGGGCTGTAGCTCAGTGGTAGAGCACTAGCCTCACACATGTGAGACCCTGGGTTCGATCCTCAGCATCATATAAAAATAAATAAATTAGTTACAGATATTATGTCCATCTACAATTAAAAATATTTTTAAAAAGAAAATATTATAATCCTGACTACCTAAAATGCAAAAGTGTACCTAAAAGCAATAGGAAACGTAAAATAGAATCCTAAAATATATGCTAATAATGGAAAACAGCAAGAAAGGAAAGATCAGAGGGGAGAAAACAGAAGAGACATGTACAATAAAAATTAAATAATTAAATGTAAGTTCAAACGCAACCAGATCGCTTTTTAGTGCAAATATTTAAAAAATAGACTAAACACTCCAATCAAATTTGTCAGAATAGATTAAAAAGGAGGGAAAAACCTAACTATGTGCTACCTCCACACAACTAACTTTAAAAATGATAGGCTAAAAGTAAATGGAAGAAAAGAACATTCATATGGAGATGCAGGTGCTGCTCTGCAGCAGAGCACTTGCCTAGCATGTGCACAGCCCAGGGTTTAGTCCCCAGCCCTGAAAAGAAAAGGAAAAGAGAGAAGAAAGAAAAGCAGATGCATGGGTTAAGTGAATGGTAAATATAAAGAGACCAGGATAATAATGTAATATTAATATCAAATAAAATAGATTTAAGGAAAAAGTGTCACCAGACACAAAAATGAAAACTCCTCACATTAAAAATAGTAATTCCAGGCTGGGGCTGGGGCTCAGTGGTAGTGCACTTGCCTGGCATGTGTGAAGCACTGGGTTCAATTCTCAGCACCGCATATAAATAAATACATAAATAATAAAGGTCTATCAACAACTAAAAAATATGTATATTTAAAAAAATAGTATTTCCTAAATGAAAGACTTAATCATAAGTGTGGTTTGCACTTAGTAAGAGGATTTAACATACATAAAGAAACAAATTGACAGAATGAAAAAGAAATAGGCATTTCCATAATCATAGTTGCAAACTTTGACACCTTTCTCTGAACAACTGCTAAAACAAACCATATGAAATAGCAGCAAAGACACGAAATATCTGCACAGCACCATCAACCCACTTGACTTAATTGATATTTAAACGGCACTAAACCCACCAAAGCCTCATTTATATTCTTTACAGGTGCACCGGGAACATTCTAAAAAATAGATTAGTGTGTGTTTGACCATAAAACAAGTCTCAATAAGTGTAGATTAAAATAATATGAAGTGTGTGCTCTGACAAAATGTAATTAAGTTAGAAATCAGTAACAATAAAATAATTGAGAAAAGCCCAAATTGGTAAAATACTTTATTTCTTCTAGTCTAAATAACTCATTTCTCAAAGAAGAAGTCATAAGGGAAACAAGAAAACATTTTGAACTGAATAATAATGAAATAATCATTCCTATCAAAATTGTGAGAAGCAGCTAAATCAAAGCTTATAAATAAATCATTAGCTATTTTTACCTGTGTGTAAAACAAAAAAAACTAAGAAAAACCTAGAATCAGTAACCTAAGGTCCCACCCTTGTCAAACTAGAAAAACAAGGGCACACTGAACTCAAACTAAGTACAGGGAAGAAAAGAACAATAAAGAGCAGAAAATAATAAAAAATGAACATCCAATAAAAAGAAATCTGAACAAAACCTGATTCTTTGAAAAAAATCAATAAAATTGGTTAGCCTCAATAGATGGAGCAAGAAAAAATAAAGACACAAATCACCATCATCAGGAATGAGAAAAGATAGATAACTAGAAAGCCTGTGGACCTTCAATGATAATAAAGGAATATTTTGTACAACTTTAGGCCAACAAGCCCAACAACCCAGATACACTGGACAACTTCTTTTAATAACACAAATTAACAAAAACTCATCCAGGATACTAAGATAACCTCAATGGTCCCATGTCAACAAAAGAAAATTCATAATTAAATCCCTTCACATAGAGGAAACTCTAGGTCAAGATAGCTCTAGTGTTTTTGTTTGGGTACCAAGGATTACTGCCAGGGTCACGGAGCTACAACCCCAGCCCTTTTTATTTTTTGAGACCTTGCTAAGTTGCTGAGTCTGGCTTTGAACCTGTACTCTTCCTATCTCAGCCTCCCAAGACTCTGTAATTGTGGACATGCACCCCCACGCCCAGCTGTGACATTTTTATCAAACAAATATTTAATAAATAACATCCACTCCTACATACACTATTTCACAAAGAGAACTATATCAAGATTAACCATGGACGAAAGGATGGCAACAGTGGAGAAAGCCGTAGACAGAGAACATGCAGTGAAAATACGCAACAAGCAATTGATTCTTATGCCCCACAAAGCAGCCAAAGCAGCATTTGATAATATGAGATTGAGAATTTTCCAAAACTGATTGATTTCAAAAGACTGGGGGGCTCACATCATCCAGGACCATCCTAATCCAATTTCAAGGCTTAAGGTTTTGTGGTCCACCCAGAGGCCTAGAGCCAAGTGCAGTGCATGTGAGAGCTGTTTTATTTCTGATTAACCCCTACTTCCCAGAGTAACATCTTTCGCAAATGCTAGATTCCAATGTTTTTTCCTCTCTCTCTAGTCTCAGAAAGCTGTCAAAGTGCAGCTCAGGCATGCAGATGTCATATTAGCTACAGACAATGAGAAAAAAATATATATGTGTGTGTTGTGTGTGTATGTGTGTGTGTGTGTGTGTGTGTATATATATGTGTATATATGTGTATATGTGTGTGTATAAATATATATACATCCCCCCCCCAGCAAAGAGGGACTTAGCTGCTTGTAGTTAGGCAGCTGGTTATCAAAAGAAGTTGGAAGAACTGGAGAAACAAACAAAGAAAGGACGATACCCAGGCATCAAGGAGCTGCTTCATCCCCTGGTTGTAGCCCCCTCCCCAATCCACACAATTGCTGTTTCTTCTTTCGCTGTCATTGAAACAGACCCCATTTCTCATCGGAAGCTCGGGAGTTAGCCCCTGGATGCTGCAGAAATGGACACCAAACTGTTGGAGGCTACAATAAGTCAACGTCAGAACTAGAAAAATAGCAGCCTATGAGCACCAGGAGCAAACCTATAATCCTCCCAAGTCAGATTCACTGTCCTGTTGCAATAAAGGAAGCTCTCGAGGAACCATGGAGCATCTCCCCAAACAGCAGGGAGAATGGAGTTATTGCAGGATTGGGGGAAAGGAGGAGTTTAGGTGACATTTAAGCGAAACAACATTTGGATCAACTCAAAGCAAAGGAAGGCTGACAAAAGGGTTTGATGTCACGTCTGGACTGTGCAGTGGGTTCAGGTTCCTGTTTTTTTAAGAAACCAAAAAGTTAAGACGAACGTGGAATGTTGTGTCCAGAAATCACTTACCCGGAATTGTATGTGGATTAGATTTCGCGGTTGCTTTTCTATATCCAAGTGACTAAGACCCTTCAGGCTAAAGTGAGATGTTTCATTCTTACAGATGTAATTCCAAACCAGAAATGATGTGAGAGAAAAATATTTCCCACCGAGTTAGAAAGCAGTAGTAATTGAAAGAAGGCGGAACGATGCTTTACGATACCAGGATGGCCCTGGAGAAATCCTGTGTCCCGTTGGCTTTTCAGCTGGCTTTCTCTGTGACCACTGTCCTAACCTGATGAATGGCAGGACAGGTCTCTACAGTCTCAAGAGGGGTTAATTTTTATCTTCTCGTCCCTTTCTTTCACCTTCCCATAGTGCTGCCCATTGGCATAGACCGATTGGAACTCAGCTCACAAGGGAGCCTGGGAAATGTCACTCTGTACCCTTTAGACACAAAGCAGAGACACAGAAATGGAGCCCAGAGCCAAAAGGAAAACAACTTACAGAAGGTATCTCTTCAAGTTCAGCAAATGTCCTCAAGAACAAAGTGGCCTCGGGTGATGATCTCACCTCCCTAGTCTCTCATGGCTTCCGAGATCTTAGCTGTTGCTCCTAACCACCTCTTTAGTTCTTCAAAGCTTCAAAGAAAATGATTTTTAGATTTTCCAGCTATTTTAGTTACTGAATGGAAGGGTTATTTCAGTGAAATTATCTAGTTCACCATTACCCACCCCCTCCACTTTCTGATCCATCTTGTACATTTCTATCAAACTAATCTTCCTAAATTCGACTCTGATTGTGCCATGGTCCTGGCCAAATATCTTAAATTGCTCTCTATTTCCTGAAAAGTCCAACTCTTTTTTACCTGATAGTCACAGGCCTCGATAATCCACATTTACTGTAACTCTACATTCTTCTCCTCTACTTCCTTACAGGAACAGGCTAAGCCACTTCTATCAGGCCCTGGGTCAAGCCACAGCTATGAGACTAAGGTCACACCCCAAGAAATCCTCCACTGAGGAAATCTTTATGCATTCACTAAGATCATCATAAGGCACCAAGACTTCTGCATGTACACTGGTGTCACAGGGGACCAAATATATTATTCCAGACACCACCCTCTATTTCCAGTGGCAAATATCCAGTGTGAAATAGTTGAAGCCCAAAATGCGAAATAGTTAACTTAACAAAAATCACAGAAAATATGAGAACAATCCTAGCCTAAAAGAAGATTGGGTCCAGGGGAAAGAGCACCAATATCATACTCGCTCTAAGTTCTCTTTGCACTTGACTTCTGTTGCCTGACTTCAAGGGTAGACTTCTAAGCACCTCTGCCCGCTGTATCTTGATATTGGAGTCAACACAGAAGAGAACACAGGCAAGCACTCGACTGACCACTTTACTCACATAGGAAAAGAGAGCAAGATCAGCTTCCATAGTGGGTGTTGGTCCTCCAGGGCCAGCAGATCCCTCTTGGCAGCCCAGGAAGGGTGAATGCCCTACACAACATAACCCTCTGGGCTGCAGCAGAGGAACCCCATTCCCTTCCCACAGGAAACAGATACAGTAGTGGGGTCCATCAGGTTCCATATCACACACACACACACACACACACACACACACACACACAGCAAAACAAAGGAGTATACATTGAAACAGAAACAGGGAAAGAAATTCCCATACAAGGTGATAAGCCCAGGGCAGGCTGTGAGGACTCTCTTTGTAAGGGAGTGTTTCAGACCCAAGTTCTACTCTTTGGCAGCTCAGAGAGGGGTCAAAAAACGAAGTGCCTAAGTTTGCTTTTTCTAACAACTTCATGCTCGCAGGCCAGCTTCTTCAAAGCAGAAAGCACAGGCATGGGAAACCCTGGCACAGATCCTTGCAGCAGGAAATAGGGACTCATCTCAAGATCATCTGAAAACTGAGGCCTGTGTTTGACTCTACTTGGTATAAATGCTCATTCTTGGGACCCTAGAGTCCCTGGGTCCAGGGGTAGAGATCCATCAACGGACCAAACGTAAATTATATGACCATCCCAAGACTGTACTCCGAATGGCCCTGCCAGGTTCATGGATCCCCTCCTCTGAGACGTAGGGGTGAGGTATACGTAATGCCAGCCTCCACCCCAAGAACTTCACGGAGTGGGAGAGGGGGCTTAAACAGTCTCCTCCTTGCGGATCTGAGCAGAAATTCACAAGGCGGGTCCACTACCCAGGCTCCTCCCTGCGTCCCTGGCTTTCTCTCAGTCTCCTGTTCCAGGAGCTCTGGCTAACCCAGATGGGGTTACAACAGGCTCCAGCTACGTCCCTGCAGAGCTCAGCACAGATGCATGACTCTAGCCATGGTCCTAACATTGCCTGAATCACCCTCATCTACAAAGACTATTTCAAACAAGTTGTTGTTGTTGTTGTTTAACATCCAGGATTTTAAAGCAGAAGGCTTTCATTGTGGGGCCAGTGAACAGGATAACATGGCATTGCCAAGTTCCTCCTCCATCGGCCAATATGAGAGTTGGACGTTTCTCACCGACACGTTTTCAAACATTTGAGTTCTTGAGTTCATGGAATGCTGATGTCAATCATCATGGGATCTGAGATGAGTGCAGAGTAACTCCTAAGGACTGACATCAGGAATCAGCTTCTGAAGGTCAAGGACAGGCAAACTGTCAGGATTCTATAAAGTCACCACAGAACTAACCACCAGCAAATAACTGCATTAAGAAGATGAGAAAAAGAAAAGATGAGAAATCCACAAATAAGTTCAAGGAATCGTTCAGGCCGGGTAGAAGCAGGATCCCATAGAAAATAACAATAAGACAGAACAATAAATTTCATACAATATAGTTCTGAAACCTAAATTCAGGTTTCCACACACTCCTCAGTTGTGTGTCCCCTGGGCAAGTCACTTTCCTTGTATTAATTTGCCAGGGTGGCCACAACAAATGCCACAGACTGGGTGGCTTAAACAATGGACATTCATCACCTCACAGTCCTGGAGGCTAGGAGCCCATGACTATGTGACTATGGTGTCAGCAGCTTTGGCATCTGGGACCTCTCTCCTCAGCTTGCACAGGGCCATCCTCTTACTGCTTCTTCCCGTGGCCATGTCTCTATGCATGAGCACCCTTGAAATCTCTTTTTGTGTTCAAGTTCCTCTTCTTAAAAGGGAACCAGGGCTGGGGATGTGGCTCAAGGGGTAGCGCACTCGCCTGGCATGCGTGTGGCCCGGGTTCGATCCTCAGCACCACATACAAAGATGTTGTGCCCGCCGAAAACTAAAAAATAAATATTAAAAAAAAATTCTCTCTCACTCACTCTCTCTCTGTCTCTCACTCTCTTTAAAAAAAAAAAAAAAAGGGGAACCAGTTACATTTGCTTCATTTTAACATAATTTTTCAAGACCTTTAACTTAATCTTTTTTATCATTTTTTATTAGTTGCTCAAGACAATACAATGATCTTGACATATCATACATTTGATTCAAATAGGGTATGAATTCTCATTTTTCCACGTGTACAGATTGCAGGATCTGGCGAGGATGTGGGGAAAAAGGGACACTTGTACATTGCTGGTGGGACTGCAAACTGGTGCAGCCAATTTGGAGGGCAGTATAGAGATTCCTTGGAAAGCTGGGAATGGAACCACCATTTGACCCAGCTATTCCCCTTCTTGGACTATACCCAAAAGGGATGTATAACTTAATCTTTACAGGCTTAATCTCTATAATCACATTATAAGGTAAGACTAAGGCTTTTATGTATAAATTTGGAGGCACTCAGTTCAGAGGATAACACTTCTCATCTGCAAAAAGATAAGGTGTAATGCAATAATAATAATAATAATAATAATACTCATGTAAAAAAATAAATAAATAAAAGATAAGGTGATAGCTTAAGGAACCCACCAAACAAAGCAAAGAACATTTAGCATACAACCTCAGGAGGCCTGGGCATTCCTTGAATAAATACTACTTGAATTTCACCCTCAGTCTCCTCAAGGGCTAAATACTTTCCCCTCAGATCCTAACAGTAGGATCCTGTGATCCCAGAAATAGAGGAATCAACTGAGAATATGATTGTGAACAGATAAAAGAATAAGGAGGCTACAGAAGTCAGTCAAAGTGTGAGTCCTGGAAATGGTTCTGAGGTGGTTGTTCTGGGAGCCAGAGGCTTCACCTGGCTCACCACGTAACCCCAAACACTACTCTTTTAGAATTGTGTTCTCACCTCCATTATAAGTTCTGCCTGTGCAGGAACAGCTGTTCAGAGGTGAACCCCACATGTGCCAATTAAAAATGAACCAGCCGATTGTGGGCAAGCACTTCTTGCCCCGGGGGTAAGCCCTGATGCTGACGGGAATACGCATATGTGAGCTCAGGGCACAGGGCAATTTTATTAGAGTGCAGAGTTCAGTGTCCTTACATTCGGTGCAACCCAAAATAGATTTTTTCTAGTTTTCCATCATTCATTAAAATGGAATCCATATGGTTTTAATTTATGGACAATGGACTAATTAACAAATTGTAGGATGAGAATAAGTTAATGTCCTCAAACTTTTCCGTCTTTGAGGCTTATTTCTTCAGTTCTTTTCCTCAGAAACCAAAAAGATTTATTATGCAAAAATCAATAAGTAAATAAGTTAAAGCCAACCCTGAACTCCACATGGTCTTAATCTGTCAAGTTCTAGGGGAGCTCAGGGTGTGTATGTCTCTGGGAAACTGCTTTGCCCATAGTGGGAAGGGTTTGTGGTCTAAGGTAACCCATGTTTTTCCCTTTTTAGGAATGGAATTCTACTCTGCCCTTGATTGTCAGTCCTTACCTCCAGAATCATCACATCAATTTTTTCATCCAACATACTTTGTGGTTCACAAAGGCCTTTCTCATTCATTACCTCACTAAATTCTCAGTAAAATCCCATGAAGTCATCACCTCTAGCCAGCAATTTTATTCCTATTTGTTAGAGGGGAATATGAGGCTCAGAGAAGTCAGCTGTCATGCCCAAATGTCCAGGTATGATAGGCAGCCTCCAAGACGGCCCCCCAAAATCCCTTTCTCCTGGGTTATAAAAAGACTGTGGCTTTGGTCTTGAGAGTCCTCCCTGTAACCCCCTCACCACAGTCAGTCTGAAGGAAGCCAACCATCCTGTCGTGAGGGCACTCATACAACCTATGCCAGGGCCATGTAGTAAGGAACTGAAGTCTCCAGTCAACAGCCAGCAAGCAATTAGACCCACCAAAAACCCTGTGAGTGAGCTTGGAAGTGGACCCTTTACCCCAGTCAAGCCTTCCAATGAGCACAGCCCTGGACAATGACTTAACTGAGGCCTCACTAGAAATCCTGTGCCAGGACCACCCAACTACACATTTCCCAGGTTCCTCACCCGAGGCACCTGTGAGATAATGCTTATTGTTTTATGCTGTTAGATTTCAGGGTCACTTAAAAACAGATAGTATAAAAGGCATTACATGTGTTGCACAGTTATGTGACAGCAGTGATATTGTATGTGCTCTATCATCCCCAGGTGGTGACCTGTTCATGTAAGCAGCTTTAAATCTAAGGCACCCTAGTCTTACATGGTGGGGATGCTTAGAGGAGAAATATGCAAGTTTTGCACTTGACCATACAGAACACATTCTTACCTTTACAAAGGGTTTTTTATTTATTCTCAAGAGCTTTCTGGTATATCTCATTGATCTCAACCAAACAGTCCGAAGCGGGAAACAACCCTGGCCTTTGAAGTCCACCTTCTGGGTTGTTAATACCCACTGGCCAGCCCTCAACTGCTACCAGGGCTTCTACCTGCCTTCAAGGCCTCCTCCTTCTGAGAAGTTTGATCATAGGCTCCCTTTTAGTGTTTACCTAAGAACCTTTAAATCTTCTATGCACCAGTTCATAAAAGCTTCATCTGTTGGAGTTCAGGACCAACCATGCTGCTGACGGCATTCTGAGCCAAGAATGCTCAGTAGGCATCGCCGAGTCTGAATAATCAGGGGGCTGCTATGACTTCAGGTCAGGGATTTTGCGACTCACGCAGCAATCTTTCCATTCTGGTCAAATGTATCGCCTTGCTGTTCTACCAATCCCAGCATCTGGCCTCTGTGCCTTTTTACAGTCCTAAAATGTGGCTATATTATTCACTCTTCCCTCTTTATATCCCTTTAGAAGTCTATTCTCTACTCAAGGCTTACCAGAAACCTGCGAAGATTGTCCTGATCACTGAACCCTAAAGGGTTCTTCCTTCCTTGAAATTCAGCGACCCATGTCATGTTTTCCATATTTCAGTGGATAGTTATTTTCTCTCCATAAAACAACTGAAGCTCTTTGCCAGGAGGGAGCACACACTAGTACTACCCAGGCAATCCACTTGACAGGGGTGCATGGTGCTATCCCTCTGGGAGGAATTCAGAGAGTATAGCTGATTGTCTCATCGATTAGAAGATTTACTAGTGTCTTCCCAGCCCCAATACAACCAATAGATTTTCATAAGTGACAAAAAGATCCAGCTCAAGTCCTGTGGCCCCTAGACTGGATTGCCCTTAGGCCTCTGGTAGACATGCCCATCCTGGTCTCCCTGCCCTCATTCCCTTTTAGAGAACTGCCTTGCCCATGGCCCACGAGAGGAGTGGTTCCACATACCACATGGCACCTGGTCATCACTGATTGGGCCCAGGGGACATGCCTGACCCAAACTGGACCTCCTCTTCTCAAAGCTATGGAAGAATGAGGCATTTTAGTAATTGGAGGTACAAGAAATAAAAGGTCATAGAGTTTGGTCAACTTGCCATTACACCAAAACAATTCAGAATTATGAGGGAGCAGAATACACAAAACTAAGTAGAAGAAACCAGAAAGAAGCAGGGGAATGGAGCCAATATCCCAGTGAAGTAGCAGTGGGAATCTCTGAGGTCCTTTGAGACAAGAATGTTGCCTGCTCAGTTCCTGACTTGCCCTGGCTTCCCTGCAGCCTGACAGGACACCACCTCCTCTCCTTGGTAGCCCTGTGAAAGCCTCCCTTTATATCTGGACCAGTCTGATATGTTTTTGTTCCTTGCAATTAATAAATCCTGAGTAAAACAATATCTGATATTTATAAAGAGTTAAACAGGGAAAAGGGTGAGCAATTCAGGCTCATATGAACTCTGAACTATTAGTCACCTTTAGGCCACAAATCACACCTGTGTCATGGACACACCTAGTAAAATATTCTCATTTTATAGATGAGGAAAACAACAATCAGAAAGAAGAAGGAACTTACCCCAGATCACACAGCAAACAGCAAAAATCAGGTGAGGACATAGGTCCCTCATGTCAGGCAGGATTCTTCTAGTACTTTGCCATCAGGAGGTCTGCCCTTACAGTTCCCAATGACTGTTCCCCAGAGTAAGCAGAACAGGGCAATCTCAGGCCAGAACTAAAGGGAAATAGCAGAGCTCATTAGTGTGGCTCCGCCCCCAGCTCACCAATGGATTTAGGGGAAATTTTGCTTAGATTTCAGGCAATCTAAAGGAAAAGATGAGAGGAATGCTGATGCTACGTTTCTTTAAAGAGCTGGGTCAGAGACACCAAAGAGAGAAATGAAATGAGGTTACTGGCTACTCACTTTGAAATACAATTCATACGCATCTTAAGAGGACATCAGGAGGGAATGTTTATCAATTTTCCCATAAAAACATGAGGTCAGTCTGTTAATAAGAGAAAATATTGCAACTTCTCAGAGCAATTGTGCTGAGTCAGCTGCATTTCATCCAGAAAGCCCTTGTTACATTCATCCTTACTATAACCTACTCAGTAATTCAGTACTTGAGACCATCAAAATTATTTCGTGTTACAACAGATTAGATTTCCAGTCATGGAAAAATGATTCTTCCCCGGTCCCTCTCCTCATGCACGTAGTATCTTAGATATATTAATATCATTGCAATTAAATGAAAATGTTCTTAAAGTATGTTTACTAAGGTTTAAACCTTAGTTTATTTAACTGATTCAAATAAATGAAAGTGATAAAGGCAAGTTATTAGAAAATGCCAAGAGGATACTAGGGAAAGGGAAATGGTCCCAAAATTAATCAGCAATAAACAGGCCTAAAGACCAACAGAGAAGACCCTGGATCCTTGGGATGAGAAAGAAAAAAAAAAAACACTCCCAACGTCAACTATAATGACACTCACTACCATCGTTTATTGAGCACGTACTCTAGGCTAAGCAGTATGTTCAGCACTTTATATGCACTTCACATAATCTTCAGAAGAACCCTATTAGGGAGGTAATGTTACTTTTATTTTCCCCACTTTCTAGATTAAAAAATACAAATTGTGGGGGAGTCAATTAACTTTACCAATGTCTACTGACTAATAAAGAGTAAGACCAAGAGATTCAGTGTCTCCCACCCTCCTTTCTACCTCTCATGTTCTTTCATTCTAAACATTAACTTTCTTCTTCAGCTTCTTCCATGTGTCAGCATACAGGTAAAAGGGCTTCTGGACATTTTACCTATTTTACTTTACCTATTTCAATTAATGATCCAAGAGAAAAGTCTCTAGTTTGCATATGAAAAAATCCTAAGCAAGATGTCTATTGTCATTCCTAATGATGGGCTGATCATTTTACATACAAGGGGGTTTTATGAGTGTCCATGCCTGGAGTCACTTACCCACCCCTATGAGCAATAAAACAGATGCTTTGACTGGCAGCATTACCAGAATTCCAGGATTCTAGTGGATCAGCACCCCAAAGGAAGTGATAAATGCTAGCAAGACAAGAACAGAGACCTGCGATGATAACCTGTGGTGACTGCCAGATCCTGGGGTGGAGAAAGGTCCAGGCAGCAAACAGTCTAGGGCATTCCAGCAACAAGATGAAACTTGAAGGAAGATGTGAAGATGTTAAATAATATAATGCATCCAGAGATCTCTGCTATTTCAGATGTGTGTGAAAAGGAGATTGAGATCTGAAATGGAAGGTCATGGAGAATTTTTTGAACATGACCATAAGGAGATGATGCTTTATCCTGAAAGCAGTGGTGAGTTTTTCAAGGAGTTTAAGCAAGAAAATGATATAACGCTTCCTGATTGTGAGCAAAATCAGTCTTGGGCAGGTTTGAAACAAAAATTAAAGGTGGAAAAATCAGTGGAGAAACTCAGAGTAGTTCAAGTAAGAGAAATAAGTTAATAAACAAAAGTAGTGGTAGTGGTGGTGGGACTGGGGATCAAGGTAAAAGAATAATACTAAGGAGGCCATGCTATGCTATGGTTTGGATATGTGATGTCTCCCCAGCCCCCAGAGTTCATGAGATCATACAGGAATGTTCAGAGGTCAAATGACTAGATTATGAGAGCAATAACCTAGTCGGTGGATTAATGCATTTGAAAAAACTACTGTACTTGGTAGTAAATGTAGGCAGGGGGGCATGACTGCAGCTAAGTTGGTCTCGGAGGGTGTGCCCTTGGCAGGTATATCTTGCCCCGCCCTCTGGCTCCTCCCTCCCTCTCTCTCTCTGCTTCCTGGCTACCAGGAGATGGGCAGTTTTCCTCCACCTTACCCTTCTGCCATGATGTTCTGCCTCATTAGTGCCCAGGGTGATGGACCATGGACTGAACCTCTGAAATCGAGAACTCAAAGTAAACTTTTCCTCCTCTAAGTTTTTATTGTCATATATTTCGGTTGCAGTGATGGAAAGCTGAATAATATAGGAAAGATCTAGAAAGAAACTGTGAATTCTTACCCAGAATTAGATGGTCCATGCTGTCCACTGATGCTTACCCACTTTCATGGCTGCTCCAACAGGACCATCCAATGCAACACTGAACCAAAGGTGCCCGTGTAAACAAAGAGATCCCAAATCCTGCTGGTCTCCTAGAAGTAGCAGACACAATAACTTCTGTTTCACCACACCCTCTAAGCCTTAAATCTAAGATGCTGGTTTTATAATTTGCAAGTCACTTCAATCTCATAGCCTTGGAAATTGACCCTAAGCACAGAAACTTTTTCTGGAGGGGCTTTGAACACACAGAATTTACCTGCTACAATTCTGTAGCTGTCGAAGACATCACGGCACACTAAAGCAGCTGAGTGATTAGGGAAGCAGATATGAGTATTGAGTCCTGACTCTGACGCGTCCTACGTTTCCTTGGATACATTTTTGAGCTCCCTAACCCCCCATGTTCTCAGGAGATACTTAACTAGCAACAATGCAATTTGTCTTTGGGGGGTTTCCTGACAATTCAAATTAATAACACATGTGATGACAAAACAAACCTCACAGTGTGGTTAGAAATGAATCTGCTTTGCTTTGCTCATGGGATCACAGGAAGAAAAATCCAATAAATGGAACATTCGTGCTTTCTAATAACAAGTGATTTCTTGCCCTTTGTACACGGAGGTGACAGAATTGAGTTAATGTCATAAATGCTGAGTTAATTATCACAGTGTATACATTAAAATTGAGGTAAATTAATTCAATCTTTATAGCATTTTAATAATTGTACCTTATTCTTGAACTTACAATGAATAAATAAAATTTCTTTAAAACACATGAGGGTTTGCAATAATTATAACCTTGCAGCTAAGAGTTACAGTCTGTAGGAGATAGCAATAAATATTTGTACTTAAATGGCAGAGAGTTTAGACTTTTTAGGAAATAAAGTATGAGAAATTTTGTTTAATAATTCAGAATATGTATAAATATAATTCTAAAAGGGCATTTTCCCCACCTGGCTGAATTTCTTCCTTATTTGCCATTTTATGGTAATTGATTTGTTCATATTCTTTAACCTCCTTTCTTTAAGACAAAAGAAAACGAACTAAACTACTGAGATTTAAATCTATCTATTCTCTTTAATCTATTGAGATTTGTAGCAATAGTTCAATTATAATTGTGACCCAGAAAAAAACTGTGAACAGAAAACTTTGACAATCCCTTCACTATGCTATGTATATCAAAAAATAGCGTAGTTCCCTTTAAATGTATACAATTTTTAAAATGAAAGAAAAATGTGGCTTTCTTTTCCTTTTCCACATATATTTAGTGCCCAACACAGCAGCTGGCCTGCAGGAAGATTTCAGACACAGGCAAAAACAAGGCGTGTTCTGCAACCTGCTTTGGTCTGTGCCCTGCTACACACTGCGGAAGCCCTGGCTGAGAAAGCTCAACCATGCATGGGCTTCCTAGTGAATTCTTGTACATGTTTGTTATGTGGCTCTTTCTAAATCTTAGGAAGAGAAAGAAAATTCATTCAGGGTCAATATAGTAAGTAATCATTCACAATAAAGTCATAAATCATACATGTGAAATAACTACTCTCTTCCTAAAGGAAAAATAGGTATTTTCTTACAGTACCACTCCCCTGGCTTCTCTTTCCTCTAATTGACTAGCTGAGATCTATAATCATTGAAGGAAATGTCCCTTGCAGGTGATTAGAAGAAAAAAAATAGATTTAGTAAAATAAACCTTCCCTGATTGCAAATATACTTCACATAATTCTAACACAAGGACCCTGGCTTTAAACCTGTTGAACTCGTGGTGTCCCCCACTTTACATTATAGTAAAGACTAAGCCTCATATTGATGACCACAATTTCTGCAAACAATGATTTACGGTTCTGACTGACAGCCTGAAGCACACACCAGTGTTGGCAGTAACAGCTAGCACTGTCACAGGTGCACTTAGAGTAAGTGAATCCCTTTCAAACTGCTCTGCACTTTATCTTAGCATATTTTCTCTAAACTGTTAAATGCCTTGCTCTTCACCATGTCTAAGAAAAAAAATTTTTTGATAGAATACAAGAATGTCAAATGTACCAGAAAAAAAGGCAAGATAATTTGTCCTTTGAAAAAGAAACATGAGAGGTTAACTTAACAATAGGAGAAATGAATGTGAATGAGCAAGCTTTCAAGTCTCACTGTCACACTCGATGCACAAGCACAACTTTGAAGATCAAGGAAACATCTCTGAAGGCTGTGAAGAGCACTGAGCCAGTGCCATAGATGGGTCTTTTAAAAAATGAAATGGAACACTTTATCAGATGGAAAACCTTATGCTGTATAATGCCTTCAGTACCCCCCACTTCTTTTCCTAGCTGGATACAGCAGTCACCTTGGAAAGGGAACAAGTATTTTAGGGGGTCTGTCTACCTTATCTAGTAGGCATCCACTGCTCTAGAAGTGTGTAAAACGGATTGTTTTTTAAGTTACAACAAAGTCAGGCCCTTGGACTATAGAACTGGTGACAGGACAAGACACACCCATTTGATTCTTCTCCAGGCTCTTTGGGATGGAAGGAACAAAGATCCCAATACCTCTTCTCCAAAATTCAAAGCTTAAAATAATATTAGAGTAAGCTAGAATTGCCTGACTCAAGTTCTGCTGATCAGAGGAGACCCCAAGGACCTGAAAGTGAACTCACCAAAAGCACTATAGGCTAATGTCCAGTTCCAAGAGAAAAAAAAAATCTCAGCAATTTTTTTCCAACAGAAAAATCCAGCATCCAGACTGGAGCTAGAAGCCGCTGTAGACTTGGCCACCTGGCACCAGAATCACTGCTTTGAAAAAGCAATGGCTGAGCATGCACAAACAGACAGCCACAACAGAAAGGCCCCAGCAAGCAAGCATGTGGCACCACAGGCAGAATCTGGGTAAGCAAAAGCTTCAACCCAGAGTCCACAGCAGTGGACTGGAGCACGTAAGGCCAGCATTCAAATAAGATACCATAGCACAGCCACAAAAGACTCTTCTCCAATTACTGCTCTAGAATGTCAACTGATTGGAAAATTGGGGGAAAAAAATCTCTAAGATGGAAACATTAACTACCTTCTAGAAGGCTATGTCAGGGATCATAATAGATAATAATCTAAAATAGATTCAATGACTTCAGCAATTAATTCAAAATAAGTTTCTATAAGCTAGCAACAAGCTATCTAAAAACAAACTTAAGGAAAAAAATCCATTTACCATAGCATCAAAAAGAATCTAAAAAATACTTAGGGGTAAATTTAACAAAAGAAGTACAAAATATATACTTGGAAACCTAAAATCGTTCTTTAAATACATTCAAGAAAATCTAAATAAAAAGAAAGAATCCCATGTTTATTTACTGGAAGACTTAAAAGTGGAAATATTTCCTAAATTGATCTACAGAGTCAATGCAATCCTAAATAAAACCCCAGCTACCATTTTGAAGCAACTGACAAACTAATCCTAAAATTCAAATGGAAACACAAGGGATCCAGTATAACCAAAACAATATTGAAAAGGGACAAAGAGGAGTCACACTTCTGATTTCAAAACTTACTACACAGCTAGAGTATTCAAGATAAGAGTATGGTATTGGTATAATGGTAGACATATGAACTGAGGGAATAAAATTAACAGTTCAGAAATGAACCCATACACTTTGGGGCAATTCGTTTTTGACACAGATATCAAGACCATCAAATGGAGAAGGAATGAATCATAGGCTAAATGAATCATAGGCTAAATGTTAGAGTTCAAACTACAAACTCATAGAAGAAATCAAAGGAGTAATTGTTATGACCTTGGATTAGGCAATGGTTTCCAAAATATAACACCAAAAACACAACCTGGCAAGACTTTCAACCCCTCTGCACTTCCTGTAATGTGGAGAAGCTCACATAGGGCTTAGCAAGGACTGGAGCAAGTAACATTGAGACCAGAACTTGGCACACAGTGTGCTATATAAATGTCAGCTGTTGTAATTATTATCAGAGTTCTGGGAAAATTGCAAGCACTGATACAGAGGCATGGAGCAATTGTCAGAAAACTTAAAATATTGAAAAGATGGGCTACCATTTGAGAAAGTTGTTTCACACTAACAAAAAGGAAGCATTTTAGAGGCAAATGTCTTAAAGAGGTTACATGTACAAGGAACAAAAAATTAAATGACAATAAATTATTAATAATTTAGTTGAAATTAAAGGAGGAAAAGAAAAAGTTGCCAGAAAAAGAGTTCTTCTGTTATTCATTATTTAAGAATTCCAGAGGCATTCATAAACATTGAAATCAAAATGAATCAACTCTAATTTTGGCCACAGGTGTTTAGAGAAGGAGAGATTTCCATGTTGAGAGTTCCCATGAAAAGTGATAACTTTTGTTCAAACTCTGGACATGTATTTAAGCATTATTCTTCTTATAAGAGCTTTGGAGAAAAAATTCAAGATTTGTTGCATGTCACATCCATAAAATAGAAGTATTGACAGTACCATGAGCAGCTATGGATCTAACTCCACAGAAGAGATGGAGAGTGGCCAAAGTCACTGTTTATATATGTGCTCCTTCCCCAGCTTCCTTCTCAAAGTGTATTGTTTAGTTGCTCTTGTTTTCAAGCATTTTAAAAATAGTATCTGTTGCCGGTGTGATTGCACATGCCTGTAATCGCTGCAACTCCAAAGGCTGAGGCAGGAGGATCACAAGTTCAAAACCAGCCTCAGATGATCAAGACACTTAGCAACTCAGCAAGACCTTGTCTCTAAATAAAATATATTTAAACAAAAAGGATTGGGGATGTGGCTCAGTGGTTAAGTACCCCGGGTTCAATCCTGAGTCACCAAAACAAAAATAGTATCAGTTGGATTATTCCATGATTTTTTTCCTCATTCAGTATTATTTTTCAAATATTTACTCAGAATCATATGTGAAGGTAAAATTCATTTACTTCTCCCTGAAGTGTAATATGCCATTTAAAGATATTTCACAATTAGTTAAACTCCTATCAACAGGTATTTTGATCACCTTGGGATTTTTGCTCTTATTAATAATGTTACTAAGAACATTACCATATTTCTTGCTATGCATATTTAGAGTATTTCCCCATGATGCCTATGAGTGAAATTGCTCAGCTGTAGAGTAATGAAATGTTTTTTTATATAAGAGAATGAACAGTTGTTTTCTCTCACCAACGACCTCTGCAGACGAGATGAACTGGGTTTAAAAGAGCTGGTTGCAACATTAAGCTAAGAAAGCCGCGAAAAATCACGGGACACAGACACAAGTTTTTCAGATCAAGGGAGGGATGGCTCTACAAACTTAAGGGTCAGCTTCCACGCTGGAAAGAGCCCTGGGAAAGAAAGCAAGCGTGAGCCCAGGGTTCCTTTATTTTATAGTGGAGACATCAGAGAGGGATAAGGTTTCAAGAGTGGAGTTTTGCTTTCTGATGTCTCTTGGTCAGCAGATTGATTGACATCTTGGTGAATTACACCCATCTCAGGTGCTGTGTGGGATCTTAGGAAGAGCTACAGGTGGAGGCTCACCTGCATCATGTAATCATCCCTGACAGGGAATTGGCAGAGCCAGGCCTCTCCCCTAAAGAGGCTACTATGCGCAACCCAATCCACACACAGCCCATGGATGGCTCACGACTGTTTTCCAAAGTAGTTGTACCAACTTACACTCTCCTATAACGAGAATTCTCATTAATCATATTCTTACCTACACTTAGTTTTAGCAGACTTCTCAATCTTTTAGTTTTAATGTGTATTTCATTTCCATCTTTCTGGTGGCTAATAATGTATCATTTCTTATGTCTATTTGCCACTGTGAAATGGCTATGAATTTTTGTTCATGCACTGAATTATTTTTCATTCATCATTTTTCTTTCTGATTCATATTCCTTTGAAAACTATATGCCTTACTGTGTGTAGCTTATCTTTTTTATTTTTTAATTTTAATGTAATACTAGCTCATCAAATTTCTTCCTTCGTTTAAGAATTCTTTCTCTATTAAATCCTCCAATGAAATTTTAGATTTTGCCTTTCACATTTAGCTCATTAATTGATTGAGAATTGATTTTTGTGTATGAAATTGCTAAAAGTTTGTGTTAGAGCTAAATTCATTCTTTATTTATATGGGACATAAACTCTCCCAGAACCATTCTTGACTCTTACATTTCCTCAGTGATCTACAAAAACACCTGTCAAATACAGAATTTCCCATTGTGCTTGGGGCCATGACTGAGCTCTCATTTCTTTTTCATTGGCCATTTCATCTATCACAATAACAATACTGCACTGTTGGAGCAGGGGTAGTAGGGATTGAACCCAGGGATGCTTTACCACTGAGCCACATCCCCGGTCCTTGTTTTGTTGTTGTTGTTGTTGTTGTTTTTGTTTTGTTTCTTATTGTTGTTATTTTGTTTGTTTTTGTTTTTTTGTTTATTGAGACAGGGTCTCACTGAGTTACTGAGGTTGGCCTTGAACTTGAGATCTTCCTGCCTAAGCCTCCTAAGTCATTGGGATTGCAGGAGTTCACCACCACACCCAGCTACTGCACTATTTTAAGACTATAGCTTTATAACAAAGTTTACTATGAAATGGCAAGTATCCCCCCCCCCTTTACCTTACTGTTCTTTAGGACTATCTTTGGTGATTCTTGGGCTTGGCTATTCCATATAATATTCTTAGAAGTAACATTGGCCTCATAATGCCCTCTTGTGCTATAGCAAAAAACAACCCTGGTGGTTTAAATCTCAGTGGTTTAAAACAAAGCAAAAGTGAATTTCTTGCTTTGTTACACAATTCTTTTTGTCAACTCTTTTCCATGACAGGCACATTCTAGGAATCAGGTTAACAGAACAGGGCACAATGCTCACAGCTTTTCCTCCATGGCAGAGGGAAGGAGTTCAGAGAATGGCACACTGTCAATGCAGCATCCTAACAGGAAGTGACATGGGCACTTCCGTGCATGATGGATAGCCATTGGAACTGGTCACATGGCCCCACTAAACTCTAAGGAAGCTAGCAATGCCATCTACTCTGTGTCTGGAATACAGTCAAAAACATTTGTTGAACTAATAATTGCAAGATGCACCATTTCCCCTAGGCCTGCACCCTAGAAGGGTCCAATAAACCTACAGAACAGTACAAATAGAAACAGGGGAGAATGATCAAGAACCTAAATTCAGAATTCTACCTCATTATTCATCCAGGGTCTGCCTTGTCATTTATTTTATGGGACTTTAGACATAAATCAAGACCTCAGTTAAACCAAGTTTCAGGCAAATACTGTGGAAAGAAGATGAGTCACCTTTTTGAGAATGGAAACTATTAAGTCAGAAAATGGGCTCACCTTGGTTACATAAAAGGTGTTTTAAAGTCTAAAACACCTTTGTTCCGAAGCCATTGAAAATCCCTTCCCTGTGTTAAACAGAAAACCTGTCCATACACTCTTCCTGTGGGAGAAGATATTTCAAATGAAATAAACACAGATGATCAATCTACATTGAAGAGTCCATGGCTTCTAAGCAATAGGTCACCAATCTCCTGACTCCCAGCATCCCCAAGAGGAAAAGGAGCTGGTACACAATTCAGCACATCCAATGGAAATACATGTAAAACACAGACAACAAGATAAATATAGTGCAGTGAAAGAGCGAGGCCTCTGAGTCAGGCTAATGTGAGTCGCCATTCTTCACTTTTTAGCTGTGTGAAACAGAGTAATTATGGAGACTAAGAGTTCGGCTTCTGGAATGAGGTTGGCAGGCTCTGCCTCTTTCTGGTTATGAGTCTTTGGGAAAGTTACTTAACCTAAGTCTCCCTTTCTTTATCTGTAAAATGGGAATGAAGTTAGTAGTTACTTCACATTATAAATGTTACATTTTGCTTTTAATATTAGTATAATGCCAGGCATCTAGTTAGTGCTCAATAAATGAGGGCTATCATTGTATTGCTGTAGTACAATTGATATTATTATATAAATTTTATTTAGTACTGGGGACTTTTTATTATGCTTATCATTATAGACAATCACAAGTTCACTAATGATAAATGTAGATTTGCCTTCACCTTTCAAAGATGATTTTTTTCCTTTTGGATCAGCTGTACAATGTAGACAATAGTAGAAAAATGGACCCAAAACATAGGAATAGAATTGGTCTCCCTTGGTGAATAGGGGTAAATGTGGCAATCTGGGGGTGCAGTCTGCCTGGGAAAGACTTTATACACACAGAAATGAAAACATAAAGGTCAAACAAAGCACTGCCCAAACACTGGCTGGATTATCTGTCCCAGGAGTGCTCCCAAGATCACAGCCTGGCTTCCAGGAAATGAGAATAGTTGATTGCTTTGTATAAGGTGGTGGGGCTGTAGCCCAGGAAGCCACAAATTTGAGTCATGCAAGCAGCCCTCCTAAGTTCAAAGGGAAAGCTCCCACCGCGAGCAGAATCTTTCCTAAGTTCTCATGGTGAGCTGGCCACCATCTTGTCTTCACTGTCTAAAAACCCTCAGTCAACAGAAATTGACAGACTTTCTGTTTCATGGAACTTGAGGGTCCTGCAATATATACTAAGGGAATCTAGGAATGCTATTTTCTTAGACATTACAGAAACTCAAGTACTGGCTCTTTCCCTCTCAGGACTGAAAAATGAAGGGGAACATCCACGGTGGTGCTGAAGAGGATGAGACAATAACAAAATTAGCCTTTTCCAAGCCCAGGGTCACTGAGATGAGCCTTTTCCAGGGAGGGCTCAGTGATGAGTGTAATGCAAGACACTTATGACCCACAGCCCAGCTCTGTCATCTACCAGATCATGCTAATTGGTAACAGGTTACAACTCTTCATTTCCTTCTCACTCACCTTTTACCAGCACCTTTGGCCTTCAACCTCACCCCAACCCATGCTCATTTGTCCTGATGACAGACTTCCCAGCCTGGTGTGGTCAGCCACAACTCCCCCACTTCCTGCCCAGGTGCCCTTTTATGAATAACCCCATTCATCCTGTGCATGGGAGAAATTGGCCGATCCTTATGTGGTGATTAATGCAACCTCCAACGCTAGTTCTTTCCAGCAAAGTAACCTGGTTTCCTCCCAAGAGACTAGTCCATGAACTCTAAGGGCTTGTGGGGCGGGGGTTGGGGAGTGAAAGAAAGAGCAAGAATTTCTTGTTTAATTACATACTTGGTAATTACTTGTGCAACTTCTTCCTTTTCTCCCTATTTTTAGTTAATTGAATGGACTTTTTCCCCTTATTATTGAAATTTCAGGGTATAACTAATTGAGAAGATTTTCTCTGGTTTTAATATCAAGGGGAAAGGTAGATCTTATGGTTCAGATGAGTTTGTCGGAGCAGTCAACTCCTGAAGGGGTTCTAGTTCTTGAGAATATGGGAAATTCCCTGCTTCTTTCAGTGACTGATGGGCCACAGTGAAGGCCACAAACTCAGGAAGACTACAGCCTACGAGAGGAATGTATCAAATTAACGTATACTAAAACATTCCATGATTAGAACTAAAATCCAACTTAACTCAAGACATTTACTGATTTCCTAGCAATTATCAGGCACTGCTTATTTGCTATTAGAGAACAAAAATTACCATATTGCCCTTATTACCAGTGGACTGGAAATCTATGATGGAGCAGAAATACTTATGCAAAGAAATCCAATTCAAGGAAGATAGCCCTAAATGCCTTAAAAATTCAAATTAAAGGATCTGTGAGTTAAAAGGAGAAGAAAGAAACAAAGACAAGGGACCTTATAGAGAAAGTTGGGCTTGCGCAAGAATTTAGAATAGAAGGAGGAATTAAACAGAAAGGGACCTTGCTTTATCTATCTGTACCTTGCTTTATCTATCTTCACAAGGTGAATCATGAGGTCACAGGATATTTTGCATCCTTTTGCTTATATATATATATCTCGTCTCCCACCCAAGTAGAATATGACCCTATGAAGATGGACACTGTATGTCTTATTTTTGTTCCAGCACCAAGAGCAGTGCCTGCCACATAGTAAGCACATGATGACTACATGTTGAATAAATGGACAGATGATGGAGGCGCAAAGTATTCCAGGTAGAAGGGACAAAGTAAGCAAAAGAAGACAGGCACAAAAAATTAAAATTATTGGCTATTTATTCTCTGTCAGAAATCAAATATGTGCTTTCAATGTATCCCATTGACTTTCTGTGCCTATAGCAAAATTTTTCTGTAAAGGGTCAAATAGTATCATAGGCTTTGCAGGCCACGCTATCTCTGTGGCATCTCCTTCATTCTGCTGCTATAGCATGAGAGGAGCCATGGACAACATGTCAAGGAATGAATATGGTCCTATACCAATTAAACTCATTTACCAAAATAGGCAGAGAGCTACATTTGACCCACAGTTAGTCCTTATATTTGTAAACTAAAGGAAAAGAAATTATTGGGCTCCATACAATTGCCCAGTTCATGTAAATGTATGGGTAAAGAGAAAAAAAACATAGTAGTTATCAATATATTGTGGATTCACTGTTTATTTCCACATAAAATTCTTGTCTTGAAATTTATCCCTAATGTGATGGTGTTAGGACATGGGGCTCTGGGGAATGATTAGGTCATGAGGATGGAATTCTTGTAAAAGGGATTACTATCCTTATAAAATAAATGCCACAGATCTCTCTTATCCTGTTCCTGCCTTGTGAGGTCGTAAGTCACTATTCTGCATCTGGAAGAAGGCCCTCACCAGAACCTGACCATGTTGCCTTCCTAAGCTTGGACTTCCAGCCTCCAGAACTGTGTGACATAAATTTCCGTTGTTTATAAGACACTCAGAGTATACTATGTTGTTATAGCAGCCCAAACTCAGACATAATATTTGTAACACTGAATGGTTACCTGTCTGTGTATGTCTTAGTCCAAGGTTACCCTTTGGAAAAAGTTTTTATTCAGTCACACTGACTTTATTAGGCCTCATTTGAAAACTCGGCTCAGTTCCTTCCAGAGCATTTTGAATGATGAGCAAATTCCTCAACTCATGGCAGAGACACTAACTGAAGCAGGTGTTCCCCAGCAGAACTTCCTTTCATGATTCAAATATAATGTTTATATAAAATATCTAGATGACTCAACAGCCTTCTCATCAGATACAAATATGCACACGTGAATATGGCACAAAGATCTAGGTCTTTCATGGGAATTTCAAATAGAAATCCCAGGTATTGGTATATCACACTGAGATGGAAATAGCAGTAGAATAATATTGACCAGGATATACCAGGACCCAGAACTTAGCTACATAGGAGGTAATTGACTGTGTGCTCAAACAAGTTAGGCAGAAAGTCTGTGAAGACACAGCTAGAACTAAAGCACTTAGAGAATTTCATATCGTCCAGAGGTGACATTCAGGGATCTCAGAGGATAAAGGGCCAAGTAAGTCCCACAGGGGTAGGCAGGTCAGAGGTCAAATCTAGAAAACTCAATCAAGACCAGAAGGTTCAGACATCTCAATACTGGCTTCAAGAAGCCATAGAAAGCAGCTGAAAGGGTGGGTACAGAGCTGATTATCATTCTTCTTGACCATATACTAAGGTATTTGTCAGGTGGCGACTTGCCAGCTCTCCCAATTCACATCACTGTTCTTTCCATGTCGTTTTCCTTGTTTAGTGATCAATGGATTTGGGTGAGGAAGACCTTGAGGGTCACATCCAGGTACTTTAGCCAACATACAGTTAAATATATCAAGCACATCAAGCTAAATCAAAGGTATACACCCTGCCACCTTTATTATTCCCTATTTCCACACTTTCTATGTGCCTGAGAGCACAGATACATTACCTTTCCAAGTCGTCCTCTCAGCCCGATGACTGGGTCCAGCCAGTGGGATGGAATAGGAAGTGATGTGCTGCTACAGCCAGCCCTAGCCCGTAAAACCTTCCCAAATATAGTCTTTCATCTTTTTAACACTTCCAACTGACTGGAGTGGAAAGGACCCCCAGTCATTTGAACAAGATGGTAAAGACATAAGACTAAAGCAACCTGGGCTTCTGAATCACTGTGTGGATGGGAGCCAGTAGCCCAGAAGACCCATCCTTGCTCTGTGAGGTAAGTTTTAAGTCTCTGAGATCAGGCCATCTCTACTATAGAAGTTCACATTACCTTAACTAATGTAAGGCAGAGGAGCACACTTTACTACTGAAAATATTTTGCGAACATCACCTGACTTCACAAAGCCTGTGCACTGTAAAACTCAGTGAAGAAAAAATAAATAAGGGCCCGCGGCGGGGCAGAGCTTCCAATCACTCCTGCAAGGTAGGCGGGCCTGCGACCCACCGGCAGAGGAGGAGCAGCGACCTGCTGAGAGGCAGAGTCGCCCCCTCCCCCTGCGCCGGCAAAGTAGAGGGAACTGTGACCACGCACAGAGCAGGCCCAGCGGCCTGCTGAGGGGCAGAGCCACCCCCCATCCCCCGCCCCTGCCAGGTGACCACCGACAGAAAAGGCCCAGTGGCCCGCGGTGGGACAGAGCTTCCAATCACTCCTGCAAGGTAGGCGGGCCTGCGACCCACCTGCAGAAGAGGAGCAGCGACCTGCTGAGAGGCAGAGCCGCCCCCTCCCCCTGCGCCGGCAAAGTAGAGGGAACTGTGACCACGCACAGAGCAGGCCCAGAGGCCTGCTGAGGGGCAGAGCCGCCCCCCACCCCCCGCGCCTGCCAGGTAGGGGAACTGTGACCACGGACAGAAAAGGCCCAGCGGCCCTTGGCGGGACAGAGCTTCCAATCACTCCTGCAAGGTAGGCGGACCTGCGACCCACCAGCAGAGGAGGAGCAGCGACCTGCTGAGAGGCAGAGCCGCCCCCTCCCCCTGCACCGGCAAGGTAGAGGGAACTGTGACCATGCACAGAGCAGGCCCAGAGGCCTGCTGAGGGGCAGAGCCGCCCCCCACCCCTCGCGCCTGCCAGGTAGGGGAACTGTGACCACGGACAGAAAAGGCCCAGTGGCCCGCGGCGGGGCAGAGCTTCCAATCACTTCTGCAAGGTAGGCGGGCCTGCGACCCACCTGCAGAATAGGAGCAGCGACCTGCTGAGAGGCAGAGCCGCCCCCTCCCCCTGCACCGGCAAGGTAGAGGGAACTGTGACCACGCACAGAGCAGGCCCAGCGGCCTGCTGAGGGGCAGAGCCACCCCCCACCCCCCGCCCCTGCCAGGTGACCACCGACAGAAAAGGCCCAGTGGCCCGCGGTGGGACAGAGCTTCCAATCACTCCTGCAAGGTAGGCGGGCCTGCGACCCACCTGCAGAAGAGGAGCAGCGACCTGCTGAGAGGCAGAGCCGCCCCCTCCCCCTGCACCAGCAAGGTAGAGGGAACTGTGACCACGCACAGAGCAGGCCCAGCGGCCTGCTGAGGGGCAGAGCCACCCCCCACCCCCCGCCCCTGCCAGGTGAACACCGACAGAAAAGGCCCAGTGGCCCGCGGTGGGACAGAGCTTCCAATCACTCCTGCAAGGTAGGCGGGCCTGCGACCCGCCGGCAGAAGAGGAGCAGCGACCTGCTGAGAGGCAGAGCCGCCCCCTCCCCCTGCACCGGCAAGGTAGAAGGAACTGTGACCACGCACAGAGCAGGCCCAGCGGCCTGCTGAGGGGCAGAGCCACCCCCCACCCCCCGCCCCTGCCAGGTGACCACCGACAGAAAAGGCCCAGTGGCCCGCGGTGGGACAGAGCTTCCAATCACTCCTGCAAGGTAGGCGGGCCTGCGACCCACCAGCAGAAGAGGAGCAGCGACCTGCTGAGAGGCAGAGCCGCCCCCTCCCCCTGCGCCGGCAAAGTAGAGGGAACTGTGACCACGCACAGAGCAGGCCCAGTGGCCTGCTGAGGGGCAGAGCCGCCCCCCACCCCCCGCGCCTGCCAGATAGGGGAACTGTGACCACGGACAGAAAAGGCCCAGTGGCCCGCGGCGGGACAGAGCTTCCAATCACTCCTGCAAGGTAGGCGGGCCTGCGACCCACCGGCAGAGGAGGAGCAGCGACCTGCTGAGTGGCAGAGTCGCCCCCTCCCCCTGCGCCGGCAAAGTAGAGGGAACTGTGACCACGCACAGAGCAGGCCCAGAGGCCTGCTGAGGGGCAGAGCCGCCCCCCACCCCCCGCGCCTGCCAGGTAGGGGAACTGTGACCACGGACAGAAAAGGCCCAGCGGCCCTTGGCGGGACAGAGCTTCCAATCACTCCTGCAAGGTAGGCGGACCTGCGACCCACCAGCAGAGGAGGAGCAGCGACCTGCTGAGAGGCAGAGCCGCCCCCTCCCCCTGCACCGGCAAGGTAGAGGGAACTGTGACCATGCACAGAGCAGGCCCAGCGGCCTGCTGAGGGGCAGAGCCGCCCCCCACCCCTCGCGCCTGCCAGGTAGGGGAACTGTGACCACGGACAGAAAAGGCCCAGTGGCCCGCGGCGGGGCAGAGCTTCCAATCACTCCTGCAAGGTAGGCGGGCCTGCGACCCACCGGCAGAGGAGGAGCAGCGACCTGCTGAGAGGCAGAGTCGCCCCCTCCCCCTGCGCCGGCAAAGTAGAGGGAACTGTGACCACGCACAGAGCAGGCCCAGCGGCCTGCTGAGGGGCAGAGCCACCCCCCACCCCCCGCCCCTGCCAGGTGACCACCGACAGAAAAGGCCCAGTGGCCCGCGGTGGGACAGAGCTTCCAATCACTCCTGCAAGGTAGGCGGGCCTGCGACCCACCTGCAGAAGAGGAGCAGCGACCTGCTGAGAGGCAGAGCCGCCCCCTCCCCCTGCGCCGGCAAAGTAGAGGGAACTGTGACCACGCACAGAGCAGGCCCAGAGGCCTGCTGAGGGGCAGAGCCGCCCCCCACCCCCCGCGCCTGCCAGGTAGGGGAACTGTGACCACCGACAGAAAAGGCCGAGTGGCCCGCGGCAGGACAGAGCTTCCAATCACTCCTGCAAGGTAGGCGGGCCTGTGACCCACTGGCAGAAGAGGAGCAGCGGCCTGCTGGGAGGCAGAGCCGCCCCCTCCCCCTGCACCGGCAAGGTAGAGGGAACTGTGACCACGCACAGAGCAGGCCCAGGGGCCTGCTGGGGGGCAGAGCCGCCCCCCACCCCCCGCGCCTGCCAGGTAGGTGGAACTGTGACCACCATCAGAACAGGCCAGACCTGCAACCGAGAGACAGAACAGGCCCAGTGGCCTGAGGAAGGGTAGAGCCGCCCCCCCCCCCGCACCTGCAAGGTAGGCGGACCTGCGACCCACTGGCAGTACAGCCCCAGAGGCCTGCAGAGGGGCAGTGCCGCTGCCTGCACCTGCAAAGTAGACAGAACTGTGACCACCCACAGAACAAGCCTAGCGGCCCACAGAGGGACAGGGCCGCCGCCCGCGCCTGCGAGGGAGACTTTGCAACTATACAAGACCAATATAAATATATAGGGGGAAAATTCAATAACACAACAGTTTCACTAAGTAGAAAGGAACGCAAACAGTATGAAGAGACAAGGAAAGAAAGGACCACAAGTAATGCAGGTCAACACAACATTAGAAGAGGTAATAGCTGCAGCAGATGGAATGTCAGATAAAGAATTCAGGATATACATGCTTCAGATGATCTGGAGTCTCAAGGAAGACATCAGACAGCAAAATCAGACAATGAAAGATCACTTCAACAATGAATTACATAAACAAATCCAAGAAGCAAAAGATCAACTACACAGGGAAATAGAGGTTATAAAAAACAAACAAACAGAAATCCTAGAAATGCAGGAAGCAATAAGCCAACTTAAAAACTCAATTGAGAATACTACCAGCAGAGTAGAACACTTAGAAGACAGAACATCAGACAATGAAGATAAAGTATTTCAACTTGAAAAGAACATAGACAGCTCAGCAAGACTGTTAAGAAACCATGAGCAGAACATCCAAGAAATATGGGATAACATCAAGAGACCAAATTTAAGAGTCATTGGGATACAGGAAGGGACAGAGTTTCAAACCAAAGGATTGAGCAATCTATTCAATGAAATAATACGAGAAAACTTCCCAGACTTGAAGAATGAGACAGAACCCCAAATCCTAGAAGCCTACAGGACGCCGAATGTGCAAAATCATAAGAGACCCACACCTAGACACATTATAATGAAGATGCCCAACATACAGAATAAGGAGAGAATTTTAAAAGCTACAAGAGAAAGGAAGCAGATCACATTTAGGGGTAAGCCAATCAGGATAACAGCTGATCTTTCAACACAGACTCTGAACGCTAGAAGATCCTGGAATAACATATTTCAAACACTGAAAGAAAATGGGTTCCAACCAAGAATTGTGTTTCCAGCGAAATTAAGCTTCAGGATGGAAGATGAAATTAAAACCTTCCACGATAAACAAAAGTTAAAAGAATTTGCAGCTAGAAAACCATCTCTTCAAAACATCCTTGGCAAAACATTACAGGAAGAGGAAATGGAAAATAACAATGAAAACCAACAGTGGGAGGTAGGACACTAAAGGGGGGAAAATAATCAAAGAGGAAAACAAACCATGTTTAGTAACATAAATAAACAAATATGGCTGGAAGAACAACCCATATCTCAATAATAACCCTAAATGTTAATGGCTTAAACTCACCAATCAAGAGACACAGGCTAGTAGAATGGGTCACAAAACAAGACCCAACAATATGCTGCCTACAGGAGACGCATTTGATAGGAAAAGACATACATAGGCTGAAGGTGAAAGGTTGGGAAAAATCATATCACTCATATGGACTTCGGAAACAAGCAGGAGTATCCATACTCATATCAAATAAAATAGATTTCAAGCCAAAGTTAATCAAAAGGGATAAAGAGGGATACTACATACTGCTCAAGGGAACCATACACCAACAAGACATAACAATCATAAATATATATGCCCCAAACAATGGTGCAACTATGTTCATCAAACAAACTCTTCTCAAGTTCAAGAGTCTAATAGACCACCATACAATAATCATGGGAGACTTCAACACACCTCTATCACCACTGGACAGATCTTCCAAACAAAAGTTGAATAAGGAAACTATAGAACTCAATAACACAATTAATAACCTAGACTTAATTGACATATATAGAGTATACCACCCAACATCAAGCAGTTACACTTTTTTCTCAGCAGCACATGGATCCTTCTCAAAAATAGATCATATATTATGTCACAGGGAAACTCTTAGACAATATAAAGGAGTAGAGATAATACCATGCATCCTATCTGATCATAATGGAATGGAACTGAAAATCAACGATAAAAGAAGGAAGGGAAAAGAATACATCACTTGGAGAATGAACAATAGGTTACTGAATGATCAATGGGTTATAGAAGACATCAAGGAAGAAATTAAAAAATTCTTAGAGATTAATGAAAACACAGACACAACATATCGGAATCTATGGGACACATTGAAAGCAGTTCTAAGAGGAAAATTCATTGCTTGGAGTTCATTCCTTAAAAAAAGAAAAAAACAACAAATAAATGATCTCATACTTCATCTCAAAATCCTAGAAAAAGAAGAGCAAAACAACAGCAAAAGAAGTAGAAGGCAAGAAATAATTAAAATCAGAGCTGAAATTAATGAAATCGAAACAAAAGAAACAATTGAAAAAATTGACAAAACTAAAAGTTGGTTCTTTGAAAAAATAAACAAAATCGACAGACCCTTAGCCATGCTAGCGAAGAGAAGAAGAGAGAGAACTCAAATTACTAACATACGGGATGATAGAGGCAATATCACAACAGACACTTCAGAAATACAGAAGATAATCAAAAATTATTTTGAATCCTTATACTCCAATAAATTAGAAGATAGTGAAGGCATAGATAAATTTCTTAAGTCATATGATCTGCCCAGATTGAGTCAGGAGGATATAGACAACCTAAACAGACCAATATCAATTGAGGAAATACAAGAAACCATCAAAAGACTACCAACTAAGAAAAGCCCAGGACCAGATGGGTATACAGCAGAGTTTTACAAAACCTTTAAAGAGGAACTAATACCAATACTTTTCAAGCTACTTCGGGAAATAGAAAAAGAGGGAGAACTTCCAAATTCATTCTACGAGGCCAACATCACCCTGATACCTAAACCAGACAAAGACACTTCAAAGAAAGAAAACTACAGACCAATATCTCTAATGAACCTAGATGCAAAAATCCTCAATAAAATTCTGGCCACTCGGATACAAAAACTTATCAAAAAAATTGTGCACCATGATCAAGTAGGATTCATCCCTGGGATGCAAGGCTGGTTCAATATACGGAAATCAATAAATGTTATTCATCACATCAATAGACTTAAAAATAAGAATCATATGATCATCTCGATAGATGCGGAAAAAGCATTTGACAAAGTACAGCATCCCTTTATGTTCAAAACTCTAGAAAAACTAGGGATAACAGGAACATACCTCAATATTGTAAAAGCAATCTATGCTAAGCCTCAGGCTAGCATCATTCTGAATGGAGAAAAATTGAAGGCATTCCCTCTAAAATCTGGAACAAGACAGGGATGCCCTCTCTCTCCACTTCTGTTCAACATAGTTCTCGAAACACTGGCCAGAGCAATTAGACAGACGAAAGAAATTAAAGGCATCAAAATAGGAAAAGAAGAACTTAAATTATCACTATTTGCAGATGACATGATTCTATACCTAGCAGACCCAAAAGGGTCTACAAAGAAACTATTAGAGCTAATAAATGAATTCAGCAAAGTGGCAGGATATAAAATCAACACGCATAAATCAAAGGCATTCCTGTATATCAGCGACAAATCCTCTGAAATGGAAATGAGGACAACCACTCCATTCACAATATCTTCAAAAAAAATAAAATACTTGGGAATCAACCTAACAAAAGAGGTGAAAGACTTATACAATGAAAACTACAGAACCCTAAAGAGAGAAATAGAAGAAGATCTTAGAAGATGGAAAAATATACCCTGTTCATGGATAGGCAGAACTAACATCATCAAAATGGCGATATTACCAAAAGTTCTCTACAGGTTTAATGCAATGCCAATCAAAATCCCAACGGCATTTCTTGTAGAAATAGAGAAAGCAATCATGAAATTCATATGGAAAAACAAAAGACCCAGAATAGCAAAAACAATGCTAAGCAGGAAGGGTGAATCAGGCGGTATAGCGATACCAGACTTCAAACTATACTACAGAGCAATAGTAACAAAAACAGCATGGTACTGGTACCAAAACAGGCGGGTGGACCAATGGTACAGAATAGAGGACACAGAAACCAATCCACAAAACTACAACTACCTTATATTTGATAAAGGGGCTAAAAGCATGCAATGGAGGAAGGATAGCATCTTCAACAAATGGTGCTGGGAAAACTGGAAATCCATATGCAACAAAATGAAACTGAATCCCTTTCTCTCGCCATGCACAAAAGTAAATTCAAAATGGATCAAGGAGCTTGATATCAAATCAGAGACACGCCGTCTGATAGAAGAAAAAGTTGGCTACGATCTACATACTGTGGGGTCGGGCTCCAAATTCCTCAATAGGACACCCATAGCACAAAAGTTAATAACTAGAATCAACAAATGGGACTTACTCAAACTAAAAAGTTTTTTCTCAGCAAAAGAAACAATAAGAGAGGTAAATAGAGAGCCTACATCCTGGGAACAAATCTTTACTCCTCACACTTCAGATAGAGCCCTAATATCCAGAGTATACAAAGAACTCAAAAAATTAGACAATAAGAGAACAAACAACCCAATCAACAAATGGGCCAAGGACCTGAACAGACACTTCTCAGAGGAGGACATACAATCAATCAACAAGTACATGAAAAAATGCTCACCATCTCTAGCTGTCAGAGAAATGCAAATCAAAACCACCCTAAGATACCATCTCACTCCAGTAAGATTGGCAGCCATTAGGAAGTCAAACAACAACAAGTGCTGGCGAGGATGTGGGGAAAAGGGTACACTTGTACATTGCTGGTGGGACTGTAAATTGGTGCAGCCAATTTGGAAAGCAGTATGGAGATTTCTTGGAAAGCTGGGAATGGAGCCACCATTTGACCCAGCTATTCCCCTTCTCGGTCTATTCCCTAAAGACCTAAAAAGAGCATGCTACAGGGACACTGCTACATCTATGTTCATAGCAGCACAATTCACAATAGCAAGACTGTGGAACCAACCTAGATGCCCTTCAATGGATGAATGGATAAAAAAAATGTGGCATTTATACACAATGGAGTATTACTCTGCATTAAAAAATGACAAAATCATAGAATTTACAGGGAAATGGATGGCATTAGAGCAGATTATGCTAAGTGAAGCTAGCCAATCCCTAAAAAACAAATGCCAAATGTCTTCTTTGATATAAGGAGAGTAACTAAGAACAGAGTAGGGTCGAAGAGCAGGAGAAGAAGATTAACATTAAACAGGGATGAGAGGTGGGAGGGAAAGGGAGAGAGAAGGGAAAATGCATGGAAATGGAAGGAGACCCTCAGAGTTATACAAAAGTACATACAAGAGGAAGTGAGGGGAAGGGGAAAAATAATATAAGGGGGACAAACGAATGTCAGTAGAGGGAGCAAAGAGAGAAGAGGGGAGGGGAGGGGAGGGGAGGGGAGGGGAGGGGAGGGGAGGGGGGATAGTAGAGGATAGGAAAGGCAGCAGAATACAACAGACACTAGTATGGCAATATGTAAATCAATGGATGTGTAACTGATGTGATTCTGCAATCTGTATATGGGGTAAAAATGGGAGCTCATAACCCACTTGAATCAAATTGTGAAATATGATATATCAAGAACTATGTAATGTTTTGAACAGCCAACAATAAAAAATTAAAAAAAAAAAAATAAAATAAAAAAATAAATAAGGAAAAAAATCAATGTAATTGAGTTAAAATTACATTCTCCTCACTTAAACAGAATTCAATCATATCTCCTAAGTGTAAGGAAAAGAAATAAGTAAACAAAAAAGAGTCCCTGGGAACTGAGGTAGACTTACATTGATATTAATTCCTACTGCCCATTGAATAAATGGGATTCTAAAGGTGACCCCACAATAGATCTGAGGATCACTAACAGACAACAAAAAGATATTTCCTTTTCCTTTTATGTTAAACTTTTTTGTATTATTATTTTCTTCTTTCTATGCTCTGAGCTATCATAGTACTGGTTGGTACCTCCCATCTGTCATTTAATTATAGAACTTATTTATTTCATGCATATAGGCCCATGTAAGCTGAAATTCCATAGGGGTAGGGACCAAGTTTTTAACATTTTTCTTTTTGTCATCCAAGGCTCAGAATTGAGTTCATCATACTCCTCAGCTCAAGATCCACAATCATCATTGATCTGGGTCAAGTAACAGATTACTTCAAGATAGTAGTTCAAGTTTCTGTATTCTATGAGGCAAACCATACTCTGCTATAATCTATACACTAATATTATACCTTAAGGTCACTGTTGTGTTTTGTTTTGTTTTGCTCTTTTTCCCATTTATCTTGCATCTCCAATCTCAATTTTCCTTCCCCTAACTTAAGGACTCACTTTTATCTACTGATCTCAGAACATATCTCACTTTTATCTCCTGATCTCAGTACATATACTTCTATTCCATCTTTCATATTTTCACTGATTCCTGTGTCCAACTGGAGAACTTACTTGTCATTATTTTCTGTGCACAGGCATATTCATAAATGGTATTTTGCTATCAATTTAAATCTGCATTTTACTTTTTCATTCACTCTTTAGTTTCTAAGACTTATCAGTGCTGCTTCATGTAAATCTCATTCATTTCTTCTGGCTCAAGCCTAGTATTCTCTAGGGTAACTGAATTTGAATCCATGAGCATGTTATAAAGTAAGTATAACCAAATAATTTGATGAGAAAGTTTCTAGTTGGCCACCAATTGTCTGGATTCGCCTGGGATTTTATTAAATTTAACTGTTTGGTTAATGACTAGAATCAGAATCTTCAATGTGTTCATTCCATTCACAAATAATGATGGTTTTAGAAGTAAAGAGAATGACAGGATGACACACCACCCCCACCCCTCCAAGCCTCCTGTAAGCTCCATCATAATGACCTCTGTCTTCATCTGATTTAAATTTGTGAGAAATTCACTGCAGTATCTCTCTGTTTTGCACAGCTTCTGAAAAACTGTGGTGTATTTGGGCAGTTCATGGGAAGAGAGAACCTTCTCACTGATGTTCTCCTCTAGAGATCAAGAATACCATCTTTTTTTCCCTGTACTTCACCCCCCGATCACTCTGCCCCTTCTTTGGAGAGTTCTACAGTAAAGATCTTCTGAAGCAGGAAATCCTAGGCAGTGTTTCCTAAAATGTAGTCCACAGAGCCACAAGCACATCAGAATGCCCCAGTTATTTGTTACAAATGAAGGTCCCAAAGCACTTCTCAGCTGAATCAGTCTCTGATTGTGGGCGGAACCCAAAAATTACAATTGTTGATTACTTTGCATATTAAGGCTCAAACCCCTCTCTCATAATACTTGGTTATTTAATGAAGAAACTAACTACACTTAGTGTCTCCAAATAATATTAGACTTCATGATTAAAGAATAATATTAGACTTCATGATTAAAGAATGCTCACCAGGCTTTACCTCCCTGTGCATAAGATTTTAAAGTTTATAAGAAGGATCCCACCCAGTCTAAGCATTTATATTTAAAAACTATCTAAAAACAGTTATTTCACATAGGACTTTAAGAGGATAACAGATTACTTCAAGATAGTAGTTCAAGTTTCTGTATGCTATGAGGCAAACCATACTCTGCTATAATCTATACACTAATATTATATCTTAACAACTATATAGATTATAGCAGAGAATGATTTGCATCATAGAATACAGAACAGTCTCTTAATTAGAAATAAAGACTGACTTTAAATTAAAGGTAAAAGGCCAAGGCTCATTCTGTTTACATTCTCTTCTCCTGGGAGACAGACATTCTCTCTACCACTAGCATTTTGTGCAATTTTTTTGCCAATACTTAAGAAAATAGAAGTCTGTCTGGGCAGAGTCAATTCTTGCTTAATGTAACTTAATTGGAGGGTTCTTTCAAGCTTGCTATTACAGGCAGAGAACCTTCCTATTGAAATCAAAACAGAAGTGGGATCCCTCATTGCTCAGAAAATGGAAGCTCTGCTATTGCTACCTTTCGTGCAACCCCATTAACACAACCCTGGTGACAAGGAGACTCAGCAGCTGCTGCAATCAGAAGGCAGGGTGTAGGCAGCTCTACCTCCTGCTCACAGGCCATCTTTGGCAGGCAGTGGGGGTGAGATGGCAGCATTTCCAGTAGGGGACAACACACAGGACCAAAGCCCACAGGAAATCCTGGTAACAGGTGCATACTAAGCCACAAAGCACATGCCAGGATGCCTCTGGCTGCCACAAGGAACCTGAGCCCCGAGGACCTAATGGCTTATAATTCAGTGAAATAATATTAGAAGAATATCATGCAGTTTTCCTTACCAAATCAAAGCTTAAACTGGGGCATTATGTTTTTGAATGAGAGACACTTCAAAGAAAAGATCACAGTCATTATTCCTGATTATCAGCAAACTATTTGGAAAGTATTAGAATGATTTAAGGAACCATATTGCCTTCATTTTAAATCACTCAATAAGCAATTTTATTTATTTAATTTATACTTATATTATTTGTAATATTTTAATGCATTGCTTTCTTATTGCTAGACATTTTAAACACTGCTTTTGAGTACACACATACATACTGTATTTGTGCACACACAAGTTTTTGGGTGGGAAAATGTAGAGAAGATTAGTGTTTCTTTATCTCAGTTTTGTAGAAGAGAAACCTGACCTTATCCTATTTCAACTCATATTCTGATAAAAGAGAAGTTCTCAGCATGGTTCCAATTAAATAAACTGACTGGAGTTCCAGTCACTTCTCCGAATTCGGAGATGGAAAGAGTGCTGCACTCTATCTCAGCTTATAACTTAAGGAAGTATCTGTCCATTCATCAAGACCCTACATTTTCTTTTGAGCATCTTAACAAGTTTTTGAAGATACCAATAGATTTGTATAAGATTCCAGTTACTAAAAGGATGTAGAGTAAATACTTTGACCAAGAGCCTCCAAAGTCAGGCTTAAACTCAGTTCATCACCCAATAATCTACCAACTCACACTTTCACATTATTCTAATCAAACTCTTCTCCTACTCCCTATCTCCAAAATATGCTTCATGTCATGGGCTTTCCTATCTGTTTCCTTTGTCATCCTATATACCAGTTCCTCTGCTTTGTTTCAAAGGCCGTTACCTTCCTTGCAGCTTTTTCCAAATCCTGTCCATGCTTCAGGATCCAAAACCTGTTCCAACCATGTCATGCCTGATCATTCCCTTGTCCCTCCCTACACACCCCCTACTCCATTTGAGTTCAGACTGCCCGCACATACCACAGCCTCCTTTGACATTTAGCATATACTGTTGAGATGTCCCTGCCTGTCCTGAGTTTTCCTGCCACTATTATTGCCCTTTCTACTGCTCCTAAATTGTAACATGTGTTCTGTGCCTATGTAGATTGTGAGCTCCTGAGGAAAGGGCAGTGCTCCCTCTTTTTGAAGTCAACAGCATCCCTGCCTTCAGGGTCCTGTCCAGGGAAGCTGCTCATCAAAGTCTCCTGAATTTCTCTTGAAAGCCTCCTTTGCTGTGTCCCCTTGTCAGCAGCCTTTCAGGCTTGAATAAATTGCTCATCTTTACCATTAAATCCCTTCATACGGTGCTCAGTCTCCTCTCATAGAAAATGTCTTTCTTCTCATTCATGCCATTTATGTTTTTAGTAGAAAAGATGTGTAATACTTAAAAATAAATTTACTATAGTCCTTTTCAGAGGGGCAAAGATAGCCACTCTTGTTTAAAATATATTTTGAAAATTGTTACCTAGGGTCAAAGACTGTGCATTATAAACTCGGTTAGATAGAGTGAGCATTTTGAGAATAAAAAAGTGCTCCCAAAAGTGATACCTTTTAATTCGTGATTCTTTTTTAAACTATATCTCATAGGCAAGATTCAGTCTATAGCAAAGGCACCTTAACTTTAAAAATAGCAGTTTAGCAAATCATTTCCCAAAGATGCTCAGACTCACTAGTATAGTTCAGGAATTCATGACAGCTTTAATCTGCTTTGGGGCACATAAGTAGCTTTTCTCTGGAATGCAAGTTTCTCAGTCAGACTTCTCTTAATGCGAAAAAACTTAGGAACAGAATTTTGGGAATATGTGGTTCTGCCTGTCTGACCCACTGAGGATTGATCCAGGAAAGGGAAAGCTTGTTCATTAAAGTCTGGGTCTTTGGTGTGATTTTGCAGAACATTATCTCTCTCCCAAATGTGTTGGCAAGAGACTAGCATTAAGTCAAGCTATATTTCCATTCAATCCTATTTGCATCAGCTCTATCATGAATAGCCTAGTATTATCCCTGCCTCATAGGGTTCCCTGGGTCAATCTGAGAAGAAAAGATGCATAGCCGCATCTGGAAATAAGATAATGCATAGTCTTCAATGCCTGAACTTGGTAGCTTTTGAAATCATACTAGTTTGCAATGCACACCTTCCCTTGAATTATAATAAGTGTTTCTTTGAAAGTTATTTCTCAGGAAAACTCCCTCAATGCCAATGTAAATTTTGTCCCAAGCCCAAAATTAAATCTCATCCTACTGCAACTCAGAAGTCATAAAAAGTAGATAAAAGGAAAGCTGAGTTAATAAAGGACATCAGTTCTCCTTGGAGAGAAATATGGTTTGATTTTTCTTTTAACTTTGAGATTTCTGAGACTCAGTTCTTATAATCTCTAAGATGCATGGCCTAGAGATTTAAAAAAAAATAATATTGAACAAATAGAAAACACAAATCTTAAACACTGACTTGAGGGCTTGTAGGTATAGACCCCCATGTGATCAGTTGTCTATTCCTGCATAACAAATGGTCCCCAAACGTAGTATCTTAAAAATAACAACCCTTTTGTTTGTTCACGGTTTTGTGGATCAGCAACTTGAACTGGGCTCAGCTTGATGGTTCTTCTGTTAGTGTTCCTTGAGGCCACTCACATGGCTACAGTTATCTAGTGGTTTAACTACAGTTGGTTGGTCTAATGTGACCTCATTCACATATCTGAAGGTTGGAGAGACTCTCAGCTAAGTCACATGTCTCCTGCCAACTGGTCTGGGCTGCTTCACATAGCAGATGATTTGGGGTAAGATCAGAAGCCTAGGTATGCACTTGCAACTCTCTCCTACAGTGTCTCTTCTAATGTATTCTTTGGTCAAAGCAGCAACAAAGTTAGCCCCAAGGTTAGGCAATTAGAACCCACTCTCCATAAGAGAAACTTCAAAGAATAGTGGTGCTTGTAAGTCAACCTCACTATCTAATTTCCATAACACAAAAGAAAAGCATAATAAATATTCCAAGCTCAGGTAAATTTTATTTTTTAGTTTCTTCAAAAGAAAGGTACATTTATGTGAGAACAATATCAAGAGCCCATGTGATTTTGATTTGCAGTTCTCTAATTGCTAGAGATGTTGAACACTTTTTCATATATTTGTTGATCGATTGTATTTCTTCTTCTGTGAAGTGTCTCTTCAGTTCCTTAGTCCATTTATTGGTGGGGTTATTTGTTTTATGTGGTGTTGAGTTTTTTGAGTTCTTTATACATCCTTGAGATTAGTGCTGTCTGGGGTATGTGTGGTAAAGATTTTCTCCCAATCTTTAGGCTCTCTCCTCACATTATTGATTGTTTCCTTTGCTGAGAAGAAGCTTTTTAATTTAAATCCATCCCATTTATTGATTGTTAATTTTACTTCTTGCAAATTGGTACAACCACTGTGGAAAGCAGTATGGAGATTCCTCAGAAATCTTGGTGGAACCACCAAATTTTGGAACCACCATTTGACCCAGCTATTCCACTCCTCAGTTTATACCCAAAGGACTTAAAATCAGCATATTTCAGTGATGCAGCAACATCAATGTTTATGGCAGCTCAATTCATAATAGCTAAACTATGGAACAAACTTAGGTGTCCTTCAATAAATGAATGGATAAAGAAAAATGTGATATGTATATGTGTGTATATATATATATATATATATATATATATCATATACATATACATATATTCAATGGAATATTACTCAGCTTTAAAGAAGAATGAATTATGGCATTTGCCAGTAAATGGATAAAGTTGGAGAATATCATGCTAAATGAAATAAGCCAAAAAAACCAAAGGCCCAATATTTTCTCTAATATGTGGATGTTAATTCACAATGGAGGACACTAGAGAAGAATAGAGTTACCTTAGATTAGGTAGATGGAAGTGAAGGGAGGGGAGGGGAGGTGGTGTGGGGATAAGAAGGATAGTAGAATGAAACAGACATTATTACTTTATGTATACATGTGACTACACAATCAATGTGACTCTACAACATAAAAATGAGAAATTATATATCTATGTATGATATATCAAAGTAAATAAATGCATTATGTTGTCATGTATAACTAATTAAAACAAAAAAAATTAAAAAGAACGCATGTATTTAAAAGAATTTAGGTATACTCAACATGGAATCAGAGCACAAATAGTGAAAACTGACTAATCATGAATTGAAAAGACCAACAGTCATAAAAATGTAAGTAACTGTATATTCATAGTCTGAATATGAACCTGTATGAGCAATGTGATTAGATCACCTTGATTCTTTTTTATTGGGGCAGGGGGCACTCAACACCACCCTATTTTGTATTTTATTTAGAGACAGGGTCTCACTGAGTTGCTTAGCACCTCGCTTTGAACTGAGGCCAGCTTTGAACTCAAAATCCTCCTGCCTCATCCTCCAGAGCCGCTGGGATTACAGGCATGCACCTCTCTGACCAGCCACCTTGATTCTTAACCATTAGCATAACCTAGAAAGATTTTGCAAAATATCCATGCCCAATCTTCTCTTCAAATGTACTAAATAGGAGTTCCCTGGACCGGTGTTTTTCTTTTCTTTTTAACTTTTTATAATGTAAGTTTTTAAAGATACTTAAAAAAATAAAAATAAAAGAAGATAATATTATAAATTCACGTGTATTCACCACTCACCTTCAACAGTTAACATTTTTTCAATCTTCTTTCATCTTTCAGTCCTCTGTGATCTTTTCTTTTTTTCCTTTGAGGTATGTTAAAGCAAGTTTAAAGCAAAATGGTATTTTATTTGGTGTGCTTGTTTATTAAGGACTTCTCAGACAATTGATGCTTACGTGGCAGTCACCGCACAGTTCTTGAGTTCCTCTACAATTCTCTGTCTTCTTTAAGCTTAGATCAGGGTCATATGACTTGTTCTGGCCAATCGTCCAGGCTGAGGCATTAAGAGATAGGTGGCTCCTCCATATCTGTGTTGCCTGCCTTAATGTCTTTGGGAGTCTAATGTCCTAAGGGCACAGGTACAATACGGAGAGAAGCTGCTAATTCATAGCAGACTTTTTGTGATTGAGAAGCAAGCCTTTATTGCTACTAAAATTGAGGAGCCTATATTTAAGCTCAGCAAATTTTTTTTAAAAAGCACCTGTTTAAAAAGAATACAACACTAGCAGCTCTATTTGCCACTATCTTCTCTAGAGACCAGAGGAAAATCAGCAAAACTCTTTGAGCCTCACTTTCTTCATTCACAGAATGGGTGGCAGCCACATCCAATAGTCTCCACCTCAAAAAGTTGTCATGAAAGTGGAAGTAAAATCATTTGAAACATTGAAAATAATTATAAAATGTTGTTGACTGTTAGATTATTGTTCAGTTTCCCAAAATGCACTTCCTCGGACCAGTAATTATAAAACCTGGTAAGGACTATGCACAATTTGTCAGGCAAATATTTTGTTTTCTGGTTCTTTTATTTTTTATTTTTTATTTTTTTGGGGGGGGGCGTTACTTGGAATTGAACCCAAAAAATCTTTTTCTTAATTCACCTATAATATTAATATTTTTTAAATTATAAGCATTGTGGATATAAGGTACATACATATGGAGACATGTTTTATGTATACATATATCTATTTACATATATATATTATATATATATATATATATATATATATATATATATATATATATTATTTATTTATTTATTTCTCAGAGGTAGTAGATGGTTTGGAGAAGACAGTTTAATAGCCAGAAGAGGCCTTCATGGACAGGCTAGGAATTTTGACTTCAATCCTTGAGTCCAGTTTACCAAAATTGCTCTGTCCCTAGGAATACACATTATGAGCCAGAGTACATGAAAAGTCACAGAATAAATTGCGTGCATATTTCTAATGGGTCAAATTTCTTAAAGAATGATAGTAAAGTTTGCAGCTTTTGAGAAATTTAACTAATTTTAAGATGATTATATTAGACAAGCAGAAATACGACATGAAATGAAATGCAAATTTGTTATATATTTTTTAAAAAACAAAACAGAAGGATTCTTAACATTTTTTAATTTGTTTTGCTACTTGATCTCTACTCCCATGCCAGGGTATTTTTGCATTTACTCATCTGTAGAGAGAGGCACTTGGTGGAGAGGTTTGAGAAGGCCTCTATAAGAAGCAGGACATCAGGAAAGGAAAAAGCCAGCAGAGGCACCGGACCCAAGCCCTGAGGTAGGAGGGTTACTAGAAGGCGCATGGGGCGGATGGAGTTCAGGGCAGTGTAAGCGGATGGGAACAGACAGACTCACAAAAGCCCAGACAGGAGACATTTGCACCTGGCTTCTGAGTTCCCCTGGGCTGGAAACCGAAGGAATGCCACAGGCTACTCTTTGCTAACCCCAAAGCCAGTCCTTGTTACTGCTTGAGGTTTTGATACAAAGACATAAAAAAAAGCACTAGATAGGAGTTTCCTCTCAAAGCCACACCACACCATGTATGATCTGGTGCTTCAGAGGCACTCACTCAGGGTTTGGGACAGGATGAGATGGGATGGGATGGGATGGGATAGAAGTGGCAGGACTTGTTGACTATATGAATAAATTACATAAGAAATAAAATCACTGGTCAGTCCTATCAAAAGAAACATATAATTTAATTTGAAATGCAATGCATGCTGTTTTTTAAATTAGACTTTAAATGTTCTCATCAAACACATACAAAAAAAAAGATAGATATTTAGCTTGATTGAATCATTCCATAATATAAATATATATCAAGGTTTCACATGATACTCCACAAATATGTATAACTATTATCTATCAATTAAAATAAAATTAAAAATATTTAAAAGGTAAAATGCCATATGCAATTTTTTTTAAAAAAAGGATAACATATTTTCCTTTACAAGTAGAGAATAAAATATATACTAGGACTTAAAAGTACTCTAGGAAGAAATGAAATTAGTCCAAAAGAAAGCAATGACATATATAAGATGCTTTTAAAGAAAGAAAATACCTAAGTAAACAAGATAGATAAATGGATAGACAGTCACCTAGAAATAAAATCCCAAAAAATCCAGAGCAGAAGAAGGGAAAAAAGAGTTGAGAGTTCAGAAAAGTTCTTAATCTGTCTTGGGTAAAGACGTGGTTAGTGATAAACCAAAGACATTGACAGGGAAAAATGAATATGTGGATGGCCTTTAGTGAATAGCAACAAAAGAAGAACAACAACAAAAGAACACAAAACTAGAATATGTTTTCTTACCAATAGAAAGAAAGAAAAAATAACAAAATTGCTTGTTGATTCCAATAGAGAAAAAAGGTAAGCATACAAAGTAAATAATACACGTTTGCTCACAAATGTCAGAAGTAAGCCTTTGCATACTAGTAATTATAATAAATAAGATAAATGATTCAAATAGATATTCAGACTTACCATTTTAAAAAATGAAGCATTGTTTATAGAAGGCAATAAAGGGGGCACATAGAAGTTAAAAAATGAAAATATTTTCAAAAAAGATTCACAAGAAAAAGGTGAAACAAACAAAACACTTATGTGGCAGTATCTAAAATAACAATACTAAAATAATTCAAAGCAAGTTTTCAAATAGTGAAAGGCAAAATATTATAAGAAGACTTAGCAACCACAAGCAGATATATGCCCAATAACATATTTTTAAAAAATTTTTTAGTTGTAGATGGACACAATACCTTTATTTTATTTATTTTTATGTGGTGCTGAGGATCAAACCCAGTGCCCAACACGTGCTAGGCAAGCGCTCTACCACTCATCCACAACCCCAGCCCCCATAACATAATTTTATAAAATATCTTACGATGATAGATAGAATTACAGAATCGTTAAAACTATAATATATTATGGTTGAATATTTTAGTACACCCAGGTCCAAAAATGATAGATCAAGCAGACAAAAAATGAATATAAATCAATGCTTGAATGTTAACTTCACAAAAATAGATAACATAATCCTTCTAGAATATCTATGAAATTTTGGGGGGAAAATATAGCATATATAAGTGACAAATGAAATTTTAATTAATTTCAAATGATCACCATAAGTTAGACTATATTCTCAGGTCAATTTGCAAGGAAAAAAATTAGAAACAAATAATAAAACTTAACTGGATTATTCCAATGTATGAAAATAGAAATAATTATATTTAGACAAACCATTAGGTATAAAGGATATTGTAAACCATTAGATAAAGATGAAAGACTTAGAAAAAATTATCAGGCAAATTAATGTTTCATAAAAGTAATGAAGTAAATATCAGGCAAAATAGATTGAAATTAATAAAAATGGGGGAAATATTGAAAGAAGTTTAAAAAACAGACTTTTCTGTGAAAAGTGTGATAATACAAACAAATTTCTGGAAAGTCTAATGCAAAACACAAATGACCAACCTATATCTATGTAAGGATTGAATTACTAGACAAATAATGAAATGCACAGGTTTGCATAGGAAGAAATAGAATGTTTGAAGAGGGTACATGTCAACTTTCCATTACTGTAACCAGTACCTAAGGTATTTAACTTATAAAGTGAAAAAGTTTATTTTGCCTCACAATTTTAGAGGTTCCAGTCCCTAAGCAAGTAGAGCCATTGTTTTTAGCCTCTGGTAGGGAGCAATGGCAGGGAGAATGCGTAAAAAATATAAACTATTCACCTTGTGTCTTAGAAGCAAGAGAGGGAGAATGAGACTGAGGTCCCATATTCCCTTGGAGGACATGCCCCCAGTGACCTAAAGCCTTGCACTTGGCCCTACCTATCAAAGGATCCACTCCTTCCTAATTGCGCCACCCTGGGGATCAATCCTTCACCACATGGCTTTACCACTTAGGGAGATGTTAAAGATCCAAACTATACCAGGATAATAATAATTTAAAAATAGAATGGGAAACAACACTATTCCTTCTTTTCCTTAGTGCAAAAGCCAGGAGGGGGAAAAAGAAGCAAAATGAAATAAGCAAAAATCAAAATTAACCAAGCATCAATTATTTTACAGGTGTTTTACAATATTTTCAAGAAACGGTTTTTTATACCTTATAGATATCTCGTGCAATTTACATAAACATGAGAAAAATACAAGGAAGATATCCACATTTTCCAGTGAAATTAGTATCATGTTAACTGAAAAGAAAAAAAAAACAGAAATATAGCATAAGAGACTCCAACTCCAGCTAATATGGAAAGATTTCTTTAGAAACAGTAATACAAATTATCTTTCACAACACAGTCTATTTGGTACCATGATCATATGAACCCGTGGCCAAGACTGTTCCCTGTTGGCCATTTGGGTGCATTGAACTTCTGCTATCAAGAATCATTCTCTCTGGAAGACACATGTTCTGGACATGGATATGCTTCGCTGCTTACATGCTTCTACAATACCACCATTTTTGAACTTCCTGAATGCCTATTCATCTGAAGTACATCCCACAACATTGCTTCTGCCTAAGGAACTTATTTATACTGGACATAAGGATTTACTGGTCTTAGATATAATTTCCAGAAGTGACTGACATAAAATTATAGATTTGCCTCTGTAGAAACAGTTAGATAACCATCCTGGAGGCAATTCCTTGCCAGAATGAGGAGCCTTCCTGAAGTACAAGGAAGGTCCTCTGACCAACACCCAACACCTGGTGGTCTCCCATAGTGGCAAGATCTGGGTTTAGAAACCAAAAAGTAAACTTGAGAGAGGATCACCTATAATTACTCTTCTATAATTCTGACCTCCATTGGCTTGGTGGTAATAGCCCCAACAGGGGAAAAAGAAAATACTGCCACCATGAGACATAGCCAGTTGTTTCTCCAAATTGGAAACTCTTCCAGCATCTAGGATTTTTTTCCTCTGTCTCTCTTATTTTGGATTATGGGTGCCTACTTCTGGGAGACATACTTGACTTAGAAAGTTGAAGTCTGGGCCAAAGGAAAGTAAACAGACCAGTCCCTGCTCAGGACAGAACTGCACTCTAGAGTTAAATAGGTAATATTAAAAAGTCCAGAACCCTCTGGGGGTTCCAACATGGCTCAATAGAGTAGATAAGAATGAAGGGCTTCAAAGCAGAAACTGGTCCTGGACTAAAAATTGGGCATTAATCCTAAACTTTCCCTCTGGTTGGGCGGGGGGTGGGGGAGAGTTACCTTTTCTATTATTCAGATAAGCAAATGTGTGCTTACAGAGAAGACTTGTCCAAGGTCACACAAATTCAAAGCAGCAGATAATTTAACTCCAGAACCCAAATTCTTAAGGAATTAAGCATATTATCTGTGACTCAACTCCTCTTTAGAAAAATGAATACATAGATATTGCTTGAATCGGTGATATGTAAGTCACTAAGTGTTCCCGAGTGACTTTGTGCAACTGCTGTCTTCCTCTGGTGGAGTACAAGGTGGGGAATAGGGTACATTGAAGCAATCAAGGCTGCTTGGTGACCATTGAGTACCCATTGGTAAATTCATGCATTTCAGAATTTTTCCAGGGTCAGCCTTTGTTCTGAGGGAAATCCTGAATATAAAGCACAGGCCCCAGAGAAGCAGATAATGATTTCTGCTAGAAAGGTGGCATCAACATCTCATCCAAGCCCCACTTCTATTTTGGTTATAGTTTTATGGGAGCAACACAGTGAACCTCAATGAGGGCCATACAGAAGGTGTATATTGCAGTTCAGCTACAAGTGTCTGGGGTAGCTAGGCGTGCTCAGGAAGAGAGATCAGAGGACTTGGGAATACCACTTTGCCATAAGACCCAGAACACAGACTAGACAGAAATGGCAAACTTGCCTTTCACCCATGGGTGGGAAGAAAGAACAATGATTCATTTGGAAGCCTGCTCTAACTTGCCTTTCAATCTTCAAACTGAGGAACTGGCTTGGGGCACTTCCTTCATTTTCTAAATGCGTGGCCTTAACTTACTTAACCTCCCCCAGGCATCTGCACAGGGCCCAGCTCATTGAACTGACCTGCCTTCATGTGCACCTCTTGTTGCTGCCTGTTACCTTTTGTAACTATGTATTACTCACCATTCTTCATCTTTGACACCTGGATTCCTGACCCCTAGTCTTTAACCTGTGGTGACTGGACATACCTGAATTCTTGCCTGGTTCTCCCCAGCAACCTTGCCTGACTTTGCATTTCATTACTGCTGAGCCCTACAGGAAATTGCCAAAGTAATGTATTCACTGAAGTCAATGCCACTCACCTAATGGAAAAATGTAGGTCAAACCAGGGAAGACCCTTCTACTCTGCCATCGGCCCCTCTCAATGGAGCAAGACAATAGAAGGAATAGCTGCTTCTGCAGTCCTTGGTGTATAACAAGTGGTTGACAGAGATGGTTTCTTTGGTGTTTAACCTTTGAAAAAATATTTAGAATATAATGACATTTCTTTTTTAAAAAAAGAGAGAGAGAGAGAGAGATTTTTTTAATATTTATTTTTCAGTTTTCGGTGGACACAACATCTTTATTTTATTTTATGTGGTGCAGAGGATCGAACCCAGCACCCCGCGCATGCCAGGTGAGCACGTTACCGCTTGAGCCACATCCCCAGCCCAAGAATATAATGATATTTCTATTGCCTAAAATGATTTGATCCCACAATGCCTCAGAATGGGAAGAAACTACAGAGCTCAGATATTTCTGCTGTCTGGCTAACAAACTCAGAAAAATATGATAAGATAAACTATAAATAATTTTGGAGTCAGAACTTTGACATTAGAAATCGCCATATCCTTGGCCTAAATCTAGAAAATCACATAAAACCATTGTTTGCTCCTGGAGACAACAATGCTTAGAAAGTCCTTGATGGATTAGACCCGTTTTGCATGGTTCCAAAAGATCCAGACAAAACAAATTCTGAAGCAGAATTATTAAGAGTTTAATCATAGAGCTGTTTAAAGTAAGAAGGTAAATCTATGCTTACTAATATGAGGAAATCTTCATAGCATTTGGGTGGGTAAAAAGGAAGTTATAGAATGAAAAATGTCATGCTGGTCTGTCATTATTTTGTCTGCTCAGCAATAACAAGAACGTCCTGTCTGGGTGAACTTCCCTACTGCAGGTATATTGGAGTGAAGGCTGTGTCTTCCACTGTGGAAGCTGAAAAGGGAGTTGAGTGGGCTGGTGACTTTTATTCTCTCTTCCCATTTTTGGCACCAGGAAACAAGTTCAAATAAGAACTTTCTGCTTGAATTTTGACTCTCAAGGAAGCATTGTAAAGGTGTCAGAGCCATCTAGATGGTCCATCTGATCCCACTTCCCTTCTGGACTCTCGTCTGGTTAGTTTGATAACTGACCTCCCCTTCCAGATGTACCTTCACTTCTTCAAACCTCTCCCCCTAAGAGCCAGAGCAGTCTCTCAAGAAGAGATCAAATCCAGCTGCTGCCCTACACACTGCCCTACACACACCAGCACTTACAGAATGCAATCCAAGCTCTTTAACATATTCACGGCTCCCTGGTCTGCTCTCTGTCCAACGCCGAGCCCCATCACTTAATACTACCCACTCACCTTCCCATTAGCCTCCATCCCTGTTGAGCCCTATTGGTTCTCATGCCCACTCACCCTGCTATTATCCCTCCAGGTCTTTTTGCCTGTGGGCTCCTACTGTTCTAGCTCCAACTCACTCAGATGCATTCTCCACCAGGAAACCCTCCAACTCCAACTCCCAGGGCGCAGGCTGGTTTAGACACATCTCCTGTCTACCACTGTCCATTCTGCATTCTTCTGTTCCAGCTTTAATTAAATGATGTGCATGATTGGTGGCTGTGTTCTCAGTGAGAGACTGGAGAACAGAACACATGCTTCTTCGTCTTAGCATATGACGTGGAACATTTGTACAAGTGAATGCTGAGCAAAGGAGTTTAGTTTTGTTTTGCTTTCTTATTCTCTCTAAAGGGAATTTTATCTCCCATCCTCACAATGGCCATTTTCATCTCTTCTTCACACCTCTCATAATCCTGATGGATTTCCCCCATTCTTCACTTTCAGAAACACTCAATCCTCACTTCACAAGGAAACCAGAAGTCCACTAGAAGGAAATGCCTGCACTACTCACCACTAAGTCCCCCAACCCACCTGTACTTCTGTCCATTTCTCCTTGCCTCCTTCTGTCAAAGCCCCAGTCCATCTCTGTGTGACTGCCTTCTTGGGAACTGCTCATATCATTATCTCCTCTCAGTCCTTCAGGGATCTTCAACCTTCTGTACTTCTCATCTGCATCCAAACAAAGCCTATTCTCCCCCATCTTGAAATAAAAACAAATAAGGCAGAAAGAAAAACTGAAAACCTTCCTTGACCCAATAATCGCCCTCCTTCCCTACTCCCCTGGATGGTTCCACTATATAAAACAAGGTTCTCCAGTCCCTGACCCCAGTTCCTTATTTTGCCTTTATTCTTCAGCTTACTCCAATCTAGCATCTACTGCCCTTGCATGACACCTGCTATGATCAGGCACAACCACACTCACATGACAGACCCAAGATTACCAGCCCTCTCAGCACCACTCAACACAGCTGCACCCTCCTTTTTGAAAGACAGTCTTCACATGGCTTCATGACTCAATCTCATGTTCCTGGTTTCCCTTTGCTTTTCTGGCTGCTCCCACTCAATCTGTTTGGCTGCCTCTCCTCCCCTATCTGAACATTACTAGAGTTAATCAGGGCTGGACCTGGGCTCTCTTCACTCCTCTCTTGTCATTTCTGACTTGGCAACCTCAGTTTACAGCCCTTCCCGTGTCAAAGATGCTCAAGAACTCATCTCCAGCCAAGCTCTTGCTTCTGGGCTTTAGATAGGAATAGCCAACTGCCTAGCCCCTGTCTCCACTTGCATGCCTCACGAGCATTTCAGAGTCTAAAATTGACTTCTTGATCCTCCCAGCCTCAAACCCTGAGTCAAATACTCTTCTATCCTTTCCCACATCAATATATGGCCCTTTCATCCATTCAGTGTCTTATGCCAGAAAACTGGGAGTCGTCCTTGACCACTGCCTTCCCTCAGTGTGCCTATCCAACTAATGACCACATCCTGCAACATTGATTCCACTTGAGACCATCCCTCTGCACTGCCTCCCACTTAAGGTGCCCACTATCAGCACTCCCCTGGACTACTAAAAACTCTCCTACCTGATTTCCCCTCTCTGCCCATTCTAAAATGATTTTGATTAACATATATTGAATTTTAACATTTCTCTGCTTAAAACACATTGGTGGTCTTCTATTGCACTTGAGATAAAATCCAAAAGCCATAACAAAACCCGTAATATGATATATGATCTGGTTCCTGACTGATTTATCTGCCAAAATTCACATTACCCATGTCTGTACTCATGATGCCCCAGCTGGATGGGCTTTTGTTCCCTTTCATGGAAATTACCAACCACATTCCTTCCATGGACTCTTCACAGGCTATTCCCATATTCCTCCCTCCTTCCCCTAGCTAGTGTCCTCTCATCCTTCAAGGTAAGTTCTAAATGTCTCCTCACCAAAAGAGACTTCCCTACTCTCCCAAGTTAAATATAATCTTACTTTTCCTGCCTATAAATTCCAAAATTCATAATTATTTACTTACTCATGTGATTATTTATCTAACAACAGGAACTATATTTATGTGGTTCAGAGCTCAGTGCTAGCACCTAACCCAGTTTGTAGAATGCAACAGACATCCACCCTGCAGATGTTGAATGAATGGCTGAATGAATTCTAGACAATAGGAAGCCACTCCAGGTTTTTGTACAAGAGGCTATGTGAGGTCATTATTTAAGAAGCTAAATCTTGTCCAGGAACACAGAACAAATTAGAATGAGAGACTGGAAGTGATTTGGTTCATTTGAATTGGGGATACTTACACTGATACAGAGAAGAAAACGAGGATGCTGGTTTTAAAGGGAAAATTTAAATAATTGTGGCTGCCTAAAGACAGGAATATTTAAAGAAGAATCAACTATTACTCAAGAAATGGCATGCATGCTTCCTATGTCCCAGTATTATGCTAACTTCTAACCGTACAGAGATGAGAAAACTCTGGCCTGCAATGGAATGTTATTTGGCTACAAAAAGGAATGAATTAGATAAGTGCTTCAGTATGAATGAGCCAGATATATGCAGCCACAAATTGTATAACTCCATGTATTTGAAATGTCCACCACAGGGAAATACTTAAAGATGGAAAGTAGAATAATGGTTATCAGAAGCTAAGAGAAAAAGGATAATGGGACTGTGAATGGGCACATGGTTGCTTTTGGAGAGATATAAATGTTTCAGAATTAATGATGATGATTATTCCATTCTGAATATACTAAATGCCTCCACAAATCTAAGAACAACTTCCTTTAAACAGATAAATGTCTCTTTGCACATGCGCATACTGAGGACCTATCAACTCATGAAAAAGACACACAGGCCAACAACCTGCCTCGAACCTCTCTTTTCACACCGAAGTGATGACTGACATATATCAGGGAGGCCTGGAGACTACAGAACTGCTAAAATTAAACAGCCCAAGACAAGCAAGGCTTTGCCTCAAATCAGTCTCTAATTTCTTGATGTAAAATTGTGTCTGATCTTTTCTCTTCATTATAAAAGTGTTTATGTCATTCTAGCCTTCCTCCATGTAAGAAGTTCATTTTAATATAATCATAATATGTGTATATTGTTAAATTCTATATTTTCACATCACATTATAGCTAGGGTACTTAACAAGCTATTGCCTACTTTCTTAAGCAACTGAGCAAGTTTATGATGTTCCATCAACAAGATATTTAAAAGTTATCTTAACTAATCCCCCACAGTAAGACATTTAAATGGCCCCCAATCTTTTGCTATTATGAAAATGCAGCAATAAACATATTTGTACATAAAGTGGTTTCTATGCTTATCTTTATTTCGCTTAGATTCCCCAAAGTGTCATTTCATGCTGATTTCTTTTGCTTTTTCAGTCACCTAGCAAAGACACACTATTTCGTTTATCGAATTAAGTCCTTTGGTCAGATTTCACAACTGCCTTCTCCTCAAAGAGCAAAGGCAAAAATTAAAACAGTAGGAGCAATATTCACACCTTGATCTGTTTCATGCAACTGAGTGACATAGAAGAAAAACACCCCGTCACACCTACATAGAACCTACTCTGTGACGTTCCCTGGATCAAGTATCTTGGATATATTAACTCATTTAACCCTTCCAACAACTATCATTCTTCCAATTCTAGGAATGAGGACATCAGGCCACAGCAGCACAGGCAGTGTAAGTGACAGAGTCAGAATCACAGATGCTGGTAGCATGGCTCCAGATTGAACTATGCTGACTCAAGTCTGGAGTCAGAGGATCTAGGTTTGGGTTCCAACCCCATCACTCATGACCTGGGCAGGTCAGCAAACTGCTCCAACTAGTTTGAGCTTCTCTCTTACTAAATTAAGCACACATGATCTTATATAAATGCAGTCATGTTAACAGTCGTTTTTCTCCTTTTTTGCTGAGCTTCATTCTTCCCATTCCACCCCCTGTGCCCCCACAGTTACTCACAGTCACCCAGATCCCACAACTGCTTTTCTCAATCATTACCTTCATGGGGAAATCCCTCCAAATCAACAGGTCTGCCTCTAATATGCCCCTTTTGTGGCTGCTTGGTTATTTCCGTAGCAGGTATGCTATGCGTATTCATGTTCTCACACTCTTAAATGGGAATAATAGTACCTTTCCTACCTAGCTCCTATCATTACTGTGGGCATCACATAAGTCAATGGTTATGAAGCCACTTTATAAACTAGAAACCAAAATGTAAGTATTATGCTGGGCATGGTGGCACATACCTATAATCCCAGCAGCTTGGGAGGCCGAGACAAGAGGATCGTGAGTTCAAAGCCAGCCTCAGCAAAAGCAAGATACTGAGCAACTCAGTGAGACGCTTTTTCTAAATAAATTACAAAATAGAGCTGGGGATGTGGCTCAGAGGTCAAGTGTCCCCAAGTTCAATCCTTGGTACCAAAAAAAGAAAAGAATGTAAGTTTTATTAGAAGTAGTGTGTCAAGATAAAGTGGTGTTCACAAAAACTGCTAAAAACACAGTCAGACTGAGGGTTCAGAGAAATGCCCACGGACCGGCACTTTCCCCCTCGGGGAAGGCAAGATCTAAGACCTCTCTCTCTGCCTTCTCCTCCTGCCCTGCTTCCCAAAGTGCTGTTTCCTCACTTAGAACAGACAAGAGCCAATATTAGATTTATGCTTCACAGCAACTATGTCTAAAAGACATCCTGTATGACAGAAATGTTCTTTATCTGTGCTGTTGGACAAAGTTGCTACTCACCCATGTGTTAATGAATACTCAAAACAGCTAGTACAGGAGCCTGGCCTGTAACCTATAAAGGGCACCGACTCTCCCCCACCAATCTCCAGCCCCAAGGACTCTCCTTGGATCTTATTTTTATCCAAGATTAACAAAGATATTTGGGAAAATAAAGTAAAGAACGTGATCAATATGACTGAGGAACTGAATGTTTAACTTTAGTTCATCTTAGTTCACTTAAGTTTAGGTTGTCACTAGTGGCTAGTGGCTATTGCATTCAATAGTGTGGCTTTAGAACTTCATAATGACTGTAGGAGAGGACGTGTGACATGTGAGGTGACATGATATGCAAGAACCAACTGACACTTTTGTCCAGTTATGTTTGCTTGACCTCACTCCAGAGTTACTAAATCAGAACCCCTGGAGCTGGGGCCAGAATGGTCTGTTAAGTTCCTTGCAGCTGTAAATTCTCTAGGAAGAGAGATGACAAGATGGTGCCTACATGTGTTAGCTTGGAAGGTCAGTATATTAGGTCACCTATTGATTAGAGCAATTAAATTTTTTGGACTAATTTGTTGCCTCTTATGGTCACCTAGCTGAAAACAAGACCCTGCAGCAATGGGGGAAGAAAAGAGTCTCAAGTTTTGATAAAACAGAAGGTAGTCAAGAAAGTCCCAAGAATTTAGCAATCCCCTCTATGAACTTTGTGTTTGGCACCCATGGACAGCCCAGGGTTAAGATACTAGAAAGACAAGCAAATTGTCAACAACTTTTACCCACTTAAAATATTTCTCAGAATCACCTTGGCAGGGCCAGGGGATCAGCAACTTAACAGGCCTGTAGAGGGAAAAGGGCAGGTGGGCCATGCCAAGGTGCATGCATGCTAATTAGGCAGACAGCTGTTCCATTGCACAACAGGGTAGATAGCAAATGCTGAAAGACAGATGATGAGGTAAAGCATTCATTAAATAAAACACCGAGTTGGAGGTGAGGTGTTAATTTTCAAGGCAATAGACGAGGTATCAAGTCCAGTCACATAATTCCATTTCACATTAAATGTATTATGGGCCATAATGTAATAATGTCAGTGACTCACCTCTGTTCCTCAACAGCAAGGAAATTGGTGGTGAGCTGAAAACACTTTCAGCCCTGAAGTTAGTATATGACTTGAGGGGATAAAACCGGAATGGAGAAGATATGAAAAATTCAGCATGAATGCTTCTAATGCTGTCTTGGGCACAATCGTTCGCTGTTGCTAAGAAAGTATTAGTATGCTCCGCTCTGCTCTGGGCTCTGCCAGCAGCAAGAGGGAAATCCACCCGCTCCTCATTACAATGCCCTTAATAGGTGCATGTGTGGCTCAGAGGAGGCTTAGACACTGCTTTCTCCCACACCCCCTGGAGAAAGGGTCCAACTTAATAAACAGATTAGGATGGACAGCACTAAGGTAGAAGCCTTGCATGTCAAAGATGAGCTGAGGTGTTTCCAGCTGTCAGGTTAAACCTTCCTAACTCGCCTTGCTTACTGTACCATAAACCTCATCCTCCACCTCCCAATCTGCAAAAGTGGAAGGTATTTCCCTTGCCTCTAAGTTGAGCCTGTGTCCTCAGGCTGACATCAGGGGTTTACAGAATGGCCTCAGCCTAACCTTCCCATCTCATGTCATTGAATTGTCCCACTTCATGACTCTTTACAAGGTAATAGATGGGAATACATAGTCAAAGGGATCAAGGAGTTAACTCTAATGAACTGTGCCCTTATCTGTAAAATGACTGAGAATCAAAGATATGACGAGATGACTATGAACACTCACCAGAGCCCTTGGCACAGGGCCTGGTTTATAAAATAGAGGTTCTCTTCACACTCCCACCTTTACACACCAATCAGACTTGTCTTATTTCTAAATAGGCCTAGTAAATTCCAACTACCCTTGAACGCACTCCTGCACTCCTTCTCTACCATCGCCTCCACCATAGCTCCTGCTAGGATCTGCATAATCTCCATTTCCCAGGTCTCACCTTAGCCAGTGTTACTCTCTGTAAGGTCCAGGCTTATGGTGCCCCTTCCAAGTAAAGCCAAACTCAGCTTCTACATTAAGAGGAGAGCTTAAGGCAATCATAAGTATGTTTTTCAAGTCTAACATTGTGTGATGCAAAGAATACTTTAATTTTGCTTTGAAAGCAGGAGGATTTCCCTTTAAACCCCCAAACTCTATGAAGAATGTAGGATGATTCCCCCAGAATCAATGGGAATGGGGGGGATACTTTGCAAGGGGTGTGTGTGTGTGTGTGCGTGTGTGTGTGACAGAAAGAGAGAGACAGAGACAGAGACAAAGACAGAGAAAGGCTGTTATTTTTAAGTATTTTGTAACTTGGAGCTTGTTTCAGACCAGGTAATGAGCTTCACCTTGTATGTCATCTTAATCTCTCCCACAGGTTAATGTGAACCAGACAGTTTCTGGATGATCAGAATACCAAGGCTCAAGTTTACTCAGTCAGTAAGCAAAAACTCTAGACCATGAACCATAACTATTGTCTTATACAGAAATCTGGGATCACTCTTCCTACTATTTTCAACTTCCAAAAAACCTACCCGTTTATTAAGTGCTCTTACCCAAAGGACTTAAGTGCTGGGAAGGAGTCTACATGCATAAGATACTCTTCCTCCTCTTAAAGAATTTATAATCTAGAAAAATAATAAAACGCTATATAAATATAACATAGAGGGAAGTCTCAGGATGTGTCATTGGCTAGAATTTGAGAAAAATCAAAGAAGTGGGTATCCCTTGGAACTAAGCTGATCAAAGAGCTCCGTCCAAAGACCTACTTTCCAAACTGTATCTACCCATATCTAGAGAGAAAAAAAAAATAAGACTCTAAAAATTCTATAAGCTTCTCAAAAAAAACCCTCAGAAGCCCATTTTTATACCTCCTTCATGCTCACCCTTTGAAAGTCTTAAAATCTCCTCCCCAGCAATAATTCTTTTGTAATTTCTCATTGGAAATGTGCTTAAGATGGAATATTAAATCAAAGCAATAAAGTTGGAATATGTAACATCAGATTGAGATGTAAAAGCTAATAATTCATCTTACAATGACCATGATATATAAGAGAATATAAAACCTTTTCCCTCAATGGACTACGAAAATTTTTATGCATATTGAAAATTACTTTTAACCTCTTTCTTGGCACACCAAAACTAAGATAGTAATAATTTTCCTTAAAACCCTGAATTGATAATTATTCTTTAAAAAGTTTGAAATCCATCCTTCAGAATCCAATGTCACTTGTCACAGTCCTATATGAGCCACATTTACACATCAGCCTTATTCTAGTCACAGCCTCTATGTGGAAGGAGCCCCCATGGGTCAGAATTGTCAACAGGAGTAAATAGAAAATTTAGATGTATTCTTCACCTTGCTATGAAGTATATACTAAGGCCAACTTCAAAACCTTTGGGAATTAGCCCAACTTGACAGCTTCAGTCATTTTGAAAAATAATAATAATAATAATGTATAACCATAAAAATAATAGATTGTGTTTGTTGAACATTTCCTGGTATAAGCACTTTACATGTTTTTCATCATTAAATAATGTTTAATCCTCATAAGTAACCTCATGATACCAATAGCATTATTATAGCCATTGGGCAACAATCCCGACATTGCAGGCATTATTAAAGGCAGATGCAGTGTGACAAGTGAGTGAGGTGTCTCTGTTGTGGCTTAAGTTTCCAAAATGCACTGTGATGGGATGAATAATGGTCCCCAAGGATGTCCATGCCCCAATCCCTGGAACCTATGAATATGTTATGTAACATGGGAAAGGGACTTTGCCAACGTAATTAAAGCTGTGAAGCTAAAGTAGGAGACTCCTAAATAGTCTAAGTGGGCTCAATCTAATCACACAAATCTGAAAAGCAGAGAACTTTCTTGGCTGGAGTCAGAAAGATGTAATCAAAAGGAAGAGAGAATCCAAGCACAAGAGGGATTGCACAGGCCATTGCTGGCTCTGAGAAGTAGGGAGCCACAGAGAAGGGCCCTGAAGCCTCTGGGAGCTCAAAGCAGACACTAGTTGACGGCCAGGAAGGAAACAGGGACCTCAGCCCTAAACCACAAGGAACTGGATTCTGCTAAAAAACCGGAATGATCTTGGATGGATATTCTTGCCAGAGCCTGCCAAGAGGAGCACAACCAGCCAATGCCTTGATTTCAGTCAGTCCAACCTGAAGCAGAAAAACCAGCCTAGCCAGCCCACACATCCGACTGACCTACAAAATCATGAGATAGTAAATTTGTGTTAACTCACTAAATTTGTGGTAATTAATCATGGTAACAGTAGAAAGCTAGTACAATCTATTGCACGTTAAATTCGTTAAAGTAATTTTTTCCCCCAAAGAGTAATTCCACAAGTTCAACAACATCTGTAAGGAACTGGGAGAAATTAAGATTCTACAACAGCAATAGGAGTACCTCTAGTTCCCGTCACCGGTGGGACCTCCTTGACCAGGTCTGAAATGCTCAGGAAGGGGGAATGTTCCAGAAAGGCAGAAGCTAACAGGCTTTTTGATAGTTCCTAAAGATGACAGCCAGATGCCCGTTGCTCTTGGTTTCAGCAGGGATTGGCAAATAAGAGCTCCAATTCAGTCCATTACCTGTTTTGTAGATCCTGAGAACTAAGTGTGTTTTTTTTTTATTTTTAAATCATTTTTTTAAAAAAAGCAAAAGATGACATATTTTATAACATGTAAAAATTACATGAAATTCTATTGGGGGCAATGGCCAGCATCTCACTGGGGGGGTTTTCTTCCTTCCCAGGAGAATCTAAGCCACCCTAAAACTTTAAAGTCTCAAATAATTAGTGAATAATAAAGCACAAAAACTCAGAAATATATTTACAAAAGGCAAAGCCCCTGATACATCTAGTCCACATGGGCTCTGGAACTAGACAAAGAAAAGATGGCTCTGGTAGTTTATTTAAGGGGGTACATCAAAGGCAGGGATAAGGTTTGAAGGGCGGAGTCTTGCTTTGTGATGTCTAGTAGTCAGCAGGTTGATTGACATCTTGGCAGGTCATCTCAGGTGCTATGTGAGATCTTTGGCAGAGCTTGAGGAGGACTACATCAGGCTGTCAATCCCTATGGGGGGGGGTGCTCCAGAAAGTTCCAAATGCTAGACTTATCCCCTCACAAAGCTACTATGTACAATAGTCCACACACAGCTCACAGATGGCTCGTGACAAAATTCAAATTCCAGGGCTCATACATAAAGTTTTATTGGAATTCATCCACACATATTTACTTGCATATTATCTATGGCCACATTTTGCTACAAGGGCAAAGCTGAGTACTTGCAATGTGGCCCACAAAGCCTAAAAATATTTATCACCTGACCCTTTATAGGAAAAGTCTGGCATCCCTGTTAGAGAATGCTAAAATGTAAATATCCCAAGAGCCTTCACGCTCCTTCACGTGTATTCATCTCTGTTACCCTTTTCATCTCTATTACTGGCATGGGAGGAGGTAAAATATTCAGGAATGGCCATTTTCCATGAAGGCCTGGGGCAGCCTTGGTGAGGACACTGAGAAACAGGATAGACTACCAAAGTCTAGCTCTTCTAACTCCATAGCTTTTCCAAAGAGACCCAGAGACCCACATGTGGAGCAGTCCCCTCCCCACTATCATGAATACTCAGAGCAATGCACAAAGCCCAAGCACATGCACCATCCATTTGGGGACAACCTTCTGATTTCTGTTCCATCGCCTCTTGCCTTGAGCTGAGATGAGCTGATGAGGCAGGCTGGTTTGGCAGGAGCTCAGGTAGTACCCAGAGACAGTTCAAAGCAAAGGAGTAGGAATGGCCTCATTTATAGTAACCACAGTGAAAGGCAGAAATGTAAGGCTCAACCAAGGGCTGAGATGAAAGAAGTACCCACTCCTCAACCAATAGCCAGAAATAAGAGGTAGACTGCTATAAGGAAGCTCTAAGTGTCACTCTGACGTGACGAACATTTTCCAAACAGATGACTTTTCTTCCTGAAGCTGTAGTCCTATTGGACAATCAGTTCTGGAATGTTCAACTCCTTAACCTTATAATTAAGAACTCTGCCCCTAGTGGAAATCAAATATGAAACAGAAGTCTCTGTCAACTGTCAAATGGTAGAGATAGAACTGATGTGAGGCAGGCTATAATGAGATGACTTACCAACTAGCCCCGACTGAATATTTTAAAGTCTGTGACTGGATGTTCCCTGGGTTTCCATGGAGTCTGATTGTTTAGACTTGGCTTTGCTTTTTACTGCTTCTTCTCTCAAAATCTTAGGCTTTCTTTTACTCCCTCCAAAGTAAGAATCAAAGCTAGAATGGGACTATGTCCTTATCAGTAATTGGGGGGAAAAAAAAGGAAAATTTTAAAGGAAGCTTTTAAAGAGATTCAAGAATCTGTCAAATTCACCAAGAGTCCCCAAGTAGAATTCTAGCCATCCTCAGCTGACTCATATTAATTCATCTCAACATGAGAACTGTGTGCTCAGTACCGCTGAGCATCCTGTATCCCAACTGGTGTAGACAGAGTAATTTAACCAGAATCCAAAAGATCCCCTGAGGGGATGGAGACACCTCAGGAGAGATTGTAGGGACATCAGCAGCTAGGTCAAGGAAAATACCTCCATATCCCCCACCAAGGCAGACCCCGGCTGAGGCACAATGATCAATTCCAGTATTCAAGTGAGAGCAGAGAGATTGAGTATAGAAAGTATCATGGGCGAATGTTTAACCTATTGAGGAGAACACTCAATGCAGAGGGGAATCCTGACTCAAGTATTTTTTTTTAAGTCTGTGTTGTGAAAGAAAGACCAGAGTTACAGAAAACTAGAATGCTACAGATAGAAAGGCCATGGATCTAACTGAAACCCAAAAGGGGCATCTCCAATGGTCTGAGAGAATCAGGGCTCAGGATTCCTAGCCTGTTTCCTTTACACAGTGCCACTAGCCGTATTCTGGGTTCTCTCATTGGGCTTCAGAGCCTGTCCCAGGGCCGTGAATATGGAGAGGGAGGCAGGGCCTCTCTCAGGGCCATTATCCCCAGCCACCCATGTGAGGCTGACTCAGCAACTTTCCTTCCCAGGGCCAGCTTCGACATTCCCCTCAACCATTCTCTTTCCCACAGACAAGAACAATGCTGTACATTTATGGAACACTTTTTTTCTAATGAGCCCACAAATCCCCATCACCCCCAGCATTGCCAGGAAGTCAAGGAAGATGACAACGATTCTATAACTTAGTACTAACCATCCACCCTGCAGCACACACATTGAAGTTCAAGTCTCTCCCTGAGTAAGGTTTTTCCTTTAGGATAAAAAAAGTGATGTAATCCATCTGCAAAAAAAGTCAGTGTCATAGCTAGTAATAAGGGGGAAAAAAGTTGAATGTATTATGGGAATCAGGGAAAAAACAAGGCCAAAGGCACTTGGATTGGCAAGACAGAGTGTGCCATACAAAGCACAGATTTCATCCTCAGCCCAAGTCCTAGCTCCATTTATCAATAGCACACCTCCTCCTTCCAAGCTTGCATGATGCGGGTAACATCTGTATCCCAGGCTGAGAGAGTTGAATGAGGCAATGTGTGTGCAGCACCCACAGCACTCTTCACAGAAGAATTCTTTACACACTAGTTGCATACAAATAGGAAGCAGGTGGGAATACCTAGGAAATGCCAGTGACCCAGTGGATACGAGCAGAATCTTGTGCTGCCTGCTTCTCCACCCCTGACTACCCCAAGTGGGTCGCTTTTGCCAAGTTGTTGCTAACTCCTCCCAGATCTTCTGATGGAGAGTGGGGCTAATCAGAAAAAGGCCACCAGCACAGTAGAGAGTGTACCAGAGCATGAGTCAGCTGGGTTCACAGGCTTACCTCTGGCAGGCTTCAGAGCAAATCATTCACAGGACCTGGCGAAAGGCTCAAGTCACAGAATCCAACCAACCGTGAGTGGAAAGCTGCTCTGCTGGGGAGAAATAAAAGTTTTGACTCATGACCCAAGTTGCAAAGGAAGAAGTGGGGTTTTTAACTTCTGAGCACTTCAAGGGAAGGAAGGACAGACATATGGACAGAGTCATGAGACAGAAGGGGAACAAGAGGAAACCAGACACCAAGAAAGAGGGCTTGGAAAAAGCAGCTCAAAAGGCCCATGGACACTGTGGCTGGTTTATCATTCTGTTGAGGGCCCTGGTGACTTCCTTGACAGCACAGCACTGGTGGTCACCAGAGTTTACATGTTGACCTTGAACACCAAGATGCCCTGCAAAGACTGCAGTGAGGTCACTGCAGGACTGAGAAACTCATGTAATTTCAAACATGAAGATCCAGTTTTTGAATACTATTTCCACCTCTTTTTTGTTTTGTTACTCTGGGAAATTCATGATCCTCCCTTTGTACCTTGGTATCTTCATTTATAAAATGAGGGTTAGGCCTGGTGAACCCAAAGCTTTCTTTAGACTCTAAGAGTCCCCAAGGAGTGCATATGACTAGAAAGAAATCTTTCCTTCCATGGTCTACTGGGTTCCTGTTTATATTTCTCTGGAGCAAGGATAATGGATTCCTCTAAAAGTTCCGTGAGTCAAGGGAATGATGATGTATCTGAGTCTTCAAGGCCAAGGAACTTGCATTATGACTTCACCCCACAGAGACCTTGTACTATAACCATCTCTGAAAACTCTCAGCCAAAGAGTGAGTGTTTGCATCAGCTGCTCTGGAGTCAGGTGTGAGGGATTTGGCCAACCCCACTGTTTAGAAGCTCCTGGGGTATCTGTGTCCCTGTGTTTCTCCAACGTGTGCCTACTTCATGCTTGCCAATTTTTAATGCACACGTTCTTGGTTCCTGGACTGTTTCTTGTCCCAGCTGGTGTTCTTTTCTGCCACAAGCTGCCTTAGAACACACAGCCCTGTTGTCTGTCCACCCACTTCCCCCAAAGCTACATTCTTTTTCCTAAATAGTACGATGCCAAGCAATCTGGGGAGGCTGTCACTGCACTGGAGCCAAAGAGCAAGGAGTCACTTCTAGTTCCCTTTCTCTGTCATTGCACACAGACCAGGGTACTGGGTCACACAGTCTCTGTGCCTGTCTTCCCGCTATCCTTCAACTCCTCTTTTCATCTAGATTCCTCTTCAAGATGAGTTCTATTGAGTTATAAAAGCAGAGTGAGGACTCGATGTGTCCGTCCTGTATAAACAGTAAGGTGCATTAACTCAACACAAGTTTGTGATGTGACCACTATGTGTCAGGCATCGTGCATCCTTTTAAGAATGCATTGAAGAATCAGGTGAAGGTCAGAGAGTATTAAAAACCAAACTACTGACAAATGGGGCACACAGAAGCTATTCCTTTAATGGAATTGGCCAACACGTTCAAGTTAATGGTCTTCTCAAGGGAGTCTTGTCAATGATTCAGTTCTGCTGCTATCTGAATTGCACTTCTCCATAAATATTTCCACCAAGGTTTCCTGTTCTGTCCATCACTCTGTATAGCAGGAGGTATGTCATATGATGTAAGTCTGTGATATTACAAAGAGAAAGCCCTGATAGGGCTTAGGCGCCCTGGAGCCTAGCACCAGCTCTGCCATTTAACTAGCTTATAAATTCTCCAGGGTACCTGTCCTGAGGTAAGTTCCCTCTCTGTGTTGTATCTGATCTAGGAGAACTGGATCTCATTATTTTTAATATCCCCTCCAGCTCTAAAATGCTTTCACTCCCTCATCTGCTCTATGCAATCTATTGCAGAAAGAAAGGCATAGTTTGAGACAATCATGAAGAGAAAGGCCTGGGAAAGGGCTCTCATAGGGGAGAGAGCCCAAGAATTTGGCTGTAGTGCTCACAGTGACCAACTGATGCAGTCTCCCTATAAAGAGAAAAGGGGATCCAGACAGAGAGTGACTAAACCAGCAGACAAATCCTGCCAAGGCAGCTTGGGTTGCATTTAGGAATGACATTATCTTGCCCCACGACAAGTCTAGTAAGAATGCAGTTTTTTGAAGCAGAGCAGTCATAAGCATTAAGTGTGTGTGTGTGTGTGTGTGTGTGTGCATTTGCATACTTCTTCCTGCCCTCATTCAGCTGCAGCCTTCCTATACCCAGCCCTAGACCATCCATCCTTTTAAGAATCTCATCTTTGCCAGGTGCAGTGGTCCACACATGTAATCCCAACAGCTCAGGGTACTGAGGCAGAAGGATCACAAGTTCAAAGCCAGCCTCAGCAAAAGTGAGGTGCTAAGCAACTCAGTGAGACTCTGTCTCAAAACAAAATACAAAAATGGACAAGTACCCCTGAGTTCAATCCCCAGTACCCCATAAATAAAGAACCTCATCATCTTTGTCCTCTAATTGTCTGCCAGTCTCAACTACCTTCTTTCTGTCCCCTTTTCTCCCCTCCTCCCTTTTCTTTCCCTTTCTCATAAGCACACATGTTATTTTTAATTAAGCAACACAAAATAGTATAAAGTACAAAATCTCCCTTTTCTCCTGCTGACCCCGGGTGCTCTAATACCATTTTCTTGCATAAACTTCCACAGATAGATCTGCACAGAACTGCACATATATTCATGTATAAAGCCTTTTGTACAAATGTTCTACATCTTTGTTGTTCTAAGTTTTGATAATTCTGAGTGTACCTAATTTTGTAGTTATACAAATCCAACTTTTTTAGTTACTTAAATAGAAAAACAAGGTGTAATAGAGAAAAAGGTAATAGATATGTTTTAAAACACTTGTATTAATAAAAAATTATTTCTTACCACCACTATAATTTAATCAGTTGTGTATTTGGGTTTCCTTAAAGTTGAACACTTGTATATTTTAACTGTTTTTATGGTGTTTGTGAGTGTGTGTATGCATGTATGTATGTATGTGTGTGAGTGTGTTTATGTGTGTGTGTGTGTGTATATATATATACATTTTATATATATAAACACATAGATATGTATATGTATGTGTGTGTGTATATATATATATATATACATATATATACATATATACATATATATACTTTTAACTTTGTACATTTTATAGTTTTCCATAATGAGCCAAGAGAACCCATCAGAATTCAAGCCCCAGCAGAATAGTGGTGCCCCAGAAAAGTGCCTTGCAAGTGACCTAGATGAGCAGATCAAATGTAACCTGTATTACATAACTGCCAGAAAGATTTTGCAAGTAGTGAGGAAGGAGCAACTAGATGCTGAGCCCTGCCTTAGGTAGGTGAGAAGCCCAGGGAGGTCAGGGGCTTCGACCTTAAGTAAAGAATCAAGCTGAAGTAAATCATAAAACAAACTGGAATTACATGCTGAAATTATGCATAATCATGCCAGACTCCAAGTGTCATCAGGATTCTGAGAAGGACAGCATAGAGGTTGGTGTGATGGGAGGAGCGGGAAAGCATGCTGCAGGGGCTGGAGGTTGAGCAGGCCTTAAGGCATAAGTGGCCCTGAACCAAGGGAAAGGAGTGGTGTATTAGTTTCCTGCAGCTGCTGTAACAGAGTGTCCCAAACTAATTGGCTTGAAATAACAGAAACTGATTCTCTCACAGTTCTGGAGGTTCAAGCTCAAAAACAAGGTGTTGGCAGCACCACGTTCCCTGTAAAGCCTGGAAAGGAGAAGAGTTCTTTGTTCCTTTCTAGTTTCAATGCTTGTCAGCAATTCTTGGCATTGTCTAGCTTATAGACTCATCACTCCTATCTCTGCCTCTTTATCACATAGTATCTTTTCCCCTGTGTGTCTAATTCTTCATGTGACATTCTCTCTTATAAGAATATGAGTCACATGGGATGAGGGCCATCTGTAGTTCCTTAACTATTTGTATATGCAGTGACCCTACTTTATGAAAGTGGCAATGAAGATTAGGACTTCAACATCTCTTTTTGGGAGATACAATATATTCTATATTTTTCACATGGCTCCATTTCCAGTCCACTCCCCCTCCAGCCATTTTCATAGGCAAAGTCAGCATCCATAGAACCTCCACCTTTCTACTCCACCTCAGTGTAAACCACATATCCTGCAGAATTCATTCATATGGCCTCATGATGGAACCTCTTACCACCCAGAACTGCTACTTTTGAAAAATATCAAACTCTGTGATGTTCTTGTTTGAGCTATTTCCTGCCTTCCAACTTCTCCTGCTTCCCAACTCCTTTCTCATAGACCTTCTCTCTGGGTTCCTTCTCTAGTCTGCTCCCCACCTCCTGGATTAACATCCCTCTCTAATCACCTTGCCTCCCACAGTTCACCTACACCTCCACTGGTTCCATCTTTGTTTCTACCCTCTTGACAACCCACATGGCCAACACGCATGAGGGCTGCCTCTCCCAACAAAGGTTCCATTCTGCACAGAAAACTAGGGAAAAAGTTTTGTACGTTTCTCTAGGAAAAAAAAAAAAAAGCCATGATTTCTTTTTCCATCTCCCACATCAACTTCCCAAACTCCTCTCCCCTCCTGTGTGAGACAATGCGAGAAATTTCAGAGAAGAAATTATTGGGTTATGAGAGCCTTAACCCAATCAGTGAATTAATCCTAACGGGATTAACTGGTAACTGAAGACAGGTAGGGTGTGGCTAGAGGATTGGTAATTGGGGGCGTGCCTTTGGGGTAACATTTTGTATCTGGCTAGTGGAGTCTCTCTGTCTTCTCTCTGCTTCTTGATCATCATGTGAGCTGCTTTCTTCCTCTGCACTCTTCCACCATGATAGTCTGCTTCACCTTGAGCCCCAGGGAAAAGAGCCAGCTGTCCATGGACTGAGATCTCTGAAATGGTGAGCCCCCAAATGAACTTTTCCCCCTCTCCAATTGTTCTGGTTGGGTCTTTTATTCATGGTAGGGAAAAAGATGATTAAAATTCCTCCCAAGTCTAAATCTTATTCTCATTTTCTTCCTGACCTCTGAACATGATGTCTTATATTACATGGAGTAAATAGAGATCATCAAAAATAAACTTATTTAACCTCCTCCTCAAAATGTACACCTGGCCCTTTTCTCATGTCCATCTCTCCTCTGTAGTTCCATGAAATCTTCCTAAGGGGAAGGGAATTAGTATTTATTGAATCTTTCCAAGTTCCCATTGCCACAGTCTGGCTGGGCACAAATCACGAGCCACTCAAGCAGGAACAATCTTTATTTTTGAACTACACCAGCACACTCTACACACGCTCCCCAGGAACTCTCCCGAACCCCACCCACATGGCTCCTCCAGGAACACACCACACACCAACCGGAACTTACTCTCCCAGAACTTCACCAACCAACACGAACTCCCCAGGCAATCCTCGCGAGAACTACAAAGTAGCAGGCACCCAAGGCGGACAGTAAAGGTCTAATATACAATTGAATCAATCCAGCATCATCTTAATGGCTCGCCTCTCAACCAATACTATTGGCAAAATGCCAGGGGCCATTCCGACTCAGCTGTGGCTCTCAACATCTCCCCTCTTCTGTTTAATTAAACAACAAGCAATGTGGCTTAGGGACCGTGCCTGTCTTAGGTTGTCCAATACTACACCCATAATGAAAACCTTGTGCTTGGTGCTTTCCTGTGTTATCTCACTATACGCCTACCATGACACTTGGGTTGTTCTATTTATGTTTGTTGACCCTTCTGTCTGGCACTCCAACTATATGTTTGTTGGGAAAATTTCTTAGACCATCTCTACTCACCATTCCTTATCTCATGTAATCCTCTCAAATTTTGTGAACTAAATAATGTGAACTTTTATTATTTCTAAGTTAAAGATGAGGAAACAGAGGATCACAGAGCTTTCGCCACTTGACTAACCTTATATTGCTTAGAAGTAGAGAAGGCAAGAAAAAGGCACAGACATGCTCTTTACCAAAGCCCAACTGGGACCCACCAGTGACATTAAATGAAATGACAGGCACTGAACTAACTAAGCCTGCCCCCTGTGAACATTGCAGCCTAATGCCCCCCTCCAGGAATGAACATAAAGACAGCAGGTGGCCATTGCTAACCCTGTGCATAGCCTGTCCACAAACCTTCCATTTAGTTCTGGACATCTGGGCCTGACAGCAGAGATACATGCCCTCCTTTGGGAATTCTGGGGACAGGAGACAGAAGCATTTTGGATTGCAGCATTCTTTTACCATCCTTATAGGGAAATGGAAAGCAGGACTACTTCCCATCTCTGAGTGTATGCAGCACAGCTGGAGTCCAAAACTGCTCCTGAGGCCCTAAAAAGGCAGAATCCCACACCAGCCCCAACTATAACCACTCCATTTGTCCCAGCTATATGAAATGCTTATCTCCCAAGAGATATCTGCTGGTGCAGTTTTTCTTACTTCAGTGCTAATGAAGTTTCGATTGAATGATTCTTTGCTGTGGGTGACTGTCTTATATGTTGTAAGATGTCTAATAGCATCCCTGGCCTCTACCCATTAGATGCCAGTTGCAACAACATCTGCCTTCCCCTTCAATTGTGACGACCACTTATGTCTTCAGACATTGCTAAGTGTCCTTATGGTATGTGTGGAAGCAGGACAGGGATGGGAAGCTTCTCCATTTGACAGCCATTCCTCTAGTACATTAAAAATTATTTGGATGGCTTCCAAGATACGAAATGGATGGCTCCAGTCACCTGAGTGCCACAAAGAAGTCACTTTGAAGAGGAGGCCCCTGTATAACCAGGACCCTCTCTCAATTCATGACTGCAGGATCCACAGGAAGCTCAAATTCCACAGGCCCAACCTCACCTGGAGACTGGGGAAGTGCTTAACTGTGCCCCAGAATCCCAGGACACTTGAAACCAGGCCTATGACAGAAGCAACTGCTGGCTCATCTGCTAGAGGTCTCTGATCTGAATCAGATTCAGATCATTCAGGAATAATACCTTCTTCCCCAATTAGATCCTGCCAGTCACTTTTTTTTCCCATGGCTTCCTGAAATGCTTTTGTTAGAGCATCCTCTGGTTCTTGTTCCCTAGCCTTTACCGTGTGAACCGCCCCCAGGAAAGCAGAGTAAATCCTGAGCCTGTTATCCTGAGTTAGCTAGCAAATCTCTTGACCTCGAGGGCCTATGGGAATTGGACACACGTCAGACAGCTTTGATGAGAAGTTTTATCTCCTAGCTCTTCTCCATAGATGGCTTTATAGCCACATCTTCTACCTGCCAGAGTGAAAGCTGGCTGCATTGGAGTGAGCCAATTTGAGGGGAGCTTTTCTAATTCTGTTATGCAGGCCAACAAAGCCCAGCACACTCTAAGCAGTGTATGGGCACTACACGGCCACACCTCTTCCCTCCATCCTCCCCTTTTCCCATTCCCAGGACATTCCTTTATGAGCATAAAGACCTGCTTGGGGATTGAGGGCTGGTGGACACTATGAGACTATTGTCTCTTAAGCTAAGATTTTATTTATTGAAAATTTACTTTTTTTTTTAACGGGGACTAAGATGGAAGTTATCTAGGTACTCTTTTATTATGCCACCATTAGTTAATTAGACTAAGCTAGGGTGTCTTTTATAAGGGCTCTACTCTTATGTCTTAATTAATTCAAAAGTCCTTAATCAATTAATCAAAAGTACTCATCTCCTAATACCATCACATTGGGGATTACGTTTAAACAAGTGAATGTGGGGGCGGGGAGCAAAAGTCACAAGCCTTCAACCTATAGCAGTAGTACTTGCTACAGATTTGTGTGTGTGTGTGTGTGTGTGTGTGTGACAGGGATTGAACCCATGGGTGCTTAACCACCAAGCTACATCCCCAGCCCTTTTTATATTTTACTTAGACACGGGATCTCACTAACCTGCTTAGGGCCTCCCTATATTGCTAAGGCTGGTTTTGAACTAGAGATCCTCCTGCCTCAGCCTCCCAAGCCACTGGGATTACAGGAATACACCTCTGTACCTGGCCATTTGCTAGACATTTTTGACAGTCCTCCCTCAAAATTAATGTTGACGCATAATCACCAATGCAACAGTCTTAAGAAGTGTGGCATTTGGGGTCTGATTAGTCCTGAGGGCTCTACCCTTATAAATGGGGATTAGTACCCTTACAGAAGGGCTCAGAGTTGAAGGGAGTTCTCTTGTGTCTTGCAAGTGTGCCTTGCATCCTTTTTGCCAGAGTTTCTCACCTCTGGAGAATATGGCCACAAAGCCTGATCTGGAAGCAGAGAGCAGCCATCACCAGACACCTGTCCAGCCAGTGCCTTGATCTTAAACTTCCAACTTCCAGGTTTATGAAAAAATTAACTTTTACTTTTTTAAATTATCTAGTCTGTGGTATTTTATTATAGAAGCAAATCAACTAAGACAATATTTCAAACACCTGCATCAAAATTACCTTTGGAGTATATTTCAAATGCATATTAAATATGCAGCCCCACTCCAGGCCTAACAACAAAATCCTCAGGGGATACAGACAAGGTACCTAACAGACTGTCAGGGGATTCTTGCACACAATAATTAGGGAGTCACTGGCAAAGTAAAAAGAACTCAGCCACTTTGAAGCCAAATTGACCTGGGTTCAAACTCAGCCCAGCTATAGGGCTGTGTGGCCCTGGTCAAGTTATTTAACGTCTTCTCCATTTCTAAACTGGAGAACAAGAAAACCCACCTCACAGGGTGTGGTGTAAGATCTGATATGATAATGTGTAAAAATAAAAATTCTTTTAAAGCTCTTACTGCTCTGTATGTGCTTACATAGTAAATGCTCAATAATAGTAAACCACTATATTTTCATCATGATTTTCTGGGATTCAACCAAATGAAAAACCTACTATTGGTCCTCATACCTACTGAATCTTTCTGGAAACTTCCAGAAAAAATTCTATTGCCAATACAACAACCTGAAATGGGAGATCTATGTTATCAGAGATCAGTACTACCCTCCAGTGGAAGTTCTGAGGCAGACTCTTCTGCCTGGAGGAACTAAGAGAACCATTATCCCCCCAGAGAGCTGGGAATGAAAAAGCAGGCAGACTGATAAGGAGGAAACACATGCTAATCCATCTGCACCTTGTAAACCCTCAAGCACCAGGACTTCTAAAGGGTCTGATCTCTGCGGCATACCTACTACATGGTACCTACCCTCTTTGCCCACAGCCCCACTGTGCCAGAGTTGGCACCCACTGTGCCGCTGACAGGCATGGTGTGATAAGCAAACCATTTTCTGAGTGTGCACAAGAAATGTTTGATATTCCAGAGCTCATACAAATGGAAGAGGCTGCTAAACAGTGGTGTCAGAGAGTTCTGCATAAGAGCATTATGCATTTTGCAAGGAAATTATTTTAAAAGCTTTTCACTGACAGTTTCTTCAAAGAGAGGCAATTGTTCCTTTTGAAAGTTCCTATTTTCTAACATAGATAAGCAGCTTAGACCTGCCTATGGGATGACTAAGTGCTCCTTACACTTTTATTTCTGCCCTGGATTATTCCAAACCTTCCTTCAGATTTTCAAAGAAATGAAGTCCCAAGCTTGGACATTAGGCAGGAGATCCACTGATCCCCAAGTTCTGAGCTATAAGAACAAGAGTCCACTTACAAGAAGTTTCTCTGGTTAGATATCACTGGGACTAACCCTTCTCATTTCACAACCCTCTTACCCATCACAGTCCTAATTCACTGGGAGGCAAACAAGTGTGAAGGTCACACTCCTGGCACCCAGTCTAGGTTCAGAAATGTCCCTGCGAATGGATTCATGATGACCTCACTGTCCACCTTACACCCAAGTACAGCCAGCAAGTATCCATAAAGACACTGTTATTTCCCTCTGACCTAAGCTGTGTTTAAAATGAAGGTGGCTGGAAAGGCAGCCGACTTGCTGGAACCCCCACAACACTATCAACTTTCACCATTCGGCTTGGATGTAATCGAGGTCTCTGGGCTCCACAAGGGTAGCTTGGTAAGGACACTCCAACAGCACTCTCTTCACTCTCTCCAATCTCCTGCTAGTGCTTACTATTGACAGAGACCAAATGAAAGCCAGTGGCAAGGGATCCAGATACCCAAGGCTCAGAGCAGGGCGAAGAAGGGAAGTTTTTATCCAAAACTTAGGGTAAAAAAAATAAAATAGAAAATGGGAGAGAAAAGAAAATTAAGGAGGTTCAACATTTGAATAATAGAAGTTGTATAAAAAATAGAACAGGGAAAATTGAAAATGGAATTCAAGGAAGGTTTGCCAAAAATAAAAGGCCTGAGTTCCATGATCACAAAGGCCCACGGAATTTCCAACCCAGTGGATAAAACTAGATTGATGTCACAGCACTTAGGAATGAAGAGATGCTACACATTTCCAGACGACAATGGCAAGGTATATACAAAGTCTAAAGGATGAGCATAATAGGCCTAAGCTTTTCAATGACAAAATTAGGGAAATTTCCAATTTAGAATCTCCTATGCAATCCCCTAAATCATCAATCAAATACATAGGGAAAATAAAGGCATTTAAAAACAGGAAGTATCTCAAAGGTTTCATCTCCCGTGTGCTCTTCTCCAGTTGTTTCTAGACAGTAGAAAATAGAGAAACACTGAGTAAATCAAGAGAACAGTAAGTGCAGCTAAGAAAGTAGAGAATTTCCAGGAAGAAAGTAGAAAGACATCCCAGAATGACTGCTGTTTCCCAGACAGAAAGGCCAATCAGGGCAGATTAGAGCAGGGTGACTTGAGAGGTTGGCCACACAAGCATCAGGCCTCTTGATAACCTAAGGACAGAACACCTGGGTGACACAGGTCCAGGAACTGTCAACTCTTAGGTGGCTCAGGAAATCTGAGACTCTGTACTTGTCTCTCTTCTGACTTTTGTTGTATAGTTATGCTTGTTCCTGACACTGTTTCAAAACTGAGTAATGTAACTCTAAATATCACTTAACAATGGGACAGAACTACAAATAAAAGTCAGGGAATAATTAAAACAAATATCTAGACAAATGTCTATCCCTCTGGTGAGGGAAGGAGTCACCTCTGGTGGGACAGAAGTTGCAATAACAGGGAAGTTTCTGGAAGAATGCAATGCAATTCCTTGGATTCTTCTTTAAAATGCACATATACAATTATGCATTTCATATAATATGCTGTAAGTCTGAAATATTGCATCATAAAAGGAAGTTTAGGAGAAAGGAAATGGACCTAAGAATTTAATAATAAATGAAAATAATAAGTGGGAACAGGGAGTAGATGAAGGTGGGAGATTTCTTTCTAAGTATTTATTTTCTAGTTATAGGAGGACACAATATCTTTATTTTATTTTTATATGGTGCTGAGGATCGAACCCAGTGTTTCACGCTTGCTAGGCGAGTACTCTACCTCTGAGCCACAACCCCAGTCCCAAGGCAGGAGAATTTGAGGATGAAGTTTGAGCAATGGGATGAGTCGGGTTTCATTCACTGAAATGGGAAACAATTGAAAAAAATTAGATTATAATATACATCAAGATAGAAGTCGTGAGGAAATTCAAGGAGGCGATATACAGTACACAAGAGAAATCCATGGGTTTAGAACTCAGGAGAGGAGACAGGGTTAAAAAGTAGACCTAGCGGTATGAAGATGTAGTTGGCAATAAAAGCAGTGACACAGGAGGAGATTGCTTAAGAAGCGTGGCAGATGACGAGCAGGACCTGAAGGAATATCAAGATTTAAGGCTAATTAGAGAAATACTTCGATTCAAAGTCCTAACAGCTCAAAGTGGAAGTTAACAATTTACTAATAGATCTACACTGTTAAGGACATTAGTTTGTATCCAAGTTTTTGTTTTTATTAGAATATCTTCCAATACATTTGTTCCCCAGAGTTTCAGGAGGCCAAGACTGATTGAACACAGCATGGAGAAAAACAGAATAACCCAGGTCTTGGGCTCTCTTCACAAATTTAGAATGGTCCAAAAGTCCTGAGACGTTCAAACACAAGTCCAATCATAGCAAATAAGTGCCAGAAATGGGAAGGTAGAATTTAGGGGTAAGGTGAGCAAAGATCAAGACAAAAATGCCTAGAGCAGGCATCCAAGCAGATAGCCTGGGTTGAGGAGATCAGCAAAATGAGTAAGCAATCTTGACTTGATACTAAAACCATATAAAGAAAAACATTACAATGGCACTCTTAACCATGGAAACAAAAATCCTTAATAAAATACATCAAACGCACACACACACACACACACACACATTGCAGGTAGATGCGAAATGGGATGACAACTTTGGAAAAGTTCAGAAGTTTCTGATGAATTTAAACACAAGTCTATCATGTGATCTAGCAATTCCATTCCAAGGCATTTACCCAAGAGAAGTGATAAGATATGTTGGCAAAAAGATTTACATGCATATTCATAGCTGCTTTCTTCACAATAGCCCCAAATTAACAGTGAACAGTTAACCATTTTGATTCTGAATTCACTATTTTCATTAACAAAGGAATGCAATTGATAAATTTTCCTGAAAGTTTCCAATTTCTTGTTGGATAAAGAAAATTTGAAGACAAGGGCCGTGCCTTGTTTTGCTTTGTATCCTTAGGTCTAGCTTGGTGCCTGGCACATAGTCAATCCTGACCAGATATTTGTTGGTCATGGAATAATTTAGCACAATTTTATGTCCTTCAAAGGGACAAAAAATATCACTCTAAGTCTCAATGCTAGCACAACTGATTATGGAAATGCTTAGTTAGGGGGTGCTACCATAGGAAGCTCTCAGAAGCCATGTGTCCCAGAGCCAGTGAACATGGCCACTCTGTAGTAGCTCCAGGAAGAGGCCAAGGGCTTTAACATGGTGTCACCGTTCTTTCCTCTTCTTATTGCCCTAGCAAAGACTGTGTCTTCGTGACAGAGAAAAACATTAAGCACTATAATTCTTAAATTATGAGGGCTCTAGACCAGGTTTTAAAAGGAACTGACAAGTCAATTCTTCTGATCTAAGGAAAACTTTACATCCATGGATGGGGAGTCTCATGACATCAAGAAAAAGACAAGAATTCAGTTCCTATGTTTTCCCAGTCACACCCTGAATGTCAAACTCAGCCTGATTCTATAACTAAGTTTAACTGGGGTATGATTCCAGAATTAATTTCCAGTTATTATTAGATAGGTAAATATTATAAACTTAAAATGGCAATAGAGATTATCATTCATTTTAAATTCACATTATTTTCAACTAAACTTCAGCTAAACTGAAAATTCAAAAGCATGGCACTCCAAGCAACATCCAAAAATAATACTAAAAAAACATAAGTCCTTACACATAAGCACCAGGGCTGGTTCACCCCCATTTCCAACAAAGAAATGGTTTTGAATGTCACCAGGTAAATACATTTAATTGTTCCACTTATTGGAGCTCAGAATCTTCCCTGATTACAGCTGTCCTTGTCAAGGCCATAAAAAGCCAGAGTTCAAAAACTGTCTTCAGATAGCTGGATGCTCTAAGTCCCTCTGGGAAGAAGGAAGGTCATTATCAAAGTGGAAGCCTACGATGGGCTATGGTTTTTCCAGAGCAATCCCTACATTGTTTATTCCTTTTATTTCCTAGTCTCTTTTATCATAATTGCTGTTCCTGGCCTTTGAGAAGAGGTTGGTGCTCAGTAAAAATCTCCACAGGGCCCAAAATTTCTCTCCTACAGATTTCGCAAGCTTTAGCCATTTTTTTTCCTCAAATAATTGTATCTGTTATAAAAGAAACCATCTTAACTTTCTGGAAGTTATCTGAAGAGTTTCAGGAATACTTAAATGATATTTTTTAAGACTGCCTTAGAAAGACATAAGGCTGGATTTTTCTTTCTTTCCTTCTTTTTTTTTTGGGGGGGGGGGTTTACCAGGGATTGAACTCAGGGGCACTTACCCACTGAGCACATCCCCAGTCCTTTTAATTTTTAATTTTGAGACCAGATCTCACTAAATTACTTAATGCCTTGCTAACTTGTTGAGGCTGGCTTTGAACTTGTGATCCTCCTGCCTCAGCCTCCTGAGCTACTGATATTACATGCATGTGCACCATGCCCACAAGGCTGGATTTTGACAGATCAGACTGACTGAGGTTCTGAGTTCTGCTCCCTATTGGGTGACCTTAGCTAAATGACTGAGCCTCACTGAGGCTCAGTTTCTTCAGAAAAAATATTGGCATTGGATTAAATAAAGACCTAGGTGTCTAGCACCTAAGTATCCCTTACTAAAGCTACCTATAAGATGATGAAGAAAATAAATTCATCAAAGAGTGGGAAACAGGGGTATAATTGGAAGAGAGAAATAAGTGAAAAATTAGAGAAGTCAGGGAGACTGAAGGACAGGGAAGTAGCAGGGGAGATAATTTGCAACAAAACCACTTACAGTTTTAGAAAGTAACTAAACGTACATGTTGTTTATGACCAGGTCATCAAGAGGGTGCTTGTCATGGGATTTTATAAATCATCCTTAGGTTTGGGGAGTTCAATAAGGTGACAATGACTGATATGATCTTACCCTTCCATGGTCTTATATTCCTTCAAAGATTTTAGAGAGTTTTTATTTAATAGGATATAGGAAACAATCAGTAAATATTTAGGCCTCTGAGTTTGAAAAAGAATTAAATGTTCACTCACTCATTCAACACCCTGCCAGACATTTATTCATTTGTATGTGTGTTCTTCCACCTTAAGGGGAATTTTTGCTTATGTGCCCCTAATACCTGGCACCCAGGAAGTCTCAATAAAGACATCTTGAAACAAGAAAGTCTGCAACAGAATGAGAGAGTGCAGGAAAACAAGAAAAGGATAAAAATAAATCTTCTTTCTCCAGAGATCAATAATCCAGGGTTGGAAAGGGCAAGACAAGTGTAGAATGTACCAGTCTGGACAGACTGCAGGTTTTCCTGGTGTGGAGTACCTGCAGAAGGGTCCTTGGGGGTAGGGGGACATGAGAGTCTTATGAGAAATGCCTTTACCTCCTAGTACTGACTCTCAGGGGATGAGACTCCCAAATGAAGCAGATATGTAAGGAAACCCTCTTGAACTACTACAGAATGGCCCAAATAAATCTTAAAGATTTCTTATTCCATCACTTCGTTATTCAGTGGAGGATGCTAAGGCCTAGGAAGTAAAAGATTTCCCCAGGGTCACACAGCAGATTTAGACCTCAGGACCCCAACTTGGAGTTTTTGCTATTTTTGCTATTCTGTGGAGACTTTTCTCTGTTAAGGAAAACCCCAGCGACGAACTGTGTATCTGCCACCCAGGCTCCTCCTCTCATTCAGGGAGCCAGTGCTGAGGATTCCACGTCCACTGCTATCTTTTCAAAACACCTTTTTCCCCTTCAGCATTGGCATCTGCGCTTTCCATCCATCTGTAAGAACAACAGTAATTAGAGGGCCACATTAATATTTTCAGCTGCAAGGGGAAAAAAACAGAGGAAAAACTACTGCTTTGACTTAAAAAAAAAAAAAGTGAATGGTTTGTTTTTGTTTTGTTATATTTCCACACACACAAAAGGCAGTCCCCTGACATCTGGCCCCAAACTACACATGCACTTTTATGAATCAGTTTTTGTTCCTCCTTAACTCCTTCTTCACCCTCTTTTTCATCTACTCAACCATCTAGTTTCACCTCAAAGCTTCCCCTTACGAAAGGCTCTGCAGATTGCCCCAACTCATAACAAATCATTGCATTCTCTGAGACCAAAAACTCCCAATGCACAGCCCCCACCCTCTATTTTAGTTCTCTAATCCTTAAACTCAATGCTGTTCTGGTCTCTTTTTTTAATATTTTTATTTGTTTATTTTTATGTGGTGCTGAGGATCGAACCCAGAGTCTTACACGTGCGGTGCAAGCACTCTACCACTGTGCTACAACCTCAGCCCTGTTCTGGTCTTTTTGTAGAATGCAAACCTCCAGAAATCAGGAATAAGTTGCATCTTTTTTATTATTATTTTTAATTTTTCTTTAAACATCACACCGTAGGTGTCAAGTGTTTGTCAAATAAGCAGACAAACAAGAATATCCTTTCCTAGTTGTATATTTCAAAATATTTAGCATTTCTAAAAAACTAGATAAGTTACAATACAGTAAGAAGTTCATTAGTGAAGGAATAGTTAAAGGATGATAACAGAATTTCACTTAAAAGTAAGTTTATTATCATGTTAAGAAAATATCCTTGTAAGGTGTAAATTTTTTATGAAATAAGAAAATAATATTTTAAGAAAAGTTAACTAGGCCAACAGACCAGTCAGAATTGGGGGGTTTTAGGCATAGCATTCATGATGCCACATGGTAAAAAAAGAAGAACATTCCAGCAACTCTGGAAAAGGGCACAGCCATGGTCTCCAGCATGTGGGAAGAAGGGATGAGGCAGGGAAATGACTACAGTCATTTTTTCTTCGTATTACATAGGTCGGTACTTTGAGAATACTTTTATTCAATATTTTATCCTCACTTATTTCTAGACAATTTTTAAGGATGCTAGAAGGAATATCACCAGAAAGTGCGGTACCAGTATAGTGTGATACCAGTATTTTTAAATTCACATCTGTGTGTATGAGGATGAAAAATGGGCACTTCGCACAGAAACAATTTTTGCAAAGGCATGGTTATTAGAGGAAAAAAAACAGAATCCAAAAATAGTCCCATACACCCATGATCGCAGCAAACATGAGAGGCAACTATAAAAATGTTCCATCATAAGAGGAGTCGCCTGTGTTTTATAGATGATGAGCACCTGGAAATGTGAGAAAAGCTAAAGGTAAAATTAACAAATATTTATTATGCATCAAATGAGTGCACAGCCCAGAAAGGTGAATGACTGAATTTATCTTTAAAGGGCCAATACGGAATAAAGGAGATAAGACTTTCCCACACATACTATATTATAAGTCAACCACTATTGATGGTGTGCATACTATGCCCTTGAATCCCCTAGACTAGATAAAAGAAGGTAGCCCTGTCCCCAAGACACAGGTAGGGGGACCTACAAAGTATATGAAATGATTTGCAAACTCTATGAAATAATTATAAGCAAATATCTTATTCCAGTAGTATGGCAAATAAATCTCTCTGAATTTTGAGAATGAAGACTTATTTGTAGTCTAAGATAATTTGGAAGAGGGAAGGAGCAGGGAAAGCTAAGAAATTGAGGTAATCCTTGGTGACTAGGACCAGGAGACAAGGAAGGATGGGAACAGTGAGCCCACAGTCAAAAACACGGTATTCCAATCCCAAAAAACCAAAGGCTGAATGTTTTCTCTGATATCCAGATGCTAATTCACAATGGGGGCGGGGGGGGGGCACTATGAAAGACTTGAGTTACCTTAGATTAGGTAGAGGGGAGTGAAGGGAGGGGAGGGAATATGGGAATAGGAACTATAGTAGAATGAAAGACATTATTACCTTATGGATATATATGACTGCATGACCAACGTGATTCTACAACATGTACAATCAGAAAAATGGGAAATTATACCCCATCGATGTATGGTACATCAAAGTGCATAAATGCATTCTACTGTCATGTATAACTAATTAAAACAAATAAAAAAATGTTTGAAAAAGAACAAAAACATGTCACTCGGAGAAGAAAATGTGGTGACTGACTTGAGGGTAAGAAGTGTACTTAGGTTGGATAACCAAAATGACATTTCAAGACAGGAGTGAGAAAAAATTTGAAGTGTCTTGAATCCTGTCCCAGAACTACGAGTCCTTCAATCCTGTTTGTCGGGCACCCATTACCATGTGGCCTTGTGTCAACCCTAGACAGAGCCAACTCGATTCCCTTAACCCCGGAGGCTAGGTCCTACCACTTCAGAAATGACCACAAGCTAGGATGCATGCCAAGCCTTTCTCCCTCCAGCTAGGCTTTCAAACCCTTCATCTCACTCCAGGAGTTCTCATTCCAATGACACAATAATCAAGACAGAGCCGGGGAAAATGTCAAACTTACACATGAGATGGTTAGATGCTGAAATCCTGAGCAGTGATTTCAGCAGTTGCTGAAAAGTGACTCGGTAACACCTTTTCCCTTCAGCTCTTCTTAGTGAGTCTATATAGCTTTGAAAATGAGACCTTTCTGCCTCTTTTTTCATAATTCCACTCTACAGAGGGAAATAGACTCAACTCTTTTACGAACTCCAAAAGGAATATACTTACGTTTCTTCCCATTCAACAATAACTCAGAGGCAGCTAATGAGATTTTCTTTCCTTCCCTGAGCTCCCAGAAGCCATCCATTCTCTAACAGGCAGGGTCTAGCCATGAAAATTTCCACCCAATTTACAGTTTTTCAGACAGCTAGGAGAGGGATGAAAATGGTTTCGTAATGGGGGTTGTCATAAAACTTATAATTACAGAATTTGCTACAGTGAACATCATAATGGACTATTGTTTAAATCAAACATTCGTTGACTCTCTCAAGATAAATGATGTATTCTATATCCTATTTTCCCCAAATGTACTAAGAGAGCATTTTTGTACAACAGTGTTCATCTACTTTCTCTGGCACACCAGCTGAGCTAGATGCAGCAAGTAGCTTCCACCTGGCTCAGGAACCCACACACAGGTACTGAGCATCCATTACCCAATATCTAAACCCCAGCACTGGACAATAACAGAACTAATTCATTCTCATAAGACCTTCAAGGTGAGCAGACATCTCCTCTGAAACACCAAGGGCAGAACAAGGAACAAACCAATCTAGTCCTGTGTGACCTTGGGTCAATACAACCTTTCTCTGTCTAAGTTTTCACATCTGTGAAGTCAAGGGGTTGACTAATTTTATCTCTAAGGCCCGAATCCCCCAACATCCTGTGATTCTAAACCAGAAGGAAAACCAGGCTTAGAATTAAGTTCATATTCAAGTCTTTAGACCAAGTTGGCTCTGCATAGTTTGTCCCCTAAAGAACTGCACCAAAGTCCTTGATGGAGATATTCATGAGGAGTCAGAGAGAGAGTGGAGAGATTTTTTTCTGTCCATTTTCTCCCCTATTCTGTATTCTAGCTGGTGGCAGTAAATATGCTTTGAAACTTGAAGATACTTATGAAAAAGTAAGAATCATTTTTGTTCTTCATCCTATTATTAGTCAACTATTAATTGTCCCACTAGGACAAGGATGTTGAGAGAATTAATTAGTTAATCTTTTTAAAAAAATATTTATTTAGTTGTAGATAAACACACAGTATCTTTATTTATTTATTTTTATGTGGTGCTGAGGATCAAACCCAGTGCCTCACATATGCAAGGCAAGCACTTTACCACTGAGCTACAGCCCCAGCCCCTAATTGGTTAATCTTTAAGAAGTGCTTTGAACAGGAGGGATGCTATACATAGTGGTAAGGAAAATTATTGTTCTACCAGTTTTCATGCTGAACAATAAAAGGCCCAGAATAAGAACACATTTCAAAATCTATAACAACTAGAGCACTAAAAAGTGGAGAAGTAGAGTGATTCTGTTTTGCTTATTTGGGAAAGCAGACAAACCCAACCAAGAAAAATGGGACATTAATCACTTGAACACACACATGCTTTGAAAGAGGAATGGGGAAAGGTAAAGAGCAAGGGACCTGATGCCTACAAATTAAAAGTCCCATCCTATAAAGGAAAGGTACCTGGGAGCCAGCTCTTTCATGAGGACCATTTGAAAGAATAGCTTTCTGTCCCATTCTCCCAAATCTTTCCTTCAAAGAGCAGCATGTTCCCACAGACCACTGTCCAGTAACCTTTAGCAAGGAGGATTTCTACAATGGGGTCATTGCTCAAATCTCAGGAAGAATCCCAGGCCACTGAAAAAAAAAAAAAAAATCCCAGTCGCATAAGAACCAAGAAACTCAGACAGTTCCCTTCTTCAGGAAAAGGACAGTTTTTCTTTTCTTCACAGCAAAAAGGCTTTAAGTTTGGACAAAAGAATCTAGAGTAATGAATGAGGCAGTTATCCTACCAGTTCAGACCAAGAACAATAAAACATTGGCTTGTTTCTGGAGATTGGGAGAAAAGCCTGGGGCTAGCATTGTTCCTTGGAGTATGTTTCTTCTGCATCTCATAGGTCATCAAATATTTCCTGAGCTAAAATTCTGGTCAATGCTTTCATTAAACCTATAAAGGAGCCGGTATTGGCAGCATGCTCAGAATCATCCCTCAGAGTAACCCCTACTAATCCAGACTCTTGTTTTACATAGAAGGCTGAATATTATGGTTTAGATATGAGGTTTCCCCGCCCCCCAAAAAAATGTTCCTGTGTTCGTTCAGGAATATTCCAAGGTAAAATGATTCTTTTTATAATTTTTTAATCATTCTTTTTTAGTTATGCATGACAGTAGAATGTATTTTGATGCATCATACATACATGAAATATAACCATTTTTGTGGTTGTACACTGATGTGAATTTATACTGTATTCAAATAAAAACATAGAAAATTTATCTCTGATTCATTCTACTGTCTTTCCTATTCCCATCCCCTCTCTCTTCCTTACATTTCCTTTTGTCTAATCTGGCCCCTTTCTTACTGTGAGTTAGCATCTGCATATCAGAGAGAAAATTTGACCTTTGGTTTGGGGGGATTGGCTTATTTCACTTAGCATGATCATCTCCAGTTCCACCCATTTGCTTGCAAATGCCATAATTTCCTTCTTCTTTATGGCTGAGTAATATTTTGTTGTGTATATATGCCACATTTTCTTTATCCATTCATCTGTTCAAGGGCATCTGGGTTGGTTCCATAGCTTATCTGTTGTGAATTGAACTGCTATAAACATTGATGTGACTGTATATGCTGATTTTAAGTCCTTTGGGTACATGCCAATGAATGGGGTAACTAGGTCAAAGGGTGGTTTCATTCCAAGTTTTCTGAGGAATCTCCATACTGCTTTCCAGAGTGGTTGCACCAATTTTCAGTCCCACAGCAATGTATGAATTTGTCTATTTCCCCACATCAGAGGTGAAATTATTCTATCATGAGAACTATGAATAGTCAGTCTTTCCTAGTTTGAATAGATTACCTAGGTGGTAACTATAGGCAGGTGGGGTATGACTGGAGGAAGTGGGTCACTGGGGGTGTGCCATGGAAGGGTTCATCTTCCCTGTGGCCCTTCCCAATTTCTCTCTCTGCTTCCAGGTTTCCATGAGGTAAGCAGCTTTCTTCCACCAACAACCTTTCTGTCATGGTTGTCTGTCTACTTCTGGCCAACTAGGAACTGAACCTCTCAAACTATGTTGCTTTGCCAGTTATTTTGGTCACAGTGACATAAAGCTAACACAGAAATTAGTACTGAGAATTGGAATGAGCCTGTGACTGGCCTGACCATGTGGTTTAGAAGCTTTTGGAAATGGTGTATGAAAGAGTTTGATAAAGTTTGGAATTGCAGTCTGGAGAAACCAGAGAATGTTGTAAGCAGAACTTAACAGGTGACTGGTGGGAGATTACTGATAGTAATGTGGACAGTAAAGACTGGATGAGGTTTCAAGTATTCTGAGCATGCTGCCAAAACCTCCTCCTTTCTAGGTTTAATGAAAGCATTGGCCAGAATTTTAGCTCAGGAAACATTTGATCAAAGAGGAATGAGAGAAATGAGAACTCTATTGGAAATTGGACTAAAAGCCACAATTTTAAATTATAGCAAAGAACTTGTCTACATTTTGTCCATGTCATGAGACTTTGTGTAAGGCTGAATTTAAAGGTGATGTACTAATTAATCTGGTGGAGGAAATTTCAAGGAAGCACAGCATTCAGGTGGTAAAATGGGTTTTACTGGCAGTCTTTATATTTACTGTGAGAATCAGGAACAAAATACACAGGGAAAAGATTTGAAAAACTTGCAGTTTAGCCAGAAAAATGCATGTAAAACTGAGACCAAGGAAAGTATAGTTGTTGAAGGAATTATAGCCACTAAAGAGATGCTAAGAACTTTGCACAAATACAATGCCCTTGAGGGCATCTCAGAAATCAACAAGACCATACCCATTGCAGATTAAGAGCAGTTGAGGGCAACCCTGCTTACAGTGGGGTGGGGGGTGCCTAGGAAGTTCTTTAATCATGTACATCTGCCCAAGAACTCAGAGGCTACTGTATCCATGATCCAAGGAGGCCTAACTATGGCTCAAATTGGCAGCAGAACTTGTCATCATCCACATGGTGCTGGTTCTGTAGGAATGCAGGATACTGGGATTAGGGGGTCATGGTAATTTCCACTGAGATGTCAAAGGAAGACCTGGGAAGCCAGGCAAAGTGTAATAGGGTCAGAACCCCTGAAGGCTGCCTCTGAAAGGATGATACATTAAGCTATGAAGATGAAGCCAATTCTGCAATAGAGGCTCCTAGGATTAAGAGATACCAACGATGTGAATCATTCACTGAGAAATCTGTTGGCTTCAGACAAAGCCAGCCTAAAAAAAAGGCCATATAGAGTACAACCAGCCAGGTCAAAGGGGCAGGGCATCCCATGCCCTTTGTAGCTCACATCTCACCAACACATTTCCTGGATATTATACGTAGAATTAGAGAATCAATATTTGCCTGGCTGGGTTTCAGTCTGGTTTTGGTCCCATTTTTTCTCTATATTCTCCCATTCCTGCCTTTTAGAATGAAAATGTTTACCCTGTGCCATTGTAAATTTGATACATCTATCCTACTTTGTTTTTTATAGGGTCTCCCTGCCATGGGTTTGCCGTGAGTCTAGATGAGACTTTTGACTTGGAATTTTGGATAGAGCTGGAACTGATAAGACTGTGGGGACTTTTGGAGATGGGCTATATGAGTTTTGCATTGTGAAATGGATATAAGCTTTTGGAGGACAAGAGAAGAATGTTACAGTTTAGTTATGAGGCATCATCTCAAAGTTCCTGTGTTAATGCAAGAATATTCAAAGGATAAATGATTGTATTATAAGATCTGCAACCTAATCAGTTCTCCTGAGTTTGCACAGACTAACTGGGTGGTAACTCTAGCCAGGTGGGTTGTAGCTGGAGGAGGTGGGTCACTGGGGTTGTACCCAGGAAGGGTTCATCTTCCCTGTGGCCGTTTTTCCTCTCCCTCCTTCCCTCTTTTCCTCCCTACCCCAGCCCTCTTTTCTTGGCCCTCATGAGTAGAACAGACCTCTTTGCCACACCCTTCTACAATGATGTCCTGCCTCACCTTGGGTCCAGAGAAATGGAGTCAGTCAACCATGAACTGAACTCCTAAAACTATGAGCCCAAATAAACTTTCCTCCTCTAAGTTGTTCTTGTGAAGTATTTTGATCACAGCAACAAAAATCTGACTAACAGAGGATTTGTCACTGATATACAAAGAATGCCTTTAATTTATGGGTGTTGATTTTATATCCTGCCACTTTGCTGAATTCATTTACTAGTTCTAGAAGTTTCTTGGTAGAACTTGCTAGGTATAGGATCACATCATCAGCAAATAGTGCTAGTTTAAGTTCCTCTTTTCCTATATTTATGCCTTTAATTTCTTTCGTCTGTCTAATTGCTCTGGCTAGTGTTTCATTTTTCAAAGTGCTTCAGGTCAAGGTTTTGTTTCTAGTATCCTCTCTCTTTTTCAGTTTCCCAAATAAGCAAAGGTTATTATTTCACAGATAAGCAAAAATATTCAACTCACTTAAGTGTGAAACTCTAAAGAAATCATACCATAACTCTGAGCCTGTTTCCCTGTTTATATAATATGGAGGGAAAATAGAGCCAGTTGCCCTGGAGGGCTGTGAACATGAACTGAGATAACATGACAAGGCCTTATAAACTGTAAATTACTGCACCTCCATTTGCTAAAAATACATCCATGCATTTTATAGCTTTCTCTTTCAAATGATTTCTTGTTCTAATTTCCCACGGAGAAATTACTGTGTCTAAGAGTATGTCCATTTTTATAGCTCAGGATAGATACGGCTAAATTACTTAAAGGGGAAAAAGGGAGCATAAAACCAAATAAATAAAGGTAAGTTCAGTTCATTACTCCAGCACTCTCAAGAACCTAGATCCCAAACACAGAGATGTATGTGTGTGTGTGTGTGTGTGTGTGTGTGTGTGAAATGCAAACATGCATATACACATATATGTGTGTATATAACATATAATGGTTTGCTTTGATGAGTGTCATTTCTGACACCAGAGAGTTGGACATGAAAACAGGAATGTAAATCAAACTTTATTCTCTTCTGTGGGGTGAGGGGGTTTATTGGGATTTGAACCTGGCTCATGCTAAGCAAGCACTCTACCATTGAGCTACATCCCCAGTTCTCTGTTCACTTTATTCTTGTTTTTACTAGTTCTATGCATCCATCCAAAGCACAGCATTAAAAAAAAGTTATATGGGAAGAGCAACCTTTGCCATCCAGAAAGAAGAGCCTTTGGATGCAAAGTGAACACTTCTCTGCATTGGAGGGACAGGCATCACAAGGGAGGAGCAAAAAAGCAGGAACTTCCAAGGACAGGCTTTGGATCAGCAACTATTAGGTAAGGGAGAAATGAAGGAAAATGAGTTGTGCCAGCCAAGCTCATCTGTGCCCAGCAGCACTCTGCTCAATGCTCCTCTCTTTATATTCCTTTTCATCTTTTTTTGATCATACCCTTAGTGAAAAGCTCTTTTGAAATGTTCATTCTCCTCTTCGGGGATGGGGAAGTCAAAAGGGAATGGAACCATGTCCTTCCCGGGTAACACTGGACTGACAGGGTCAGTGCATGAGTAGTGGTCAGTGTGCAGTGGTGGCCAAAGTACAAGGGTTTGCCACATCCACAGAGACACCAGCCCAGGACCAGGGGGGCATCCAGAAGGATAAACATCCAAGGCCAGTGACCCCTTTGTGTTGGAAAACATAGAACAGATAGAACTCAGACTCACAGTCAAGACACTTAATTGCTACAAAGATGGATCTCACAGATTTTCATCTAAATAACTATATGACACATATGTTCTAAATCACAAGGACAGGGCATTAACACCAACACCTGATGACCTCTACAATATTTTCAGTCCAAACCTCAGGTCTGTCCTAAACACACCTGTTTTTTTTTTTTGTTTTTTTTTTTTAACTCACTTTATGGAGCTTATCAGTAGCTCAGTACACCCCCCACCCAAAGAGGGAATTCCATAGGATGTTGAATTAGACAAGATGCACACTGAATTCCAGCTCTGTTAGGGAAACTTCAGGCAAGTTCTTAACTCTCCTGTCCCAGTTTCCTGATTTATAAAAAGGGGCTAATTCAAACCTCCCTCACCAGATGCTCAAAGACTCTTTAAATAATTAGAGTTGTGTTACTAAACACATTTTTCTAAAACCAGTGTTTGGAGCCTAGGAATGCAAGGCCTGTTTTATGTTACCACTTAAAAGATCTGCATGCTCACACATATTAAATGAATAGCATCATAACAAAATTGGGGCTTTCATTGTTCATTCCACGAAGTCTCTAATTTAATTTAGTGCATTGTGGACACAGAGTCAAGCCCTGGTCTCAATTACTCAGACAGCTCCCAAATGCAGACAAAGGATCTTCCAACACCCACTTTGACTCCAGAGTTCAATAGCCAAAACATCACCTCACCATGTTTACAATAAAAAGACTGAAGAGATTGCTCACAAATTGATTTTTTTCCAGAGAATGGCTGCATCAAAACCACAAGGAGAGTCTTTATAACCAATTTCATGTCCTATACTGTAAATAATTTCAATTCAGTGGAGTTATCAAAATCCCTATCTCCCTGCCTCATTTCTCTTAATCCCAGACATATGAGTATATAATGGGACTCTGTAAATAAACATCAAGTTAAATCTCCCAGATCCATAGTCCATCCTTCCTGGCAGATTAATATCCTTAAACCATCTGAAAACTACAGGAAACTCTCTTTTTCTTTGTCTTAGTTTTTCTCATTGTACAAATATCTCAAATTGTGCATAGATTGTGAGTAGAAGGGGAAATTCTAGCAATGATACATGAATGCACATTTGCCAGAGAAAGTTCTGGAAAGGCATTTGCATTTTTCAATCAAAGTTGATGTCAACCCTTCTTCCTTCTCCCTTCTCTGGATACTGACATGGTAACTAGAGGTATAGTAGCTGTTTCGCCACCACAATGAAAAAGGCAGGAAAACTGAAGAGACACAAGACTTAACACCACTGAGCTGCTAAACTAAAGCCGGCAATTACTAATTTCTGAGTTTCTTGGTATATGAACAATAAATAAATATCTATTTGCTAAAACCTTATGGGGGTTCTATTATATTCAATTGGATAAAATCCACTGATATACCTGACAGCTTTTCTTCCCTCTAAGGTGCTTCCAGTGCAGATTCTTCCCTTAGAGCTTCATAAGAGGGGTGTTCCCTTCTAAATGAGATCTAATTACACCAGACCTCAGAGAATGACAGGAGCCACATCTTCATAATCGTAGTTACCTTAGGTCCTGACCATGAACAAACGCATTTCACATAAACACACATGCAAACTCAACAGCAAATATCCTAGATCTGCTCATTAAATTAGGAAGAGCTATCAAACAGTACCAGGAACCTATTAGCAATAGCATTCTTTAAGGTAAAACAAGTCATTGACTTAGGAAAGAAAATGGTAAAAAAGAGTGACAACGTAACAAAAAATACTGTCAGACCTCTGAAACTAGGAAGCATCATAGCTGAATTTGATCCTTCTTCTTTATAAAGTTGATGCAAAAGGTTTGGGAGAGAAAACATTCAAAGCATTGGACTATTTTTGGTTCTTTCATTACATGTGTGCTCCTAGGACCACCCCCTCCTTCTTCCTCTCCAATATTCCAGCTTCTTTGTGATATTCATCAATGTAGAATCCTAGAGTCTTTGAATTAAGAGTTTAGTGGTCCTCTAATACAAACTTTAATTTAAGAATCCTTTCAAACCTCCTGTTTTAAAAAAAGAGAAATCTTTATTGGCTCATCATTATACATATTATCACATATTCATACATCATTTGGTCAATTTCATTCCCCAGTAGCTCCCTCTTTCCTTCCCTCTCCCTCCCCTGGACCCTCTTCCTCTACTCTTCTGGTCTTCCTTCCATTTTCATGAGATTACACACACCTTGTTTCCTTTTACTCTTACCACCTTTCACATACGAGAGAAAATACACAACCCCTGACTTGGTGAGTCCACGTCCCTCTTCAAGTGTGGTCACTCTGTCTGTTGGAATAATCCCTGCCCACTGCTTTCATGAGAGCCAAATTCCACTAGTCAACAATGCTCCTTGCTAGAAAGTTCCCTTGAACCAGTGTGCTTTCTTGTAACCACCTCCAATCTCTGAATGGCCATTGGACTTACATGGTAAAAGTCCAACCCCTTGGTGGCACAACAGGCCTTCAAAGGACCTTTGAAAATTACTGTAAAAGTCCATTCCCTTTTATTTCCATAGTTTGGCAATACACAGCTTAAGCATAACACGGGAACTAAATGAGATGGTGCACATGGAATACAATCAAGGTACATCAGATCCTTTGTACAAGTCCACCCCATACTCTACACATTTACTTGGTGTCTGTCATCTATCTGGGGTCTGTAGCTTGGTTGGTTAGAGATCTTGCCTAGCATATGCAAGGTCCTGAAATTGATTCCAGGATGGAAAGAAAGTAAGAAAGCAGGCATGCATTTGTTTCAGGCTTCATTTTTCTGAATTAAAATTAACAGCTGAATTTTTTCTACATATATGTCTACTCCTAATTTTCTTACCAACTAAAAACTGTTAAGAATATGTGGACATATATTTGTATGTATGCGTATATACATGTAATATAAATGTAAGGAACTATATAACATATGGACAAATGAGCAAATATAAAAACTGATGGATCATAAATAAATAAGGTTGTAGAGGATACAAATGGCAATTAAGTGGTTTAACACTGTGCAGTACTTACGTAGGATGTTACCAATGGAGAAACCTGGATGAAAAGAAAAGATGAACTCTCTGAATCCTTTCTGCACCATGACTGTAAATCTATGATTATTTCAGAGTTTCTTAAAAATTCTTTAACTATTAATGAGAAGCCCAGGAAGCACCTAAGATACAGTGGCTTTCTTTGTATTCCTGGTATGTCAATAACTTACAGTTTGTTGTGGTCATTAAAAACATGAATATTTGATATCCCAGGTTTTCGAATCTGTCCTTGTATACCAGAACTTTTTTAAAAAATGCAAACCCTTGATTTAGCTCTCTTAAATTTGAATTGTTAGTTTCCAACTCAATGTTTTGATCTGTTGAGATTTTGAATCTTGATTCTATTATCCTGAGAATTAAATATCCACCTTGGCCTCTGTGCTCTCTAAAAATATGAGAATCACGTGTTCTGTGTTCACCCAGGCCCAGGAAATCAAGTTGACAAGGCTCTATTAATCAGCCTCTTCCTGCATGTCCATGGGATGGAGCAACAGAGACTTTGATGTACGTCTTCATTCAGCCTCTATTTCTCCACTTTGTCCACAAGGATATCTTGGCAAAACTTACAAAACACATAGATGAAGTCCCTATAAAATGTTTCTGTATATTTCCTTAACCTACCAATCTGGAAACCCCATTTAGGTCAGAAACCACAGAATAAAAGGGCAATATATTTGACTGCATCTTTTTAAAAAAAAATCTGTGTAACAAAAAGTCAAAAGCCAAAAAGACAAATCACAAACTGGAAATATATTTGCAGCACATGATGAACAAAAGATGATTTTCTTTAATTTATAAATATCATTCAAATCAATAATAAAGAGCAACATAAAAATTAACAGAGAACCTGAAGAGTTAAGAAATGAATGGTGAAAAAACATGAGATAATTTTATTAATTAATAAATGCAAATCAAAAAATATGATTTCCCCCTATTAGATTGGAAAAGAATCTTAGATATGGGCAATGATGAAGAGAAACCAGCATTTTCAGTCTCCACTAGAGCAAGTATAATATAGCATACTGGGGGACACTTTGACAATGTTACAATGCATTACATTTTGATTAATTCTACTTATAAGAATTTACTTTATGGAAATAAATATAAATATGTATACATAACAGTTATTGCATTATTGCTACCAATAGCAAAACAAATAATATTGGTGTTTTTAAAATGTTTATGGAACCAAAAAAAAGATAAAAAATATCTATAAAGTCATTTAAAAAATGAGGTCAACCAAATGAAGTGGTGCATGTCTGTAATCCCAGCTGCATGGGAGGCTGAGGCGGAAGGATTGAAAGTTCAAAGCCAGCCTCAGCAATTTAGTGAGGCCTAAGCAACTTAGTGAGACCCTGTCTCAAACTAAAAAATAAAAAGGGCTGGGAACGTGGCTCAGTGGTTAAGTGCCTCTGGATTCAATCCCTAGTACATAAAATAATAATAATAATGAGGTTGCTCTATGGATGTTAATATGGAAAGATCTACAATTATTTTTAAAAGGCAAAATGCAGAAGAGCAAACCTGCAGAAAAAGAAAGGGAGCAAACAATCCGTTTTTGTGTAAATTTTCTCTTCCAACAGAATACAGGAAACCTTGAAGAAAGCCTTGATGGAGCCTCGTTATCTTGCAGTGGGATCATGGGCTATCTCTCCTTTCCTCTTTGCACTTTCCTGAACTTAAACATATGGAATGCTATTTTTGAATAAACTCTGGCAAGTCTTATTACTGAAAAATACTGTGTGATTTAGTCTCTACCAATCTGTTCTAGCATGTTCCTAGTGATATCAGATCACCTGAACCAATGAGAGCCACACTCTGTAGCATTTTACTCATGCTGTGCCCAACTAAATATTATTGCCTCTGCAGTAATGGACACCATTTTGGCCAACATGTGTTTCAGATGTCTTCAGAGCTGGGCAGCTGTCAGCGAGGTTGTCCAATACACTTTGCCCTGTCTGATCATCTTCAGAGCCTGCTTATACCCCAGCACATACTTTGCACATTTCACAAGTTGGAGCCTAGAGTTGATTGATTCCAGAGACTTGTTGTCTTTGCAGCCACCATCTTCCTGCCTTAATTGTGGGATGTCTCCCAACCAAAAGTAGCCACCCTAGAGTGTCAGTTAATAGCAGTAATAAAACAACCCAAACTCGGTTTGATGCATCTGCATATTATTGAGCCCCTCCCGGCTCTTCTCACTCACTGCTTTCCTTGTTAAGCATTCATATCCTAACGACCTAATGAAGCATTCTATCTTTTTGCCAGAAATCAATGCCAAGATCACCACCATGGTTATCAGGGTCAATCTAATTCTGATTTGCAAAAACTGGGAATATCTTACTTTCTAGGCTATAGGTCTCGATGCTTCTCAGAGCACTATTCTCATCTTTGCAGAGACAGCAATCAGTTCTTCCAGTACCCTAGGATAATGGTTCTGAAGCTTTGGGGGTCTAAGATCCTTTTGAGAATCTGATGAAAGTCCTCAACTGCCCTCCCAAAATGCACACTGGCAGGAACATTTGTGTCCAGCCCCAGAGAGTTTACCGACCCCTGTATCTCCTCCGAGGGATCCAGATTATGAACTTATGACCTTGGGCCATAGCAATGTCAGAATCACCTGGAGGCTTATTAATACACAGATTGTTGGGCCCTAGGCCTGGAATAACTGATTCGGTGTGGGTAAGACAGACCCCCAAATTGCTAGACCTGAGAATTTCCCAGGTGATTCTGGGTCTGGAGACTATACTCTGGGAACAACTCACAGAGAATATAATCCATTTAGTCCTGGAGGTTCCAATGTATTTGGAAAACAACAGCAAATCTCCTTGATAACGTCTTTCTTTACCCAGATCTCCTTCTTTCAGTCATCTGTCCCTTTACCATGTCACCACTCTTCTCAACAGGGCAACCGTGGGTGTTACAATGTCACCGGGCCATTCTGGATTTGACCTCTTCAGGTTCCACACACACCTGAGACCGTCTTTTTCTTGTTCTCAGCATTTTTTCACAAGCTCCAGTTTATTTTCCTCATTATCCGCCCTGCCACTTTTTCACATTCTACTTTTTGTTATTTATCTGGATATTTGGAGGTGGGGGAGCTCTCTGGGATCTCCCCTCTCGGTCCTCAGTGAATAAGTATTTTAACTGGAACTGCTGCCTCTTTGGAGTTACCTTGTGCTTATTTTACCTTCCCTCTTGAGCTCTGCTCTTCAAAACTCTAGGGTGAGTGCACACCTAGTCCTCATGTCCATGCCTTGGTGGTCGCAAACGGAGCACTGACACTGATCCTCAGGTGTCCTGTGATCTCACCAAGCAGCTCCTTCTATGGGTCAGATTTAATTCAGGACAGCAGTTCTTCATGGCCTCCTTTCTCTTCTCAGAGACAACACTATCTTTAGAAGAAGCCCAGGTACCCATTTCATCATTTAAGATTACAACTGTTTTTCGCATTTTAGAGTGTAGTGAATTTCATTGTGGCTTTAATTTGCATATACCTGATAATGGTAAATGATATTAAAAATATTTTTATGTGCTTGTCAGCTCCATATCATCTTCAGGGGAATAACTGTTAATGCATTTGCTCATTTTTTAAAAAATAAAATAGAATAGAATAAAGAAGCCCAGGTAAGAATTGGCTGTGGTGAACTGGGGGAAAATCTATCAGTCATGTGAATTCCCCATTACGTCTGTTGTGTCCCTGTGACGTTTTATAACCCACTTTAGAAAAGCATCTCCATATCCCGTGATGCCCACATAAGTCTCTGTAAAATGCCTCAAGGGATGCCTCAAAGCAAGGCCAGACCCCCCATGTTTTAGGAAAGTGGATATTGGGAGGAAAAGCGTAAGCCTCTGAAAGGGCGTATGGAGCCAGGACCTCAAGCCAGCAGAGCCAGGCCACGCCTGCAAGGTCCAGTGGGTCTAAAGACACATCTGGCTCTTTCATCATTAGGACCAATGTCAGTGTCCTATTGCTCCAGTGATAAATTATAACAATTAAGATGAATTGTCTTATCATTCTAGAAGTGAGACACTAAAATTGAGGTGACAGCAGGACTGAGTTCCTTTGTACACTTTGGGGAGAGTCAGTTTCCTGGCCTTCCCCAGCTTCCGTCTCCATATCCTGTGGCTTATAACCTGCTTCTCACCCACTCTGACCCCTGCTTCTGTCCTCACATCTCCTTCTGTGCTGTTGGTCCCCACCTCCCTTTTATAAGGACCTTTAAGGTGACCCACGTGGATAGCTCAGGCTAACCACCCCCATCCTAGGTTCAATCATATCTACCAGGTGCTTTTCACACATAAATTAACATTTTTACAGGACCAGGCAATAGGACCTGGGCATCTTGGGGTAAGAGTGGGACAAGCATTATGCAGATGACCACAAGGCCCTAAAGAGAAAATTTTCCTCGTATACAGGGCAATGACATAGAGAATAAAATGAAAAAGAATTTGAATTTTTGAGCTGGAATAGACCACAAGACTCTGCACATACACTCAAGCTCACAGAAGATTGCACAGAGAAGTTAGTGATTTCTACATCACACATCTAGGTAATTCCAGAATTAAAAAGCATGGCTTTCTGACAGAGATGTATTTGCCTCAATTAAGTTGACCACTAGGCAACCCCTTCTCTTCAAACCTTGTTTCTCATTTTAAAAACCTCTGGTTTTGTTGGGACTTCTTGGAGCTCAAGGGGAGGCTGTCATTATCCTATAAGAGCTGATGACTAGATGAGTACACACTCCTGAATCTGCAGACTTGGGCCTCTGATCCTGCCCGGCCACACTGCATGTCCCCACCCAGAATCACGCACATTTCATTCCAAGAGAGAACCCATCCATGTCCTCTCGAGTGCTCTAATTCCCAGGGAAAAAAACCTGACTGATAACAACTTTACTAATAGATCATGTACTTACCCTCTACTAGTAATTTCACACATACTATCATGCAGGGATCAAAAGTATTCCCTTTCTAGAAGTAAAGACAGGACCAAGAAGAGGCAAAAAGCCTTTCTGGTCCCAATAGGTGAGTTAGCTTCTAATGAGCAACTGCTCCACACTCTGTGGCAGATGTGGGATACAAGACAATGAATAAAGCAAGTAGAAGCCTTCACGATCTCTTATTCCCATTGTGAGGATGCATGCAGAGCCTCTTCTGAATCCAGACAGTAGACGCGTACATACATACGTACATACATAACTCCTACTAGTTCTGTTTCTCAGCAGAACTCTGATTAACAGAGGGCTATAACATAAAATTTTTGGAGGGACATAACTACTCATAACATGCCATCATTTCCAGGTGTGTTCACAGGAGGCAAAGTCACAGATGAACACCCCAGTAAAAGCACAAAGCAAGAGAGAATGGCCGCCCAGGATGGAGGGGGGGGGCAGCAGGATGCATGGAGGGAAAGGGAGATCATGCAACCGAGGGAAGAAATATGAGAAGGCCCTGGAGGAGCAGGAAGCAAGATGGGTTGTTAGTCAGCTTGTCATCACTGTGAACAAAATACCTGACAAGAACAACTTAGAGGAGGAAAACTTTATTTAGGGGGTCATGGTTTCAGAGTTCTAGTCCCTGGTCAGTTGGCTCCATTGCTCTGGTGAGATAGGTGAGCAAGGTGAGATACAGCAATGGCAGAAGAGCATGGCGAAGGAAAGCTGCTTACCTCGTGGTGGATGGGAAGCCACAAGCAAGAAGGGGAATCCAGGGAGACAAGATATAATCCTCAAGGGCACACCCCAAAGACCCACATCCTCTAGTGCACTCCACCTGCTACAGCTTCCACCCAGCTAGTCCATCCTAATTTGAATGGACTGATCAGGTTACAGCTCTTCCAAGCCAATCATTCACCTCTGAACATTCCTGCATTAACCCAGGAGCTTCTGGAGCTACCTCATATCCAAACCAAAGCAACAAGCTCATGTGCTAAGGAGAAAATTGAGTTTTTGAGATCAAGGAATAGGATGTGAGGCTGAAGGATGAAAGAGAAGCAGATCCCACAAGAGCCTGGGAAACCCAGCAGAAGGGCTTTGCACTGAGGTGCGGTCCATGGTTATAATCCCACTGGCTCAGGAGGCTGGAGCAGGAGGATTACAAGTCCAAAGCCAACCTCAGCAACTTAGTGAGGCCTTAAGCAACTTAGCAGGACCCTGTCTCATAATTTAAAACAATAAGACAGACTGGGGATGTGGCTCAGTGGTTAAGCACTCCTGGTTTCAATCCCTGGTACCCCCAAAAAAAGAGAGGGGCGGTGACAAATTTGAGAAAGTGTCACATGAATGAAATGGCTAATTTGGGAACATTTCTCAGAATTAATGATTCATGCTGGGATGAGGAGTGACAGTTCATACAGAGAAAACATGTAACAGAGGGAGACAAAAACATCTATATTGACAGAGAAATTGGAACACAGAAACTAGATATCTCCATCTCTTGCAGATGTTATTCAAATCTAATGAATGTAGATTTTTCCAGAGTTCTTACATCACTGCAAGAATATTGCCTAAGAGGTGCAAGTTCTTTACAATATCACTATTTTTGCTGTAGATTTATATTTTAAAAGAAATATCATTCAAATCAGGAGGGGGAAATGAAAGGGTTAATATCTGCCCCACCCAAAACAGAGAAATAAACAAGTTATATTTTCTTGCACCTAAAAGCAGCTCCCACCTGGCACATCCTTGCCTCCAGCTGATGAGCAATCTCTGTTTAATGTAAATTGAGAGTCTACCAGGCAAAAAGCCTAGTTCCAATTCTGTTCTCTGACAACTTCCGATGCTCTTAGTGGTGTACAACTCATGTTAAAGACAAAAATGAAAATATTAATTATTCCCACACACTATGCTCAGAACAGGCCCTACCACCATTCTAAAATCAAATAAGCAGATTTGATGAGCATCTCATTCTGAAATTCAGTCTTCAGAAAGCTGCCGTAGACAGCAGAGCAGAGTGAAATGTGGTCTCTGTGTGTCTGCTTCAGCCTGCCCAAGATCACTTGCTGGTCTCTTTGGGGAGAAGGGCATGTGAGGGAACACTTATCAGGGGACACCCATGCCCCTTACAGTGGGCCTTCTGAGCAGGTGTCAAAGGTTTATGTCACAGGCACACCCAGACCATTCCCATCTCCCCAAGTACCCACAGGATGGAGAAAAACATAACAACTGCTGCTTTCCAAGTAGCCAAATTTAATTCGGTAGCTCCAAGATGGCTCTGAATGGTGACTCCATTAAAAATGTATCATTTTCAGAATGGGTGGCCTTGCCTTTGCATTCTACAAGATAAAGCTGAAAGCAAGCTGTGTTCAGAGCAGTAGAGGGGTCAGAATGTGAAACTGAACAGCCCACATCAAAAATCATAGCAAAGTTGGAGCCAGGTCAGCCTGGCATGGCGAACTTCTTGCCCTTGCCAGGGAGGCAGCAGCCCTGCAAAGGACACTCCCACACCCCATTTCCTTGATGCTCCCACAGCCCTCCAGGAAGGCAATCCAGCAGAGGGGTCAAACAGGTGGGCTCTGCAGCTAGATGGTCTTGAGTTTGAATCCTTGCTCCTGGTGTATGAATTTGAGCAGAAGACTCCATTTGTCTTAGCAGTTTGAAGTACTCAGTCTGCCCTTCAGCTTTAGCTTGGCAGCTACCTTAACCAGCCTTGTGAAGCTGGGCAGGTTACATGATTTTATCTACATGCCAATGATGCCACTTCACTCTAAGTGCGATAGCATACACACCAGCACCATGCTGTGATAATCTCTCAACAGGCAACAAAATGTTATCTCTATTTTGCCTTTTATCACATCTATTCTAATTATCTGGCATGTTTCTATTTTTCCCACAAGTTTCTTTAAACAAAAATGTGCCTTCTTCCAGTTTCAAGGGCAACTTTTTATTGGCCACTAAGGGTGTGTCCCAGAACTCAGCACAATAGGAAGCTCTCGGCAAGCGCAAAACAAATATGGGGTGAATTAATAAGTGATCAAAGTAATTGGGGCTGACAGCCTGCAAAAAGAAGACAGGCAGGAAATACTCACCTGTTTCCTAAATATAAAAGAAGGCCTCTCATTTGAAGCAGGAAATGGTTAACTCAGGGGTGTCCAGAGAGAAACCAGGATCACAGATGGAGAGTTACAAGGAAATTAGCATGGAATCTGGATTAGAAAGAATTTTCTCTGGATTAGACAGGAGGAAGGGGAGGAGTGGCTTGCTTGGGGGGCCCCAAAACTACTCATCCCAGGGATGGGAATCCTACTGCCAGGGGAGGCAAGGGTGACAGAGACCAACATGGAGACCTAAGGAGCCTACAAGCAGGAAGGACCTGCAGGGCAAGGTTTTGTGCTTACTGGTATGGTGTGGTTCTTGGGGTGGAGGAGGATGAGTGTTGACAGAAAAGATCGTGGACTCTACCTTTTCCTTCTCAAATTCAGAACACACACACATACGCTGGAAGAAGAGCCAAGAAACTCTAGGAATGATCCACTCCCAACCCAGATTTCATTGCAAAGAATTTTTTTAAATGATGCCACTTGGGAAATGAGCAGTAAGCCCCCCTCCCAAAAAAGGGGGCTTGCCTGAGGAGACAGCAGGACCGTGCCCAGGCTGGAGAGAGCCACTCTGAGGAGTCCTTGGGAAATCACTACCCTCGGGTGCTGCCAAGGAGGTGCCACCCCCTCCGTGCTGGAACTGCCCCAGGAGCTGGAGAAAGCCAGCCACGAAGGACGTTTGCCCAGACAGATAAGTGATTGTCGAGGAATTCTGGACGCCCCCACTCTAACATGAGGCTGGTTGGCTCCAGGGCAGTGGTCAGGGTGACCAGCCTGCAGGGCCTAGCAGCATGACACTGCCCAACCCCCGGTGGGGGAGTCCCCAGTCTAAGTGCCCCACCAGTCTCACACTCAGTTTCTGAGCTATGCTCACCTCAAGGGCAGGTGGCTTTCTAGGCTACCCTGGTCTAATTATAGCCAGGCCCCTGTCACTCACACTTCCTTTCTCACAGGCGGGGATCAGAGCTGCTGCTGTGTCACACCTGTGCTGTCCAATTCCAGGACTCAGGCTTCTCCTTGGTTGGCTACAGGAGAAGCCTCCCAGCACCCAGGGCGCCCACAGCACCTGCTCACGGCTTACCCCCTTCCTTCCTCCCCCTCCTACACTCTTTACATCTTTAGACATTTCCAATGTCCCTGTCTATGCCTCAGGCCTAGAGGCAGCGGGTCTCCTGGTAATATGTTGGCAGTAAGAGGTGGCTGGCCTCACTGGCTCTATTCCACCTTTATTTAAAGAAAACAATGCTGTACCTGCAGGCACCGTGCCCTTCTATACTGTGTGTGTGTGTGTGTAGTCTTCTCTAAATTCTGCTGGAATCCATAGATTTCACTTAATGCGAGTCATTTTTACTCTTCTATACAGAATCTCTAGAAGTGGGTATTTCTCATGTTCTCTCTCCAGAATAGTTTCTCAAACTCAGCACCCGACCTGGCAGCTGGAGCCTGGTCCTCTCACCCACTAGGGGACTTCACACCTACAGATACCACTGAGTCATCTGTCTCACCCTCTTCTTGATTCTTCCTATCCATACATAAATACGTTTGAGGGGTTTTTCCCATCGAAAATACCAAAACATCCTGGACCCATATCTGCCTTGAGCTACCAGCCCTGGTCCCTGCTAAACCTCACAGACAACTCTCAAGAGCATGGTCTACTGACCACCTCCATGTCCCACTCCCACTCACTCCCCGCAGACTCCCACCCCCCCACATGGTTGAAATTGCCTTCACCAAATCACAGTGGCCTGCATGCCACCAATGTCGAGGTGCCTTCCTGCCCTGGTCTTTCTCACCCTCCCAGCAGCAGTGGAGGGGGCCACTCCAAGAACTCCTTTCTCCCTTGTTCCATAAGCCCATGTTTTCTTCATTTTCTGTTGAGCTAAGGCCATTGCTTCTCTGTCCCTTTTGCTGGGGCCTCCCCTTCATCCACCCTCTAAATCTAGGAGCCTCCCAAAGCTCCATCTCAGGCCTTCCCCTCTTCTAAAAGGCTCTCTTCTACTCTCATGGCTTGAATTACATCCTGTATTGACTTTTAAATAGATCTGTGCAGCTCTGACCTCTTCACCAAGCCCCACATTGATATTCAATAGGCATCGCCAAAGTCTCACACCTAAACTGTGATTTTCAAAACCCCTTTCCAAGCCTCTTCTTCCTACTGTGTCCTCCAACTCACCTCATTACCTGGGGCCCAAACCCATCTCCCTTCTCCTTGCCCCCACGCCTATCTAACCTATCCTAGGTCCTCTTTGCTTAGTCCTGCAGAGACCCACTGACTACCCTCACAGCCGCACTGCCTCCACCCTGGCCTACGCTGTCTTCTCCAAGAAGGCAACTTCAATACACAGAGCCTAGTTCTTCCTCCTCATCTTGTCAGACTTGAAGCCACTCAGAGGGATGTTTACTCTGTATGTGTCGAAACTGTGACTTCTCTGTTTACAACTCTCTGGCGCTTTCCTAGAACTCCTAGAACAGAACCTGACACAGAGTAAGAGCTCAACAAGTAGTTATTGGACAAATGATAATAAACCAATACTCAGCCAAGTTCACTTGGCCAACGCACAAGAATGATGATTTCAAGTTGCCAAAGGGAGTTGTTCTTGCTGCTCTTTGCACACTGTTCAGGTTTGATCATTATGTGTTGGATAAATAGTAGCTTCATTTGTGAAATGTGTCCAGTACTACACTGTGAAGCTAGGTTGATGTGTTGACAGGTCCACGCAGCTTGTATGTGCCAGAGCTTGGGTCTAAGCACAGGGTTGTCAGACTCCAGAGCACGCACATTCTCTCCACTCAGTTCTGTTATTGATGGAACAAGAGGTTTTGAGGGCCAATTAAGCAGTGCACTAGAGGATGGAGGAGACATGGTCCTTTGCTTCAAGGGTGTTCCAGAATCCTTGTCCTTGAGAAGCTCTACTAACTAGCCCCTCCATAAGTTCCTCTTGGCCTACTTATTTCTCCTAGTGTTACAAGATTTCTACCTCTTCACCATCCATCCCTCACATCTTCAAATGCTAAATAATATCAACAGCATTAAATATTTATGCTGTTCACATAAAATATCTAAGCATGAAATTCCTACTGAAAACATGTGTCTTCTCTGCCCAAATCTCCATTGGTTCCCTTGGTTCACAATCAGAGGCTGTCTTAAACCTAAGAAGAAAGTCAGAGGGAAGATGGAGATGACTGAGACGCTTAGACCAAGCTTTGGGGTCTTTTATTTCATGTGCATGGGTTTTGGGCCCCACAACTTCCTGCTTTCGTCTTCCACTCACTAGTGGGTATGGGCCTGAAAACACAAATTCAGGTTTGACATTCTTATAACATGTCCAAATTAGCATATGCCATTAGCTTTTCATCATCTCATGAAAACAACAAATATTTATAATGAATTATTGATGTGGCAGACTGATTAAAGAGGCCCATAAGTTCCAAGATTGAAAGTTTAAGACAAACGAGGCTTAGAGCAAACAATTCACCAGAAAGTGGTCCAATCTGAAGATATTGGGGAAGGGAATCAGTCTATTTAAAAGAATTTGTCAACGATCCATCAACTGAGTAATTAAGAGCTGCGTTGAGTACTTGGGGATGGAGACACTCCTAACTCTAACAGCCTGCAGGCTGACTATTTTTTCCCACAGGGCTTTACTCCAGGTCCCCATGAGATAGAAATCAGAATTGAAATAGAAAATTGGGGATATTCTTGGTTCTTCCCAGGACAAATTTGTATCTACCTCAAACTTGTGCCTTTGTACCTTAAAGATGGCTAGAGGCCAGACATCTGTGCCTGCACAGTGTGACAATTGTTAGGGAGAAAATGAAAGGCTGACCATTACACTGTGTGCACATGTACATGAGTGTTCACAGTCATCTGTCAGAACAGGGAGGGAAGCTCATCCATATTCCCCAGCTGGGAGTGACCTTTGAAACAAACTCTAGGAAAGGGGATTTGACACAACTTACCAAAATTACATGTGCACACCTTGGATCCTGTGATTTAAGGACTCGATTCTATAAATATGTTCTCATATGCATGCTATGATGGGAATACAGTTATTCATTTCAATATTGTTTATAAAAGAAAAAAATTAGAAACATTCTTTATGTCGTTCATCTGTACAGTGGTCTTTGGTTTAGTCCCCATAATCAGAGGCATTGCTGACCAATGTCCAAACTCCTTAGGCCAACAATATAGCTTTTCACAAGTTGGGGTTGCCCTAACTTCTCAGCCTCATCCCCCAACTCTCTCCCCACCAACTCTACCCTGCATTTGAATTTTGAACTCCTGCAATAAATAGACTCCAAGGCAGCTCCCCTATGCACCTGGGTGGCCTGATAAGTATCTGTGGTTCAATGAACTTGAGGAAAGGAAGACTCCACAGTCTTCACCAATCATTTCCTATTAATCAGCATTTCAACACAAGGACTTGCTACCTTGTAAATCCAGAGACCATGGCCTATGAGATTAGGATAATAAAGCAATAATGTTTCAATGGGGAGGAGGTGGTTTGGGATTATTTCATCATTTCCAAAACCTACTTATTCTTTGAGATGGACCAGAACTCAAAGAATAATTTTCTTATTAAGAGGGCGTCTCATAGTTATTTTTCAAGATGTGGTTTTAAGCCCCAAGGACCCTGAATCCCACATGTAAAAATGGAGAAGGTGAAGAAACTCAAGGGGGAAAAAAATCAGCCACATTTGAAGGAATACCTGAAGTTGGAGCAGCTGTTCCCACTTGTCACAACTACAGTGAACTCAACAGTGAGCTGGTTCTTCCCACAGGGTAGGACGTTCTCCAAGAGACAAGTGATGGTGAAAAGCCCCAACCTGTACAATAGACAGTGTGGCTAGAGTGGCTTTGGTAACATCAGCATCCTGGCCAGGTAAATACCTGAAACCTGCTCTGTGTAGGGCCAGTCCTGCCTGACTGGCTAGTGGCAACAGTTTACTTGATTTATTTAAGAAAAGCCCATATGAATGGACTCCCTAAATCACAGCTAGCTACTCCAAGGTTGCAGTTTTCATGTTATCACTGCTCATTCAGCCTGAGAGACAAAAAGACTTGCCCATAACTCACAAAGCTCTCAATCTCCTGAGATTCATCACGCTTTGATTCACAGCAGTTCACTCTGGGAGAGAACAAAGGCATCATTCCAAAGCCTTCACTGTTGGTTCGCTCATTCTCTCATTTTTTCATTATACCTTATTGAGCATCCGCCATGGTCAAGCCCTGTGCCAGGCATTATGAGACAAACACAAATTTTAAAGGCAAGACGGTTGCATTCAAGCAACTCTTGAAGCCCATCAGGGACATAGTTATTCCCAACTGGTGGCAGGGAATGGTTTTAAAAACTGCCCAGGGGGATTTGAGAGTTCTCTTATGATCAAGTCCTAGTATAAAGCTTTGTGACAGAGATGGCATTTGGACAAAGCTATGAATGAACTGTGAGATCTTCCTGCATAGCATGTTAGAAGCTTCTAGAGTCAAGAAAGTGGTTCAAATAAGCATAAGTTCATAATGAAAAGGACCCCAAATTGGGACATCAATGACCTGGGATCCTGTTTCATAACTCCCCCTATAGGAACATGACCTTGAGCAATATTCCCACATATTAACGTCCTTGTCTAGAAAATGAAGAGTGAAGCAGGTCATCTGTAGACCTCATTCAGTTCTGGCATTCTGTGTGGTCTCTGGACCTGAGGATTAGGAGGTGAGATATCAAAAAGAAAGACAAGGAGTTAGTCAACACCCAACTGTGTGCCTCTGTTCAGAGAGCTGCCACTGAAGAGCAGTAATACAGGGGTACATCAGTGGTACACACACTTCAAGGCTCACCCAGTAAGATAATGACTCATGGGTGAGTGGTGGGTGTGGGTAGGATGGGAAAAAATCAACTGATTTAAGCAGATTTCAAGTAATTTCTCAGGCAGGACATCTTTAAAAAGATGGTGTCTCAATTCCAACAATGCAGAAGCAAAAACTAGGACACTTGAATTGGCTTTTGGGGTTTTGCCTTTTCTTACTTGTCCTAAACCAACAGGACCATTCTATTACATACAATAAAGGAGGGAAAGGGGGCAAACTGTATCTCTGCACTGTACCCCAAGAGCTCCAGGTGAGACACATCATAGAGAAGCCATATCACAGCCCCTAAATACCATAGCAGGAGTGGGCAAGAGGTAGCCAGGGGAGAAAAGAAAATAAGACTAAGCATTAAAGAAAAATAAGTGCTAAAATAACTTCCTTCACTGAAGAAAGTAAAAAGCTCTAGCAATGATCTCTATCCCCATTTAAGAGCAGTTTTCAAAACCCAAGAAACTAGCCAGGCACAGTAATGCACGCCTGTAATCCCAGCGGCTAAGGCAGAAGGATTTCAAGTTCAAAGTCAGCCTAAGCAATTTAGTGAGACCCTGTCTCAAAAAAGAAAGGGAAGGAAGGAAGAAAGGAAGGAACGAACGAAAGGATGGAAAGGAGGGAAGGAGGGAAGGAGAGAGGGAGAAAGAGAGAGAGAGAAGGAAGAAAAGAAGGAAGGGAGGGAGGGAGGGAAGAAAGAAAGAAACTTAGAAACTGGCCAGTTCTCTTTTGTGAGCAGCAGAATTATTTCTGGATCTTCATGTAATATGCAAGGAACTTTTTGATCACCTGCCACGGGTCTTCCGCCATAGCCCATCACCTGCTCATCTTCCCAAACCTACCTTCAAGACTCTGTATCTGTGAGAGCCAAGCAATTATTTCTGCTGATTTCATTCCAGATACTCTGGAAAGAGGCAGCCATAAGTTCCTCATGTAGACACGAGTCACAAACAGTTATAATTAGGCAGAAATGTATCTACCAGAGGGTCTCTTTTTTCTTGGAGGTGCACAATTTGATAGTGAAGATCATCTGTACATTAAATTTAGAGGAAACAGCCCAAATGAAAAATGTCTGATTCGGAGAATCAAAGGGAAGGAGAAGGGAGTGTCTAAGAAGCAAATTTGTTTTTCTTGATACCTAGATGGTAGGTAAACAATACCATTGACCTAAATCAGTTTTCTTTCTCTTGAAAACATACTTATTCATATTCAGGCATGTTTCCTGCTCACTTAGATTTGGGCTACAGGGACTGGCAGGGCACCATCCTGCATTTGGCAGCCCCTACTAGGGTCCACTTTCAACTGGCATTGGATGCAGCCTCTGGCCAGTCTCTGAGAGGCTGTAAATACAATGACACACTTAATTTTTTAAATGTTTCAACTCTCAGTCAGATACAATTTTACATTCTTCTTTCCTCCTCTTAACATTACATCATAATGTCCTTTCCATAAACATCTGAGTAATCACCTTTATAATGGCACTAAGCATCCATCATGTGGATTCTTCATATGTACCAAACTGTTCCCTCTGATTGAACCTTTAGATTGCTTGCTCTTTTTTTTTAAAATCAAAAATACAATGTAGCACTGTGGAATTTGGTAGTAAAAGAAGAAGAAAAATCACCTCACACCAAGCATGGGAGAAAAAAATCTCCCAGTGCTTCCCATAATATTCAGAATACTATCTATTGCTCTTTGCATGCACATATTTTTTCCTTTTTAAAGACAGCCATGAAAAAGTGAGAAAACTTATTAAAACTTAAAATTGACGAAACTGCAATCCTGAACTCTCAAATGCATCAAAGCAAATGAACCTGCTGTGTGTAGATAGTGTTAGAAGGCAATCAAGGGAAGCCAAGCAAAATAGAGGACCCAGATAAAAAGAGGTTAGCCGTAAGCACAGGATTCAAAAATGACATCACAGTAGCCAAAGAAACTCCAAGTTTTCTTAACAGATGAAACTGGGAGACACAGATTAAACTGCAAACAGGCAGATAAGTGAGAAAGCCTTTGCAAGGAAGTACTGGCAGCTTCCAGAGGCTTTGGTCACAGAGGAAATTCCAACTCCCCAGTAATGCAAGGAGTCTAGCCCACCATTAGCCTCCCCAGGGCTGCTTTTACTCCAACCCAATCCATCCCTGGCCTCTTGCCTCCTGAGTCTCTGCTTACCCAGTTTCCTCTACCACGAAGCCTCTGCCCTTCCTCCTTAGCATCCTGCAAAAATCTTGCTTACCCCTTTACCTCCCCCACCACCTCATTCTAAAGATGCTCTCTTGGGAACCATCCCAAGCCCTCCCAGCTGGAAACCAACTGGACAGCCACAGCACAGAGCTGAGTCCCTCTCCTGCCTGCCACCACATAGGCTTTGCCTCTCCTTGCACTGGGACAACTTGCTTGTCTCTGTATTGCTCACAACCCTGGACACGGCACCTGCGCATAGTCATCTTCCGATAAATGTTCACTGATTTCTTAAACCAAGAACCAGACAAAATCATTATCACATTAATTGGGGTGAAATTTGAAGCATGGAACTCAAAAAGTGTTCATCAGTTAAGAGGAAGGCCAGGTACTGGGAAGGATGGTGGGGACAGGGCCTGTGAACCCGACCTAAGGATACAGAGAGAGAATTACTGGAAAGTCACTCCTTCATTTGGAAAAGGAATGAGATGTTGCTGTGTTTCTTAATATTTCCATCTTAGTCACAGCATAGCAAACAATATTCAGAAACCAGGAGTTGGACCCTCTGCCTTACCTCTTAGCTCCCCACCGGTTGCGCTCTCTCCCTGGGAACAAAACTCTTCATCTCCTCATGATCCAGATAACAGAAACACTGGGCATGTGTAGTAATAACTCTGGAAATTTCTGATAAGGAATTTGTGATTTTTTCCCCATTTTTTTTTCCTTCTATATTTCATTTCCAAGATCACAGAATAAATTCAGAGGGGAGAATATTCAAGCCAAACTCACGTCTACTGTGTCTCAAGAAAGTGCTTTTAACAGCAGAACATAAGGGAAAAGGACAAAGATCAAAACAACTGCCCCTCTGTGAGCACACCTGGCTCACTGGTGTGCATGCTCGGAGGCGCTGGGGGTGGAGGCGCGGCTTGTGAAAGGGCTCCTGCCAACCCCCACCACCTGAGCCCTCTCCACTTTACAAAGGTCAAAGGAACTCAGTGCTCCCTCCTCCCCATATCTGAGACCTCATGTTCTTCACTCTTCTCCAGCACTTTTTGAGAAACTCCAGAGTTGAATTCTCATTGCTTAGTGAGTTCCCTTCCCCACCTCCCCTGCACTCCTGCAAATCTTTCCCCTACCCAAACCACCACCACCACCCCCACCCCCGCCAGCCCCTCACTTCTTCCTAGGAAGACAGTGACCTTGCCTCCATCACATCCCTGAGTCCAAGGTCAGCTAACAGTACTCCTGAATTCTCTTCCCTCCCCTCCAGAACCCCCAGCACCTGTCATTTCATCTCTCCTCTCTCAGAGGAAGGAGCCTGGGGGACCCCCTGACTTCCCTCTCCTTCTTCATCTTCTCCCTCCCTCCTGCTTCCTTGGTTCTTCCATAGACATCTGAAGTTTGGGTTTTTTTAACATATGCTCTTTGGTTATTAAGACATAATTAATCATTCATTTGTACAATTTTTTTTTTTTTTTGGTGGCGGGGTAGGTACCAGGGATTGAACTCAGGAGCACTCAACCACTGAGCCACATCCCAGCTCTATTTCTGTCTTATTTGGAGACGGGGCCTCACTGAGTTGCTTAGTGCCTCACCATTGCTGAGGTTGGCTTTGAACTTGGAACCTTCTGCCTTGTCCTCCCAAGCCACAGGGATTACAGGTGTGCACCACTGTGCCCAGCCTTCAAAGAATTTATTTTGACTAATCTATTTAGTCTTTTCCAATTTTCACTTTCACTAGCCAAACATATTTTACATAAAATTCAGTATGTACTTAGAGCTATTATAAATCAGCTAGGGCACAGGGCTATTGGTCCACCCCACTGCTTTTTGGAGACTATGATTTTGCAGCAATTTTAATAGAAAAATAAATTAAATTATAATTTCCATCTTTCTGCATTTCACCACTGTAACATTTTGCAATTCTCACCAGTCTTTTCCCATAGTATGAATAAATTCAGTAAAATCAATCAAACACTGCCAGTTTTTCAATATATTTTATTGGTTCTTTTCAAACTTGTTCAGAGGGAAATAAAGTCCACATCACTCAAGCCTCTTACAACTTAGTGTGCACCCCACATTTAGCCCTTACTATCTTTTTTCACATTCTGATACAACCAGATATTTTCTACTCTTTCTCCTGTTTTTGTTTTGTTTTGTTTTGTTTTATCATCAGTCAATTTGTCTTCCCTCTTACTTTTCAGATAAAGCTAATATTTCCAATGAATGCCCATGGCAGTTTCTTTCAGAATTTAGAATACAGTGAAGTCATTTCACGTGGTTCATTACCTCAAAATGTCACATTTTAAAAACTGCAATTAATTGGCTGAAAAGCAGTGTGGCTTATTTCACTTGGTAAAGCTGACATCATCACAACACGCACATTTTTAATCAAGGAAGAAAATACTTTAAAAACATGCCAATTTGAAAAGGCAGAAAAAATAAAAAACAAAATAAAAGAAGTTGGAAGCTCATATAGATGAAAAATCAGAAATGGGGGGGGGGACAAGATAAAGCATTCCAATTGATGAAATGGAAAGCCTATTCTTGTATGGTTTGTTTCCCAAAGAAGTTATGTTTTCATGTGAATTTCTAAATAGTGCAAATATATATTCCTTGCAGAATGCAAGTGCCAATGTTGAAACTTCAAAATTTTGCCTGCTAGGTATATTAAAGAAACATTGTAATAGCATACCATTCACAAAATTCTAAGTTTGGGCAAATGTTGTAAGTATCACAATTAGTTAGTACTTTAAAATCCTAATGAATCCACAATTAGAAAATTCATTTCATAAATATTTCATTTGATTGAAAATACTAGTTCTTGGAATGAGATGGATATCACTACCCGAAGTACATGTATGAAGACACGAATGGTGTGACTCTACTTTGTGTACAACCAGAGATATGAAAAACTGTACTCTATATGTGTAATATGAATTGTAATGCATTCTGCTGTCATATATAACAAATTAAAATAAAAAATAAAAAGAAAATACCAGTCTTGTGTGTTCTAAATGAAAAAAAAAACTTTAAGAAGAGATTAGCTATTTAATGTAGTCTATATACCTTTAGCTGCCATAAAAACAATAAAGGGCTGGGGCTGTAGCTCAGTGGCAGAGTGTTTGCCTAGCATGTGTGCAGCACTGGGTTCAATCCTTTGCATCACATTGAAAAATATATCAATAAAAACCATGGAAAATGTGAAGGCTGGCAAACAGTAGTCCTATAATTCCCCCATGTTTATGTTGTAAGAAAAAAAGTCTATAGTCTCTCTCCCAATTAATACGCAGAGTTCTCCATATACCAAAATCTCCTGGCATTGGCCCCTTAACTGGACTTTGTCCCCAGCTCTCTAAAACCCAGATTTATGTGTGAGTCTTTGTATTCTTGGTGTCTTTTGCTTTTTGCAAAGAAGAATCACATTCTGAAGCTTTTTCTTCTACTTAAAGAACACTAGAAACTGCTGGCACATATCTCTGGGCTTCGACGTTCAGGAGAGGGGGTTGTTCTCTTCACATTCTTCCAGGCACTTTGGAAAAGCCTTAATTTCTGCTGAGCGGGTAGCCCACCACAAGGCTACAGCCATCTAAATACACTTGAACCACTGCTGCTTATGGGTGCCTTGTAGAATGTGGAAGGGCCCCAGACAAGAGTCTTGGAGGCGAACTCCAAAGTTACTTTTAGCTTTATCTGAATTACTGAAAACTCTTTGAAAGGACACTCCCACTCTCAGATATCCACCCTGTGGGTCTTCAAAGTCTAGATCTTAGACTACGATTGATTGCCAGGAAATCTGGTAAGAGTAATGCTCTTTTACTGTCTCATGTGACAGGTCAAGGCAAAACCAAGAAGTCTTGACACAAGGAAATGTAAAGTGTATGTCTATATTATTTTTCTACTCTCCATGGCAGAAGCCATCTTTGATTGTTTCTAGGATCTTCTGTTTTTCCTCCAGATACTCCACTGGTCAACATAATACTAGTACTCTGCTAGTACTCTGGTTCACCTTTCTTCAAATTAATATCTAAGGGAACTCCTGTGTTATCAACACAACATTCTCCAGAAGTTCAACGTCAGGGTGGTCTTTTGGAGCATTCCAAGAATTTCTTTGAACACTAGAGAGTATTTGTCTAGACAACGTTGAGATCTATCTAGGAAGTTACTAGTTTGAAGTTACTAGTCTAGTTTTCAATGGAGACTCATTGCTAAAGAAGTTGTGGATTCTTGCATCTTATTTCTTCAAGCAACAACAGCTTTGACCAACAGATTTAAACCACAGTAGTCTTTACAAGCATTTAAGCTTGGCAACCAGCTCATGGGAATGGGCCCAATCTGCTGAGTTAATCGATCAGGTTTGATTGCTTCCATTGCTTCCATTTTTGCCAGCAAATCTTCATGATGCAGAGAAACAGAGACATTCAAATTAGCAAATATGTGCATGAGTTTGAAACCACAAACTCTGAAACAACAGATACCTGTGACAAGAGCTCATGGCACACCTTGCAGCCTTGGGATCCTCTATGATAACCTGTTACCCTAAGTTCACTTTACATGCCACCCCAGAAGTTCAAGTTTTTCAGTAAAGACCCCTCCGCATGTCTCCAACATCTCTAACTTGACTTCTTTTAATATGTGTTGGGACCACTGATCTGCTAGATGACTTTGGGTACAAACTTGAGCTGTGTTGTCACTATAAGAGTTAATTAACTGCATTTTTGAACCAAAGTTCCATTCTCACAGGACAGATTAAATATAGCCATCAATGTAAGCAAAGCTACTATTGAACTTTTCTGTTGCTTTGGCTCCTTGAGATCACAAGATCACCACTGCTAAAGTTTATGACCTCACCATCTTTCTCTCTCCTTTTTCTTTCCAAAGTGAAGTCCAAATGGGGTCCAAGCATTTTTAAAAAATGTGAAGTAGCTATCTCTCCAAATCAGAACACAGTATCTCTTGTCAGGATCTAGCCCCGGCTTGGGGTATTGGCTGAAGCCTCAGGGGTACAAGAGGCACAGAGCTCAAAGACCCAGAGGCTTTGCTTCTGTGGCTCTGCTCTTTCTTTAATTTTTTAATTAAAAAAAAAAAAAAAAACTCTTCTCCCAACTCCTCTATATTTCCCTTTTTTACTACTAATCATCTTGAAATAATAATAATAATCTTCCATTCTCTTGTCAATTTTCTGTTTTATTCTATCCCCCCTCCTCTAGTAAATACAAACTACCATCTCAAAGGTTTTGATTTGCTTGCTATTGATTGCCAAAATCCAGTGATTTCTCTTTAAATCACATGACCCTGCAACTCCAGAAGAGTGCTAGTTACTTCCTCCTCAAAATTCCCTCCTCCCTTCTCTCAGAAGACCCCTGTTACTATCTTGTATTGTGACCCCCACTTCCTCCTTTAAGAATATTCCTAAATGATCTGTCTTCATCTTTTTCTCTTTTGATGTTCTCTTCTATATACACACTTTCTAACCTCACAATTTCCACCATGATCTTTTTAAAAATATTCCTAAGGGGCTGGGGTTGTGGCTCAGTGGTAGTGTGCTCACCTAACATGCATGAGGCACTGGGTTCGAACCTCAGCACCACATAAAAATAAAGACAATGAAGTCCATCAACAACTAAAAATAAATGTTTTAAAAAATATTCCTAAAACCTACATCAGTGTGGTATTTTACAAACATCCACAAGCAACAATAAGCAAATGCATTAGGGAGGATAAATATGGAGGACGGGTAGATTCCCAAGGAAATCTCCACCAATCAATCCAGATGCAAGGCAATGAGGTGAAGATTAGGTGATCCACAATGAGAAACCGCTTTGCACCCATTAGGAAGGCTATTATAAAAATAAAATTAAAAAAAAAAAAAAAACGGGAAAAAAAGTGTTGGAGGAGAAATTGGAACCCTTGGGCACTGATGATGGAATGGAAATGGCAGCCCTGATATGGAAAATAGTTTGATGTTTCCTCAAAAGTCAAGAATAGAATTATCATATGATCCAGTGATTTCACATTGAAAGTTACTGATCCTTGCGTTGAATGAAGGAAATGAAAAAAAAAATTGCAAGGACTTAATCCCTCAGCCACACCAATATTCAGAAAGAGTGACTAAACGAGATGTAAAGGGAGCACTCAGTGACAAAGAAAGAAAACCAAGACGGAACACTGATCAGAAGACCACGAGAAGGTTTTCCAGAAGCTAATGGTTAACCATTTGAAATTCCTACTAATAGATTATAGGAAATACTTTAGAATTTGTCATCAGATTTGGCAATTTGGATGTCACAAGTGATCCTGGCAGGAGCAGTTTGAAATAACATAAACATCTGGTTGGAGTTAGCTAAAGAGAAGAGGAGCAGTGGCTAAGTTGTCCTGCCATGTTCTCTTCTCTGCTGGGTCATGGTATCCACGCAATGCCCTGTGGCCCCAGCCTGGACTTCTGTAAGTTCCAGCCTTTAACTGATGCCATCTCAGACCTGTGGGCCTCTGCAGTAGGGTGGTCCAAGGGAAGCCTGTACTGCTCTGCCATAACCCCCACCACCACCCATGACACTAAGTGACTGTGCTTTATGTGTGTCACTGACCTCACTGAAGAATGGGAGCAATGATGCTGGACGTCCAATAGAGCTAGCTATTCACCAGATCCAAGGAAAAACACTAAAAATTAGACTCTAGTCCCTGATGGACACCTCCAATTTCTAATATTTCTCTCTTGTCCAGCTATTCTTCTCTCTCCTCTCCCAGGGAGCCATCACAGGGTTCATCTCACCCCAAGATCCATCATCCATCACCAGTATGAAGATCCTTAGGGACATAAGATTCCTCTACAATGTGTTTTGCAGAGTCCTCGTTTATCCATTGAGAAAATAGGACTGAGGCTGATGTGGAGGATGTTGCTTCAGATTTAAAGCTTCACACTCAGCCATTCCAGGCCTTAAAGCAATGGTCCTCAGAGATTAGAGTTCCTCAGACTTGTTCTGACACTGAGGCATAGTTCTCAGCTCCAATTCCACAAATTCTCATTTGGTGGATTTTAGGGAAGGCTTTGGAGCCTGCATATTTAAAGACATACTCAAATGTTTCTCACACAAGTGGTCTCCTGGCTTCTCCAATAGGGGTTGTGGTCTTCAAAAGTTCATTTTGTCATCAGTGGCGTTGAATCCCTTCATTCTGTGTGGCACCCCATTCAAGCTGGTTGGGGCTATAGGACCTCATACAAGAGATGGGTAAGGTGGGCTACAAAGGCTCCCCCAACCCCCAGAGACCATGCCTTCATCAACCCAGAGTGGAAATAAACTTAAATCAAGCCACTGAGTAAACTTGGGCTTAATTTCTTGGCTGGCATCCAAATAAATTCATTTCCCTGTCTCTGGGGCTCACTTGATTTTATGTCAGTCATTTGGCAGATTACATTGACCAAAAAAAAAACAGTGAAATTAAATAACCTCCCTTCTGAACCTAAACATCTGTTAGATGATATACAAGACTCAAACCTATATATTGTCCCATGTGACACTTAGACTCTGGCTGCTACTGGGCTATTAGTGGTCAATTGAAATAGTGACCTTACCCTGAGGAGCATTTCCCCCTAGAGAGCCCTCCTCAAATCACTTCCTATTTCCTCACCTTCCTCTTCTGAGGGAGCATTTCTTTATTGTCCTCTTCCATGGTTCAAGTGACATCAGCAACACTTGATGGATGGAGCAAAAGTGGCTTCCTTGGAAGTGGGAAGCCATCCCTGCTGAGAAATATGTATAATTTCAGCTCCCACAGAGCACCTTTTGGCCTCCCTGAAACATCAGGCTGGAGAAATACTTTCTGCAGGAAGGTTTCTAGTTTACTCATGTTTTAGTAGTAGAAATCTTCTCTCCAGTCTTCTACAAAACCCCCTGTAAACCTGTACAAAAGCCAGACAAATATCACTTGGATGGTGGGAACAGAGTTTGAGCTCAGAGTCCATCCAGCTGTGCTAGTCACCCCTAGGTAGTGCTCCAAAGAAAGTGGCTTGACAAGTCCCTGTTCAGTGTGATAACCACTGCTCAAAGGACCTTCCTGGCTTTGGCCCTGGATCTTCCCAGGCTCCAGTCTTAACTTACATACTGAAGCCATCTGAATCCTCATCTTCTACCTGCCTTCCCTCTGAATGCAGGCTCCTAAGATTGCACATCAGTACCCCTAAGGAGGAGTCCACAGTCTCCACAGCTCACCTCCCACATCTGGAACCTTCCCATCTGGGACCAGCACTACCTGCCTCTTGTACGCACCTCAGTGTCAGAAATGAATCTGGTTCACATCTTACCCTCCCTTCTTGAACTATCTCATTCTCCTCCTCTACACCTCCCTGCCGAGACCTTATTTTTCTTTCTATTATCTTTGTCCTTCAAAGTTTTTCCCAAACAGTCCTTTCAGAAGTTAGTAAAAACAATTGATGTCAAGGTTTGCCTGTAAACAGTGATAAAATGGAACGGGAGTGGCGGGGGGGGGGGGGGGCACTTTTAAAAGACCAAAAATCTCTACTAAACACAGAATTGTTACAAATGCCAAGACTTCCTGCAACATACCCCTTCATAGAAAAATTATAGCAAAATGGGTCAGGGCTTTTTTTCCCCCCTTAGAGTTTGTCTTTCTGCACCTAGATGATTAAAATATATACATAGTCTCAAGTTTTAAGGTGTCAAGACCCAAACTTTTCTTTAAACAGTAAATAGACACAATGTTAGAACACTGTTCCAAGGTAATAATAAACAAAATCTGGGTTTCATTTTTTTGAGTACTCAATGCTTGCACAAAATGTTCAGGCATCCTTTAAAGTAGAAAAAGTTCTACATGTCTGAGATTTCCTGCTGTCTTTTTGATTTCCAATTACTTATTTCATGACACTAAGCAAGTCTGAATGACAAAGAGCATCTATTCATTCAAACCAAAGAAATGTGGGAAGAAAAAAAAAAAACCTGACAGCATTCCATATAAGCATATGCTACATGTTTGTTGGTTTGTTGGTTTGTTTTGAGCATTGGGGGTTGAACTCATGCTAATCATGCGCTCTACTACTAAGCTATACTCCCAGCCCATAATCCATTTTTTAAGGATTAGAAAAATCCCCACAAAATTTAGTGATATGTCACTAATATAATTTGAGAACTTGAATTTGCTTTGGAAGACATCTTCAACCAATGTAAAACACCTAGGATGCTAACCTTACCAGGCTTCAATATTAACCAGACTAGGTCACAAGCACCCATTAAAATGATGCCCCCAGAAACAGCTTACTTACACTTTGAATTCTCTTTTGGTACTTTGGATACATTATCATTCTGAAGTCTACCTACTTACTGAAAAACAAGTTAAAATGTGTACTTGCATGCCCTGTGGACTATATTGGAGTGCTGGGGATGCACTTGGCCCTCAGACATGAATGGAGTCTAAACAGGTATTCTGAATGACCCATCACTCTATGTGGGCTTCCTTCTCTTCTACCAGGTGCCCCCTTCTCCCACACAGCAGCTATCATGGCCACCTTGCCTCCAGCTCTAGAGAGGGTGTGGGACTGAGGTCTTGGTTCCTAGTTCTAAAATCCCAGGGTAGGATCAGGTGGGTCAGCTCTCCATCTGCATACTAGATCTGGGGAAGGATCCACAGAAAGACCCCTCTAGTGGTCCTCCAGAACATGCGATGGGAAGGCACTGCTGGGCAGAAGGCAATGCTTTTCTGGGCAGACAAAGCCACAGGTTTCCAAACAGTTTCTAGATGCTGAGGTCAGTTTGGTGAAGCAATATTAGAAACACAGAAAGCAAACAGGAGCAGGAGTTCTCCCTAGACAATACAGGATCTCTCATCAGAAGACATCATAGAGCCTGTGGCAGCGCAGTTGTCCCACACTTGTAATTCAGCCACTCAGGAGGCTGAAGCAGGAGGAGTGCAAGTTCAAGGCCAGCCTGGGCAATTTAGCAAGACCCTGTCTCAAAATAAAAAATAAAAATAAAAAGGGATGGGTGTGTAGCTCAATGATAGAATTCCCCTGGGTTCAATCCCTAGTATTGAAAAAAAAATTATAGAAAGTTCAACCCCCAATGCTCAAAACAAACAGACAGACAAACAAACATTCTTAAAAATTTTTATAGAAACCCTGAAAACATTGTAGATGAAAAGCCAGTCACAAAAGAGCACATATTTATGATTCCATATATTTAGAATACCCAGAATAGGCAAAACTTACAGACACAGAAAATAGAGTAGTGGTTGCCTAGGGCTGGGGTGGGATGGGATGTGGAGCTAGGTGGAAATGACAGAACTAGAAGTCATTGCTAAAAGGTATGGATTTCTTTTGGGGGTGATAAAAATTTCCTAAAATTGATTTTGGTGATGGTTGCATAGTTCTGTAAATGTGCTAAAAGTCATTGGACTTTATACTTTGAATGAATACATTGTACATATATTAATTATATCTCGATAAAGCTGTTTTTAAAAGGAAAAATAATATTACAAAAAGAACAGTTAGACCTTGAAATGCAGACTGACTATTCTTAATCTAAAAATCTAAAATCCAAAACTGAGCGTCAACATTTGCCATATCATGGCAAAAGTGGAAAATTCTACTCCATGATCTTGTCTCATGCACAATGCTATTTAAAATATTATTTAAATTTAACTTCAGGCTATGCATATAAGGTGTATATGAAATATAAATAAATTTTGCATTTAGACTGTGTCTCACCCCCAAGATATCCCACTATGTATATGCGAATATCCCCAAATTCAAAACACTTCTGGATCCAAGTGTTTTAGGTAAGGGATACTCAACCTTTAATAGAATCTTGGTCTTAAAATGATGAAATTGCAAAGTAGTATTAATATTGGTAACAAAGAAAACAACTTAAAAACTAAAAGGTTTTTGTTTGTAAACAAAATGATCAAAGATCTATGTTGTAGGAAAGATAATCAAAATATGAACTTTAAAATGTATAAATATTAGAATGATAAGTTTGAAGGTAAATGCTGAATTTGTAAATAAATTTTAAGACACATTTTTATGAGTTTGCAAAAATGACAAAATCACTTTTGAGTGCATTTTTTGGAATATATGCCTATCATTTAATGAGGGATGTTTGTATATATATATTTTACAGGTACAGATATAATTAATATATGACTTTTATATCTCAAATTGTCCCTAATTCAACATTAACAAAGTTTCGGCTTCCAGTTTCCTACCCTCATGCTGTTAACATGACGACACAAACTGATGACATCATAATGAATGCACTACTTAAGAGCAGAAATGGAAGAAAGAGAAAGAAACCAAAGGAAAAGATTACCTGCTCTATAGAAACTTAAAACACAAAGTCCTAGTGACTTCACAAAAATACCTGACCCCTAATTCCACTTGTGAAGAAAGTTGCAGCCCCTTCGCCATTCTTCAAGCAACACTACCAGGACACCAAAGGTATCCCCCCCACCCACCAAGAGAATGCAACTCCTCTACAAGCTGGAATTCCCTGGAATTTGTATTTTTTAATCTGTAAAGATTTGGAGTCATTTTCTTTCTCTTGACCCTCCCCCATCCCATAGAAAGTTCACACACACACACACAAAGAAAGGCAAAGCAAAATGGTTTCACACACACACAGTATGAAAACAGAAATGGACATTCAAAGCAATAAACTAACTTAATTAAACTCCCGCCATTGGAGAGAATGGGTTCTAGAAGCCAGTGGGACTGACCTTGGATCCAGTGCTCTTTCTGTCGTGGTCTGCTGCCTCTGGATGCATACAGGTGGGACTGATATTCCAAAACATCTAAGGGAAGGCAGAACACAGTCAACAATCTCAAGAGGAGACAGGAGCTCTAGAGGAGGACCCGAAGCCCCCTTCAGTGCCAGACATTACTCATCAGTTTCTGGATTGTATGAAGTTGTGGAAAGCTCGGGGTGAGGCGGGCAGGCAATGGTTATTTAACTATTGTATATCAAGATTGTGATAATATAGGCAGCATTTTAAGTGGGTCTCCATACAATATAGATTGAAAACACTGGATATTAACAGTAACTATTATGACCTCTAAGGCTGTGTACAGTTGGATAATAAAAAAATCTAGCTTTCGTTGTTCAAAATCATATAAGGAAGTTAGAAAAGTTTGTGTTCACTCTTACAATTAATCGACAGCTCCTATTCTGTGGAGAAGGGAAGAGGCCTTTAAAGGTGTCATCTCATCTAGCTGAATCCATCAAATCAGCCAAGACAAAGTTATTAGAGATTCTTGACAGCATTTATCTTCCTTGTGCAGCAAAAGATAAATCAATCTTGAGAACTGTAGGAGTAGTTCTTTGCATGTAGCACAGCAGAGAAGGGTTCATTCAGCCTCTGGGATCAGGCTGCCTGGGTTCAAATCAGAGCCTAACCTCTTACCAGCTGCACCATAATTTCCTGTAAAATGGGGATCAGAATTTTTTTTAATTTTTTATTGTTGGTTGTTCAAAACATTACATAGCTCTTGATATATCATATTTCACACTTTGATTCAAGTGGGTTATGAACTCCCATTTTTACCCCATATACAGATTGCAGAATCACATCAGTTACACATCCATTGATTTACATATTGCCATACTAGTGTCTGTTGTGTTCTGCTGCCTTTCCTATCCTCTACTATCCCCCCTCCCCTCCCCTCTTCTCTCTCTGCCCCCTCTACTGACATTCATTTGTCCCCCTTGTATTATTTTTCCCTTTCCCCTCACTTCCTCTTGTATGTACTTTTGTATAACTCTGAGGGTCTCCTTCCATTTCCATGCAATTTCCCTTCTCTCTCCCTTTCCCTCCCACCTCTCATCCCTGTTTAATGTTAATCTTCTTCTCATGCTCTTCGACCCTACTCTGTTCTTAGTTACTCTCCTTATATCAAAGAAGACATTTGGCATTTGTTTGTTAGGGATTGTCTAGCTTCACTTAGCATAATCTGCTCTAATACCATCCATTTCCCTGTAAATTCTATGATTTTGTCATTTTTTTAATGCAGAGTAATACTCCACTGTGTATAAGTGCCACATTTTTTTTATCCATTCATCTATTGAAGGGCATCTAGGTTGGTTCCACAGTCTTGCTATTGTGAATTGTGCTGCTATGAACATCGATGTAGCAGTGTAATCAGAATTTTTTCTGATAATTAAATATGCAAGTGTATGTCAAACACCTGAGACCCGGTAAATGCTCAATAAATGTTATGCATTCTTATTAATTATAAGGAATAGTCCAATAGGATGGGAGGATTCTGAGATAAAGAGATCCAGAAAGGAAATTATAATAACCCATATGATCTGGAGATAAAACTTCTAATGGCTATCCTGCTCAAGATGAAACTATTTTTACCCCCTGTACTAATCTCCTTTTCACCTGTATGTAATGCAAGCCAAGGAGGCAATGGTAATATTCAGTCAACTAGGTGATTAGACTTTTTCTCTAGCTCATAAAATGAGGTAACTTCCAAGTGTTTACCCTTTGATTTGTTGATATAATGAATATATTCTGCTTATTACTAAGCAGGGGGAAAAAGATATAAAGAATAGCTTAGAGGCAAGTAGAATTTCTAAGACTAGAAGCTAGAGGGAAATTTTTACTTGATGGATGGAGTAGGATGTTATTATCTCTTATAAATTCAGGATGCTTCTTTATGAGGAAAAATTGTTCCAAATAAAAAAAATAAAAAGCTTTTTTTTATGACTGTTGAAGATGATAGGCCCAAATGGATAATGTTTTAAAACTCATAATGGATTGCATGCCTAAAAGTAAACTCTAAAATAAAAAGAGACATTCAAAACTGTATGTAAGAGCATACAGGTACTTACTGTAGACTCAGAGGACTCTTGGTCTGAGTTGGGCTTTCACTAAGAGCACACTCTGGTGACCCTCAGCTCTTGGAGCCCCATAAACACCACACAGCACATCCTCCTTCTAATATTTGTCTTTCTTTGTACCCACTACAGGAATAGGAGGGAATAGGAACCAAGGAGGGAATAGGTTGACCAAAGGCCTAAATGATGTTGAAAGACAGTTTCATCTGTTTGCAGATTTGATTACTAAAATATTATGGCACTAAAATTTTGTATTCTTCCCTGATGACCAGGAAGAATATCTCTCCTATTTCAGGATAACCAAGGTTTCTCCTCCTCTCTGATTCAGGCAAATATGGAGAAGCTGCTCCTGCTGGAATTACAGTAGAACACCTAGTGTTAGAGGAGTTTGTCTCCTAGTGCCTCAAGGAATAATGGAGCTGTTGGGGGCCTTTCTTTGCACCTATCCCATGGATCACTGAAAGTAGGTCTAGCTACTATAATAAACAAGCCCTAAAATGAGTAATGGTACCAATACAATAAAAGTTTATTTCCTTCTCAAATAAAGTCCAAATGGAAGTTACTAATTGTATAGATTCTCCTTCATCTTTACTTCCTAGTATATTCAATGCATATAAAAAAAAATCACTCAGTGACCCTTGCTCATTAAAGCACAATAAGGAAGACTTTATTAAGAACCATTGTGATAGGAATAGGAACCACCGCAATCCAGTCTTGCCGTGGGAAGAAAGTGGAGCTTGACACTTGAACAAGTGGGAATTTATGGGTAAGTGGGTGCAGTGCAGGTTGGGGAGGCCAGTGAATGGAAAATTACTAAGAAGAAACGTTAAGGGCAAGGGGGCTTCCATTCAAACCTACCTAACAGGATTCTTGCTGAAGGCAGGCTAGAATGATCAGACATCATCTCAAGGATGATTGAAGACAAGGAACATGATCTGATAGGATGAATGGGATTTTGTTTTGCTAAACTGACTTAGGAATTTTTTTTTTGCTAAGATCAAATTTCACAAGGAAGTATACAGATGGGCCTAGGGGAAGGCTCAGAAGCCTAACTGAAGTTTGGCCAAGAAAAGACAATTGTCAATACACGTTTTCCAAGTTTTATGAGTTTGTCTGCATCACACCAAAGAAAAGAGAAATGACACAGAGTTCCCAGTAGAGATTTCTTTAGGCCAATTCATTTCTTTTCAAATCCCCTTGGCAAGGACTTGGTCAGGTAGCCAGACATCACTACCTGAGGGGCAAAGAAGTATGGTCTAGCATGGGATGCAGGAAAAAAGGGGACAGTTTGCTAGGCAGTTTGCATATGGATCATATCATTGCCCGTTCTGATACACTCCTTGTGTACAAGGCCTTCTCATAAAACCTTATGATGCCTTCACTAGGTGGTGGCATGCTTCCCTTGCTCTTGCCTTTGAAATGGACTTAACACTTGTTCCATTCAATAGAATGAGGTACAAGTGGCAGTTTGCCAAGTCTGAACCATGGCCTCCTTTATTGTGTCCACCTGCTCTCTTTACCTCTGTCCTCGCCGTGAACAGACCGTGCCTTGACAAGCCTGACAGTCCTAGGAGAGGCTGGGAGGCCTGGAGCAGAGCAAACCCAGCCCAGCCCAGTTCAGCCCAGATCCAACCACCCCTGGCCAGCCTCAGAACCATGAATAATGATTGCTTTAAGCCACTGAGCTTCACAATGGTTTGTTAGGCAGCAGATTTGGGCTGGAGCTAACTATTATATTCTGCTTCCTCACCACTCAATAAACATTCGAATTTTTTTAAACTCTATAAATCTACAAGATCATTTCACTATAGATACCAAAATTAATAGAGTCACTCCTTCCTGCCTTCAAGTATAAAAAGTATCTATTATAGTTGATTTAAAAAGCATATATTGCCTGACATGATGGAGCACACACTGGAGGGTGAGGCAGAAGGACCCACAAGTTCAAGACCAGCCTCAGCAATTTAGCAAGACCTTCAGCAACTTAGTGAAACCTAGTCTCAAACTAAAAATAAACAAGGACGGCAGATGTAGTTCTATAGTAGAATGACTCTGGGTTCACCCCCAGTACCACCAAAAGTAAAATAAAATGAATAAAAAGCATATATTATAATCCACTGAAAAGTATATATTATAGTCCAATGTTAAAATAACATGATATATTTTAAAAGAATATATTACTGTCCAAAATTAAAGCTATTTTAATTTTAGATTACCTAACAAACTATCAGTGAATAGTAAATTTGAACACAAAGGCCTGTTTTTAAGCACATTCATGCCTATATTGATAGTGCCTGATTTGGTTGGAGGAATCAATGCTTGGTCCTGCCTATAATGAAAAATGACTTAGCATCATTTTAAGAGATAATATTCTTGACAAAATTTTTGATAGAATAAAGAAAAGATCATTGTTTATTCTGAGAACTCCAAAAATGCACTTGACCTTGAGATCCCATGGCTCCAGTTGAAGGGTATTCCTTTATTCATTCATCCTACAGTCAGTGCTTCAGTGCAGTCACTGCAGTGAAATTCTCTAGAGAATAGAGAAGAGAGACACACACTCTGGTTGGCCAATGGCCAATGGTATGGGCAACGAGGGTTTTCCCTGGCTGAAATCAAGTGTAATGGGGTGAAGAAAGGAGAAAAGAATAAAGGGAGAGAGGGGAGGGGAGGGAGAAAAGAAGAAAGGATGGAAGTGACACAACACAGCCATGGCTGAGGGTGTGGGGAGGTCCCAGAGAAAGCATAGAAGAAAAACAGACACCTCCAAACATGCCTGCTTCAGCACCACCCAGGTTGCCTGTTGCAGGAGTCCAGGCAGAGGCACAGCACATGCAAAAACCTAGAGCAACGGGGCCCCTTAGATTGCCCTTCAATGCTCATTCATCCCTCTCTTTACTGGTTCTTCATGTCACAATCTATTATACTCTATTGTGGGGTGGCCAGCATCTTGCCAGGGTAGATTCCTGCTCAGGAGGTGTGAGCCACCTGAGAAATAGGAAGTCTGAAATAATTAGCAAAAAATAGAGACAGACCCAGAAATTAGATAAAGAGAAGCATATGACAGAGCTTCCAGTCCTGATAGGAGCTGGAACAGAACAACTAAAAAACATGGCTCTAATTCTTTATTTAAGGGGAAGTACATCAAAGACAGAGATAAAGTTTCAGTGGGAGGAATCTAACTTCTTGGTGTGGCAGGGGTCATGCAGTAAACAGGTTGATTGGCATTTTGGTAAGCCACACCCATCTCCAAGAGGCTGTGGGGCTCCAGCGCGACACCCCATCTCCAGTGCAGTGCTGAACTTAGATGAAGCTGGGTAGGAAGTCACTCAAGCTAGCAGGGTTGTTGCTGTGGGTTCCCAGTACCAGACTTTCCTGCCTAATGGCTTCCACATCATTTTTAGTTCACGCACAGTTCACGATTGGCTCCCGGCAATTCCCTAATACCCAAGACTGAATGAAGTATCCCCTCTGTCTTTCTGAGCTCCCAGGATGTACCTCATCCTGTTATCTAGCACATTAGATGAAAATTGTCTACACATCTGCACCCCCACTAGAGTAGAAGTTCCCTGGGGAGAAAGGGCCATGTCTGTATTGTTTATCATCTCCAGGACTAGTGCACCTCTCATGCAGTAGGCATGCAGTGGGCTTTGTCAAAGTCATGAGCACCATCTACCTATAAGCCCTGTGCTTGAGGAACGATGCCTCCACACAATAGACACAGGCATTTGCAAATGTCTCATTCACTGTCAGGGCTTGTTGTTTGTTGTTGTTGTTTTTTTCAACTTTTGTTCCCTGAAATTCCCTGGAGAATCTGAGCCCAATTGTTAAAAGATATCTAGATAAGTAAAAAAATTTACGATGTACAATAAATTCTTGTCAGCCTTGAATCCATTCAAATGACTTTGAGAATATTTCCACTGATATGATCATACTTGCTATTTCATTTTCATACATTATTTATCCATGTAATTATGAAATGAATGAAACACGATACAAGAAATTAAGTTGCAACATGTCGCCTCTGGAGATTTCATGAATTATTACAGATATATTTCCTTCTGAAGTATCTAAAAGTTTAGGTCCCTGAGGAATTGTTTACACAGAAAATAACATAATCTTTGGGGGAATTCAGGATTTTTTTTTCTTTCTGATTATAAAACTAAAACTCATTTATAGAAACTTTGGTGGAAAATTATTTTAAGCTGTAGAAGATTGGATTAAAATAATGAACTAAGAATATCTTCACTCTAAAATTCCTTCAAATGGTAGAAAATTTTTATTCTTTTTTTAAAAAATGAACACATATAGTACTATAAAATCAAACAGCATGGCATCAGGTGATTAGAGAAGTCCTGCAAAGTGGAGAGCGTAAGTCAGATTGGAAAGATGTACATATCCAAGACACAAGCCAAGAGAAAGGAACGAGAAACCAGAGTCTTTCTAGAAGCAACACCAGCTCAAGTCCACAGATTCGAAGAGCAAGAAGAGACATGGCACAATTAATTTTAAAACTGTTTTTAGGACAACAGGGCTAAGCAGTGGCCAGTCTGTCTGGGAAGGGCTGCTGGTGCCAGGGTTGGAAACAGAGAGACACCAGATTTGTTAATATCCCAGGAAGAGTACAAGGAGTACAGCAGGGGGAAAAAAAAAAAAACGAACAGAGAGAGCATCATTCCCATTTTAGTCTTCTTGATCAGTCCATGCAGACAGCTCCATGACGTGAGTCCTCAGACTCTGAAGATCCTCATGACATCCTGCAACTTGTGAAGCAGGGGAGGGAGCAATTCTACTCCCCCTGTGCTCTGAGGGCAGAAAACACACTTCCCACACCCCTGGTTCAATACGAAAGACTTTTCTTTTTCCAAATTACTGACAATCCTATCAGTCAGAATCTAATCAGGAGGCAGAAATCATACCATTTATTTTAACATTGAAATGAGTTTGGAGAACTGCTGACAAGAAAGAATTGTCACAAGCGACAGAAAGGGTAAAAAGAGAACTCCAACCCAAGCATCCATTGATGAATGAAGGTATAACAGAATACAGTCTATGCATACAATGGAATATCATTCATCCCTGGAAATGAAGGAACTACTCATCCACATTACAATATGGATAAACTTTGTAATGGTTTGAATTTTCCCACCAAAACTCCTGTGGAAATGTACTTCTCACTGTGAGACATTGAGAACGTAAACTCAATCTGACTACAGTTTTTGGAAGTGGGGACTCTGAGAGATGATTAAGGTTGAATAAAGCCAGAGGATGGAGCCCTAATCCAACAGTACCTCAGTTTTACAAAAAAGGGAGGAGAGACCCAAGTTAGGACATTCTGGCTTGCCATGTGATACACTGCATCACCTTGGGACTCTGCAGAATTTACGGGAGGAGGAAGGACTCACCAGATACAGCTGCCCCATCAATCCTGAAATCCCCTGACATTAGAGCCATGAACCAAATACACCTTGATTCTCTATAAATGACTCAGTCTGTTGTACTCAGTTACAGCAACAAAAAATAGACTAAGATCACCCTTGAAGACATGCTTAGTGAAATAAATCAATACAATTCCATAATTCTTCATATACAAGATTCCAATGTTAGTCAAATTCAGAGACTGAAAGTAGAATTGTGGCTGCCAGGAACTGGGGTGAGGGACTAATAGAGAGTTGTTATTTAATGGGTGAAGGATTTCCAATTGAATGTATTTAAGCACTGGTGAACTGTATGCTTAAAAATGGTTCAGATGGAGCCAGGTGCCGTGATGCACGCCTGTAATCCCAGCAGCTCAGGAGGTTGAGGCAAGAGGATTTCGAGTTCAAAGCCAATCTCAGCAAAAGCAAGGAGCTAAGCAACTCAGGGAGACCCTGTCTCTAAACAAAATACAAAATAAGGCTGGGGATGTGACTCAGTGGTCAAGTGCCCCTGAATTCAATTCCCAGTATCAAAAAAAAAGAAAAAAAGAAAAGAAATTGGTTCATATTTACCACAATTTTTTTTAATTCTTAGAATTTTAAAATATGAAAAACAAATTTAAGAGAACTCTAAGGTATCATATAAAGATATCGAGTATAGGAATCAGCTACCAACTCTAGGTCTGGGGAATAAAAGGAAGAGATTAGAATTAATGAATTTAGGAACTTAAAGGAAGAGACCAAAGGACCTAAGACACAGATCCCAAAGGGGTGACAACAGCTAGTGTTGGTGTGTCAGACAGGAGGCATCATGAGGTTGCTTCTACTAGTGCTGGAAATCTACAAACTGGCTTCTGTCGGATGGAACTACTGCTGCCTGAAGTGACTCTCATAAGAAGCTCAACAACAACAACAACAACAAAAATGGAGCAGGTCCTTTTCTCTTCCGCCTGCCTCTCAGTGTCCCCCTAACATCCCCCAACAGCCTAGACCACTTTAGAAGCAACTGGAAAAGCATAGAAATCATGTAAAGAGTCCCAGATCTAGCATCCTACAGCCAAATGCTAAAGAGCACACCTGGAGCTGAGATATAATAACTTAATTCCTGACAGAAACATTAAGAAATAACAAGGATAGAGGAGGGCAAATTTCCCTCTTTCCTTTTAATGTCTGTGACTCATCAGGTTTGAGTTAGAATGACAAAAAAACGGATTAATGGAAGAAGATGTATACAAATTTGATTTGATGCTAATATCTTAATTTTTGCATGCATGAAGGACTTCACAGAAAAGAAGTGAAGAATCAAAGATGTGGTTAAGCTCAGGGAGCTTATATATTGTTTGAACAAAGGGCCACGAACTATGGAGAAGTGACAAGTCAAAAGAGGCTTGTTCTTCTGGGGGTGGTACATCATGGAAAGGAAGAGCTATGGGGAAACTAATGGAAGAAAGAGACTATTTTTGTAAGATTTATTTGTATGGATCCATCTTGGTATCAAGTCTCTGTCCCCAGTGATAACGGTTGTTCTCCTAGTATGGGAGAGGAACAGGGGAAACACCTACATGAAGGGAATTTGTCCTGCTTTGAAGGAAAACAAAGGGCACAGAGCTCTCTCTACATTTGTTGTTTCTTAACTTCCTTCAGCTCAAAAGAATCTTTTATCCAAAGCAGTATATTTGGGGTGGCATAATCCAATCCTCTTCAAAAGCAAAAAAAAAAAAAGAGCAACAAATTCACTTGGGATTTTCAACATATTTTTTTTAAATATATTTTTAGTTTGTAAATGGACACAATACCTTCATTTTATTTATTAAAATATGTATTTTTATGTAGGAGCCTCACACCTGCCAGACAACGCTCCACCACTGAGCCACAACCCCGCCCCTTCAACATCTTTTAAAGCAGTATCTACATTTAGCCTATATTTCTGAAGTTCTACTTTAAATTTTTTCAAAAAAAATGAAATGCTATTAAGAAAATCAAAAGTATTATTACATTATAATATTATATTACTTAATATTTTCAAATCCATCTTCGTTTGTGAATATCTTATCTAAAGTGCTCAAGAAAGTCTCTATAGAAGTTAATTTCAAAAATGACACATTAATCTTATCCTTTGCAGTTATTAAATGTTTTTGCTTTCTTGGTTTAGTTTCCTTATATATTTATTACAATATCATTTTATTACATATTTCTTGTGTCAGTTTGATTTAGAAAAACTATTTTGTCAGGGTTTTAAAAAAATTTTAATACTTTTAAAAGTGAATAGCTAAACTTAGATCCCTTTGTATTTCTTGTAACCTCTGCAAACCTCAGTTATATCAAATTTAATATTAATTTCTTTTTCTGCCAAAGTCCATAATCACTCAATTTGAGAATCTTCTGCTGCTCTGCTTAACTCTTCTAATGCACCTTGTATCCTATCTAAATTAAATCTAATTGCTTTCACAACATTTCCCAGCCATGTTATCTGAGAGTGGTTGCAAGATCAAATTTGATATGAATTTCTTCAAAATATGCCAATTTACATTGCTCCAGAGATTATCAGACATAATCCTGAATTACTCTTCAAAACTATAATTATAATTGGCACAGTTGAGGCCATGTCTCGTATTAACAAATTCCAACTATGCACGGTACCTGGCACAGGAATAGTTCTAGATATTTCAGCCCAAGGTCTAGTATGCCTACCTTTTCCTTTACCAACCATATTGTGTGATGGTCCTAGGCTGCCCTTTTCCATCTTTTAAATTAATACCTAATACAGAAAGGAGAATCTTTTAGTTCTTCAATTACGTTTTTTTAAAGTATATTCTTTACAACAGTTGTAAAAGGAATGAAAAGCTCATTTTGACCTCTTTGTTTTTGCCTTCTTGTTCAATAATATGTACAGTAAATGTTAAGTTGTTAACACTTTACCTCTGCCACAGGTTGAACTGAGTACTACAGACCTCTTAAATTTTTATGCATGACATTTTGTCCCACTTAATTACCTGTTAAATTAATAATTACATTTTGAGTTTTCCATCCTAGGTAGTGATAATTTGTTTTATAATTTCTTATCCATCTTACAGGTTTAGCCATCCTAGCATTAAACTCTGAAGTTATTTCTAGTGAACTTAGTTCTTTCTCTCTCCCTCTCCCTCCCTCTCTCTCTCTCTCTCTCTCTCTCTCTCTCTCTCTCTCTCTCTCTGTCTCAATACTGAGCCACAAAAATATCTTTGTTGAGCTTGTTTTTCAAACCATCATGCCAAGGTTCTCTATCAGCATGTACTTGTCTGTGTGGATACTATTTGATTGCTAATTATTTCATTGTTTTTGTTCCATTTAGTAATTGCATCTGAGTCTTTTTGTGAGCAAGTGACATTTCATGATTGTAATTTAATTTTCATTGAGAAGAGCAAGAAGTTGCAAGACATTTCTTCTGATCTGTTATGAATTTGCCTAAAACAATTCTCTGAATCTTTTTTATTGGTTAATAGTTAAAATCCTCATTAAAAAAGAAATTTGTAATGCTTTGTCTGCAAATCTTGCATTGGTCGTGTTCAATGGAAATCTGCTCTTTTTTATTGTTTTCAATTTTTAAAAACTTAAGCCCACTGCTTCTTTGAAACCTTTTTCTTTTTTCAGCTTTTTAAAAAATATTTCTGGGTTATACTTTTATATGGTTAGTTTTAATTTCTATCCAGTCTCTATGTCTCTTCATTCTCAATGATCTAGGAGCATCTCCCCCTCAATCCTCCCTATACTATGAAACAGGGCTCATGTCTGACACAGTCCCCCAACCCTCAGAGTTGCCTTTTTCTTTTTGTAGTGTACTTCCTTTATTTTTTTATAGTTTTTTTGTGGTATAATGTATAAAATATAAAATTTGCCATTTTAACTATTTGTACATCCCACAATTCATGGCATTAAGCATGTTCCCAGGTTGTACAACCATCACCACCATCCATTTCTAGAATGTTTTCACCATCCCAGACTGGAACTCTGTACCCATTAAACACCAACTCCCAACTCTTCCTCCCCCACCACTGGTAACCACCATTCTACTTTCTACATCTATGAATTTGCCTATTTTAGGTCCCTCATGTAAGCAGAGTGATACAATATTTGTCCTTTTATGACTGGGCTATTTTCTTTAGTACAATGTCTTTAAGGTTCATCCAGAGTATAGCCAGATATCAGAATTAATTCCTTTTTGAGGTTATATAATATTCCAGTGTATGTGTATACCACATTTTGTTCATTTGTTTATCTGCTAATGGGCATTTAGGTTGTTTCATCTTTTGGCTATTGTGAATAATGCCACTGTGGAAATCGATAGAGAAGTATCAATTTGAGTCCCCCTTTTCAGTTTTTTAAAGTATAAAACTAGGAATAGAATTCCTAGGTAACATGGTAATCCTACACTCAGCTTTTTAAGGAATTCATGGTCACGTTTTGCACCTAAATTTTCTTCTACTACTTTTATAAGAGGTGAAGTTCTTCAATCCACATGGAATGTTTTTATGTGAATGAATATCCAGTTGTGCCAGTCCCATTTACTGTATCTTTTTTTTTTTCCTGCTGCTGCTTTGAAATTCTAGTAAAACTAAAGTTTTAAGTAAACCTAGAACTGCCTATTCTGGATTCCTACTCTTTCCATTAACCCAATGTCCACAGCTGTGTGGGAACCCATATCTTTCTTTCTAAAAACTGTTGTTAGTTTTTTCACACATTTTTTTCCTCTCTGTAAATTTTAGGATCAAGTTTGTGAAGCTCAATTAAAATTCTCCAGGGACTTTAATTGGAATTGTATTGATTGACAGCTGGCTGGAGGTAAAAACGACAATTAAGTCCTTGCATACAGGAACTTGGTATTTCCTCCATTATTCAGGTCATTCTTTCCATCCTTCATGAAAGACCCTCTGCATTCTCTTTTATTTGTTTCTTAGGTTTTGCTGATACTGTGAATGCAGCATTCTGCAGCATAACAATGTCTTTAAGTCTTTAATGGAAAGATCTACTTAGTTAATAATAGTATTATGCCACTTGTATTTCCTATATTTTTAAACATTTAGGGTTGTTCAACTTCTTGCTATTATGGTTTAGGAATAAGTACTGTTACATATAATTCTTTTTTTTTCTTTAGAGTCTTTAGAACAGACTCCACATATTTCTGGACCAAAGAGTAAAGACAATCTTTAGATTCTTGAGGCATATTCTTGATACAGTACTTTTCATTGCATTAAAAATAAAATTTAAATTCTTCACCATTGTCTACTGGCCCTCTCTACCCAGCGGCTTCTGCCTCCCTCTCCAACATAATCTCCTGCCACTTTCTTCCCAGTCTACCAGATCTCAAAATGATTGTCTCTCTCTCTGTTTCTAGAACACACCAAGCTTATTACCCAACATCAATGAATTAGCATAATAAAACATCTCCCACTCACAGAAATCCTCCATATTGTAGCCACAGCATCTGGAGCATATGGTTTCCAAGACTGCTGCAGGCAGGCAGAGAGAGTTTTTAATTGTCTTGGCTCAGGTGCCACATACGTCACATCTGCTCTCCTAGTCCACTAACCAAAACTAGTCACATGATCCAGGCTACCTGCAAAGAAGACTTGAAAATACCAAGAAGGACATGAACATTTGGTGAGCATGCTTGTCTCTGCAACAGAGGCCACCCATTTGCCTTTGCTGTCCTCTTTTCTGTAAGTTGAACATTCTTACGTGTTTGTTAACAATTAACATCTTGCATTCATGAATCGCCAGCACATCTCCTTTCTACAATCATCCATAAAAAGTCTTGCCATTTTCTTACTTGTGCTATTAATATATGCAGACCATATTAGGATTTCTTAATGATTCTCTTTGTCACCTTTTCTAAATGTGTTTTCTGATTTGAGAATGCATTTTAATGTTATGTATTTTGCTGGTATGGAGTTTTTATTTTTAAATAATAATCTATTTTATACTTGTTGGATTTGACTAATAGTAATCAATTCTAATGTTGTTTTCCTTTAAACAATTTTTCTACTGCTTTTGAACTTGAAAATACCTTTTTCCTCTAAATGCTACACATTGACCTATGCCTTATTATTTGTATGCTTAGCCTTTTTATGTTTTACTTTGCAGTAAAATAGTTGAAATAATTTGTTGCTAGCACATGGAGAGAAAATGAGGACCTACTTACAAACCTAAAAATGAGGTCAGATAATGGACCAGAACACAGATTTGCATCATTACCTTAGACAAAGTGGCTACCAAGCTGAAGTTTTGTTTAGCACACAGGGGTGGATGGGGGCTACAAACAGGAGTACCAAAGAGATGCAATCCAAGGAAGGGGAGGCCACCATCAGATCTGTATGACAGATGCTTCCCTTGGTGTAAATCAACACACTTGGCTATTGCTGCTCACTAAAAATCCAACTCTCTTTCCAGTTCTGATTCCAAGTTTTCATTATTCACTTCTAATTATGAGCTGTCTTCCCATGTTGCTTGACTACTGGGGGAGAACACAAATATTAAAAACTACAAATATCCAGTCTACCGACAGCTACATCTGTGTTGCAAAGAAGTGAATTGGCATTCTGTTTATTACCTCACTCTGTGTATCTGTTTAGAGAAAGTCATTTCCCCAGAGCCTGACTCTTTAGCTTATGCTTAAAGTCAAATTTCACAGCCTAAGAATTCAGCTCAGACCCTTGAACCCAGTGACCACCCAAGAGCTAGCTATACCTTGTTTAGATTTGCCTGGAAATCCACCATTTGCCCCAGATGGCACCTGTAAGTTGCTCAATGCATGATTGCTTCAAAAACCAATGGTCTTCCTAAATGGTTTGTATTGCCCTTAAATAGGAACTATACTAACCTCTGGATTATTGTAGCTTTAGTATTTGTGCTACCAAAATAAGCACGAGTGACATTTAAAATCTAAACTGGGAATCAACAAAGGAGCCAAATCTGACCTGCTGTCTGTGTTTGCAAAGTTTTCTTGAAACATAGTCACACGCATTCATTTAGATATTGTGTATGACTGCATTTGCTCTCCAACTCTGAAGCTGAAGCAGTTATACCCAAAAGACCCCATAGCCCATGCACCTAAACTACTTACTATTTTGCCCTTTACAAACAAGGTTGCTAACACTGACACTTGATCTAGGGTTGGCAGAGAAATAAGATAAAAGAAAGCTGGATCTCCAGATGAGTTGCCAGAGTAATGCCCAGCCAGTCTGCATTGCCCATCATCAACTAAAATGAAATCTACTTCTATCTTGTCTTACTACTGGGTTTTGTGGTATATTGCCATAATTAACCATCATATAACAAATCAATTTGGGAACTGATATGTATTTAGCAGATTAGGCTACTTTATGATACACTAATAATAGTTCTTAGATACACTAATAATAGTTTAAGAACTATTATTGTTCCGTGCTTATAAGAAATAGGTTTATTTCTCACTTCTGTATACATCTGTCCTCTGTGAATCAGCTGCTAGTTCTGCTCCACATCTTCTCACTCCAGGACATGTGGAGGGAGCCTCCATCATTTGATCACTAATGTGGCCAAGACAAGGGGAAAGAATACATAAATCATAAACTGTCTCTTTAAGCTTCACCAGAAGTGACTCATGGCTTTTGCTCATGTTCTATAGACCAGCCTAAGGGATGTGCTATCTCATATGGGATGAGTTCAGGAAGGTGGGTGAAGCTCTGTCCCATCTCCCTAGCCACTTGGGCTCCCTGGAACATAGGGTATTTCTCTACAAACTCTCAGCGTCCAACTTCGAACACCTGCTTCACTCTTTTCCTTTTCCCAAGAGTTTCCTCCAACACGAGAGCTTGTTTCAATGTGCAGGTGCAATCCAGAAATACAAGGCTGCTCATGCTGCTGGGGCAGGCTTCAACAACTGCAGGATGATCCTTGGAATCTAGGCCTCCATATCCCTTTCCTCTGACATCGCAATTCTGGGGCATGATCCACTTGATTTCACAGGGTCTTCAAGAGGATTGAGCATTGGTTGCCCAGAGCTCTCCCCAATCCCTGCCCCACTTCCTCGTTTCCTCACTTTTGTTTTCTGAGATCACTTCCTAAATATACTACACTGCATTCAAGGCTTCGTCTTGGGGGCTGCTATCATGGTCTGCATGTCCTTCCTAGTTTCAAGGGAATGAGGAAAACAATTTCAGTAAGACACCAGAATGAGCACAGCTGTCCTGACGCCCTCAGCTTCCAGGACCTTTCAAAGTTTGGTATCTAAGCATCCTGGACCACATGCTGCAGTCACAGTGAACCATGCTTTGTCCCTTTGTATTCTTTATATATGATATATGATGATATCTTTCTCCCTTCTCATAGTAAATGGTTGATTTCAAAAGAAGTAAATTTAGTTTCGTTGGGCATTTCCTGTCTTCTGGAATACATGTATTTTCTTATTTAGTACTGCCTCAGTTCAATCAGGCTGATATAACAAAATTACTATAAACTGGTGCCTTAGAAGCAACAAACATTAATTTCTCACTGTTATGGAGGCTGGGAAGTTCAGGATCAAGGTGTTCAGTGCCTTGTGAGAGCCTATTCCCTGTGGCAGATTTTCATCATATCCTCATAGGGCAGAAGGAGCAAGTGAGTTCCCACAGGTCTCTGCCCTTATGACCTAGTCAACTCCCAAAGGCCTCACCTCTTAATACCACCACCTTGGGATCTGTTTCAGTGTATGAATTTGGGAGGCACACAAACATTCAGAGCAAAGCAAGGACATTTGTGTGTAAACTTTGTTGAAAGCAAAATGAGAGTGTTTTTAGCTCTGTGCACAATTTAAGGTTCCTGATCCAAGAGTCTTTAATAGTGAGAAAGCCTTGTCTTTGAATACCAACCACACTTAATAAATTTGAAATGCAGAATAACCTGGAAGATAACCTCTCCTTGAACTCCATGGCAGACCTCTGAGAAGTTCCGGGTAAGCTTTGTGCTTAAAGACATTGTCACAGCTATGGTGTTCACCTCTTAAATTGGGGGAGGGAGCTAGGAATGTAAAAGGAACTATGAGGCAGATAAATGGCCCTACATTTTTCATGCATTGTGTTGGTGACCTGATAGCCCCAGGCTCAAAGAAATATCTCTATTTAACAAATATCGATGGGTCTGGAAACATGAAGGTAAGCAATAAGCACAGATTCTTCCCTCAAGAACTAGCCTCCTGATATGTGCTATTAAAGAAGAAATTATTCTGACCGTACTATTCGCTGTGTAAACATGGGTAAGTCACTAGGTCTATTTTGACCAACATTCTTGTGAATTTTTTATAAAGAGGAGATAATATCCAATGTAATATCTAAGTTGACTTAGCCTTCATTGGGTATTGGGGACCAGGCAGGAGTGAATACTTAGATGGAGTTAGATGAGGTTATGTTGGACCCCAAAGGATTACTGAAGTGCTTGGCATATTTTTTCCAATGTCAAGAACGTGTGTGTGTGTGTGTGTGTGTGTGTGTACTTAAAGTTGGTCCAAATTAAGACTTGTTGACTTTTCCAAAGTCCTGCCCTTGTTGTCCATTTGGAGAAAGCTGCCCCTGAGAAAGAAGGAAGACTTGGGGTTACGTGGTGGGAATTAGGGCAAGGTGGTAGGAGAAGAGTTGAGGCAGATGCTATGTTTAGTTGTCTGTCCCCAGCATCCAAGTCCCCAGATCCTTTTCCAATTTTTTCCCAACAATTCTTAAGAAAGCTACCATGGGGAACATTTTTGAAAGTATTTGCTTTACCTGAGGAAGATAATAAAAGAATACATGTCTGCTTAACATGGGCAATTGTCAGAGCCACAGAAGAGACGCATTCTCTAGAACAAGGTTTCTTAGCACTTTTTTTCCTATTATTGTCTCCCTAAGGAGAAAAAAACATGATTAATTAAAGTCAAATAATAAATTTTAACTTTAAAATAAATTTCTTCCCAAGGAGAAAAACTAAGTACTAAAGGATATGATTTTGTCAGGTAGCATTGAACTTTCTGGCGGGATGGTCAGGGAAGATACTATTATAGTATTTAAATTTTGAATCCCTTAAGAACCAATTTTTACTTCCTTAAGGACAGTATTTCCCCTATTGAAAATTCATGCTCTGTAAGATGGGAGAATTCTTTCATAAATTGAGGAAATATCCTACAGCCCTCCCATTCACTCTTCCCAAGTCTCATACTACTTAGTGTCCTGGGTGCCTTATTTAATTATTATTCAATGCCTTAACACATGAAACTGAACACATGGAACTGCAGACAGGACCCTCTAGATGTCAAGGATCCACTATAATGTAATATCTTGTGATACTAACACACCCCCAAGCTTAAATGTGAAAAGAACAAAGTAGCAGTGTAGTTAGCACCCCAAAGCAATCTCACCAAGCAATTCAAGCTCAATGCCAGATTGATATTTGATATTTATTCAATACTTAACCTATGCAGCACACTGGGGTAAGGCATTCCTTTGAGTCTATTAATCTTAAACAATGTCAGTCTTTCATTGGCCATTTGGAGTGAAAATATTAGGCAGTCATACAAGCCTGGAACTGGAGGTGGTTTCAAAGAAGAAACCTTTTCCATCTTTACAAGCCATCCAAAATGGATCAGCAATTCATTTCTCTAAAACATCTTAACTTTGTAACCCTGAATTGAAAACAGTCCTCAAGGAAACAAAGGTAGGGAGTCCCTATATCGAACTCATCTTCCTTCCAAAAAAGTCTAATAGAAAATGAATCAAAAGGACCTTCTTATTAAATTTCTTTTGGAACCTGAGTTTTGTACTATTTTGTGTAGCTGTGCTAATAACATTCTGCTTAGGAACCAAATGTCCTTACTGTTCACAATGTCTCTTTATATAAATTATTTCTGATCTGGAATGCTGTTTCTTCATCTTTTTGGTCTCTCAGTAAAATTTTACACTTTTGCCAAAAATCTTATACTCAGGAGAAATTAAAATCAACAGAGAAATTAATGGGCTCGATCTTTATGGACTATGGAACTCTGTAGGACAATTCTTCTGCAGAGAAAATTGGGCTCCTTGAGGGTATAATTAAAAGTAATTCAAAACCAGATGTGGGGCAGAGTTAGGAAGAGCAAGACAGATGCTCAGCATCAAATCCACAGTAGGGGTGGGAAGGAAGGGAGGGAGAGAACTGGAGGGAAGGCAAGTTATCAAAATGATAAATACTTAAGTGTAATTATGTCACCAAATTCACTTCCACCATACCAAGTCTTTATTTCACATTACTGGGCAAAACAATTTTAAAATCATATATAGTTTTTTTAAAAAGTTAAGGGAAACCAGACTGCCAAAATTATGCAACATGGCTCTCCAAAATTTAAGGATGAGACAGGCAACATTTCACTATCACAGTCAAGTTCATGTCAGATGACAGGTAATATCTTCTGGTTGGGATTTCAGCTGTATTTTATTAGGAACTGAGCAGACATATTAACTTGCACAGACCTGAGAGTTATTTAGCATCTTCAGCTAGTAGTTACTCAAAATGCCAGAGGGAAAACCATCCGACAGCTTTCCAAATGATTAGAACAAGCATATTGGGATATTGCAGGTATTTATGTTGGGTCAGAAATGCAAGTAAAGGAATGAATTTAAGCACATGTTTATATATGAGGAAGTGGAGATTTATTTGCAAAGTTTTTGCAGGTCTGCTTATGAAATGGAAGGAGAAATAAATATGAGTTGACTGGCTTTTAACCATTATTGAACAATTGAGACTCATATGAACCATTTGGGTACACTCGGCTTTGCCACTCCAGGCACTTTCTGGTACTGCCTAGATTTCTTAAGCAAGAAACCCTGAAATTATTTAATTTCATTGTTAGTGTTGCTTCTATAGTTCCATCCACATTATCATTCACATGGGAAAGAGAGAGATGGAAACTGTCAGATTAAATTTGATTTTGTAATACATACACTTGGAGTCATAAACAACTAGAAAAGAATAATTTATCAGACATTTCAGCTGGTTTGACACAATACCAAGTGAAATGAATACTTTAAACAATTTGATTAGTGTAGAAAGTCAGTTTGAATAATACTTGAATCAGGAAGTGTTTTCATACTGAATATGTTCTGGTCTACTTGTTTCAAATCAACCAGACATCCTGCCAAGTCTCTGCTGTGTTTTGTGTTTTATGAACATGCCGTTACTTAACATCACCTTTCCAATCGGGTCCATCCAGGGCAAGCAAGGTGAAAAGATAACTGACGTTGGCCAACTGTCACGAGTTGATGTTTGAAAGAAAAGTCCTATGAACCAAAATGCTTTCAATTTTCTGAAACAATTAGAATTGAAGTGATGGTTTTTGTTAAGATTTATCTGTATGGTGCATGTAACTAAATGTGATATTAACTTTATACATTTAATTTGTAACTAAAAAAATTTTTTGAACCTATATTGGGGTGGAAAGAATACTTGATCAGACCTATATCCTGGTTTTGTTTTAGAAAATAGTTCTTATTTGTAGATAGTTCAGGAGCTACAATCAGAGCAATGTTATTGTCTTTGATTATGGCAGTGGGTGTCAATGGGAATATTTGGCAATGTCTGGTGACATCTGTGGACATCATAATTGTGTAGGGATTGGGGCTACTACAAGCATCTAGTAGGCTGAGGCCAGGGATACTGCTAAACATCCTACAACTCACAGGATAAGCTCCCACAACAAGGAATCATACAGTCCAAAATGTCAATAATGTCGAAGGTGCTGGGTTATGGCATAACTCTTGGTTATGGAAAAGAAAATCAATGAGTTAGATTTTCTTCAGGAACAACTACAGAGCCTCAGATCATTTCTGCACATGATCAGAAGATTGAGAGAAAATAGAAAGTTTGGAGTAATGAGGTATTTCTAGTCCTTTCTATATCAAAGTGGTAAACAAAGACTTAATGAGGTAAAACTTTAGAAATAATGAAGTTAAGTATTTATAGGAGCCTCAGTTTCCTCATACGTTAAATAAGGACCCCGAAATTTTAACATTTTCTAGCAACATTCCAATTATTTTCCTTCAAGACAGAACTCAATTTCTTGTGGTTGGTTGGTAGAGGATAGGAAAGGCAGCAGAATACAACAGACACTAGTATGGCAATATGTAAATCAATGGATGTGTAACTGATGTGATTCTGCAATCTGTATACGGGGCAAAAATGGGAGTTCATAACCCACTTGAATCAAAGTGTGAAATATGATATATCAAGAACTATGTAATGTTTTGAACAACCAACAATAAAACTTAAAAAATAAATTAAAAAATAAAAATGTTTTATGTTCATCGTTTCATTTACTTGGATAACATTAACTATTTAGTGATTAATAGGATATGCATAATTTAAGATATGTTCTTAGAAGAAAAGCAAGATTCTATCACTGTTTGGAACTCTCCAAGAGACTACCCCCATCGAGAGCTGGCAGCCACATCCCCTGCCCTTGAATCTGAGTTGATCTTGTGACTTATTTTGTCCAATAAAATGTCAGCTCTGTGACAGTCCCAGGCTAGGCCTAAAAGACCTGACAGCTTCTGTTTTTATACTCTCAGAGTTCAGACTAGACCACAGAATTGCTGGAGGTCATCAGAGAAAAGTCCTGGAGCATGAAAGGCCATCTTAGATGCTCAACCCCAGCTAAGCTACTAGCTTCTTGAACAGCACAGTCAACAACGTGCAGAGCAGAAGGACCACAGCTACACACGCCCTGAATGTCAAAGTCATACATCATTGTTATTTTAAGCCTTTATTTGGGGATCATTTTGTTTCACTGTAATAGTCAATTGAATCACAGTTTTGGTGGCAACTCAAAGAAACCCTTGTTTCAGCCTCATATCTAGAGACTAGTTTCTTTGTCAGGGACAAATTGTGCAGAGTTTTACCTGCTTCTAATGTGCACAAAATTCAGTCAACTCACAAAACTCAGTGAACTCAGAGCAGCCCCCAAAAGGCTGAGCCAAGCCTGGTGTTCCTTGTCTGTTCCCAGGTAAAACACTGGCACCTGACTGCTGAAACATTCCAATCTCCAGACCAGGTTTGACTTGGTTAATGCCAGAAAAGATCAAGTGTAGCAAATATGTAGAGCCCTGAGGCTCTATGTAGAGCCCTGAGGCCAGCTAGGCAGGGGCAGGCCTGGAGGTGGCTCACCAGGCTTTAGATGCCTTCACCATGGGCAGTCTTTAGGTTTCCTGCTTCTCTTATAGGAAAAATTTACTGCCAGATCAGTGACCAGCTACCCTGACCACAGGGACCCTCAGCCCTGCTAGTTACATAGCTTTGCCTCTCCCTTCTTGCTCTCCTCCAGTAGAAGGTTTGGGTGGAAAGATGTAATAACCGGAACATTCAGAAAGAGAGTCTTCTGATCTAAAGTATATATCTAGTAAAAATCTCAAAGTTAAATTCAAAGGTCCTTCTTTTAATGTCCACAAAGTCCCACCTCCAAACACACAGAAAATTTAAATTCAGTCTTTGAAGCAGGCCAATTCTACAATGTCTGACATCATGCCTCCCTATCTTTGCATCCAAACACCTTTATTTTTCTTTTCAGTACATTTTTAGTATATTCAAACACTGTATGATACACCTTGTGCCTATATTGTAAAAACATTCCCTTGAATGTTGCCAAATGGCTTCCTATAAAAGGTATTTCAATTTACACTGCTACCAGTGTTGCCAAAATATTACCAAGACAGAAAACAGTTATTTTAATAATTAAGCTGGCTTAACAGGTAAGAAATTATATTTGTTTTGTTTTAGTTAGTCTTTTTGTTTAAATACAAGGATTATCATGTTTGCCTTACAGGAATCATTTCAGAATCAAACCGTGTAGACACTGAACTCAGTAATTAAGACCAAAAATAATCAAGATATCCCAAATTTCCATATTTTTCATTTAATAATTTTTATACCTTATACAATTACAAACTAATCCACATAAAATAATTTAGAGAAGAAAGTCATAAGGGCAAAGAAGGCTGATTAATTCAGTCTGTTATTTAATAAATGCAGTCAGAATACAAAGAAGTTAGTCTTTGCTAAATTCTTTGACATATGACAAGAATTTTAAATGGACAATTTTAGCTGGTGGGTAAATGCAATATTACCAGGCAGAAACAACAAAAAAAAAAGCTGTGTATTTTTGGAATTCACAATTGTGAGAGCAGATGAGATTACGCAAAAGATTACACAGATGGAAACCAGCCCAGACTAAGCCAGCACTGACAGTAATACAATGTGGATTCTCTTTGAAAAGATGCCAAGGGGGCTGGGGCTAGAGCTCAGTTGGTACAGTGCTTGCCTCACATGCACAAGGCCTTGGGTTTCATCCCCAGCAACACACACACACACACACACACACACACACACAGAGAGAGATGCTAAGAGACTAGAGAGAGGCCTGTGAACAGGGCCAGAAGAAGCCAGCTCTACTGAGCCCAAGGGAGGAGGATTTGGGAAAGGGTTGGGGGTAGGAAAAGATTTTCCAGCCTTAACAAGCAGAAGTTGGGGAGTTTTAAAGAACAGAGGGAGCTTTGTACTTGGGTCTGAAGGGAACATTGCTGACAGTGAAAATGACAGGTGACACAGTTATTAAAGGCCAGGTGGAAGATGCACAACAATGCATTGTCCCACTTCAAATCATTTAAAGTGATTAGGAAACAAATCAAGGCCAGGCCAAGGTCCAGGATCCATGGCAGTAATGGAAGAGAGAATTAGGTCAGTGAACACGTTGATGCTCAAAGAAGTTGCAAGGTGGGAGTTGGCTTTGAAAATGCAGAGTCAGGGAGACACAGAGGAACAGTGAGATGACTTCTAGATAGGGACTTTCAGGCCTGAACTCTGCACCTGGCCTCCTGGTACCTGCCTTAACAAAGTCAGGCAAGTACAGCCCTTCTAGAGGGCAGGGAAAGGAAAAGATGCCTAAGGCCACTCCTAGCTTTGTGTGGTCAAGACAGAAGCTTGCAAGGGAGAAGAGCTAAAATGTTGGGGGGTACTTATGTGAACCAATACATAAGCTTGTGCGTTAACCTGCTTCTTTTTTAAAATAGACAATAAATAACAATTTAAATTGTCATTCAAAATGCCCATATCAACCACAATAGTCATAAAAGTGTTCCCTTTCTTCACAGCTACACATCTGGGCTTCTGGAGTATGCAGGTATTGAAGAGAACTGTAAACTAACAGTTCTAAATATACCCCTAAATCAGGGGTATATTTCCAACAAAGGGGGCCACAGGCCCAATCCAACTGTGCCTGCTTTTGTAAATAAAGTTTTATGGGAACACAGCCATGTTCACTCACCAACATATTGTATATGACTGTTGTTCTCCTGCCTGGCAACATCAACCAGTCTCAACAGAAATAGTATGGCCGCAAAAATGGAAATGTCTATTATACAGCACTTTTCAGAAGAAGTGTACCAGGCCCTGCACTAAGACAATACAATTCCCGACTCTGACTACACATAGGAATGGCATAGAGAGAAAGAAGGGGAAAAAAAGGGAGGGAGGAAGAAAACTGATGCCCACATACTACTGCAAGAGATTTTACTTAATTAGTCTGAGAAACACCCAGGCATGAGGTTTGTAAGAGGTACCCTGTGATTTTAATGTGCAGCCAGAGTTGAAAAATCATTGCTGTTCCCTAAATCATGGTCTGGTTCCCTAAACCAGACCATGTAAGTTTAAGGATTAGACTGCAGAAGACAACATGCACATGTCACATTTTAGTTCCCCCCGCCGAAATGAATTAAAAGGTGATATTGGTCTTCCTATCTCTGTTTTCATGGAGAAATGATGTTGCGAGTGTTGGCTTAAAGAGTATTTCTCTCTGAACAACCAAAGCCAGACATTAACAAATTTATTTCTCAGTGGCCCTGATGAAAGGTCATCCACTCCAAAAGTTTAAAATTCAGCGTCCAGGGGAAAAACAAAGTGACTCTCTAAATAAACTTGTAAACTTCCTCTTATCCAAAGACAGGAGCTACAAACATCAAAGTTGTGCACACTTTGCTACCAGGTAGTGAAGATGGTGCTTAATAAAAGGAAGTACAATCCACCTAGGTGTCTGGCACATCTGTTTCTTTGGTCCTTTTGTGGTTTCTCACTTCCAGCTTATTTTTAATTGTTCCGCTTATTTTATCATTGACCAACTAATCAGATCCTTTTCTGTAAAAAGGCAACTATCAGTAAAAAGTAACATATATAGGCTTACTACATAAAAATAATATTACCTTATTTTAAAACATGTCCACAAATGTTTTACACTGCCACCATTGAGAAGTGGGATATAAAACTTTCCCTTGAATGTGGGGCAGCTTTTGTGACTGGCCCAACAACAGAGCACCATGCTAATGATGTTACCTGATTACAAAGCAAGGTCCCAAAGGGCAATGGCATTTGCACCTGGTTCACTGGAAAAATGCAGGAACTCTGGGTCATAGACCATCCAAGATGCTGTAAACTAAGTACCATGAATAGAGTGGCTTGTAAACAATAGGAATTCGTTTCTCACAGAACCAAAGGCAGGAAGCCCAAGATCCAGGCACCCACAGATTCAGAATGTGGGGATGGCCCCTTTCTGATTCAGATATGGTGCCTTTCCATCATGTCCCACATAGTGGAAACTCTAGGGCGAGCTCTCTGAGGCTTCCTCTTTTAAGACCACTGACCCCATTTGTGAAGGCTCCACTGCCATGACCTAATCACCTCCCGAAGTCCCCATCTCCTAATTCCATCATCTTGAAAGTTTAGGATTTCAACAAACAAATGGGGGAGAAGGGCACAAACATTCGGATCAGAGCAGCCGCCATGTAAACAAGTCCTACCACCCATGCGCAGAGAGGCCCTGAGATGACACAAAGAGAGAAACTCTTCGCCAGCCTCCAATAGTCTAGCGTCCTATATTCTAGCTTCAGTGCCATCTGACAACAACCAAATGAGTGACTCCAAGTTAGGAGCACCCATCCATGTCCTTTCCAAATCCCTGACCCTCAGAAACCAAGGGAGGTAAAATAATTGTTATTTAAAGTCACTGTATTTTGAGATAGTTAGGCTGCTGCAGCTAATAAGCATATCCATAATAATAGTAACATGCAGAAGTAACATCCCGCAAAGGAGGCCTCATGTCCCCTTCTTTCCGCTATAACCCACTCTGTTGTTAGAAAATATCAGTTGGTGAGAAAGTTCATCCATTCTAGAAAAGATCAATGATTGATACTAAAATCGTTGGATAAAAGGTTAATGGAAAACTAGATATAGTACTCAGAGCTTATTTGCTAATCACAAGACAGGCTATCTTCCTTTACAATGGAGAGGCCTAAGTCACTGTCTTGGACAGAGTAACCAATGTGGCACAAAAATATCAGGTCAGTAAGCCAGCCATCACCTGTCCCCTGCCATTCCTCAAAGCAGGCCATTTGCAAGCTACTAGCACCCAAAATGTCTAATGTTAGAGACCTTAAAAAAAAAAAATGTCTAACATGCCTTTAATTTAACTTGCACTGAATAGAAACCACAGAGATGGGAGAAACAAGACAAACTATACCATCAGACAAATCTAGAATTTGTGGCATATTCTATTAGACACCTGGCCTAATTTCATTTTTACAAAAAATTTTAAAAAAGCAAGAAGAAAATACTGTTTCAGAATAAGAGAGACCTGAAGAACATAACTTTAACAATCCAAGGCAGTGTCATCTTTGTATCTTGGCTTGAAAAGAAATATCTGTAAATTTGGCATTATTTCAATATGGGCAGGATATTAACAATACTAAGAAAATAGCCAGTTATTATATGTAACAATGGCATTGTGGTTATATAGGAAAAAAATCTTCTTTTAGAGATGCATGATGAAATCTTAGGGGAAATAAAAAATCTGAAAAGAAAGAGAGATGAAGCCAATATAGTAAAATGTTAGGAACTTAAATCTGGGTGGTAGATTGATGGGTGGATTCTACTATTCTTTGTACTTTTCTGTATGTTTGAAATTTTTCAAGGAAAAAAAAGTTTTAAAAGCTTAAAATCTTGAGAGCAATATTCTTAAAAAGTGCATCTGGCTATTGTGACTTTTGCGACTCATACTACAATTCAATGTACATTCTCTAGACAGAAAAACATCTGATAAGCATTCACCCAACCACCATTTACTTCATCCAGGCTAATTTGGTTGAAAGGAGCAGAGATGCCCCATTCTCTCCAGTTTGGTCAAGAAGCCAACTTTATTATTAAGCTGAAATGATCTCATGAAGAGTCAAGGACAGGAATAGAGAAGACCCAGGCTAGGGGACTTGAGGGTAGCTCAAGAGAGTTTGAATAGAGAGTATTTCTGGAATCAGCGTAGCTCCAGGAAAAGACATTCTTGCATCCCCCTGTGTCATTCATGCTCTCTCTCAGGTTCCTCTTTCTCTGCCTCTGCAGTGCTTGAGTTTCTCTTGGTCATCACAGGCTCTCTGACCTTATTCTGCTTGTAGGAACTTTCAGCTGCAGAACCCAGGTCCAACTGGCAACCGGCTTCTGTTTTAATTGCCAGAGCCAGAACTGATTGGTTCAGCTCATCACTGTGCACCCTTTGATTGGCCCAACCAGATGTGGCCAGGGAGGAACTGGATCAAGTGGTCAAAGTCCAGGCTGCTGAGGCATCAGGGCTATGGGTGGGTAAATTCCCTCAGAGGGAATGATCAGGGCAGACAACCAGAGCATCTCTAAAACTTTTCTGTCCAAAGAGATCATTCTGAATCACAAAGAGATTTTTGCAAAAATCTAAAGAAATTTCTGGATTGATTTTTCTCTGCATAGGACCATTGTGTCCCATGGGATCAGTGTCTAGCAAATTAATATAAAGTAGTTGTCTCACAACACAGGGCTTACTTCTAACTGCTCTGAACCCAATACATACCAAAAAGTAGATGAGATAGTGGCCAATCCTCTGATTGATCCAAGCAACAGAAATCACGCATGGAGGTTCACTGAGATCTAACATTACCCTTCCTTTATTTAAGCCAGTGAATATGTACCCAGTGGATGTTTACTGTGTATAACATCCTTTACTAGGAGAAACACAATTGCATACAAAAGAAGAAGGGAGGCAAAGCCTCTGTATGTAAGAATAGTCCAGCCTCGTCCAGTAAAATGAGATATACACTCTAGACAGCATAAATAATAAAAGTAACTGCATCCTAGGAGAGCTGTGGGAGACCAATGTACACTAAGTGTAAAGTGAGCATTGTGAGCACAAGGGGAGGGGAGGAAAATGAAAAGTTCAGATTAAAAGCTGTCTGGGAGGAGTTTGGCCTTGGAGGATGGTAAGCAATTTTAAGGAATGCACCTCAAGGCAGGAAGAATAAGAAAAACAAATGCAAGAAATGTGGCAGGGAACCAGATAGTGGGTAGACCTAATTAAGGAAGATGACTTGATTTAAGGCAAGCGAGTTCATTTTGCAAAGGTAGACGGAGACCAGGTTATGGTGGGAAGGCTTTGAATGCCAGGAGAATGGGTTCCATCTTATGAGTAAGGCTCTGGAGTCAGGAAGGGACAGGATGAGATCAGTGTTTGAGGAAGTGCTGGTGTCAGGGGTGGGTTGAGAGGCCAGAGAGGTTTGCAATTTACAAAGCATCTTCACATATGAGTCATCTAATTCTCTCCTGGCAGATGGTTTCCTATGAGGCTTTTAGAGACTGGTGCAGGGCAACATTCAGACGTCTACACAGACTAGAGTTACAGCAATTAAAAAGAGTAAGTTACTGGCGCCAGCATGGTCAGACAGATCAATGAAGCAGAATGGAACATCTGGAAACAGATCCAAATATTTATATTTATGTATAAATTTAATATTTTATCATGGCGGCATTTTGGATCAGTGAAGAAAAGAGAATAATTTAATAAATGGTTTTAAGTCAATTGTCTAACCACTTAGGGAAAAAATAGGTAAGAGGCCTGCCTAATAACTTAAATCAAAAATTTTTTTGAATGGATAAACATGGATCTCCAATTCGGGCATATACTTAATAATCTGGAGAGCTTGCAAAACAGAGAGACTCCCAGAGATTCTAATTGAATAACATCAGGTGGACCCCAGAAACTAGGGTCTCTGGGACATACTGTGATAAACACTTGCTTAAAGATTTAAGCCTAAAAGATGAAACTGTGAAAGCATTTTTAAAAAATGAATATTTATGTAAATTTTAGAAAGGGAGCATGACACCAAAAGTGAAATAACAATAAGAGGAAAAAGAAGGAAGAAGGGGAAGAGGAGGAGGGGGAGGAGGAGAAAGAAGAAGAGATACTCCAAAGGAAAGTAAATACACATGATATCATATAGAAACTAGTTTCCTTATTCCTCTCATGAAGTATAGCTATAATCTCTGGGCATTATATAAAACAAGAAGACCCTGAAAATAGAGAAAAGCAGGCAGCCTGGCAAGGCACCTGAGGACCCTGAGGTCCCTAGATTTTGTGTTCTGTTTGGCTTTGCCTCGTGAATCCCAGAGTAGAAGGTGGTGAATTCAGAAATCCAGAAACATCATAAGTGCAAACAGAAGAGTCCAAACCAAAACTTGCTCCTCAGTCAATGGACCTGGAAAAGAGGCAGGAAGACAAACACTCGATGCTCAAGTCAAACACCACAGAAAACCCCATCCCTGCCCACAATGTCAGAGCAGAGGCTAGACTCCATCCTGATCTGATGGAATCGAGGCCCACGTGTTGCAGTCACATCAGAGGAGGCCTAATGGAAAGTGAGTTAAAATGAACTGTTCCCCACAATACCATTGGAGGTCATATAGGGAGCAATAACCATGTACCTCTTCCCCTCTCAACCAGAGCAGAACAATGTGGGGACATTGAACTCTCACCTCACCCAATAGTAACCAGGAGCCTCTCTCCCTGGGTGCCAACAAAGGCCAGAGGGTAAATTGGATCATGAGTACAGATGGAAATGAGGACCAAACTTCTAACACATGAATCCTTGGGAATACACTTAAAACATGTACATGGTAAAATAATATACAAAAGATCTAGATTTTAGTTGAAAAATCCCTCATCATACTAAGAACAAGGAAGATCTCAACTTGAATAAGAAAAGAAAACCATCAGGTACTGTTCTAGGTTTAATGTTGTGCCCCCTCTCCCCAAGAGATATGTCAATGTCCTAATGTCTAGACCTTATGAATGTGACCTTATTTGAAAATGGGCCTTTGCAGATGTGATTAAGGATCTTGAGATGAGATCATTCTGAATTACCCTGGTGGGCCCCAAATCCAATGATGAGTATTCTTAAAGGGATAGAAGGAAGCACATAAACAAAGGAGAAAGTCACCTGAATACAACAGAGATTTTAATTATGCAGCAAAAAGCCAAGGAATGACTGAAGTCATTGAAAGAGATAGGAAGATTCTTTCCTGAGTCTTCAGAGGGAACATGGCCTTACCGTCAACATGATTTCAGATTCTTGCCTCCAGAATGGTGAGGAAAAAAAATTCTGTTATTTTTTTTAATACATGATAACAGTAGAATGCATTACAATCCTTATTGCACATATACAGCACAATTTTTTGTATCTCTGTATATAAAGTATTCACACCAATTTATGCCATTATACATGTACTCTTTTTTTGCATTACAATTCTTAATACACATATATACCACAAATTTTCATATCTCTGTTTGTATATAAGGTATGTTGGCACCAAATTCAAATCTTCATACATGCATTTTGTATAATGATGATCATCACATTCCACCATAAATTTCTGTTATTTTAAGCTGCCAAACCAGTCATAATTTATTGCCTTAGGAGAAAGACCTATGAAAATAATGAAGACACAAACATCAAGATGAAACAATTGTTGGAATTATCTGACAGGGATGTTAAAGCAGTCATCATAAAAATACTTTGATGAAAAATTTCAAATATGCTTGAAACAAATTTTTAAATGGAAGATCTAAAGAACCAAATGGAAAATTTAGGACTGAAGAATAACTAAAATAAAAAAACTCAATGGATGACTTCAGCAGGACAATGGACATAATCAAAGAAAGAATGTGTACCTGAAAATAGAAATATAGAAATTATGCAATCTAAATGAAAGAGAAAATAATCTGAAAAAGAATGAGCAACAAGAACCTCAAGAACCTGTAGTACTATTAAACTAAAAAGTCTAACATCCGTGTCATTTAAATCCCAAAAAGAGAGGAGAAAGAACATGCAACTAAATACTTTTAAAAAGTTAAAGACAGACAGACATCATTACTCTAGGTACATGTATGACTGCACATATAGTGTGATGCTACATTGTGTACAACCATACTGATGTAAAGGTGTGCTGCAATTGTGTACAATGAATCAAATTGCATTCTGCTTGCTGTCATATATACCTAATTAAAATAAATGAATAATTTTAAAAAAAAAGGAGTATATACATTAGGTTCAACAATATGGAATTGTTCTTTGATGGTTGAACCAGCAATTTTATATTGCTTACCTTAACAAATTTGCAAATATATGAACTTTGCAATTTAAAAGTGAATGTTTTGTATGTTTTCTCAAGGATTTACACATCAGGATGTATACAGTTATTCATATGTTCTAATTGTGAATATGTGGATGCATATCAATTTGGAAACAACTTTTCTTATGTCTATGAAAGGAGCATTTGTTTTCAGACTCATAAAGGACAACAATTGCAGATCATGGAAAAATTTTATATTTATTTTATCAAAATAGAATATTTATAATCATCATTAAGGAATTGTTGACAATTTATATATTATAATTAATAATATATTTAATTAAACAAAAAAAGTTAAAGACAAAAGGAGGATAGGGGGTTATTATTTCCTATATGTGATAAGCAAAAAGTTAATACCCCTCTACAAGGTATGGGTTAGGGTACCTTCAAGGTGATCTTTTTTGCCTATAGTCCATCCTCTTCCTCAAATAATTCTGATTAAACTGAAGTGGTCACTTGACCTTAAGGTAATTTATCCATAGATTACCAGTGGCTTATCTCTCCAGGAAAAAGAGGTAGGAGACAGTCATCTGTCTATCAGTTTCTCTTTCAACTAGTGTTATAAACTGTAGATACTTATCGACTCTGGTGAGATTATAACCTGATGAACCCATATTCAATTGAAAGTATTAAAAATCAAAAATGCATTCCAACCTAAAACCTGCCAAATACCACAGCTCAGCAGCACAATATACTGCAGAGCCTGGGTCGCTGCTGTGGTTCACTGCCATGGCCCAGTATTGCAAGAGGGGGTCATACTGCACATCACTACCTCAGGGAAAAGCCAAATTTCAAAATTCTAATGACACTTTCCACTGAATTCATGTCATTTTCACACTACCAAAAAGTCAAAAAAATGTCACAAGTCACACCATTGTAGGTATAAACAACCATATGAAGGGCTGGGGATATAGCTCAGTTGGTAGAGTGCCTGCCTTGAATGTACAAGGCCCTAAGTTCAATCCCCAGCAACACCAAAAAAAAAGCCATATAGAATTAAGGCTAACATGAATGTCATGATTGTACTGTAAGAAAACACATAGAGTAATTGACAAGAAATTGTGTTAATGATATATTGGTGGGTATTAAAAAGAAGATATAAAAACAGTCTATAGTAAAATCGACATGGGCAAAAATATTACCTATATCAAACATATGAAGCAAAAACTAGAAGTATTTTTTTCTTTTTTACTAGTTTGTACATTTTATTACTCTGACAAAAAAGATATGGATTACTGCACAATTTGTAAAGTAAAAATAAAAACTTGAAAACTGGAACAATTTCTTTTTTGCTCTGTTTGGATTTGGTTTTTATCTGAAATCCATATAACATAAATCCTAACCTGGTGTTATCTGAGAAATTAGATAAACTTTAAAGCTTAACTCTGAAAAATTTATAAGTCAAAAATTCTCCCTCCATCAACCCACTGAGGCTGATTAGAGTGAAGCCATTTTGTTATAATCTAGATGTTTAATAATAAATTATTACTGCCAGAGAAAACTATAAATACCAAAGGAAATAAAGTAGAATATGCTTTAAGAATATAAGCTTTTAAGCTGGGCATGTTGACTCACACCTATAATCCCAGGCACTTAGGAGGCTCAAGCAGGAGGATCACAAGTTCAAGGCCAGACTCAGCAACTTAGTGAGACCCTGTATCAAAATAAAACAAGTGAAAAATGGCTGGGGTTATGGCTCAGTAGTAGAGCACCCCTGGTTTAAATCCCCAGTACCACCAAAAAAAAAAAAAAAAAAAAAAAAGAGAGAGAGAGAAAAAATATAAGCATGTGAAAAAACATGCAATCTATTATATTTATTTTCTTTTCCTTTGGCAACATCTAAATAATAGCATATTAGACTAAATAATAAGAGTAAAATTGACCCATGTGTGTACACACATGCACACACATTCTGAGACTCCTCAGTGTAATATCCAGTATAACACAGAGGGATTCCCAGAATAGGTTTCCCTAACTCAGTACTCATGCAGGTTAAATTAAAGTAATTGAATCTTTTGAAAGTAACAAAAGTAACACTGCAGATTCTACAGGAATTTTGCAGAGCCTCTCCAGGAATTTTACAACCTAGAAAACCTCTTGCTCAGCAGGAACAAAGTTGTAATTCGAAGCTGTGCCTTTAAGATCATAAAAAGGAGGTGTTAAATAAGCCAGGATTATCATGTGAAGTGCCAGAACTGGTAATTCATACTGGAAACCTCCTTGCCCCTAAATAGTACGTGTTGTCCAAATTACCCTGAAAAATACACGAACCTTTCCATTAGTTTGAAGCTCAAAGCACATCTGATGTTGTAACAGAGAAAGGAAATAAGCATTGGCTGAGGACTTGGCCCCTGTTCAGCATACCACTGGTGTTTCCCATGCATTGGATCATTTAACCTTCACTTTAACCCTTCAGAGTTCTCAATTATCTCTATTATGTAAAAAATAACCAGAGATATGAATAAAAGAAGTTTGGAGAGATTCAATTAGAATTAATCTAAATTATGTGGGCTTAAATGGAGCTCAGAAAAGCAGGGAAATTCACATTTCAAAATATGCAAATCTTACATTCAGTCCTTGCACCCAGATGGTTTTCCTGAATTGACACTCTATGTCCCCTACTCCAAGAAAACCATTTTGTCAACCTTGAGTTTTAGGTATGGTTTAGAAATTTCCACATATATGCATTAAGACCTCCCAAGAAAGATTGCTACATTCAGTCCTTTAAAGTTTAGCTCTCCCCACTTAAGGAAAGCGTTAGTCAACTTCCCATTACTGTGACAAAATACCAGAGGTGAACAACTTAAAAGGAGGAAAGATTTATTTTCTCTCATGACTCTAGAAGTTTCCATTCATGGTTATTTGTTCCCATCACTTTGGGTCTGTGGTAAGGCAGAGCATCATGGTGGGGAGGGCATGGAAGAGCAAAGCTGCTCACTTTATAGAGGCTGGGAAGCAGAAAAAGAGCTTGCCTGTATTAAATTTAAAAAAAAAAAAAAATCTCCCTGAAAATCCATTAAGCAATGAATCCGTAAGTGGATTCATTCATGAGATCAGCTGCACTGGGGACCAATCCTTCAACACATTAGCTCTTGGGGGATATTTAAGATCCAAACCATAACAGAGAGTTTGCATTTGCATCAAGAACTCCTTTAGCTTCAGACCACTGATGAAACAGAGTCTCTATCTGTACTTTTGAGATCCCACCAGTAGGAATCACTAGTGCGTACAGCAGAGTAAATAGGATGTTAGGAAAATCCAATCCACCCTCAGTACCAACTATATAATTTGTAAGGTCTGGTACAAAATTAAAATGTAGGGTCCCTTATTAAAAATCATTAAGAATTTCAAGACTCTAACACCAAAGCATGGAATCAAGCACAGGGCCCTTCTAAGCATGGGGCCTGGGGCAACACTTACGAAGCCAGCCTGCCCCACCCTGGTGTTATTCCAACCATGGCCTGGGCTCCTGCTTAGGCCCAGAGTTATAGGTTCTCTGTTCCTTGAAGATGCAGTCCCACACCCTCCCCTGCCTTCCTCCCTCTACTTCAAGGCCAACCCCATCCATTTTCCTCTCCATCTTATCCCACAATCCTTGCGGCCTCCAAGGAAGTACTTCCTCTCTCATGTCCCTGAAGACAAGTGCACACGCCTTTCTCCTGATAAGGATTTCCACTCAATTTCTGGACTGCAACAGACAAGTAGAAGGGACAGGGGACTTCAAAAAGTTCTCAGAGTAGGAATCCATGGGTCTCCAGAGATAGGCTGCCTTCTGACATGTCTCAGCCCAAGCCGCCTTCTGCCCTTATTCCTGGAAGTAGGACTCACAACACACACACACACACACACACACACACACACACCAAGGAAAGCCCTCTAGAAAGCAGTATTACATAATGATTCTGACACAGGTTCCAGGGTGAGAGACACTGGCTCTGTCACTTAGTACCCAACTTTCAGCAAGTTCCTTACATAATTTCTCCAAGCCTTAGATTCCTAATCTGTGATGTGGGGAAACCAACTACTAAGCTAAGAAGAGCAGACCAAAGCCTGAGGCTCACTTTGAGGACTTGGTACACTCAACTCTCAAAATCTCTCCACCCAGGCATCTGTCCAAAATTTCCATAGTTCCCAGGGAATAAAAGAAAAGGTGGAGAACATCAGAACATGATTTTATGGTAACCATTCAGGGCTGCAATCTAACACAGCCACCTACAATAGAACTACAGGACTGGAACTGGGACAGGGAGCTCAAGGATGGTGTTTAATACAAATCTTTCACTTGTTAGTGAATCCACCACTCTGCACAGCCCACCCCCCTCCCCATGACGCTAGCTGCTGCAACATTTGGATAAAGGCCAACATTGGGAGATGCACTGCAAATAAGCCACCGTGTCTCCTCCCTGTTGGGAACCAGGCAGTGGGGAGTCTCCAGTGGAACCTGCAGTGGCAGCAATAAAGGAGGTTACGTAAAGTCATCTTTTTATCACTATCACAAAAGACCTGAGAAAAACAATTTAAAGGGGGAAACTGTTTTTGTTTGTTTGTTTGTCTAATGGCTTCAGAGTATTCTATCCATGTTCAGCTGACTCCACTGCTTTGGATCAGAGATGAGGCAGAAAGGTGTAACAGAGGAAAGCTCTTACCTTGTAGCAACGAGGAAGCAGAAAGACAAGGTACAAGGGAGGGACCAGGAACAAGATACAACCTTCCAAGACACACCCCAGCAACATACTTCTTCCTACCAGGCCCCACCTCCTAATGCTTCCACCACATCCCAATAATTCATCAAATTTGTTAAATTATGAACCCATCAAAGGATTAATCCATGGATAAAGTTAGAACCCTCATGATCTATCACTCCCCAAAAGCTCCACCTCTGAACATTGCTGCATTGAGAACCAAGTCTTCAACACCTGAGTCACCTGAGTCACTTCATATCTAAACCATAACAAAGGGTGTTCATTTTGGAGAGGGGACTCTGTAACACCTGTGTAGCCTGCATTTCTACTTCTGTCCCACAGCCCAGAGCAGAGCCTAAGACAAAGTCTATCCTGCAAAGTGTTCATCTGGGAAATGATCCCCAGAAGCAGACTTAAGGGTCAGGGAATGGAACCAGAAAGGACACTATCAAGCTGCCAGGGTTATAGGTGATTGGTATTTATGAAATAGATCTCAGAAGAGTTTTCTTGGAGAATGAAAGAGAGAAGCATTTATTCATTGGCTCCCTTTCTTACTGGCCACAAGTTGTTCCAGGACCATTTACTCCTATTCAGGGCAGAAAATGAGAAGGAAACAACTTCAGCCAAGCAGAGGGTCCCTTTAGGTGCATTTACACAAAGTTGACTGAAACTAGTCTCTGCAACAGAAGCTGAAACATGATATGGGGCCCAGAGGATTTGAGGTATCCAACACAGTGCCCATCCAAGAGGACTATTATGAAGTAATGCACTTGGTCCAGAGCCAAGCACATAGCAAGTGGGTGAGTAACATCAGCTATTAGAGGTGGTCTGACTAGGCAGGCACTTTTGTCCTCAAGAAAAAAGGTATAACCTGGTAGAGCAATAGATGTCTCTTTCCCTCTGCTGGATAACTTACATCCTAGAGCATCTCCAGATTTGGTGACGCATACTGGGCTTCTTCACTGGGCATGTCCTTGCAGGGATTTTGTTCCCACTGTTTTTTCCAGGGAAAGTCTCATTATAAAACAACCAAAAGAGCATAAAATGTGCAGTTGCAGAGTCGGCTCAGCAGTGTTGGAACTTTTTTCCTTTTTTCTTTCCTTTCTTGAGAAGGCAATTATTTAAACAAAGAGGTCATAATTACCTAAAGATTTCTTCAACATAATGTAAGGTAAAACAAATAGCCATTGACTTACAACCCCAAAGAGAAATAAATGAGAAATTTAACCAGCCCAGTATGACCAAAAACTTCTCCCAAATCACCAGGAGGCGTAGTCATCATCCCTAACACCATTACTCTGATGTGAAGAGCTCATGTAAGGCATTTGATCTGGATTCAAAGTCAATAATAACTTCAAGCACAAAGAATCAGTCCCAATCTTAGTCATATAATCAGGGGACATTAACCATCAACATCCATGGGACCATCACACTACATTGTTCATTCTCTTCTCCCGGAACAATTTCCTCACTTTCCCCGTGACTCAGTGCAACAGCAATTAATAGGAGCATATGGGGAATAGAGTGTTCTAGTTAATTGAATTTCCCAGTTAAAGAAAGGCCAGTTCCTAACAACACTGTCTGTCCCCCGAGTTTTCCAAAACATCTGAGTTCACTTCCCTACATCTCAAAGTGGATTCTAAATAACAGGATGGAACCTTTGGTTTTTGGCTCTTTTTTATTCTGAACACTAAAGAAAAGTAGTGTAATGATAGCAAGTGGCACTATCTGGGAGTCAGACATTCAGATCCGTAGCCTGTTGCTTACTGGCTAAGTGACATTATCAAATTACTTAACCTCTCTAAGCTTCCCTTTCATTTTTGTGAAACAAAGGCAAAAAAAAAAAAAATCCATACCAAATGCTATAGTTTGGGTAAGTGTCCTGCAAAGGCCTATGTGTTAAAAATTCAGTCCCCAGCTTGGAACTGTAGGAAGGTGGTGGAACCTTTATCTCGGGTATTTGTTACAGTAACACAAAGGTGATTGACATATCATAGACGTTCCATAGAAGCAACACAAGTCTGATACACAAGACCTTGAATAAAGGTCAGCACTATGACAATGCTTGGTGCTCACTGACTGGTCTGCAGAAGCCCATGAAGAAAGTATAGGAGATGGTGCTGGTGGCCTTCTGAAAGTTTCTTTACCAAAACAAATTCTTAATATCTGCCTATTTTTCTCTTACTTTCCTCTTTCTCATAAACAGAGAACAGAGAAAACTTCACTCTGCTTAACTAGTCTCACAAAGTCATGAATGTAACTCTCTTAGGTGTCTCTCTGCCTACTCTCTGTGAACAGCTTTGTATTTGTAGAATCCAGAAGGCAGCTTCCAGCCCACAGTGGTTTATAAAGACACCTCAGGCCCTGCCTGCTCAGTCTCCCTGAAATCTGTCACATGACTTTAATTTATTCCATCAAAGTCATTCGACTTTGAGTTAAAGCATTTCTCCAGAGAATTCCTATTCAGAATTCCTTGTGTCTAGTCTCTGTTCACCCTATACTCTTTGCTTAGGCAACTTATTCATGCCTATAGCTTAGATGATCAATCCCAAACTTCAATCGAATGCCTCCTGCAAACATCACACTGAGACCTTCAAAGGCTATAATATCTCCATTCAGAGGTCTTTAAAACACTTCATAAAAATTATGTCCAAACTAATTTCACATACATCTGGCCCTGAGGTTCCCTATCTCAATAACTGGGACCACTTACCCTCCAGCCATATAAACCAGAGAACTAAGATATTCCTTTTATACCTCTCCTTCATCACCAAAGCATGAACTCCTGACTATTGTTCCTATGGAGGAGCTTTTGAATCCATCTTTCTGAGTCTCCACTGTCACTCCCTAATGCAATCTGGCATTCTATTCTGGCTGAGCAAACACTACATAAATGATATTCCCGCAAATCTGGAGCCAAATCTCATTATTAGAAAATGAAGAATCAATTCATATCCCTCTTCTGATTCAGATTATTCGATGACTTCCTTTTGTGATTAGGATGACATCCAAACTCCTCAACATTGCGTATTAGGCCTATGGAATGGGGACTCTGCCTGTCTCTTGAGCCAGGTACCCCATCTCTCTTCCTTTCACCCTGCTGCTCTCCATGTGTTCCCCCACACACCCTTCCTCTTCCACCTAGAGGCCTGTGGGAAAGCTGACTCCATAGCCCTAAACTCAATCAATCCTATTGTTCTTCATATAATTAACTCTTAGCCAACCCCCAAATTTTAGTTCAAACAGCACCTCCTTAGGAAAGTCATCCTTCATCCCCAAGACGATCCAGGATGGAGTACACAGACATTGGAAGATGAATCAAAACCATCTGGAGAATTTTTCAAAATGTATATGCCTTCTTGTTCTCTCCTCCTCCTCCTCCTCCTCCTTGTTCTTCTTCTCTCTCTCTCTCCCCCCCCTCTCTCTCTCGCACACACACACACACACAAAACACACCCACCCCCACTTTCAGATTCTCATTTGATACTCACATGTCTTCATTTGAGGTACCATTAATTATTACTATCAGTGAATGGGATTGTATGATAAACCCGTGAAAACAGGAAAACCATTAACAATTACTCTTCTGGATGGCTTTTAAGGCAACTCCCAGCTTTCAGACCTGTGAGTCTATGTGCAGAACACTATACTGAAACCCAGTCAGTGTCCCAAAGCAGTGCAGGAGATGAACACCAAGAAATGTGGGTGCTAGATAATGTATAGGATACCAGCTAAATTTGAAGTGCAGATAAACAACAAACACTGTTTTTCAGTATAAGGTCATCCCAACAAAATTCTTTGTTGCTTATTTGAACTTCAAAGTTAACTAGTATATTAGATTTCCAGGGCTGCCATAACAAAATACCACAGACTGGGTGGCTTAAACAACACAAATCTATTTTTTCACAATTCTGGAAACTACAAGTCCAGGACAAGGTGTCAGCAGGTGTTTTCCTCTGAGGCCTCTCTGCTTATCTTATAGACAGGCACCTTCCCTGTCCTCGGTGGCCTCTTCTCTGTGTACCCCAGGATCTGTTTCCCAATCTCCTCTCTTATAAGGGCACCAGTAGAACTGGAGTAGGGTGCCACCCTATGACTTCATTTACCCTTAATTATCTCCTTCGAGGCCCTACTTCCAACATAGCCACATGGAAGTTACAGCTTCAACATAGGACTTTTTATGGGGACAATTAAGCCCATAAAAAAATACAACATTTTACTATTAATATCTCTTTTAATGTACAAAACTATAACTATATAATTTATGGATATATATGTAATAAAATAGAAAATTATGAATGTGAATAAAACAAATCAACTTCAGGAAGTTAGTGATCTCTGGTAAGGGAAAAGGAACAAGTTGGTCTACAGAAGTCTTTTCAATTTACCATTTTTATCCTTATGGAAAAAGCTGTCAGAAGCAAATACTATAACTTGTTATCTCCTAAGTCTAAAAGGTGGATACACGATATATTATCCTCTGTACCTTTCCATATGGTTGGCATTTTCATACTTGTGGGGATCAGCTGCTTCTAGCTTACAAAAGGAGAAAGCAGGTAGAAATTGATTTCAGCTGCACTGTGGAAGACAAAGAAAGCTGTAAGACCCTAAGTGAATCGCCCAGAGGGAATGTGGACTCTCCGTCTCCACTTTTCAGCAACTATCCTGGGACACCTCCTGCATGGAAGGCACTTAACAAGCACTTGGGAAGAGATGAGCCTACATAAAACAGCTCAGTACCAAAAAAGAGTTTATAATCCGGATGGCCGTACTTACAAAACAATTATATTGTAAATATTCGTTTGAATGTCTTTTGGTTACACTTCAAGCCTCAAGAAAAACTTCCCCATAGAGAAAACAAAAATGTTATCAACTGTGATTAAGTTTTTAAGTTAGCTCTCGAAAGGCCTATTTGCTCTCTAATACAAAATTATTGAATTCCAAGGTTGGAAGAGAGCTTCACGTAATTGAAATTCTGCGCATTTGCAATGAAAAATAGTAGAAAACAGCATGTTTCGAAACTGGTAATGAAACAGCACAGAAAAACAATAGCATTGAATAAGAAATAGCTTTATTTCATTATCTAGAATGCTAAAGTTTGAGAGAAAGAAGAACTAATTAAAAGCAGGTTGGAGAACAGGGGAAGCTTGTAGAAATTGAGGGGGGCATCGTGGGCATCTCAAGGGCTTTTGAGGTTGATGGCACTGATTCTTTTTTGTTGTTTCTGCTTTCTACATTCAGCTTTAAACAAAGAACTTATATCCCCCTTGATATTTGAGTTATCACTGACGATCTTTCATTCATTTATCTGCCATAATTAGGGATCTATAATCAACAAATCAAGAAGCACAAAAGATAAGGTATATTTGCCTTAAAGAGATTTTCTTAGGGGAAAAGAACAGACAGAAACGCACCATGGGTTTAACACAAACCTGCTAAGGAGAAAACATACGAAACATATAGCTCCAACAGGACCTGCATTGGCCACTGGTGAGAGATTGAGTGGCTGCCTTGAGAACAGAAACTGAGTACAAAACACACACACATTCTTCTAAATTAAAAATAGAATTACCATATGATCCAGCAATTCTACTTCTTATATACCCAAGAGAATTGAAAGTAGGGTCTTGTGGAAATATTTGTTTGCCCATAATCATAGCAACATTATTCACAATAGCCAAGAGATGAATGAATGAACAAAAAAAGTATGATGAATGAGTACATGAGTGTGACCATACAAAAAAAGACTATGATGAATGAATAAATAAAATGTGGTATATATACCAATTTATTCCACCTGAAAGAGGAAGGAAGTTCTGAGAAATCTACAGAGGGAGTAAACATTAAAGACCTTATGCTAAGTAAAACAAGACAGTCACAAAAAAACACATACAATGTGGCTTCACTTAGGTGAGTTACCTAGAGTTCATAAAGACACAAAGTAGAACCATTAGGTGCTAGGGGTTGGTGGGAGGGGAGGGAGGAGCTAGTTAATGGGTATAGAGTTTCAGTTTTGCAAAATGAAAAAGTTCCAAAGATCTGTTCCACAACAGTGTGAATATGCTTAGCACTACTAAACCATACCCTTAGAAATTGTTCAGTTGGTAAAATTTTGTTACATGTATTTTACCATAATTACATATGAAAAAAAGACATTAAAATGCACATACCACTGCAAGGGAAGGATATTGGTGGAGCAGATGGAGTGGCCTCAAGAAAGATGAGAGAGAAGGGACTCAGGGGCTGAAATAATGTCATGTGAACGTTCCAGAACAATCCCCCTGTTAGCACTGCTCTTACGATTTCTCTTCTTGGCAATTGGCACTTTTCCAATCAGATCTTAGCATGGCAATATTCTGATCTCTGTCTTCCCTCTCAATTCCACGCTCCACAAAGGCAGGAACTTCATCTGTGTGTCCATCACTGTTTCTCCCAAGATGGTGTTGATCAACACCTCGTGAGCACTTAATATTTGTAGAATGAGTATATAAACAAATAAACATATAACTACAGGAATCACCATCTCTTAAAAGACAAATTACAATAAAAGAAAGCAGTTTAAAAAATTAAATATCGTTAAAAAATAAATGCTACAATAAAAAGATCATGTGTATTGAAGGATGTGATGTCATTGTGATTTGGGAAGTTTGTATGGAGACAGAGGGAGCTGTGCTGAGCCCTAACCCTGTCCCCATTCCACTTTGCTATGTGACATCAGCTGGACCATGGACGCTTCTCTGCTATTCCGCACTGACCCACTTTCCAATAAATTAAATACAAATTGTTGCATATTCAAGGTCCTTTGATTTTATTTGAAAAGTTTCTCTTTTGTCCTGTGGGTATGTGATTAAACAGAAGAAAGATCAGCGTGATTTGTAGAATCTTAAAATTCTGGTGGTAAAAGTATCAATTTTCTGAATTATATCTTTCTCTTTAAAAATGATGTGGCCTTCACATTAAATTTCTTGGCATCCCAGATCTGATGAATTTCTAATAAAAAGAATTAAAGCTTGTGTGTGTCTGTGTGTGTGTGTGTGTGTGTGTGTGTAGGATGGAAATAAGACCTTGAATTGAAACAGCTTCAAAAAAGGTGCCTCGTTTAATCTACCAAAAGAGGGAGAAAGAGAAATAAAAACTCTCTGGGTAACAAATGGATAAACACCAGCGCTATTATTATCCTCACCTATGGAATGAATAAAAGGAGCAAAGAAAGGTCAGGCAACTTGCCCAAGGCCACTCCAGAAGTCGTGATGGGGATGAGGACAGAACCCAGGTTTCCGGGCTCCTGGCCCAATGCATTTCTCAGAGGGCCATAAATTACAGAGCTGTTCAGGCCTCCAGCTCCTCCAGATGTTGCCACCTCCTCAGTGTCCTTGTGCCGCCACCCAGTGCTTGCACATTTTTTATCGAGTTAGATGAAAGTCTCCCTCCTCCTGACAGCTTTATTACCCCAAGAAACCATTAACTTCCTCTAACTCAGAAAGTTATACTCAATTGTTGGTGCAGTAACCAAACAGGAGTCAAAGACATTTTTATGATTGATACACCTTTCAGTGGAAAACAGCTGAAAATATTACTGCTCTGATATTCCCATTTTTTTCTAGGCCTAAAGGTTAATCAGTTGACAATGTTCCACAAAAAGTTAAAAAGTCCAACAATGGAGATCATGTAAGCTGGAGAACTCTCCCCAAGCCAGGAATACCTGGTAATGCCCAGAAGGGAACTGTGGACAGAGAGGGGCAGACTGTAAGCATTGATAAGATCATTGGATGGTTTGGTGGCACTTTGTGCAGGTTCAGGGGTCCCAGCCTAAGGAGCTGTCATTTCTGAGTTTTACTTCATCAGTCCCAAGGGGAAAAAAGGAAAGCATGAAAAAGTGTGAAAGAGAAAAAGAAAGATAAAGAAAAATGAAAAAGAAAGAGGAAAGTAAGAGAGGAAGAAAAGATGTATAAAAGGAAGAAAGTAAAAGAAAAGAATGAAGTATAAGTTAATAATAATTAATAGTTTTCATATATACAACCTTGAGTGGTTTCCATGTGCATGATATGTTGCTCTAAAACTTCTGCACAATAGATAATGTTATCCCAATTTGGTGAATGGAGTTTAAATGCCAAAGATCAGAATGTTAGGAAATTGAAGAAGGTGTGTTCAAATACAGTCCCTTTTGCCATTTTCACCAAGGACCAAGAAAAATTGTACTGGGGCATATCAGGGGGCATTAAGCCTAGTCTCTGATGGTGGTCCCAGGGACTGTGAGGTCCCTTAGCTATGTAATATAATATTAAGAGTCCCAAGAGCCTTCAACTCCAAACCCTCAACAAATTCTACCTCCTCCAAGAAAAAAAAAAAGAGAGAAAGATGGCATAGGTGCCTGTTCTTCAAAAGTGAATAGGATACAGAAGTGTTCCACTTTTACAAAGAATAGCTCATGCCACCATACTGAGATAATCAGTGATGCCCAATATTAAAGAAGCAAAAAAAAAAATGGTCATCTCTGAGCAGATAGTGAAGGACATAAAATGGTAGATGCTGGTTAAACCATTGAGGGTGAAGGGGGAATCCTGCAGCACCTTACAAACCACACTATGAAACATAAAGTTTATCCCATTGGCAATGAGGAGACTTTACATTTTCAAAGAAAGGGAAAGGGTTGCAAATGACATTATCAAAACTATTTTGGGAAAAATAGCCCTGACAGCAAGCAATATGGCAGAAGGAGAAGGTACCTATGAGATAAAATATGGCGTGAAACTTAGGCATGGAAGTACAAACCAAGAGAAAACTGCTCAGTCCAGAGACTGAAAGCAGAATCAGTTGTGTGGATCCCAGGGAGGGAAGGAATCAAAGATGGTTCTTGGAATTCAGCTTCTGTAACTAAATGGTAAATGGTAATGACATTCATCAAGGTTGAGAAAATAACAATTTTTTTATCTAAAACATATTGAATTTGAAGTATCTATGAATATATTTATGTATATGTCCAATAAAATAATAGAAAGATGCTTCTGGAAATCAAGAGAAAGTTGGCACTGATCAGAGATGGATTGGGACACACCAATACAGAGGTGATGGTAGAGGACATGCCCGTAGAAGCAAATTATCAGTGCCTGTGTCAAACACTTTAAGGACCAGATGCCCAGAAGGACCCCAGGTTCTATATTAAAGAAATTTAAAATGTCCATTAGATAACTTGGTCTTATGGAATTGTTTTCTAACCACCTTCTCAGCTCACCAATATCTATTTTCATCTCATTCTCCATCTTCTCTGTGTGTTCCCTACAGATTGGTGTATCACTTAACATGCTTCCCAGTCTCCAGGTCCTCTTGCTTTGTTTCACAGACCCCCATCTAAAAGGTGTCCAGATACAAGATCTCCAAAGAATGATAAATCTGTGACCATCTCCATCATCACATGACTCTAGGAATTTGCATGTGTACAGTCCTTCATAGCCACACTGACAAGTGTTGGATACCTTAAAGAGAAGTCTCAATCACCAAAATATGGAAACAACAAAATGTGTGGGGAAAAAATAGACAAAATATGGAAACAACTATAAAACAATAGTTGATTGTTTTATATTCACAAAATAGAATACTACACAGTGATTAAAAAAAAGAGAATTACGGCTATTTACAAAGACAGATATTTCACATATGTAATATTGAGCACAAATACTCAGAAATAAGAATATATTCGATATTATTCTGTGAAGTTCAAGAACAGCCAAAATTAATCTTATCTATAGCAACAGAAATCAGAATAATGGTTACCTTTCAGACTATCTTAAATGGAAGGGGTCATGATAAAACTTTGTGCGTCCTGGAAATGCCCCATATCATTATCTGAGTGGTCATCATATAGGTGCCTACACAGGTAAAAATTATAGAGCCAAATATCTAAGATTTGTGGACTTTATGCCAATTATATCTCAACTTGGAAAATAAAAGATACAGAAGTCTCCCCTTATTCATGAAGGATACACTCCAAGACCCCAGTGAATGCCTGAAACCACAGATAGACCCAATTCTAATGTACTATGCTTCTTCCTAGATATACATGCATATGAAAAGTTTTAACTTAAAATTAGGCATAGTAAGAGATTAACAAAAATAACTAATAAGAAAACAAAACAAATATAGCAATAGACTGCAATACAAGTTTTGTGAATAATCAAGTTAAAACAAGGTAAATATTAATATTTTTGGACTGCAATTAACCACAGGTAACTAAAACCATAGGAAGCAAAACTTGGATGACAAGAGGGACAACTGTGTACCCAACAACAACAAAAAGTTGATTCAATCTTTCCAAGTTTATTCACCCACTAGCTGAAATCAACCATAGCATATTAAAGCAAAACTATTCCTCTACTCAGAACACTTTTGACACTAATACGACCAATTCAACTCTCCAGACACCAACTGGGTATAACTTTTAATTCCAACACTAACTGCTCAGAGTTAGCACAGACCCCACAGGTTAGAGCACAGGCTCACAAGACAGCCTCCCAACTTCTGGTACCACATGCAAGTCAGAACCACCCTTCTTCTGACAAGCCAGGTATAAATGGGGGTTCCATACCCCTTCCTCAATTTGCAAGAACATCTCACAGTATTCAGGAAAACATGGACTTACTTTTACCCATTTATTATAAAGAACATTCCAAGGAATACCAATGAACCTCGAAAAGGATCCTGAGGACAGGACCTTCTGTCCCTGTGCAGTTGGAACGCACAACCCTCCCACCACACGGATGCATTCAGTAGCTCCCTGAAAACCTGTAATTCAGGGATTTTTATGGAGGATTCTTCACACAGGCAAGATGGATTTTTAGCTCCATCTCAAGTCCCTTCTCCTTTCCAGAGGACAGTGTGGAGCTGGAAGTTTCAAACTTCTACTCATGGCTTGGTCACTCTGGGGACCAGCCCCCATCCTGAAGCTATCCAAGAGCCCACTAAGCATTACCTCAGTAGATGGAAAGATGCTCTTACTACTCAGGAAATTCCAAGGATTGGGGAATTCTGTATAGGACATATACCCCATCGCTCAGGAAATTACATAAGTTTTAGAAGCTGTGTCAGGAATGAGGGATGAAGACCAAACATATATTTCTTATTATATTACAAAAGCATTTGTATTAATATAAGTTGTGATTAGAGAAGAAATAAAGAATTTGGAGGTAGCGTAAGAGGGTATTAGGTTTCAGAGGGATAGATACGAAGAGTGCTATCATAGGGGCTGAGGGAAGAAGGGGTTTACCATTTCATTGCAAAGTTCAATTCAATGAGTCTAATTAACAAATAATTACTGAGCACCAAACACAATACAAAGTTCTAGGACAACTACTCAAAAGAGGAACAATCACCTCAGAATCATGTAAGTTTATTTAAAGTATAGATTCTTGGGTCCCACCCCTGACTCACTGATTGAGAAACTCGGGGTGCTGGGTCCAAGAGCCCCATTTTAAAATGTTCGTATTAGTGCATTGCAGTTATACATAGTAGTGGGGTTCACTTTGACATAATCATTCCTGCATGAGATATAATTTGATCCACTTCAGCCCCCAGTACTTCCTCTTTGTCTCCCATCCTCCCTCCTGCATTCCTCTTTCTCTACTCTATGGGTCTTCCTTCCTTCCTTTATTTATTTATTTATTTATTTATTGTTGTTTTTAAATTGGTGCTTTATAAATGTATATAAAGGTGGGATTCTCTGTGGCCTATTCCCACAGGTATGTAGCATGATCTTGTCCATCTCATTCTGTAGTTCCTCCCTTTTCCCTTCCCTTCTCCCTACTGCTCAACTCTCTCCCTCTTCTGCATTATCTCCCATCAATTTTCATAAGGATCTGACCACCCCTTTTTCCTCTTTCTTTTATTCTAGCTTCCACATATTGGGGAAACATTCAGCCTTTGATTCTCTAAGTCTGCCTTATTTCACTTACCATGATGTTCTCCGGTTCCATTCATTTATGAGCAAATGCTTTAATTTCATTCTTCTCTGTGACTAAGTAAAACATCATTGTGCATATATACCACATTTTCTTTATCCCTTCATCTGTTGACAAACAGCTGAGATGTTTCCATAACTTGGCTATTTTGAGTTGTGCTGCTATAAACATTGATGTGGCTGTATCACAATCATATGTTGATTTTAGTACTTTTGGATAAATACCAAGGGGTGGAACAGCTGGGTCATATGGCAGTTCCATTCCTAGTCTTTTGAGGAATCTCCGTACTGCTTTCCAAAGCTGTTGTACTAATTTTTAGTCCCAGCAAAAATGTATGAGTATGCCTTATTTCCCATAGTCCTCACCAGCATTTCTTATTTGTATTCTTTTTTTTTACTTTTTTATTTTACTTTTTGTTTTTTTGGTACCAAGGATTGAACTCAGGGGAGCTCAACCACTAAGCCACATTCCCAGCCTTATTTTGTATTTTATTTAGAGACAGGGTCTCACTGAGTTTCTTAGCACCTCACTGTTGCTAAGGCTGGCCTTGAACTGGCAATCCTCCTGCCTCAGCCTCCAGAGCCACAGGGATTACAGGCATGCACCCTGTGCCCAGCCTCTTATTTGTATTCTTGATGATTGTCATTTTGACCGGAATGAGATGAAATCCTAAGTAGTTTTGGTTTACATTTACCTGATAGCCAGGAATGTTGAGCCTTTTTTCATATATGTTGGCCATTTGTATTTCTTCTTTTAATAAGTATATCTTTTTAGTTCTTTTGCCAATTTATTGATTGGTTCTTTGTTCTTGAATGCAAAATATTGTTAAAATGGCCACATTGCCAAAAGCATTACACATTATTCAGTGATATTCCCATCAAAATACCAAGACATTCTTCATAGAACTAGAAAAAATAATGGCCCTAAAATTCATTTGAAAGAATAAAAGACCCATAATAAGTCAATGGTATCAAAATATGTGATTTTAAATTATACTACAGAGCTACAGTAACAAAAACAGCATGGTATTAGCATCAAAAAAGACATGAAGACCAACAGAATAGAACAGAAGACACAAACACAAACCCACACAGTTACATCTTTCATCCCTATCTTTCACCTTTCAAATCAAAGTGAATCAAAGACCTAGGAATTAGACAAGAAACTTTGCAACTGCTAGAAGAAAATATAGGGTCAACACTCCAACATATTGGCACAGGCACTGATTTCCTTAACAAGACTCCTAAAGCTTAAGAAATAAAACCTAGAATCAATAAGTGGAATGTCATCAAATTAAAAGGCTTCTGCAAAGCAAAGGAAATAATTGAGTATGAAGAGTATGAATAATTAAGAGTATGAACCTACAGAATGGGAGAAGATCTTTCCAAGCTGCTCCACCCACGGGGCACTAATATCTGGGAATATCATCTTTAAGTCACCCCAAGTGGTTCTACAAAGAGCACAATTCTTTATACTTAGTTCTGCACTGACCTCTCTGTTACCAAGGGAGTTGAAGGGTAGGAATGAGACACAGGAAAAGATCATTTCCAGTGAACGTGGCATCTGCAAAGGTTGGGATATATGAAATCTGCTAAGGAAGCGTGGGAGAAATATCTAAAGATGACAGTGTTAAGTAATAGTAACAAACAGTGAAATATGAACCAATACCATATCAGGGTCATGGGTTCCTTTGAATTACCTTTAATGAACAATCAAGTAACTTGCAGAACAACAACAAGCGTACCAACCCAGAGAATGAACACATAGAAACAAAGGGAGCCAACTAAGAAATGCATAAAAAAGGAAAGGTCAATGGGGCTACCTCCTGACAGGGTCTCCCAGGGTCATCATAAAGTTAGGATTTATGGCCATGGGCTTCGAAATGGGTTTCAGAATGGAACTTTTATTAATAATACAGGTGCACTAAGGTAAAGTTTGTCTGGCCACTGACCCTGGAACCCACATGAACATATGATTGACTTGTGGATGAAGCCTTCCTGAATAGGATGATCACCATGACAGTTCCGGAGAGAACCACCTGGGGTCAAAAATTCCACTCACCCCACATGAAGGTAGAGTTACACATCTGATTGGCAGAGACTGCAGAGGGTGGATCCCAGCTCTCAAGGCTAACGTCAAACAGTAGTGCATTTGGATGCAGTACTGTTTCTTTTGTGGTTCTCTGCTCAGAGACATAGCTCTCACACTCTCTCGTGTTCTTTGCTTGAGCTTTATTTTACTTTCACTTATAAAAAAAAAATTATCTTGCCAGGCATGGTGGCACACACCTATAATCCCAGTGGCTCAGGAGGCTGAGGCAGGAGGATCGCTAATTCAAAGCCAGCCTCACTAAAAGCAAACTGCTATGCAATTCAGTGAAACCCTGTCTCTAAATAAAATACAAAATAGGGTTGGGATGTGGCTCAGTGGCTGAGTGCCCCTGAGTTCAATCCCTGGTACCAAAAAAAAAAAAAAATACATATATATTTTCTTGCTTGGCTTTTCAGATCTGACTTTAAATTTTCTTTTGTCAGGACACAAGAACTAAGGTTTGAAGCTTTGGCTCCCTGCTCTACTATGACAGGTCAAGTCTGGTAAGGTAATTCCTGTGCAGAATCTAAAAGACTACTGGTAATTAACAGAGCAAAGTAAGGTGAAGGAGAGGGTGGAAAGGGGATTGCTTTGAAAAAGTGTAGCCCCAGACCCCAGCATCAGCATCCCCTGACAGCATGTTAGAAATGTAAATTCTCAAGCCACACCCCAGACCTACTGAATGAGAATTCCTGGGGGAAAAGCAACAACCTGTGTTTTCAAGTGCTCCAAGGCAGACCCACATGATATGCTCTCAAGTTAGACAAGCTCTACTGTGGGCCCTGAATGGTCAGGATAGCAGCAGAGTACAGACCTTAGGGAGGCGGCTTCAGAGCCAAGCTGCCGGTGTCCAAATCGGCTCTGCAGTTATTAGCTGCAGGACCTTTAGTGAATTAATTAATCTTTGGGGGACCTCTGTTTCTTTATACTAATAGTAGTCAATTCATAATGGACAGTGCTTAGGACAGAGCCTGGTACATAAGTATTGTATTAGTATTATTAATACTAATTAATTATTATAATAATACTTATTAATAAGTATTATTATTAGTGGAGTGGGTAAAAGGACCGGCCTGAGCCATGGCGGGCCCATTTTACAGGTAACTCTATTGTCTGAGTGTCAGGCATGAACCAGGGTGCAGCCAGAGTGCTAGAGAGGTCAGTAAGGGACAGATGGAATTTGTGTCTTGGAACTGCTGGCGTAGATAGTTAGCTAGAGATGAGCAGGAATGGAAGAAGGAAAAAGGAGAGAGGGAAGCAACATGAAAGAGCCCTTCACCAGGAACCAACCCAGAGGTTCTAGTCTTCTGCCACATTCCAGAAATAGCCCAGTTCTGTCTCCTGTAAACCAATGCGCACATTATGTTCCCAAAGTTTATACATGCGCCCTCAAGCTGTTCGGAGGGTCAGTTGACCAGTGGAAGTAGGCCAGAAAGAGCAAAATGACCTAGTGCATGGGTGCTTGCTCTCAGTTGTCACACAGACAACTTCCCCCAGACAGGCAGTGGCCACACAAAGCAGCAGGCCCACAGAGGCTTGTTTCCCGCCACAGCAAGTTCGCTCCCTGATCCCAGCAAAAGCAAAAGGTTTAATCCTTTCATGCATTTCAGACCCTAGCTGATCAGCCCTTCTCTCCAGGGTGTATCTCCCTTTCTCTTGCCTTTCCTATGCCTTGTAATAAACCTGCCCTAAACGCTAATTATCTCGACCTCATTGTACAGCTCTGTGTCCATGCTAGGGTATCATCCTAATCTAGGACAATTACACCCAAGGACCAAGGACTAAATTACAACACTACCAGAGGTTGACTCAAAACCTCTGATAACAGAACTTCCACTCCCGGAAAAGATGGAGAAGTGATTTTTCCTATTCCTCCTGCTCAGTACTAAAATCCCTGGATGGCATACAAGTGGAGAGAAGGCAGGTCAGAAAGGACCTGAGGAATGGCACAGAGACAAGTGCACTGCAGTTTTATTTGGGGGGCATTTTGTTTATTTGTTTGCTTTTGCCTCAAAATTATATATGCCAGACTTCCCGCTAATGCAACCAGCAACCTAGAGATGCCAACAGGTGCGACAGTGAGGGGAAGGGGGAGTCCCAACAAAAGCCTGCTCTAGCCAAAGGACAAGGAAATGGGCAGCCTGTGAGGAAATAAACCAAGACCTGTCAAATGAGAAAAGCAAGGCTATTTATTCAGAGCTTGCCAGAGCAACCATGTCAGCCTCGGCCACTTGTGTTTTGGCAGAGACTCAAAGGCAGGCAGAGAGAAAGTTCCATAGTGGAGAAAAGAGGTAGCTTCAGGATGCCCTGATGGGGGACTGTTGTCATGACGAAGCTGAAACTGGGTTAACTAGAAGCCCGTTGTCCTCTGTGATTAGTAAGGGGCTCCTGTTTGGCTCTCTGATTGGTGCAATTGGCAGTGTTACCAGACTTGCCGCCTCTTAGTATCACCAGTTCCCGGCTGTTAGTGCTACAGGTTCTTGGTGTTAACAAAACACAGCCCCTTTAAAATTAAAAGCATATTTCCTGAAAACTGCTTTTCTGCATCCTCCTACTAAGCTTCCTCCTGCTGAGAAAGGAAACAGAAGTCACCCCATGGCCTGAGCATCTCCAAAAAAAATATTGTACATGTTTCTAATTAGCCCAGCCTAACTGAACCTACTTATGTATGTCTCCACCCTCCTGTCCCACTGTACCCCCTCTCTTCTTCTAAAAGTTGTTCACAGGGAAGCTGAAGATTTGAGACAAAAGGTCTCCTCTATCTCCCTCAAGGGTGGCTTCCAATTAAACTGTTTTTCTTCACCAAACATTGTTCCTGGTAACATTTCCAGCTCTTGGTATTACCAGCTCAGTTGGTTCTTTTGCTCAATTTGAGATAGAACTCATGGAGGCAAGCAACAGAGCTGAAAATATAGCTCCATGGTAGAGCATTTGCCCAGTGTTCATGAGGCCCTGGGTTCAATCCCCAGCACTGCAGAAAGGAAAAAAGAAAACAGAAGCCAATAGGCAAGCAATATAGTCCAGAGAGGCTTTACTGGGGCTGAGGCTCAAGCATAAGAAAGACAGCTCTGTTGAGAGCCACAGCCTAAAGGAACCCCAGCAAACTTCCAGCTGCCAGCAAACTTCCAGCTGCCAGCTGATGATTGGCTCACAGCGGCCCCAGCAAACTTCTAGCTGCCAACTGATTGGCTCCTCTGCCGTGACGCTCATTGGGCTGTTTCCCCGCCCTTTCAGACCATGGAGCAGCTCATTGGGGGACTTTTTTTGGCTCCGCCCAGGCGACCCAGCCAATCGGCCTCAAGAGCAGGAGGAGTGGGGGAGGTTGAGAGGCTTGTGGGAAGCCTGTGGTGGCAGTTGGGCTCTGAGGGTTTTTCCTGAGGAGCTGTGTGGTGTGGTGTGTGTGTTCTATAAATAAAGTTCATTTCTTTTGACAAGTGGCTCCTGAATTGTGCCCAGCCAGACTGCGGCACAGCTCAGGGGCAGGTCCCCTCTGACTGCTCCCTGAGGACTCAGGATACAGAAAAAGGTGAGGCTCATGTAGTCACAGTCAGCTGTTGCACATGACCCCAGGATTTCTTCACATCTCGTCAGTTCTTTGCTCTCAGCACTGGGGTTTGCACTTGACACAACCATCTGCTCATGAACAATGAGTTCATCAGATCACGAAAGACGATGGAAGTATTCACCACCACCCCAGGAAGGTCATGTATCAGTCAAGTTCAGGCACATTGTCCATGCAGGGGGGACTGTGGGAAAGCTTGGGGGAGGAGTCAGCAGCTCCTGACCCTGGTCACTGATGGAAACTTGTTTTGCATTAAGCCAGAAACCTTGGTGGGGGAATCAGGGACCTCCCTCCTCTGCCTCAGCTGTGGGGACCATAATTAGGAAGGCTGTCAGTTATCAGGGAAGTCCTAGGCATTTGAGAGTGAGTGCTACAGAAATTACTGTTTAGCTTCCTAGGTTGTCACTTGAGAGAGCAATTTGGCTTTGTGCAAGTCTGCCCTACAGAAAACTGGCTTCCTGGGCTGCTTATCATAGATAAGGGGTTGGTTTCCTGGGCAGGGCTGCAGGTAGTGGGCCAAAGTTCTATTTTCATGTATGATCTGGTCATTGTCCATTTGTATATTTTGCCTCGCAGGCATGAAGCAAGATGTGAGCAGAGCATTAGAAAGGTCAGCAAGGCATAGGTCATGGTTGTTTCATGATTAAAAAAAGAAAAAGACACCTGGGAATACTCACTTCTAAAAGTTTGAAATTATATATATATATATATATATATATATATATATTTGTAGGTGGACACAATATTTATTTATTTTTGTGTGGTGATGAGATGGAACCCAGTGCCTCACACGTGCTAGGCGAGTGCTCTACTGCTGAGCTACAATCCCAGCCCCTGTTCCTATTTTTCTAGCTAAATTGTCCAAAATTCCTGAACATCCAGAGAAAAAGGCAGACCAGGTGACTTCAGGATCAAGGAATAACAAGGCAATGAGTTCTCTGGATTTTCTTGGGCCCTCATGTCTCCCAGGCTTGCTTCTGATGAACCCAGCAATCTACAAATGTCAACAAGCACACACACAAAGAACCCTACAAAAGCCTGATCTGTCGAACCAAGAGACCAGAAAATAGACAGCCTCGAAAGACAAAACTGCCACACAATAACTCTCCACTCCAGACAACCAGAGGAAAAAACTGTGGCCTCACCCCCATGCATGACATGAAGGCTGAGGGAGGATCCTAGATTCCACCCTTCTTAGATTGAAGTAAGGATCCCCAAACCCCATGCCAAGGGGTGTCAGAGAGGCCAGCTTTCATCCCCCCTGGGTAATAGGGAAACCTCCACTCTGTCGTGAGACCAGAACACCACACCCATTTAGCATGAAGAAGGAACACCAGGCCTTTGGCATCAGTGAAGGCTGAGTAGGGGACCTGGAATTCTGTGCCCTCCCAGCAATAAGGGCTGGCACTCAGCCTTCCTCTGCTGGGCAACCTGCCTTCAGCCTGCCAACATGAGATCAATGTCATGCTTCAGTTTTGCAGTGGTGAACAGCTCCCATTGAGGAGACTTGGTGAGCGGTAGAAGGGCGCTCACTGGCCTATTTCTTAAAACTTCATATGTGTCTACAATTATCTCAAAATAAAAGATTTAATGTTTTAAATTTTTAGAAATAAACACAAACTAACTCTATGGCAAAGGAAAGCTATGGTTTGGGTTTTTTTTTTTTAACTGTTTATTTTGTTTATTTTGGTATCAGCAACTGAACCCAGGGTGCTTAACCACTGAGCCATATCCTGTCTTGATGGCAAAAGGTGTGCTTTATGCAGTCAAGGAGGAGAAACAAAGAATGTCCGTGTGCTTCTGCCTTTGTCAATGCTTTATTCATTCAAATCACTCAATACAATTTCACTCTATAGGTTCTTAATCAAGAAAATGACAATCCTTAATGCTAGGCACTGCAATAGACAAAATCAATTCACAGCAAACAATTCTAGAATAATTCTAAGCACTGCAAACACACTTAATCATGACAGGCTCATGACAGACATTCCCTCTGCTGGCTAAGTTCAAGTGTCAGAACAAAAGTCTCAAGCCTTAGGCTTTAAGTCCAGCAGATGCACACTCACTCAGACCACGGTGATCAGGTCAGGAATTGAGGCAGGCTTCTCCTGGGGTGGAGCTGATGGCCAGTTGAGGAGAGGGTTGTAGGGAGAAGTTGCGGCTCTCACCAGGATCAAGATATGGCTGTAGAGTTTAAGAGCGGTGAGGAAAATGCAGAGGATCAAGCAAACGATGAAAAGTATTGGGATGTCAGTCCAGGTCCTCATCAGGCTCTCAGTGTGAGGGCATCATTGTCGGCTGGCTAAATGTCTGTTCATTTGCTCCATTATTTAAACCAAATTTGGGGGCTTTTGACCCCTCTTTTAATCCTTATCAGCTACCACCAGATCTCTCAGTGACATTTACCCTGGGGTTAAAACATCTGGTCCAGTGGTCCCAACTTGATCTTTTCACCTTTCCCTCTTATGGGGGAAGACAGCCTGCCAGAGACTTCACTTTTAGTTTATCAGGGTGGGAGAAGTGACTTGTTTGTGCCTGAGGGTCATACTGGAAGGCATGCCTGGTGAGACTGCAAGTTTCAAACTGGAATAAAATGGAGTTGCTTAGGCTCAGGCCTAAGGCCAGCATTTTTTTTTTTTTTTTTTTGTATTTTACTTAGAGACAAGGTCTCACTAAGTTGCTGAGGCTGGCTTTGAACTTAGGGTCCTCCTGCTTTAGTTTCCCAAGCCACCGGGATTACAGACATGTACCACCACACCCAGCAAAGGTATGGGTTTTTACCAGAGAGTAAGAAGATTAGATTGGTATCATCATCAACCTTTCTGACACCAGGTCCCAGAGGCCCTGGTTGTGACCACTCTGAGCATCACTGAAGCTCATCAGAGGGGAACCTTGGGCTGCAGATTGCCTGCTCTGGAGAAAGCATCTTCTACTTGGCATCATGGGATCTCATGTCTGGTCACCCTTTACCATCAACTATAGGAGATGTCAGAGAAACTTTGAAGTTTCTGTGTTTCTGGGGTCAAAAGTCTAACACTCTGTGGGAAGTATTGAAGGAAACAAGGAGAAGGGTGATGGATGATATTTATTATGGAATTGAGTTGAGAGGCTTTTGATTCTGACAAATTTGCTTGTGAGCCTCCTCTGTTAACAGCAGTAGGATCTGAAAATCCAAAAGGATAAACACAAATGTCTGATCAGTGACCAGGACAGGCTGTGGGATTCCTTTTAACAAGAGGGATTTTTGAAATGAAAACTGTAAGGCACTTGATGTGCAATCAATTTGTTTCCAGGATTTCAAGCCCTGCCCACCGGTGGGATGGAGCTGCCTCAGCCCAGGATGGAGCTGCCTCAGCCCAGAATGGGGCTTATGTGGAGAAGGAAGGAGAGGGGTTTGGTGATCAATAACACTTGTGAAAACGCTGCAATGAAGAAGACAACCAATACTTGTTGGAAATTATCAATGGGAAGATACACAGAAGTCAGAGAGTGCTTGAACTCAAAGGCTGGGGAGTCATCCCACGCTGGAGGGGCCAAGCTGGGCCCCTTGCAGGAAGTGGGGCTCTGCTGAGTCCTGAGAGCAGACAATACCAAACAGAGCCCCATGGACACAGCTGTCCCTAGGGGTTTACAGGGCATGGAGAGACGTGGAGTGTCAGGGTAAGTTAACAAAACAATAAATTTAGGATTGAGTGGCAAGATGAATCTCTGAGGTGATTTTTGCATGTATACAAAAAACATAATCAACAAATCAGTTTATAAATTTGTGAAAAACCTGTTCATGCTCAACACAGGAAGTGTAGATGGTTCAGCACACATCTATACTCAGTCTCAGCCCTGAAGGATCTTATATCCCCACAGTGGAGGTACACAAATACACTTTCACCACTTCTTCTGCTGGCTGGTAAATAACATTTTTGTGGAGAATCTAGAACAACATGATTATGCATTTATTTCCTATTTTAAAATGTAGGTTTTATTATTATTTAGGTACAGTGAGGCTAACAGGTCAGAAGATGACTTCCATTGAAGAGATAGTCTGTTACTTACATCCCCAAGTAGAGGGGACATGGCACACCATAAAAGGCACCAGGGCTGAGGAGCAGGCAGAAGATGCAGGAAGAAATCATGGGCAAGACCCCTTATTGTGGCTTCTGCCAGAGGAACAGGCCAGGCAGAGTAAGCAGATTTAGGATTGCTCAGTTTGAATCATTTCAGTGGTATAGAGGCTGCCTCTAGTGATCTGGATACCTGGCCCTAGAATCATGGGGACAAATGGAGTCAACAAGGAGGTGGGGGAGGGGTCTGGAGAAGCTAACCAGCATAAGAAAGCCAATCATTGGTGAGTGTTTGCTGTTTCTAGGAATTAGCCAGTCTTGAATATGCAAGACCCCATCATCAAAGCATTCTAATTACATCAGGACTACAGAAAATAAAGACATGACTGAAACATTCCAATATTCCTTAAATTTTTATTGTGGGCACCACCTATGTGCCTAGCATTACCATTGGGCCTGTGAATTCTCAGAAAGCTTGTGGACTTAAACTTCATTTGACAGAGTGCTGCCTTTCTTTGAGGTGGTAAACACACACACACACACACACACACACAAACACACACACACTCACACAGATAACTTAACAATTCAAAAACTAGTATTAGTCATCTTGGGCTGCTATAACAAAATACCATAGATTATGTGATTTAAACAACAAACATAAATTTTCCATAGTTCTCTGGAGCCCGGGAAGTCCAAGATCAAGATGCCAGCCAATCTGGGTTCCCACTGAGGCTCCCTGCCCAGCTTGCTGACTGCCACCTCCTCACTGTGTCCTCATGTAGTGGTGAGAGAGAGATCTCTCCTCTTCTTAAAACCTCATGAGGCTCTACCCTCATGGCCTAATCCAGCCCCAATTACCTCCCAGAGGACCTGTCTCTAAATACCAACACATTAGGAGTTAGGGCTTCAACATATGAATTTGCAAGAGACACAAACTTTTAGTCAGTAACACTAAGTAATTCAAAATAAGTATCAATATGAATATTGCAAATTTCTCAAACATGAATAATGTAAGAACAGACCCCTTTTAAAGAAAAACAAATGCTTGTTGACTTAAGTTATATTGTGTTATAATATTACTTAAATCTAGGAAAAGAGTAAATTAGTTATAAAAACTCTTATACTGCCAGGCACAGGGGCACATGCCTGTAATTCCAGCAGTTTGGGAAGCTGAGGCAAGAGGATCACAAATTCAAAGCCAGCCTTAGCAGCTTAGTGTGGCCTTGTTTCCAAATAAAAAATAAAACAGGCTGGGAATATAGCTCAGTGGTTCGGTGCCTCTGCGTTCCATCCCTAGTACCAAAAAAAAAAGAAAAAAACTTATATGGACAACTCTTATTGCAAACTCACAATAAATTTTTAAATTACATAAAATAAAAATATAAAACCATTAAAATTTAAAATAACAGTTATTTAGTATGATAGTTGGCAATGTTTTACATAAATTCAATTTGTACTACTGGGACAAATAGTAGAACAATGAATTCAATTATTTCCTATTTTAATTGTTACTAATACAAATCCTCTGACTTTGAATATATCAAGTCACTATTTCAGTTATTGACACCAAGTTCATTATCATCATCACTGAGCTTTATTTCAATGAGCTCATTTCCAACTCCTGATACACAATTTTGATAGACCAATCAACTTAATAAGGGTGCAAAACTGTGGGGGGAAACACTCTCCATTAGTCTTTTTGCAAATCCACATCTAAATATGTCAAAATCCACTTTCCTGCCACGTATAACTACAAAGAATATTTGTTTTTAGAAAATGATAATGATAGAAACAACAGCAACAGATCCACATCTAAGTGGTGAACTCCTGCAAGCTGGTACATACCCCCAGAGAACTCAGGTAGCACACTGCTCACCGCTGACGTGGCCCTGCCTCCTGCAGTTCAGATTCTGACCCTGCTGTGGGCCTTTTGATCATTTCATTTCCACCACCACCCACCTCTTTTGTTCAAGCTTCCTAAAGTCTTTGTGTATTTGACTCAGTTGGACATCATTTTGGTTTTTGGTTTTGGTACTGGAGATAGAACATGGGGGCACTTAACTACTGAGCCACATCCCCAGTCTTTTTTCTTTTCTTTTCTTTTTTTTTTTTTTTTTTGAGACAGGGCCTCACTGAGTTGCTTAGAGCCTCAGGGAACTGCTGAGCCTGGCTTTGAATTCATTATCCTCCTGCCTCAGCCTCCCGAGTTGCTGGGATTATAGGTATGCACCACCTATAATCCCATTTGGTTTCAATTGGCACCACAAATTCTTAAGATGAAATTCAAGCTGATGTATTCATATGATGGCCTAAGCTTATATTATTCTTAAACTTAGTGTTGAAATTAAAACATCCACAGGAAATCTTACGATGCCTTTCCAGGAATAAAGTCGTAGGTCCTCAGAGGTCCTTGGTCTCAGTTTGAGGAATGGGGCATCATATGGATTAAAGGGAGAGATGTGTAAAAGTAGCTGAGTTTGGAGCAAGGATGCAGCTGGAGGTGAGTGAGAAGAAGGGAGGATATAGGACAGTACGCAGAAGGGACAAAAGAGCCCAGAGGCACTAGGTAGGGATATCAGTGAGCCAAACCACCTGATCAGTGTCGCTCTCCTCCCGTCTTCCTGCCCTACCTGCCATCTTTCAATTGCTATAAAATAACTGTCTCTTTTAAGGTCATTTCCAGCATCATTTCCCTGGATATGATTCTCAGTCCACACACTTTGTGATGTCCTGGTTCCTTCTCTCCCATTAGTTCTGAACCAAAATAAAACCTTTCCAGTAAGTTTTAATAAGGCTCCTCACATTATTTTTTCACATCACCCACTCTTTTCCTTGGAGGCTTGTGTAAGTTTCCCATGGCTCCTACAACAAGTTGCCCCAGACTTAGTGATTAAACAATAAAAATTATCCTTTCACAGTTCTAGGGGGTCAGAAGTCCTAAAGTCAGGTGTCACCAAGGCTGTGTTCCTCCTAGAAGCTCAAGGGAAACATCTATCTTCTTCCAGTTCTACCTTCCAGAGGCCACCTGCATTCCTTGGCTTGGACCCCCTTCCATATTCAAAGCCAGCAGCATCACATCCCCAATTGCTTCCTCTGCTTCCACAGCCACATTGCCTTCTCTGAATCTGACCCTCCTGACTCCCTCTTATAGAGACCCTAGTAACACATTGGACCCACCCAGATAATCTAAGATCATCTCCCATCTCACGTTCCTTAATGAATCACATCTACAAAATCCCTTTTGCCATGTACGGTAGCCTAATCACAGGTTCTAGGTATCAGGATGTAGATAGCTTTGGGGGCCATTATTGAGTCTCTTATCACAACTCATCACCTGTCAGTTTACTAACTCAATGTCTATTTCACACACAGTCTGCTGTAGGTTCCATGGGTGAAAGAACTATGATTACACTACAGGGCTAAATGCATAACCAATGGTCATAATTGCTGAATGAATGAATAAAGGAACAGCAGGATGTGTGAAGATGGCGGGCATGACCAAGACAGCTTCCGGTGAAGATGGACATGGCTTTTCCATCTATGCCAGATTTCCCTGCAAAATAGTGGAGAAGCAAGCCAACCTTGCTCACAAGGACTTTCTTCTGCTGCTCTGCAGTAGATAACCATCCTGAAGTAGGACTCTAACTGGTGGAGATGGTTTGGGTGTCAACTTCATGGACCTATGCTCATGGCCCCAAAATAAGGTGACATGATTGTCACCTTATATGTATGCGACTGAAACTAAACTATTTGTTTAAATGCATTATTCCTACCAAATAAACCTTTGTATTCCTAGCTCTTAATTTTAAAAGCAAATGAGTTAGAACACACTACACTTAAGGGTGGATGGAAGAGAGACATTAATTACAAGTTTGGAGTCCTGAGAACTAATTCTAATTATTTAACTAGCTGGGGGCAATGGACAAGTCACTTGCCCAGATTTAGCTTTAAATCTCTTTCTGAGAAATGGAGAAATCAGTCTAAATAACCTCTAAGATTCTGTTACACAAAGGTAGAAAGTGATTAAAACAGAAGGAAGGTTGTTCATACTCAGGAAGGTGTTGCATATAAATTGGTGGGGGGTTGTTTTATTTGTTCTTAGGGACTATTACCATTCAATAATAGTAGTGATGATACTACTACTACTGCAAATAATAATAATAATAACAGAATACAATGATTGCATGATTATCAAGTCCTAGGCATTGTTTAAGCAGTTTACATATATTGACTCACTTAATCCCCATTTGAGAACTAAAGCACAATCATCAGAAAGATGCTATATCCCTGCATTACAGATTCCTGACAATAGTCTGTGCCGATTAGAGTTGATCCTCAAATTAGGGGGCCTATAGCCATTTATTGACCTGCCCTAAATGCTGCATTTGCATCAATCTCATTTAATCTTCCCAAAACCTACAAGATAAGCATTAATGTATTTCTCCACTTGGCAGGCAATCAGTATCTTTTTTTGAAAGAAGAAGTGATAAAGATGGCCAGGAATTATTGGCTGCTCTTCCCATCAAGAAGTGGGAATTGTTAGCCCTTCCCTTGAAAATGGGCTGTCCTCACGCCTTGCCCTGGCCAGTTAAATGTGATGGAAGTTACACCAGGCCAGTTCTAGGTTAAGACCTTGTCCAGTGGCTTCTCCCTTTGCATTTTGGGAACCCAGCTGACATTCTGTAAGGAAATCCAGGCTATCCAGCTGAAGAGAAGGACCACACAGAGGTACCCTGGAGGATGAGATGAAAGAGTCAGAAATGAGTCAGAAAGCATGAAAGAGAGAGAACAGAGCCATATAGAAGAGCAAGCTAGCCAACAAAAGGCACTTAAGCCCCTGACATGAAGAAGAATCTAGAATCTTCCAACCAGCCTGTCAACCAATGGAATTTAGCCATATGAGTGAACAAAAGAAAAAAAGAGAAAGAAAGAAAGAAAACAACTGAAATTTGAAGTCAACCCTCAAATTCATAAAAAGTAACAAATTACTGTTGTTTTAAGATACTAAGATTTACCGTAGTTGGTTACACAGAATAATACATGTGAAACAGGGAAAATGAATTTTTTCCATCCCCCTATTACACAGAGGGAATACCGTATGTGAGAGCTACTTAATACAAGCTAAGTATTTGTACCTGTAGGAGTCACAGATAAAGATATCGAGAGAAGGAAATAATATCAGAGATACTGTTCTCTTAAAGAACAAGAGAGTCTAGCATGGAGTCAGCTGGCACTAATGTGAGGCCCTGCCTGTGCAAGTAAACTAGACAGAGAGCAGCAAAGAATCCTGGTTGTCTCTACCCAACTCAACCATCAAAGCAGACTGACCCCTGGTCACCTGGGTGCTGGAGTCATAATCTATCACAAACAGAGAAGAAAGAAACAGATGATTTGTCTTGCTAGAGACTCAGCCATCAGTCATCTCCATCCTTCTGCTCCACTAGGATCTCAGGTCCAACATTATTAGTCCCACAAGATTATAGGTGACAAGTGGTGATCCCACTGTCGCCCCCAACACAGTGGGAAACTGGGTGCTCCAGAGCCTGCCTTGATAGCTCTGCCTTTTGGAATTGTCCTCAACATATTTAACCTCTGGATATATGGCCTTTTGATTGCCCTGATCTGCATTCTGTGAGTTTTCCTGACTTGTAGATTTTTGCAGCCTGTTCAGATCCCACTTCTCTCAACTTTCAAGTTGGACAAGAATATTCAGGTCTCTCAATCAGAACTGCTTAGAGGATGTCAAACTTATAGCCACCCAAGCCTCTACACTACCCAATTGCCAATAAGCACTCTCTGAATTCCTACCAAGTACACCAGAGATAGAAAGAAACATTTTATTTGACCCTTCTCTTGCCATCAGGAGCTCTCAATTTGAAAAAATCCTGTTTTCCATCTCTCCTAAAGAGTACTGGGTTACACTTAATAAACACTCTAGTAAATAGAAAGTTATATCCCATACATCCAATTTTCAGTGAGTCAGAAAACCATAAAATATACCTCACATTAAAATTATACTGCACAAAAGTCAATCATTTTTTTGAGAATTCATGAGACCCTTCAGGATCTTACAGCATTCTGGAATATCATTATGAATATCAGTTATCACTCTGCTCACAAGCAGAGATAGGCCAATTAGCAGAGATTTCTGATCGGCAGAAAGCCAGTTAAGCCTGCTCTCACTTGAGGGGAAAGAAAGACATTTGCAAAAGAAAGTGAGCAAAAATCAGGAAGCAGAAGAGAAAGCATCCATTTTTTACAAATATAAACTTTGCTCCTTCTGGTGCCATTACCTAGCTCTGGGAAGGGGCCAGGTAGAGAGTGGGTGGTGATTCCTAGGGACACTGTGTCCTCACAAGATCTTCCATCTTAGACTCAGAACTTGGGTGGGACTGCAGGAAGTCTCCCTTACTGCAGTCTTTTGGATCAAAGATTTTGGTTGTTTGGAAAAGAATGAAATCTTTCTCATATCCCAAGAGGGGAAATTGAGGAAGGTAATTACTCAGAGGAGATTTATGTTTCCATGCTAGAAATGCAAAAGCCACTCCAAAGAGACGTTTACGGATCACAATGCAACCAGAGTTGTTGCACCAAGTTGTTAATGGCATCCAGCTGAGTTCTGGAAATATGTTTCAGAGAAATGTCCAAAAGCTGGAATGAGGAATTTGTCTTCTCACAGAATTATTTAAGACCTTTAATTTGTTGAGAAAGGAATTACCAGCTCAAGACTTTGCTAGGCTGCAGTAATTAAACTAACAAATTATAAGTACATTTATCTGGATAAAAGCTATTCATCACCCAGAGGGTGTGACTGCCATATCCCACATGCTCAGCATTTTCAATTTTTCTCATTAGGCACCTATTTGCTCTGCACTGTGGGAACAGTTTGCTTAGAGAGAAAGGACCCTTACTTAATTCTCTTTCCATACCCTGAGTGACAGGCCACATAGAAGGCTTCAGGTTGCAGGGGGAAGGGAAGGAGGAGAGGAGGTCTGATCCATTTTAATGCCTGCAGCAGCAGGAAATTAAATCTTCTATGCAAAGCTCTGTGGCCAGCATAAGATATGAGAAGAAATATCTAAGTGTGGATATAAACGAGAAAGGTCAAAGACTTATTTTTCTTGTTCACCTTCATGCAATTTATTGGGAAACTGGCATATCATTACTCAAAAAGATAGAAATGAGACCATTATAGTTTCTTTTACTTCACTGGCTGAGTCAAACTTTGCATTTCAGAGCAGTTCCTCACGCCAGGGGTGAGGGCATTTATGCTGCCAGGTTTACCCAGGGGTGGGAATAAAAATGATTAAGTCTGAGCATCCTGCCTACTTCCTAGTTAGTGATTTGCATGTGATTTAATGATGTCCATAGTGTCACCAGCAAACCCAACAGGCCCACTTGCTAGTCCATCATCCTGATCACTGAGAAAATATTAAATAAGAACTTCTAGTTAATGTGTCCTTTGGGTTGACCTAGAATTGGAAACCTTATCATTGGTTGCCTGACCCATATCGGGGTAGTCTGAGACCTGATCTCTTTGGAAAGAAGAATGGAGAACAGAACTCAATGCCCAGCATTATAGTGGCCTTCATTTACCTACACAGTTCTGGTTTAGCTGATTAATCCTAACTCTGGACTTCAATTTAGACATTCAGGCCTTCCAACTTAGCTCTCCTGCCCTGTAATTATAGCCATTCCCTATCACCATGACACATACGCATGCACACACACCATGCAACACCTTTATTTGGTTGGTTGGTGTCGGAAGCTGAACTGTGTCCTCAAAATTGGCAGGATTAAAGCCCTAACCCCCAGTAGCTCAGAATGCCACTATATTTAGAGATAGAGTCCTTGCAGAGGTAAAATTGGTTTATTAGAGTAGACCTTAATTCAATATGATCGCTGTCTCTGCAAAAAGAGAAGACCAGGACACAGACACACACAGAGGGGTGTTCATGTAAAGACACAGGGAGAAGACAGACATGGACAGAACTGTCAGAAGAAACCAACCCTGAAACACCTTGACCTTGGGCTTTCATCTTAAGCCCAGTCTGTGGGACTTTGTTATTGCAGCCTGAGAAGACTCATATAGTTGATTTGTCCTTCAATATAGCTGGATGGGTTTATCATCCCTAAAATATAAACTAAGTGGATGATCACTCTCAGTTCCTGGCTCTGGAGAGCAGGTAGATTAAATCAAAGTGGCCCGAAAGGGACAGCACTACGGTGACATTCAGAGCTGATCAAAGAACCAGAATCTCCAGCTTCTACTGTGTGTCAGCATGGTGAGGGCTGCTAGAGGGGTTACCAGGGGACTTCCCCAACAGGATGGAGAGTTGCAATCTAATTGGTTCCCTGAATTGCACTCCCCAAACCAAACACAAGAACTCAAGGACCAGGAAATGGATGGCAGAGTGTAAATTGAGGTATACAGCAGAGTTCTGGGCTGACCTGTATGAAGGATTTCTGAGAGGCAATTGATCCTCCCATATTTCCACAACTTGTGGTGAGGTTGTCAGATAACAGAGCCCTGGATCAAGCTGTGGACAGTCAAGAGAAGAACACAGGACTCAGGCAGAGCCAATCAAGAGTACCTCATATCCCTGGCCACAGCGAAGAGGCTAGAAGAATGAGTAACCCAAGCAGATCCAATCAGGACTTTCCCTGAATGAGTTTACAGGTGTGGAAAGACACCCATGATCTGCACGCAGGTGTGCACGTGCTCACAAATGTGTCTTTTCCCAGAGGTGTGCTAAGTGGGAAGACATAAACCCAGAGCTTTGCGTAACCATTTTCCTACCAGAAAGATCTGAGAGGTAAGATGAAAAAAAGACTATCTGAAAATAAAGTTTGAATTCCCAAGTGATTCTCCATGTTCCATTATTTTTCCACTTGGTGGAGGAAGACCTATCTTGAACTAGATTTCTCTTACTTTTATCTAGACGAGTCCTGACTAGCACAAGTGGATATTTGTGGAATGAGTCAATTGCTTTGGAGGAAATTAAGCAGTATAAGACATGGTCATCATCAAAGAGTTTACAAAATCAACTCAATAAATCCTTTTAGATTAAATAGACAAATATATAGATGGGCAGTTGAGTTGGAGTAGTAGATAGTAGATACAATAAATTCAGAGAAAAGAAAAATCTCTATAAGCTTTAGTATTAGGGATGGATTAAGGGAAGAGGGAGAATTTGAAGAGCCCTAAGAATATAGAGAATGTAAAGAGGCTGGCGGAGGGACATCTGGGGAAAGGAAAGGGATGCTGACCCTGGGCAGGGGAAATAGGTCTGAGCAAAGACCCAAGAAGGGCTATGGAGCATTTGCAAATCAGAGAACAGACCTGGTTATTCTGAAGTTGAGGGTTCACACAGAAGATAACATCGGAAAGGTAAATTGAACCGAACCTTGAACTCCTCAAACACTAGATGAAGGTGTTTGAACAGTTTCAAGCCATTCAAGCTTCTGGGACAGGGAGAAGTGTGATGAACACAGAATTTGAGAGGGGAAAACCTGGTCAAAGTATTCATGTGTGTGAATTTGGAAGTAAGACTGCGAGTAGGAAGAATGGCCCTTCCCAGGAGCCAATTCTGAAGCCACTTCCTGTGAGCAGGAAGACACCTGAGCTGTCAGAACAGAGAGGAAATGAGGGGCTCAAAAAGGTAGTTGGTTTTCCTGATGTCTCCCAAAGACACACTTCCAGGACTCAGCAACACACAAAACCCAAGGGGCACAACAAGGTGCATCTCATGTAGGCTCTTCTGCCTGAAATAGAATGTATTATGCTCATTGAGTTGCTATAACTGCCACGCCCAGACCCTATCGACTCTCACCCTGATTTGACCGGCACACATTGTACACATGTATTTAAATATCATACTTTACCCCATAAATATGTACAATTATCTCAAGTTATCCAAAATAAAATTAAATTTATAAAAAATAAATTACAAATTGAAGTCTGGTTGTCGAGGAGAGGTGTTAGAGGAGAATGCTGATTCAGAGAATCATGGTGTCTATCTCAGCCTCCTCCAGCTCACACTTGAGCTCTGAGAGGACTCAGAAAATCCTAATCATTATTCTAATAATGAGGAGAAGGAAGATTGAGTAAAACCTCAAAGAGCCACCTTAGTGTAGTCTCCGTAAGACTGTGAGCACCCACATGTGACATTGGGCAAGCCTCTCACCAGCAAGCCTCCGTTTCTCACCAGAAAGCAGGATGGCTCTTCTATGTGCCTGGAGGGATTGCTGCAGAGATTAAATAAAGGAAATATAAAGTGCTTGGCAAATTCCTGGCACATGGTAACACATGATTCTCGCCTCTTATTGGTGTTACTAATCAGGCTCCCCCTCTTTGTAGCCTGGTGACACAATGTGGCACAAGTGGCCCATGTTTGGGTTTCCAGCAGACAGCTCTTGTTGTGGCCTAGCTAGTACCCCTTTTTCTCACCACAGGACCTCTCTTTCTTGTGGGACACCCAGCTTGGTAGCTGGCTAGGACCTGCCCAACCACCATCAGCCACAGAGAGTCAGGTAATCAGGTCTAACAGAGCAAAGCTTCCCAATTCCTGGCAACAGGGATGAGTTCTGGACTGGGCAGGTGATCCCAGCAAAGCTTTTCAGAGTATCCTCATGACAGCAGATAAAGACTGGGAGCTGAAGTTATAATATGGGCTTGGAGCAGCTCCAAGAGCAATGCTTTATGAGAAAGAAGGTCAGGAGAATTTTGGCACAACTGAGAGTAGAACTCAGCCTGAGAAGCACTGACGCTCAACCCCAAAACGACCTGGCTCCATGCTTTGGCCTTCCCACTGGGTGAGCCAATAATGTCCCTATTGTGCTGAAAGCAGCTACAGTTGGTTTCTGCTCTTGTATGCAAGAGTCCTGCTAATTCAATGCAGTTGGAACAAGCCTAGCATCCTGAGCGCCAAGGCAGACCCAAGTTCATGAGGAAGCACATACCAGGGCACATTGTCAATGAAGGGCTGAGGAGGATTCGGCATCCAAGTTGCATTTTGGCAGACACCATAGCACACAGAACCGTAGCAAACAAGAGCTGAAGAGCAGGAAATGACAGAAGTCAGGTGTCATTTGGAAAAACTATCTTCTAAGAGAAAAATTTTAAATATATTGAGGTTTTAAATTGTTTTTCCTATGAAATGCATCTGACTTTACTTTTTCTTATTTTCTTTCTGCTTTAGAAGAAGCCATTTGATCCGGCCTTGGGCTGGGATTTGATGTTAACTCAAAAGGAAAGAATGAAAGCATCTTTCCTCCTTCCCTCGCCAACTCCCATGTGAAGGCTGGCACCCTGTCTCCAAAAGCTGAGCCTTTCTTACCCTGGGGGAAACGGAAATGAGGTTTGCTGCTGAGATTTGGAGCTCCATCTATTGAGCCATTATGCTTCCCTGTACCTTATCAAAAACCATGTGGTAGAAAAGAAAAGACTTTTCAGGTTGGAAGAACAAAGAGGATTTGTTAAAGAGGTTTTCTGTCAAAATCCAGAGCCTGTGCTAGGAAGGACACTACCCAGCTGTCAGAGACAGACTAAGCCCAACCCTTGACTCCAGCCATTTTCACCAGGGACACCCACTGGGTTACAATTCATGGATGAGTGGGAGCATCAGTTGGCCTGCATCCAAGAGCCCACCAAGTCTCCAAGTCTATTATGAAATGCAGCCAAGTTTGGAGATTCCTTGAGTTATTAGAGGCTGAATAATATGATGACAATGAAGATACTTCCCACAATGCCTCAGCCCAAGGACACCAGTGGGCATCTTTAAGAGGAAAGGATGCTATGAAAAGGAACTCCTATACTTGTGTCTTTGGTGCATGCTGGGGACCCCAGGGAATGAGAGCAGGGAGACTAGAGTGGACTAATAATCATCAGATAATTACTGATAAAGCATGAAAAAACACTTGCAGGACACCCAGAGGGCAATTCAGCACTCTACAGGCACTCTGTGTGTTTCATGCAATTGCTCATTACCTAAATCCTAGGTGACAAAGTTTTGTCATTGAAACCCCACTCAGTAAAAAATTTAAACTATCATTCCCTAATGACATATATTCACTTGGTCATAAATTACATACATGTGCCATTGTTCTAATAATATCCTATATATTGTAAAACACATAAAAACAGATGCTTTTAGGATTGAGGGCACAGCTCAGAGGTGATTGCCTAGTATATGTGAATCTCTGAGTTTAATCCCCAGTACCCTCACATATTTTTTAAAGATACAATAAAAAATCAAATAATACTTCTATTATGTTGAACATATTATTGGCCAATATACATTTAGGGTAAGATGTGAACTTAGTAACATTAGATTTAACTTCATGTTTTAGGGGCTAGGGCTATGGCTCAGTTTAGAGCACTTGCTTAGCAAGTGTGAGACACTGGGTTTGATCCTCAGCACCACATAAAAATAAATAAAGTATTGTGTTCATTTATAACTTAAAAAAGATATATGAATATATATAATATACATATATATGTATATGATATACATATATATACATGAATATGTATGTATACACATATATACATCTATCTATATATATACATATATCTATATACATATATATACATATATCTATCTATATATACATATATATATGTATATATACCTATATATATGTATATACTGATATACATATATATAGATATAGATATTCATGTTTTAAATAAACCTCTTGATTTTAATTTCATGGAACAACCTCTTAGATGATTACATTGTTGGTGTTTGTTATGGTTTAGATGTGGTGTCCCCCAAAAGTTCACGTGTGAGACAATGCAAGAAGATTCAGAGGAGAAATGATTGGATTGTGAGAGTCTTAATCCAATCAGTGATTAATCCCCTCATAGGGATTAACTGAGTGGTAACTGAAGTGTTAGGGTGTGGCTGGAGGAGGTGGGAATTGGGGATGTGGCTTTGGGGTCTACATTTGTGTCTGGCAAGTGGAGACTTCTTTCTGTCTGCTTTCTGATCATCATGTGAGCTGCTTCCCTCAGCCACACTCTTTCCCCATGGTGTCCTGCCTCACCTTGAGCCCAGAGGAAAGGAGCCTGCTCTCTGTGATTGGAGATCTCTGAAACTGTGAGTCCCTAAATAAACTTTTCCTCCCCTACAATTGTTCTGGTCAGACCCTTTAGTCCTAGCAGTGGAAAAGCTGACAAAAACACTGTTTTTACCCCATGTTTGTTTGGTGAATATTTGCACAAGAAGTAGAAGGATGGGTTCTGCCATCTGCCTGTGAATGCCATCCCAAGTTTCATTCTGGAACTCTTTAAGGCACTCACTCGTCCATTTTGTACTTGTTAAGTGAGATATAATTAAATAATATAATCTATAAATCCATTTAATCAAGCAAATGTACAGAAAAACAATGTTAAAATCCAGCAAAGGAGTAGGGCTTCCACTATCAGCCACTAGGGAACTCCATTCATCCCTCAGAATACTTCAAGTCTTCTGTGACAAGGGACCATCTACTATATAGACCAAATGAGGTGACAGTGCAGTGTCTTTCCCACAGATAAATACTAGGAGATGCTTTATTTGTATTCTAGATTATAAATAAATAAATAGAAATTTTTCTACTTTCCCTCCAGTTTGTGGATCATTTGCCAAAGTCCCACCACTTTGGTGACCCCATTGTAGAGACCTCTGGCATAGGCCCTGGCAATGGCTGGGTCTCCCTGCAGCTAGAGAACCACAGTTCCCATCACCATATCCTTCATTACCTGATTCCTTAGCATGGCACCATAGTGCTGTACCTTTACAGCTTTATCCCTGTCTCTTCTCCCACATGAACCCCATGGCTAGCACCAGCCAGCCATTTCTCCTACACACCAGATTCTGTTAGGTCTTTGCAACTACACTTTTCTCTTCCAACTATCTCTCCCAACCACCTCTTCCTTTACTTTGCCTTTCTAAAAATCTATAACTTTTAGCCCAGCGCAGTGGCGCACACCTGTAATCCCAGCATTCCGGAGGCTGAGGCAGGAGGATCGCAAGTTCAAAGCCAGCCTCAGCAAAAGGGAGAGGCTAAGCAACTCAAAATAAAAATACAAAATAGGGCTGGGGATGTGGCTCGGTTTTCAAGTGCTGCTGAGTTCAATCCCCAGAAACAACAAAGAAAAAAAAATTCTACAACTTTTCAACCAGTTAACTTTTCAACCCAGTTAACTCTCGCCCTTCCCTTGAAATTTGAAATTTGAAATTTCTTCACAATCTTGAAATTTGTTTCTAAGAAACCAAAGGGGCTTAATTGATTCTGGAAGGGTCAATCTACTTCCCAGCAAGCATAAAGAATTAGAGTCAGATCCTTCTTGCTGCCATTGCCTCTCCTTGCTTTGTGTTATCTTTGAAACCTTGGACACTTGTCACTGTGAACACATTTCACAGTCATTTGTCCTCTGTAACAGCCCATCAATGCTTGTCTGCTCTGATGAGATGCTCCTGTTGGCCAAGCTGCTCCACAACCCCCATACTTGAACTCCAAGATCACTATCCTTATGCCCATGTAATTATTTATTGTCCCCAAATTAAAATAACTGAAAGGTGTTTAAAAGAGACTTTCAAATTTAGCCTGGGCCCAATAGGCACCCATCAAAAACACTTGGCCCTTTGGGTTGAAACCTACTCACACATATGGATAACTCTTTTCTTCAGAAATAATTCTATTTTTAGGGGGCAGTTACCCATTCCTATCAATACTGCTAGTTTCCTGAATATGCTGGGCTCCTAAAGGAGCTCTTTTAGATTATAAATAAATAAGAGAAATTTTACTCTTTTCCCACCTTTGGGTGGATCATTTGCCACAGCCCCCACCACCGCCACTTTGGAGACTCCAAACTGATGATGGCTTTCTCAGTGACCAACTATGAGGACAGCAAGGAGTGAGCAGCTCCTACTGAGCCATCAAAAAACAAGTCTTGCTATACCTTTACACAGAGCACCTTTAAGACTCATCAAGGGCCTTATATCAGTCAGCCCCAGCTGCCATAACAAAAAACACAGACTGGGTGGCTTAAACAACAGAAAGTAACTGCCTCACAGTTCTAGAGGTTGGTGGTTTGAGATCATGGAGCCTGTAAATTCAATTTCTGGTGAGGCCCCTCTTCCTGTCTGTGGACAGTGGCCTTCTCGCCATGTGTTCAAATGGCCTCTTCTCTGTGCACATGGAGTGTGTCTAGTATTTCTTCCTCTCAGAACACCAGCCCTATAAGATTGGAGTCCTACTTTTTTACTTCATGGAAACTTAATTCCTTCTTTAAAGGTTCTATCTTCAAATATGGTCACACTGGGAGTTAAGATTTCAACATTTGGGGATGGGGATAAAATTTAAGCTGCAACAGCCCTTAATATCTGCACCAAGCTCTGCTCTGCTGAGAGCTGAGAGCTTGTTGTATTGAAGAAAACGAGAAATTAACTTCAAGGGCCACCAATCCCCACCTCACACATGTTGGGCTTCCCTGACATCCCTCAGCATGCAGCCCCAAGGACTTAGATGTGACTATGGTACCTGCTTCTGTGTTCCTCCAAAAATTCATAGGCTAAAGTCCTGAACTGAGTACCTCAGAATATGACCATATTTGGAGACCAGGACTTTACCAAGTTAAAATGTGGTCACATGGGAGGCCCTAACCCAATATGACTGTATCCTTAGAAAAAGAAAATCTGGATGTACATAGATACAGAGAGAAGACAGCCACCTGCAAGCCAAGGAGAGAGGCCTCAGAAGAAACCGACTCAACTGCTTAATCTCACGTTTCTAGCCTCCAGAACTATGAGATAACGTTTGCATGGCTTAAGCCACCCAATCTGTAGTACCCTGTTACTACAGCCTTTAGCCAAACAGATCAATTTTCTCTATTAGGAAGTAAATTGTGTAACAGTGGGTCTCGTTAATCTTTGTAATTTCTAGGGTCTCGCACAGAAACTGGAGTATTCCAAGGGCTCCCAGCAAGTTCACTGATGAAATGAGGGAAGATCATAGGGGCAGGGGGGATGGTGGGGCCCTGAGCCTGGAACTTGTCACCCTATAGTCTGCCCTCTGTGGTTTTCAAGCCATATTCTACTCATGCTGAAAGTAACCACTTGGCAATTTACATTATCATTTTCCTTCTCCTCTGGCTTCTAGCCATGCTTTACATAAATCGTGGGTGAGTCAGAATAGGCTGAGGGCTTGCTGCGGGCAGAGAACTGTAGTCTAAACTACAAGGGACTGCAACAGCAGATCTGGCAGTGCTGTCCGGTAGAAATGCATTGTTAGCCACAGCACAGCTTAGAATGGAACAGGATAGAAGACACAGAGACAAACCCACAAAAATACAACTATCTCATACTAGACAAAGGTGCCAAAAACATACACTGGAGGAAAGATAGCCTCTTCAACAAATAGTTCTAGGAAAACTGGAAATCCATATAGCAAAATGAAATTAAGCCAGGCATGGTGATGGTGTACTCCTGAAATCCCAGCAAGTCAGGAGCCTGAGGCAGGAGGATCGCGAATTCAAAGCCAGAATCAGCAACAGCGAGGCACTAAGCAACTCAGTGAGACCCTTCCTCTAAATAAAATACAAAATAAGGCTGGGGATGGGGCTCAGTGGTTGAGTGCTCTTGAGTTCAATCCCCAGTACCCTCCCACCACAAAAAAAAAAAAAAGAAAGAAATTAAACCTCTCTCACCCTCCACAAAAATCAACTCAAAGTGGATCGAAGACTTAGGCACTAGAACAGAGACCCTGCACCTAATAGAAGAAAAGGTAGGCCCAAATCTTCATCATGTCAACTTAGGAACTGATTTCCTTAACAAGACTCCTAAAGCACAAGAAGTAAAATCAAGAATCAATAAATGGGATGGATTCAAACTAAAAAGCTTCTTCTCAGCAAAGGAAACAATAAAGTGAAAAGAAAGCCTAAAGAATGGGAGAAAATCTTTACCACCCGCACCTCAGATAGAGCACTAATCCCCAGGATATATAAAGAACTCAAAAAACTTAACACCAAAAAAAAAAAAAACCCCAAATAACCCAATCAATAAAAAGGCTAAGTAACTGAACAGACACTTCACAGAAGAGGAAATACAATCGAGTCAACAAACATATGAAAAAATGTTCATCATCTCTAGCAATTAGAGAAATGCAAATCAAAACTACTCTAAGATTTCATCTCATTCCTGTCAGAATGGCAATTATTATGAATACAAGTAATAATAAGTGTTGGCAAGGATGTGGAGAAAATGGTACACTAATAGATTGCTGGTGGGACTGCAAATCTGAGCAACCACTATGGGAAACAGTATGAAGATTCCTCAGAAAACTTGGAATGGAACCACCATTTGACTCAGCTATCCCACTCCTCAGTTTATGCCTAAAGGACTTAAAATCAGCATATTACAGTGATGCAGCCACATCAATGTTTATAGCAGCTCCATTCAAAATAACTAAACCATGGAACCAACCTAGATGCCATCAACAGATGGGTGAATAAAGAAAATGTGGTATATATACACAATAGAATATTACTCAGCCTTAAAGAAGAATAAAATTACAGCATTTGCAGGTAAATGGATGGAGTTGGAGACTATCATGCTAAGCAAAATAAGCCAAACCCAAAAAACCAAACGCCTAATATTTTCTCTGGTAAGTGGAGCTGATCCATAATGGGGGTGGGATGTAAGGAAGAATGAAGGAACTTTGGATTGGGCAGAAGAGAGTGAGGCGGGTGTGGAGGTGGGAAGGAAGGTGGAATGAGACAGACATTATTACCCTAGGCACATGTATGATTATACTACCAGTGTGACTCTGCATCATGAACGGCCAGAGAAATGAGAAGTTGTGCTCCATTTGTTTACAATGTATCAAAATGCATTCTATTGTCATGTATAACTAATTATAACAAATTTAAAAAATAAAAAATATTAAGGTATTTTATATTCATTGCTTTATACTATGTTTTCAAAATCAAGGGTATGTTTTACACTTACAACAAATTCTTCATTGTAATTCCAACCCTTCAAGTGCTCACTACCCACACGTAGCTAGTGGCTACTATACTGAACAGCACTAGAGCTGGTGGTTAATGACATAGATTTTGGAACCACACAGACATGGGCTTGCATTTTTTTTTAATTCTTTTAGTTGTAGTTGGACATAATGACTTTATTTTATTTATTTTTCAATGTGGTGCTGAGAATCGAACCCAGTGCCTCACACAAGCTAGGCAAGTTCTCCACCACTGAGCCACAGCCACAGTCTCATGAGTTTACATCTTGAGCAACCAATGACTAACTCAGCCTCTAGGTTTCAATTTCTGTACCTCTAAACTGGAGCTAGACTACTACTTCTCAGGGTTAAGGTTAAGATCAAATGAAATTATCCACACGAAACCCTTAGCACAATGACACCGCAGCAGTATGACCACCAAGTGCCAGGCTCTGTGCTATGTAATTCACATGCTATGTTTTCTCTCATGTAGAAGCTAGAGAGGAAGAAGGAAAATAACCACTCAATAAATTGTAGTGGTTATTATTTTTAATGACTATTGCTGAGATGACAAGAGCTGAAGCCATTTCTTCGTCAGATGGCAGATAAGTAATATCCCCATAGCTTGGGTTTTCATAAAGTAGGAATGAGAGCTGATGGGGAAAAAAGAAACACTTTTACACTGTCAGTGGAAAGGCAAATTAGTACAACCACTATGAAAATCATTTTGGAGTTTCCTCAAAAGACTAGGCATGGAATCACCAAATGACCCAGTAATACCACTCCTTGATATTTATCCCAAAGAATCAAAGTCATTTTACAACACTGATGCATACACACCCATGTTGATAGCAGCACAATTCAAATAGCCAAACTATGGAACCAGTTCAAGTGTCTATCAACAGACGAAGAGATAAAGAAAATGTTAATATACACAATAGAGTCTTATTCAGCCATAAAGAAAAATGAAATTATGTCATTTGCAGGAAAATGAATGGAACTAAAGATCATTATTTTAAGCAAAATAAGCCAAATTCAAAAGGTCAAGTGTCCTATGTTTTCTCTCACGTGGAAGCTAGAGAGGAAAAAGGTAAAGAAAGGTGGGGGTGGACCTCATGAAAATCAAAGGGAGATCAGTAGAGGAAAGAAACTAAGGGGCATAAAGTGGGACATGCTAGGAAATAATATTGGCCAAATTATATGGTTATATTGTGTGCACATGTGAATACGTAACAATAAGTCAAATCCCATCTCTGTGAAATATAATACATCAGTAAAAAGAGTAGGCAAATAGCAATAATGAATGGATTTACCACCAAAAATAAAAATGACCTTCCTGCTTAAGTAGCATGACACCTCAAAATACTCACATTCGTCTAGGAGCCTTTGGCTTACAGTACCAGACCACAGCAGAAAGACAAAAGTTATAGCCTTCTCTTCTTTGCATATGCTTCCTGATTAGTTCACTTCAATACTCTCCAACGCAGAGAAATTGTTCTGAGTATTCAAATCCCCACGCTGATCTGGTCTTATGGTGCTGCTGCTGCTTCTTTTTTTTTTTTTTAAGAGAAAAAAAAATCCATTCAGCCACTATTTCTGAATTATGAGTACATAAAAAGAGATACGCCTTTTTTGTGAGGCCTCATAGTTCACTCTCATATAACACAGGTGATAAATGCAAGCAGGCAGCTCTCTGTTCAAAATATGGATAACAGATATATTACTGTATCTACTGTACATTTTCATCTTGGCATGCAATGGGCTCTCCTTCACCTTAAGATAATAAATTGCATGATCTCAGTCACACCACAAATTAAATAACAGGACACAAATAAATCATCGTGATGATATTGTATGCCTTGTACTCACTTTCAATTGTGGATCTCAAAGCTTACAAACACAATTTAATTAGCCCAGGCCTACATAAAATTGGTTTGAATATACTGCTAGAAATTATGATATAGGAATACCAGGAAATTGGTCATATATTACTCATTTATTTAAAGATTCTAAGAATGAAAACCAGTGGTCCTCAACAGGAGGTGATCTAATCCCCCAGGGTCATATGCACTCATTTTTTTAAAGGTTCAAAGAATGGAGAAAACAGTGGTTCTCAGCAGGAGGTGATCTAATCCCCCAGAGAACATCTGGTAATATTTTAGAGATATACTTGATTGTCACCACTGGATAAAGAGGGAGGTGCTACAGCTGCTGCTGAGTACAGACCAGTGATCCTGCTAAACATTCTGCCAAGGCCAGGACAGTACCTCACAACAAACAGCTGTGATGTACAAAATGACAATGGTGCCAAGGTTGAGAAACCCTGATCCAAAGAAATGTGTTCCTTCCCCAGGGAGAATAGGAGATTATTTTTTTATGTTTCTCATTTTGCTAAAGATAGTCTCAATTCATGGGTGGGTGGGAGGAGCGAGGAAATTCCCACTGAGAAGTAGCTCAACCAGATCCAAATATCAATATCAACTTGTTAACTGTGAACTCAATGTTTTAGAGAACTGACATGTGAGGATATCAAGTTACTGAGTAAAAAATTCCAAAATCAACCAGTCAGTGAATCAGAGAAAAAAGAAGAACTCTCTCCCTTCCCCCACCAACAAAAGAAAAGAGAAATAACTCACTGACTTCATCCAGATAGTAATTTTCTCCACATAATCCATACTGCATCCCTGATCATAACCAGCTATCTCAGTGTGCTGTTGGTTATCTGAAAATCAGAGACAGGTAGAATGTGGTTGATGTGGACAAACCATGCCTCTGCATGGGTTCTACTGACTACAAGACAGGAAACACCTTGAGGTTACAATGCTGAGCTCTTTCTGAAAAGTAATAGTGTATGTGTATGTATATGTGTAATTTTCTTTGATTTCTTCCTTTCTGTCTCTCATTGTGTGAAATATTTGCTCAACATCTCAGAAGTGGGTGTGAAAATTGCTATGAATTTCTTTCTCATGTAGTTGCAAACCACCTCCCCACACTTTCCAGCATTCCTATCAGATTATATGATGAAATAGATGATTCATTCCTGAGACAGACCATAAAGAAAACAGACAAATCCCAGGAGAATTCAGATACTTGAAAAGTAGAAACATTATCCAAGTAAAAACAGAATACCTGAATTACTTAGCATTCTAGCCCCAAGAAAACAAGAGGAAAAAAAAAGAATTTTAAACCTGCTATTCTACATCTAATTCTTGCCAATGAAAAGGAAACTATTGCAGGAACAAAAGTATGATTGTTTTGAGGGGGGAAAAAAAAAAGTACCAAGTACCCTGTTGTTTTAGAACTGAAAAAAGAATTTTGGGAATAATTAGGCAAGTGCCCTAGAACTTCACATTTCAAAAAGTAAAGATGAATATGATGCTATGATAAGAGATTCTGAAAGAGACAATGGCTTACAAAGATTACCGTGTTCTCAGAAATGCAATTCTGACTTTGTAATTTGCAAATTATCCCAATGGAAAATGAAAGATAAAAGCATTCAGAAAAATCAATGTATTTCTTAGAGGAACTGAAATTTTAATATGAAAGATGGAGGGACATACCAAGTGTGATTGTGTTAACTCCCAGGTACCTGAAAATAAGGCTGAATGTCTACCAAACTTACAGGAGGGGAAATTGTCTAAAAAAGATAACCTCAAAGCTGGGGTTGTGACTCAGGGGTAGAGTGTTCATCTAGCATGTGTGAGGCCCTAGGTTCAATCCTCAGCATCACATAAATAAATAAAGGTATATTTTAAAAAAGATAACCTCTATTTTCCCTAGTCTCTGGCCTGATCGATAAATGTTAGGACATGGTGTGTCTCCTCAAGCTTTGAGAAAACTATGGCTGCTCATCTGTTGTGAAGTTGAGGTAAATGATAAAACATCATGAAACAAACTAAAACCAGCAATAAAAAGAGAGAAATTATCCAAGTAATAGTATGAGAGTAAAAAGTTAGAAAGTAAGAATATTACTAAAGGACCTGAAAGACATGAAAAAGCTCAGTAAATGAAAAGAGATACCATCTTCATGGATAGTAAAATTTGATATCAAAAAGTTTCAGTTTGTCCAACAAAATCAATGCAATTCCAATTGAAATTTCAAAAGATTTTTTTTAATTATACTGAATTTAAATTGTGGTTTTAAATGATTTTAAATTATACTGAAATTAATATTGATAATCAAAAAGCCAAGATTAAGACAATTTTGAAGAGAAAATATAAAGTGGAGGATTTTTACTATAGTTTGTATATTAGAACATGTAATAATTAGAGTTTTGTTGACCAAACATAGTTAAATAAATCAGTGAAACATCACAGACAGCCTAGATATAAAACCATACATTAAATTTATATAACAACTTTAAATAAGACAGAAATGTCATTATAAATCAGTGGAAAGATGGGCTATTCAATAAATAATGCCAGTACCATTAATTTTCTCATTTAGGGAAAAGAGGTAGCTTCCTCATCTTATATAATACTCATAGATCAATATCAGGGTTATTAAATATCCAAATGTTAAAAAGTTTAAATTTTGTCAAAATTTGAGAAAAAAATGTTTTGACCTCAAAATAGGGAAGAATTATTTAAACAAGATTCCCAGCACAAAAACCAGTAGGGAAAAAAGAAAAGACTGATGCATTTGTTGCATTCATTCAAAATAAAAGACACAAAGTAAAAAGTCAAGCCACAGATGAGATAATATAATTGCAACACAAGCATCCTAAAAATAATCAATGTCCAGTTAAAAACAAAATAACATAAAAGGAATTACTAGTAATTCTTGATATTAGTATCTAATAACTCCTACATATAGCTAAGAAAGGGGGACAAAAACACCCACTTGAAGGATAGGCTAGTTTATGAACAGCAATGGCCTGCAACATGGCCTATAAAAGAATGAATCTCACTAGTAACCAGGTCACTGCAAAGGAAAGTAGTTATGTGAGATGCCATTTCACTTCCAATGAAATTGTCACAGAAAATAAAAATCTGGGCCAGGTGCAGTGGTACATGCCTGTATGATTTCCCAATGGCTCAGGAGATTGAGTCAGGAGGATAGCAAGTTCAAAGCCAGCCTCAGCAATGGCAAGACACTAAGCAACTCAGTGAGAATCTGTCTCTAATACAAAATAGGGCTGGGGATGTGGCTCAGTGGTTGAGTGCCCCTGAGTTCAATCCCCAGTACAGAAAGAAAAAGAAGAAAAGAAAAATCTGTTAACACCAAAGATTGGTGATATGACAATGTTTACCAAGATAAAAACATAAACTTGTTTATCAACATGGGAAGGCAATTCAGAAGCATCTACTTAAATTGAAGACACTCAAATCTAGGACCCAAGCAATTCTATTTCTAGTTATATAGCCTAGAGAAACTCTCAAGTCATGTGTTTAAAACAGCAGAAACACTACACACGACCTAAATGTCAATCAATGGAAGAAGAATACCTTTTAAAAATAATGCCTTTTAAAATGTATACAATGGAATGTAGTATAGATTTTTTTTCGGTGGTACTGGAGATTGAACCAGGGGTACTCTACCACTGAGCTATATCCACAGCCCTTTTAATTTTTTTATTTTGAAGATCTCAGTAAGTTGCCCTGACTAGCCTTGAATTTGCAATCCTCCTGCCTCAGTCTCCCAAGTTGCTGGGATTGCAGTCCTGTGCCACTGTGCCTGACCACTAGACATATAGTAAACTAAAGGGTTAAGTTAACCTAATGCATCTCTAAAATAATACTGAGCAAAAAAAAAAATAGAAAAAAAAAGTAGATAATCAGTCATCATCAAAATTAAAAATTTGGGGACTTCTGCTGTAGCTCAGTGGTAGAGTGCTCACCTAGCATTTGTGAGGCACTGGGCTCAATCCTCAGTGCCATATAAAAATGAAATAAAGATATTTTTAAAATTTTAAATTTGGGGATCCATCAATCCCACTACTAGGTATATATCCAAAGGAAATAAAATTGATATATCAAAAAAACACCTGCACTTCCATATTCACCACGGGACCACTCACAATAGCCAAAATTTGGAATCAACCTAAATGTCAACAACAAAGTAATGAATGGGGAAATGTGGTATGTAGACAGCAAAGAATACTATTCAGCCATTAAAAAGAGGAAATCCTGTCATCTGCAACATGTAGGGAACTAGAGGACATAATGTTAAGTGAGATAAGCCAGACCCAGAAAGACAAATACTATATGATCTCATATTTATATGGAATCTTTAAAAGTTGACCCCACAGAAGTAGAGAGTAGAATACAGGTCAAGAGACTAGAGAGGAGACAGGAAAGGGCAAGGCTGGAGTACAAATTCATGGTTATAAGTGAATAAGTTCTGGTGTGCCATTGCACAGTACGGTGAATGTAGTTAACAGTGATGTGTATTTCAAAAGAGCTAGTAGAGAAGTTTTGGAATGCTTGCCACAAAGAAATGATAAATGTATGAAGTGATGGATATACCAGTTACCCTGATTTGATCATTATACTATGCATAAATGTATCAGAACATCATTGTTACCCACGTGGATGTTTAATTATTATATGAAAATGTAAAGAATATTTTAAACAAACAAAAATATTTAAAACTTTCATGCTTCACAAGACCATCAAGAAAGTGAAAAGATAACCCATGGAATGGGAGAAAATATTTGCAAGTACTATATCTGATTAGGGTCTTGTATCGACAATGTATAAAAATTATTTCAAGTTGATAATATAAAAGCAAAAAGCCTAATTAAAATATGGACATACTAACAGACCTTTCTCTAAAGAAGATATACAAATGGACAATAAGCATTCGGTGGCAATGTTATAAGCCATCAGGAGAATGCAAATCAAGATTATAATGAAATACCACTTCACTTGCACCAGGATGGCTTTCTTTAAAAAAACAAATAGTTGCAAATGTTGGCAAGGAGAAATTGGAGCCCTAGTACATGGTTAGTAGGGATGTGAAATGGTGCAGTCACTTTGGAAAACATTCTGGAAATTCCTCTAAATGTTAAATATATCATTACCATATAACCCAGCAATTCTACTCCTACATAATGAACCCAATAGTAATGAAAATGCACGTTCGTACAAAACCTCCATAAGTGATCACAGCAGTATTATTCATAAGACCAAAAAAAAGAAATAACTCATTAACAACTGATGAATTGATATACACAAGGTGATATATCCATATAGTGGAATATTATCCAGAAGTAAAAAGGAAAGAAGTACTGATCCATGCTGCAACGTGATGAGCTCTGAGTATACCACACTAAGGGGAAGAAGCCGGTTGCAAAGGACCACATGTTTTATGATTCCTGTTACTTGAAAAGCCCCCATAAAGGCAAATCCATACATAGAATAGAGGCTGCCTTCTAAGGGAGAAATGGGATGTGGTTGCCAGTAGAAACAGAGTTTCTTTGGGGGATGTTAATAACGTTTTAAAATTGATTGTAAATATATTTAAAAACATCGAGCAAACTGATGAATGATATATGTCAATACAGTCATTCTTTAGAAAAAGACAACGAGGCTAAGTGTAATATGGTTTGTTTCTAGATTGAATCCCAAAAAAGAAAAGGGATATTAGAAGAAAAACTAGTGAAATCTGAATAAAATCTGAAATTTAGTTGATAGTAACATAGCAATGTTGGTTTCTTGGCTTTGACAAATAGACACTTTAGTGTAAGTAAAGGAAAACAGGCGAGGGTCACTCTATATATATCTTTACAAACTTTCTACAAATCGAAAAGCATTTCAAAAAAAATCTTTTTAACATTAAGCAAAAAAAAGCCATAGAATGATAACTTTATTATAATAACTTTCCAATAACGATCAATTCATTCATAAACATGAGAAAATACAATATATCTTTTGAGGGCACAATTAAGTAATAGGATATGAAAATATTCAAGGGCACAACCAGACAGATTTGGAGGAATGGTCGCCTCTGTGCAGGAAGGCAGTGGAACAAAGACTGGACACATCATAATACTTTTAATTTAACAAAAATCTAAAGCAAACAACAAAACATGAAGATGAGTTAAGCCTGCTGGTGTATATGCAGGCACCCAATGTATTATTCTTTATATTTCTTGATATGTTTGAAACATTTTCTTTTAGACAAAAAGGCAATACAAATCAGGTCATGTCTGAAGGCACTCTGTATCTTCAGTAGCAGTGTTTGTGGAGTGTAAAGGCATGGTAATGCTTTTTACAGTAATTGCAAAAGCAACATAAAGATTGTGTATAATTAGGATTTTTGTTAGGTAAAATAGCACATCACTACTAAGAATGGCTGTTCCTTCACAAAAAGAGCACACAAGTTTGTCATAATACTCCACTTGGCCTTGGGGCTAAGACCCTCACTGCTTGGCACTACGTATGCTATGACATTGGGCGAGCCATCAAAGCTCTTTGCCTTTTGAGATTCCCCCTGGCAAAATGGAGATAATTATAGTATCTCTCACATTTGTATTGGGGAAATTAAATGAGGTAACTCATGTAGACTAGTGATCTGCCCCAGGGGACATTTGGCAATGTCTAGAGATACTTGAAGTCACCAAAAGTTGGGGAGCAAGGGCGCTTCTGGCATCTAGTGAGCAGAGACCAGGGATGCTGCTGAATATTCTACAATGCTCAGGGCACCCCCAGAGGAAAGAATTATCCAGTCCCAGACATCAATAGTACCAAAGTGGAGGACCCCTAAGGTGAAACCTTTGACACAGTGCCTCATTTGTGGGTAGCACTCTGTTAACCCCTGTACATTGACATCATTATGGTCATAATGTAACACTAGGAGAGACCTGACACAGTGGATTCCCTTTTGCCTCCTTAATGGGTGTCTAAATTGGCCCCAATACAGCCTGTCTGGCAGCTGAATGACTATATGCCTTTAGAATCTGAGGTGTCATTTCTCCTTTGCTCACAGCTCTGAGCACTCTTCCCTTCCCCTCCACTGTCATTTCTTATTTCCACTTTGTAGCTGCATTAATTAACCCTGGAAAGGTTTTAGGCACCCACTGATAGAAAAGGACGTTTGCTTTCAAAGATAAAGCTGTATCATTATCAAGCCTCTGCGGCACAGCCCAGAAAAACAGCCTTCGGAAAGAGCCGCTCTGGGCAAACAGCGGCAAATTATCCATTCTTAACCTTGGGCTGCCTTTCAAAAGGAAAGAAAAGACAAAACAAACAGTAGCCAGATAAGTTCTGTAACCACTTGCAGAGAAAGTATAAGAGAGATTCTTCTCTTTGGGACCCAATGTTAAAATTGCTGAGCTAGGACATAGCAAGTCAATCCACTAACATTGTTAAATGGTGTGTAGGTGTGGGTGCAGAATCAGCCTATTCTATAAAGAAATGCCCTCCTCTACAAATCAGCAGCAAATCTCACAAGGAGAGTTACCATGCCTTCAAAAATAGAACACTTTGGATGATAAATAAAAATGAGGAGCTTTATCATCTTAAGAGGATATTTCCATCTCTTGTTCTCTACACACAACAAAGAGCAGCCCACAGGGCTTGGACCTATGAATTTTGATTAAGTAATTTTCCACTGAGATAGAGAGAAGTATTAACATATTCTGGGTTTGAAAGAAAAGCCATGAGATCACCTGTTATGTCAGGAACACTTTCAATTCTGTGACAAATGAGTGAGCTCTCCACACCTCTCCTTCCCTTCTTGTCTCTAGACCTGGGTATTGGGAGAGCATACCTGAAGAGAGGCCAACCTGACCCTTAAAGATTATGCAAAAAGAATTCCCAATGTATTCATATTCCCCCCTCCATAAGAAACACCAGATACACCTAGAAAGAGAAATTCAGAAATTCATCTTGCAAATGGGAAAAGTAAAGAGGGCCAGAGGAGCCACATGAACAAAGGGGAGGCCCACCCCAGGGTAAGAAATTTATCTTTCCACTTACAAGTCTTCACGTGGACTTTTCCATCATCAGACTGAGGGGAATAGGGTGATCCCAAGATGTGTTCTTGAGATTCATCGTCAGGAGGGACACCAGACTGAGCCAGTAAATAGAAGGCATTGTCCTCCCTGTTTCTGGAACGAGAGCTGTAGGGACTCTAGACCACACAGCTTTGGTATTTGCATTCCTCCCTCTCTTGCCCACATATAGTCTAGGGTATCCTCTCTGTTGTCTCCATCTGATCTCTCATTCCTGGCTCCCAGGAGACTCTGTAACCACCTTGGTCAAATCTATTGAACTCCACCTCACCCTAACACCAGGAGATTCTACTAATTGATTGTATTGGAATTTGATTATATTTGACTTAGTAATATATATACTGACTAATATTGTCCTCTGAGTCTTTCTTGTCACTAGAACTTGTCATCTTCCACATATTTCAAGGTCAAGGATTATCTCTTTTTTTTTTTTATTTTATTCCCTAGAGCACCATGCTAGCTAAACCACTTTAAAAACATTGATAACTTTGATTGAATTGAAGGCCCAGGGGTCCCACGGCCTGCTTCTGTCCCTCATCAGCACTTTCACGGGGCACATGCAGGCTCGTGTACATGTAGAAGTGCTCTAGGAAACAAAGGTGGAAGAGTGTGGACATCTCTTGAGACCATTAATTGTCAGTCAGTTCTCCCACGGGTGTCATTCACCCAGAAACTGTCAGGTTGCCGTAGCAAGAATCTCTACCAGTAGGCCTGCACTTCTCAAAAAGAGGCAATGAGTGGTTCAGAGAGTTAAAGAAATCGGGAGGCAGGGGAGGGAGGATTGAAGCAAAGTTGCACTCCTTCTTCATCTCCTTCCTGAGCTCCAACCTGCTAGGCATTTTCTTTGCTATGAGACAGATTAATGGCTCAAAAGATGTCCAGATTCCAGTCCCTAGAACCTGTGACTAGGTTATATCACATTCAAAGGGGAATTAAGGCGGCAGATGGAATTGAGAGTGCTTTGGGGCTGACTTTAAAGTCAGAAGATTGTCCAGGTGAGCCCAACAGACTATCGGTGTTCCATTAAAGTAGAAGAGGAGGACAGAAGAGGAGGTATGTCAGAGAGAGATTTGAATTTGGCTAGCATTGAAGATGGAGGAAGGGGCTCAAGCCAAGGAATGCAGATGGCCTTGAGAAGCAGGCACAGATAAGGAAAGTGGTTTCTCCTTTTACACTCCAGAAGGAAACAGTCCTGCCTACACCTTAAGTTTACCCCATATGACCATTTGGGACTTCTGACCTCAAGAACTGTCAGATAACTTTGTGCTACTTCAAACTATAAAGTCTGTGATAATCTGTGATAGCAGCAATAGGAAATTAATGTATTTGCAGACCCATCAAACTCAAGAGGGAAATTATACAAATAGTCTATATAAATACATGACTCTAAAAACAACACCAACTGTCCACCTGCATCAGAACCACTGGGGCACCTGGTGATAAAGGCTGGTCCTGGGTCCCCTTCAGATCCACCTCATTGAAGTCTCTGGTGGGTAAAGCCTCAGAATGCCACAGTGAGTCTTAACACACTGCAGGTCAGAAACACTGGCTGGGAGACAGGGCCTGAAAGACAGGAGTGCTGTCCCCATCAAGCTGTGGGACACTTGGGAGTCACCTCGCCTCTCCAGGCCTGCTGCTTCTTCACAGCTCAAACATGCTAATCCACACTGTCCTCCTCTCCTTTTAACACCCTTGCTGTATGAAGTTGCAGTCAAAGCCACAGTTCTACATGAAGTTTGCTCTTTCTTTGTATAAGTGGCCTCTTCTGGCAACACTGCAAACTCTAATTCCAAACCGAGTAAAATGTAGAACACAAGACACATGAAAAGATGCACAACACCAGGAAATGAAAATCAAAACCACAAGAAGCTACCACTGCACACCCACTAGGGTAGTGAAGGAAGGAAGAAAAATTGTTGGTGAGGATGTGGAGAAATTGGAAACCTGTGTACTGCTGGTGGGACTATAAAATGGCGCAGCACAGCCACTATGAAAAAGTGTGGAAATTCTACAAAAACTAAAAATAGAATTGTCATATGATACAGCAATTCTGCTTCTGGGTACACACCCAAAAGAATTAAAAGCAGGGATCCAAACACTGATTCTCATATCAGTATTCTTTGCAATAGCCAAAAGTTAGAAGCAACCCAAGTGTCCATGAACAGGTGGATAAACACAATGACACGTACATACATTCAATGGAATATTATTCAACCTTTTCAAAAGAAAACTCTGACACATGATACAGTGTGAATGAAACTTGAGGACATTAGCTAAGTGAAATAAACCAGACACAAAAAGAACAGATTCTGTACAATTCTACTTACATGAGGTAAATATGGCGGCCAAATAGTGGTTGCCCGGAGCTGGTAGAAAGGGAGAGTGAGGAGTTCTTGTTTAATGAGTAGAAAGACTGTTTGACAAGATGGAAAGAGTTCTAGAGATGGGAGTGGTGATAATGGCACAGCAATGTAAATGTCCTTAGTGCCACAGACTGTACACTTGAAGATGACTAAAATGGTAAATTTTACATAGTGTGTATTTTATCCCAATTTAAATCATTTTTAATGAAGATCATAAGAAAAAGTTGAATAAATAACTATTAGTTGGCTGGAAGTAGTGGGAGGAGAAATTTTCAGGATGAGTTTTGTTTCCCCAGAATAACGCTAAATACAGCTGAGCCCAAAACACACAGCTGTCCTCCGATCACCAACATCACCCAAAGAGGACAAGCACCCCTCCATGCTTCCTGTCCCCCGCTTCAGTTCTGTTTGTGAGTTTTCTCCTTACACAGGAAACAAATAGCTCACTACAGCCTCACCCTGTGTGAGACACAGCACTCACTGCGCTGATCTCGTGTCCCCCAGACACGTTGCACTGGACACATGGGAACATGTGGCACTGGATGGAATCCTTACCTGCCTTCTCAAATGCACACACTTCATTTATCCATTAGCATGCTTGGAGTAATCTCACCTCCTGCTTTCTAATGAAGCCCACCCAAGTTAAAAGGTAAATTTATTTAGACTCCAAGCAGACAAAGATACCCCTGTTTAATTAGACATTTTATCTATTACCTTTGTCAAGTCATCCTTGTTGGAAAGAGCTATTAATGTAATCACCCTTTTCCACTCACAGCAAAGCAGAGACTTCAATCACTACAAACACAGAAGTCCACTGCAGAGGAAGAATGATCCATAGATCTACACATCTACATATAACGAATTCCATAGGTTGAGTTAGCAAAGCACAGAGGGGATAGGATTGAACTAAATTGGGAAATAGATGAATGAAGCTCAGCTGAGCTGATGCTGCCTTCTGGGTGGCACTAGGAGCTGATTGGGTTTTTATGAATATTTGCTCCTCAGCTGTTTTTTGACCTTAGGCGTCCATGCTATGCTGCTCTATTTCCAAATCATTTCTGAGCACTGGAGATAGCCAATGACCTCCTTAAACATTGGAGTCTCCTACAGCCAGGGCCCCAAGAGATCATCTCAGAGCTGGTGACAATGAGGCCCAGAGACTGTGAGCAACATGGCAAAAGACCAGACATGTTCTGTGACAGGACTGGGACCAGAATCCATGGCCTCAACCTGTAGCCCAAAGCTTTCTCCATTCCACTGCCCACCTCCACACCCACATGTCTTTCCCTTGACCTATGGACTTTAATAATCATCCATCAGTATGCAGTCAAATCAGTCAGAAGCCAGTAGTTGGTGCTCACTCATCCAGGGTCTTCTAGGAGTTTATTCTCATTCCTTGATCTGACTCCATGTTTCTAAGTCCTTCTGGGCCCAGGGCCATGTCTGCAGAAAGACGGGCGCCACTCTTGAGTCCCAGGGTCATCTAAGAACCAGATCTCACAGGTGTCCTAAGACCTTTCTTCTAAGCATATAAAAATAAGGATTAATTTTCCCACTTTAATCAAGAAAAAGAAGGTGAATGAATCTAATGCCTGGTGGTTGTTCAGATACTAAGTTGCATGACACCAGAACCTTCTCCACTAGGCCATCACAACAGAGCTGGAGAATCAGGGTGAGGACTGTGGATTTTACATGCTCAGGAGATATCTTTGTCCATAGCAGGATTGGCACCTGATGGGAGAAGGAATGAGGGGGTCAAATGACCCCACTATTGCTGTGAGTTCACTGCCCTCTCTGCTCATCAGCACCAAAGCAGACAGGGCCAAGTAACTGCTTTTCTAGAATTCATTTCAAAAGAGTCAATTTCTCAAGATAGTAAATAGAGAAAGCCAGAGAATGAAGCGCGCACACTGCAGTTAAGATTCTGTATAGCACACACTTGGAGCTAACTCACTGGCCTGAACCAAATGCTGGTAATCAAAGGGAATGCCATTAGTGAGCGCTGGGCTCAGCAGACTTAATCAGAGCTGTAGAACCTAAGGTTACAGCCTTCACTCACCACGCATTTCATGCTTCATTTTTCAATTACCCCTTAGGCAATTAACTGTGCAGCTTAAATGCTATGTGTGGAATTCAGAAGAGATTCAGCCTAATACAGTCAGCTAGCAAAGCTTTAGCATTCAGAAGTTTAACAAAATGATAAGGGGGAAGAAACTGCTCTAACCCTTGCTAAGCAGGCTCCCCTGATCTGTGATGCATTGTCAAAAGCACGTACCCATCACAGGACACCCAGGAAGAAATGGCGCTGTCAGAAAGCCTCGGGTGCCCAATCTTCCAGAAGCAGTGGTTCTCTTTCTTCCTCCCCTGACCCTCCAGCTTTTCCAAATCATCCTAAGAATGACAGAAAAATGTAGCTCTCCACAAATCTTATTATTTGGAGGGTAACTATTTTGTTGTTGTTGATGTTGTTGTTTTGTCTGTATTTTGGTGAAGTTACTCAAAAGACTGTCTTTTCTTCTCCCAAATTGTTTAACATTTTTCTCACTCATTTTTTTCCTAAATTAAAAAACAGATACCCCTGATAAAACAACTAATTTGTTAAAGTGAGTCACTTGCAAATTTTTAAGCAATGAACTTTGGGGAATAATGTAGAGTACAGGTGTCAAAGACATGGATTCTCCTCCATTCTATCCATCAGACAAGCTAGATGATCTTGCAAAAATCACTTGTTTGTATTTCAATCTGCACTCGTTCATGCAACAAATATTTGCTATACACCCGCCATAGCAAAGAAGACCTTGCTAGGTCTCCTGTAAGGAGGCACAAAGATCTATAGAACAAGGTCCCCAAGGAGACCAAAGTCTCTGCATGAAACTAAATATCTTCTAAATGCCCAACATCAAGCACAAATAAAGGGCTACAGAAATTCAGAGAGAAATCACTTGGGGGGTGGGAGGACAATATACCTAAATGACTTAGTGAAGGAGCCAAATTTGAGCTGAACTTTGAAGGATACATGATATTATACAGCAAAACAGGGGCTTGAGGATCAAAGAGCAACCTGGAGCAAGGAGGTATAACACTAAATGTGTTCAGGAAGTAGAGACCCATTTGATGAGTTGGCAGAAAGGCAAAGCAAAACCAGAATAGGGGAGCCTCTCAAGGCCAGTCTGAGGAGTTGAGACCCATCTTTCATTAGATGTGGTATCTCAAGGAGAATAAAACAAAGGAGAGCAGGTGACCAGTCTGAAGGCTAAAACTAGACCTAGCATGATGGTCATCGAAACAGAAAAAAAAAATGGACTAAAGCAAAACACATGAATAAAAGAAATTTTCTCCCAATTCCAAAGTTCACTTTGGTAGTAAGGAGAACATTAAAGAAATCGCCAGGAAGGTGGCAAAGATAATGATGTAATTACATTAAGAGTTTAAGCTGGTTGGTGAGGGATATTTTTCCGTTGTAAAATATTTTAGACTTAAGTATTGGCCAAAGCTACAGGTGGAGTTCAATGGGAATTTAAGGACTGTTGTTGGAGAGGGATCAGGGCCTCCATGTCCTCATCTGTAAATTGAGAGTTTAGACTAGATCAGTAAGTTCTCAGACTAAGACATACGTTAGAATTTTCTGAAAACCCCGATGTCCAGGCAGCACTCCAAACCAGTGAAGACAGAAGCCTTGGGGAACAAGGTCAGTGGGACAGTGCCCACAAGCAAGCTTCCAGCCCATTGAGGCTTCCTCCTTCCCAACTTCCAGTGGGTGAAAGATTTTTGTCCCTTGGACTCAAGCTGACAAAAAATGTGAAATAAATTGACCCTTGATCCAGAGTTCTCAACAGAGAGAAATGCCTAAGGTACAGTGAAAAAAAAAAAAATCTTTGTCCCACCCAGAGAGAGCTACAGAAGAGAAAGTGCTAAGAGGCAAAAAAGCTTGCGTATGGAATCTTGAGCACTAGAGTAGGTTGGGACTTGCGCCACTGGGACCCAGTCAGTTCTCTACCCTCAGCCTTGCATTGCCCCACGCAGGTTCTTTATCCCTCTTAACTTAGACATCTCTTTCCATCTAGCTTTTTCATTTCATCCTAAGACCACCCTATAAGCTAGAAAAGGACAGATATTAACTCTTTTTATAGATGGGGAAACAGAATCCAATAGACAGGAAATTACCTTGCCTTCAGCCCTCAGCTTGCAAAGCCAGGGAGGAAAGAACGTGAGCCTCCAGCCAGGATTCTTTCCCCCACCTTCAGCTGCCTCTACAGAATGGGGAATGTAGGAAAGTTAATGAGACCTGGGTGAGGATTCAGAGGTAAAGCTTCTGATCAGCTGGTTCAGGTTCTAAGCTGTTTCCTCCACCAAATTTAGAGTTTAGAATACAAAGAATGGAGCAAAACATCCTTTAGCTCTCCTGCTGCATCTCCACTATTCTTTCCTGCATCCAATGGCAGAGCACCTAGGAGCTCTGAACTCAAAAAACACAGCCAAGGAGGGGGACAGAGAAGCAAGCAACATATGTCACCCATAAACTGGACAATTAGGACTATTAATTGGCTTTTAGCTATGTAGAAATGCTGATGGAAGCCGGGCATCATGGTGTATCCCTGTAATCTCAGCAACTGGGGAGGCTGAGGCAAGAGGATCACAAGTTAGAGACCAGCCTGGGCAATTTAGCAAGACCCTCTCTCAAAATATAAAATAAAAAGAACTAGGAATGTAGCTCAGTGGAAAAGCGCCCCTGGGTTCGATACCAGTATCAAAAGAAAAGTAAAGAAATGCTTGGAAGGCTAACTGGTGCAGTGTGGATGTGTCCCTCAGTCACATGGCAGTTACTCAAATATTTGCTGCGCAAGAATTGGGGATTCTACTCAGAAGACTTCATATGACACTAGCTTGTCAAGATAAACACAACTAGGCTTCCATTAAAAAATGTAATTAGTGTGTTATTTACATCAATTAACATGCCAAATATAGGTCAATACATAATATCATAACCAGAATTACGAAGTTAACACCGTGCTCTCAGGTATCAATGGGTTTCAAGGAATCCACTCAAGCACAAAGAAGTGTGTTGTAGGATACATGGAAATTTCCACACTGGAAAAGACCTCATTTCACCTCTTCAGAGCTATGTTTCTTCCCAGGTCTTATTTCTCTTTGAGCTGGATTCCTGTTTATTATAGACCTAAGCCTATAGCAACTGCGCCTTTCGGGACTGCTGTACTCTGTGTCTTCTGTTTAATTTATATATATATAATTTTCAGAAAAACCTCAGAATGTAGATAAAGTGTAATCTTCATTCCTTGGGCTCAAGAGTATTCCCATAGCTCTTCTGCCCAGCTTATGAGCTGCATAACAGAAAATCCCCTCACCAGTCCTGGAGGAGAACAATATCTATTGAGAAGACAAGTATAGGAGTGGTGGGTGGTCTGAGGCTATAAGAATACATTGACTGTAGGCAGTCCCAGGCCACACTGCAGATGAAGATGTACAGAGAGCTCATGAGGATGGCCTGCATCACTTAAGAGCCTGGGTTGGGTCCATACCATGTGGGTTTACGGAGAGGCTTTAACAAGATCATCTTTGCAGTAGCACAGAGCCTGAATGAGAGTATGCATTCAATGCACATTAGCTACTGACACTTGTTTGATCCGTACTGAGGATGGTACCAGGCACTAGATGAAAGTGTGAGCTCTTGAGGAAACGTGAACAGGAAGTGTTGAGGGATCCACCTGTGCTCAAGCCTTCTTGGGTTTAGGCCAACGTCATAAACAGAGTTGCCAGGCCTTAAGTAGAATGTTTATCTCCAGCAGGTGCAGTTTTATAAATGTATGTTTCATTCCTGGAAAGCCATTTATGCCACAGAAATGCAATATCTACAATATGCAACTATAGGCAGATGCTTTTATAGATAGCTCTTAAATATTAAATCCAAATACTTAATAAGAAAGTAATCTTGGAAATGTTTTCTTAGAATTTTTCAACATGGATTAGACTGAGACAGGCATCTTAAAATAAGAATATGATGAAGTTCAGACAGAAGATGACATCTCTTCCTGGAAAATCTCCTGGGAGCAAAATAAGCACTTTTTTTCATTGCTCACAGAATCCTGGATTCAAAATTGGGAGTCAGGCATCTGAAAAACTTTTCCTTGCTAATTTGACGTTCACTAATTCTGCCAGAAGTCTGTGGACTTTACAAGTTGGGAAAGGGCCACTGTCCTTGAAGACTTCTTCAGTGATCTTTTGTTCTTTATATGGATGCCAACAGGTGATTTTAACCCTTTTAAGGACTTTTTATTAATAACTTAGTTGTCTCAATTAAGCAACTCAGTTTATACAACTGAGTACTTAACATCTCTGTATCTTCATTTCCTTACCTATAAAATGGAGGTAATTAATAGCAACTATCATAGGATAATTTTAGGATTAATTGGGTTATTATATACAAAGAGTTTGGAGCAACACCTTGATAATGAATGCTTAGTAATTGTTAGCTGTCATCCTCATCATTATTACCATCCTTATTTTCGTTATTGTAAATTCATCAGGGTTTCTTCCTATATCTGAACTTGCTGCTTCCTTCAAATACTTAAAATAGACCAGTGAGTCCTATTTCTTAGGTGAGCTAACCATCCTTCATTTTCTTCAAATATCTTTGATGTATTAACAAATTACACATAAACATTTTAAAGAGAAGTTTGCCAAAGCATTTGCTTAGTAAAAAGTCGTATGAAAACGTATCCCTCGTGAAACAATTTATTGTATTATTTATTGCCAATGGTTGCATAGGCTCCAATTTTCTTTTTTTTTTTTTTTTTTTTTTTTAAAGAATTTTTAATATTTATTTTTTAGTTTTCAGCAGACACAACATCTTTGTTTGTATGTGGTGCTGAGGATCGAACCCGGGCCGCACGCATGCCAGGCGAGCGCGCTACCGCTTGAGCCACATCCCCAGCCCTCCAATTTTCTTAATAAGATTCCTGTAGCATGAGAATTAAAACAAAGAATCAATAAATGTGATGGATTCAAACTAAAAAGCTTCTTCTCAGCAAAAGAAACTATCAGTGAGGTGAATAGAAAGCCTACAGATGGGAACAAATCTTTAAAACAAGCACATTAGATAGAGCACTAATCTCTAGGATATATAAAGTACTCAAAAACCTTAACACCAAAAAATAAAATAACCCAATCAATAAATGGGCCAACGAACTGAACATACACTTCTCAGAAGAAGATACACAATCGATCAACAAACATGAAAAAATGTTCAACATCTCGAGCAATTAGAGAAATTAAATCAAAACTACTAAGATTTAATCTCACTCCAGTCAGAATGATGGAGCTACTAAGAATACAAACAACAATAAGTGTTGATGAGGATGTGGGGGAAAAGGCACACTCATACATTGCTAGTGGGACTACAAGTTAGTGCAGCCAATCTGGAAAGCAGTACGGAGATTCCTTGGAAAACTGGGAATGGAACTGCCATTTGACCCAGCTATCCCTCTCCTCGGTCTATTCCCAAAGGACTTAAAAACAGCATACTACAGAGAGACAGCCATATTAATGTTTATAGCAGCATAATTCACAATAGGTAAACTGGATCCAACCTAGATACTGTTCAGTAGATGAATGGATAGGGAAACTTCGGTATATATACACAATAGAACATTACTCAGTAATAAAAGAGAACAAAATCATGGCATTTGCAGGTAAATCAATGAAGTTGGAGAATATATGCTAAGTTTGTGAAGCAAGCCAATCCCAAAAAACCAAAGGCTGAATGTTTTCTTTGATATGAGGATGCTGACTCATAATGGCAACAGGGAGGGGGTTAGCATGGGAGGAATGGAGAAGCTTTAATAGGGCAAAGGGAAGGGAGGGGAAAGAAGGGGGCAAAGAGGTAGGAATGATTGTGGAATGAGTTAGACATCATTACCCTAAGTTCATGTATGAAGACACAAATGGTGTGAAAATACTTTGTGTACAGTGGCTTGAAAAATTGTGCTCTATATATGTAATATGAAATGAATTGCATTCTGCCATCATGTATAACAAATTAGAATAAATAAATAATTTAATTTAAAAAAAATAAGAAAAGCAGAGGAAGTCTTTTGAAATGTAAAAAATGTGAGAAAATCCACAGCAACCAGTCTGGAAGTTAGAAGTACATGCACAAAGGACAAAACAGCTAAGACAAGACAATGACTGAGAGATCTGAATATCCTGCAGAATCAGGGCTTCCAGAGCATCCACTTCAGACCTCTGCTACCCCAAGTGCATTCTGGGGACCAGCAGCAGCAGCATCACCTGGTGCATGTTAGAAATGCAGAATCTCAGGCCCCTGAGACTGACTGAGTCAGAATCTATATAACAAGATCACCAAGTGATTCAGATGCACATTAAAGTTTGAAAAGCACCAATGTAGGCAACTTGTTAAAAATACCAATGACATGAGTCATGCATGATGGCACATGCCTATAGTTTCAGCTATGCTGAAGGCAGAGGCAGGAGGACTGCTTGAGCACAGGAGTTCAAGGCTAACCTGAGCAACATGGCAAGACAGGATAAAGAGAGAAGACAGACAGACCACATACTTATGTATTCAAATACATACATATGAATACACACACACACACACACACACATACACAAGTACCCAAACATCAGTCCCTACATCAATAAAATCACATTATACTTTCTTGGGGATACAGTTCTGACTACTGGTATTCTTTGAAAACTCCCCAAGGTGAAAACCCTACAGAAGGGGAGAGCTGAATTGGGTATGATGACATGACCAGGCATCATTGTGGTAAAGAAGAAAAAAAAAACTTTTGAGGGAAAATGATGGGGTGGCACCATACATAGATGGATAGAAAAGCAGGATGTCAGGGAGTTTATTGTGGCTGAAACACAGAGTCACGGGAGATGCAGATGACCAGAAGACAAGTTGTGTGCATTGGTAAGGACCTCAGAATGCATCCTGCACTGGGAGTCTTCGAAGGATTTTAATAAGTACTCTGCTTTGTATAATAGAAAGATTACTCTGTCTGCTGACATGAATGGATTTAATGAAAAAAGACAGGAGGACAGGAAGACCAGCGGCAAAGATAGTGAAACATTCTTGATAAAGACGAAAAGCCTGGATTAAGCTCATAGCAGGTATTAAAGTTAGAGAAATGGATTCAGGTTCCAGAATGAGCAGAAGCAAAGTAGGCAGGACTTTACTACGACCAGGGAAACAGAAGAACAAAGATGAGCAGTCTTAGAAAGAGCCTAGCATCCCAGGAGGTGGCCATGCAGACCTACAACAGGGGAAGAAGGGATTTCATAGTCAGTATAGCATGACCTGGAGCTGGCCAGGGAATGTGGGTGCAGAAGGGATAGGGGTGGGGTTACAACTGGAAAGAATATGACTCACTTGTGGGGACTCATCCCCCACAATGGTTATCTCAGTTCCTTTGGCTTATTTTCCTTAAGAGATTAAAGGTCAAGTCTGTGAGCATATGGAAAGCTAGAGAGATGGCTGTGAAATCAGTGGAAACCAGACCCCTATGTCCTAGAGGGGAAAAAAAATCAACCAATTCACTGGATTGCAAGAGTAGTCTAAGGAATCAAGCTGCAGGAAACTAGTGTGAGGTATGTCTCAAGTTCAAGAGGGTTCAAGTTCAAGAGCAGGGTGGAGGATCTGGGGAGGAAGAGGGTGTGAGGCAGGTCTATTTCTAAGCCCAACTCCCTGCCTTCAACAATAGATTTTCTTGCCTTTCTGCTGCCTGAATTCCACTCTATCTGCTGAAAACAAGACAAGTAAAGCCTTTCTTCCTGCCATTTCTGGAATCTCTAATCTTGTCACTTGTTTAAAATGTATCATGTAACTGGATTCATTCTTTCTGATAAGAGAGGCTCCCTAACTGCCCTCAGATAGGAAGTGGAATTTTTGTCCAGTGCAAAGCACTAAGGGAGATCCTTTGAGCACATGGCCCCCCAGGCAGTGCTCTCAGAGAGTTTCCACTTGCAGCATATTCAGGGGGGCTTCCAGCCAGTCTGTCTCCTATCAAGGCTTGAAATATACCAGTGAGCTTTCTAGTGAGGAGCCCGCACTTCTAGAGAAACAAATTAATCATTTACTTTTGCAACTCCTCTTTTGGGCTTTCAAGGTCATCCCTAACCTGACTCAAATAACCTTGTCTCCCACTCCAAACACAAACTTCAGCTCCCACTGCTGTGCCTGTGTTTTGTATGCTTACCCTTTCACCCGCCTTGCTTGGAATTCCCTCCTATTCACTATTCAAGGTGCAGCGAAGGCCTACCCTCCCTCTCCAGGAACCCCGCCCCACCAGCCATGTCAGGGTCATTGTCCCCTCTTATCTGCTGCATGAGCCAGCAGCTCAAGTCTTCATCATGCACTGCACCCAGAGAGTTTCCAGTCTCTAGTTTCTTACTCCCACAAAACTATGGCTTTCTGGGCTAGGGTTGGGGTTCAGTGGCAGAGCACTTGCCTAGCATGTGTGAGGCACTGGGTTCAATCCTTAGCACCATATATAAAAATAAATAAAATAAAGGCATGCCATCCATCTACAACTACAAAAAAAAAAATTTTAAACTTTGGCTTCCTTTAAGCCAGGGATCACTCCTTATTTCTTTTATACTTTACAAAAAACCTCACATGGTAATAGACCATCATTCAGAAGCCAGTACATTTTCTATCATTTATTTCATTCCTACTTATTGATATAGCATCCATTTTTAGGTGACAGATTTGGTAAATTGAAGTGATTTTTTTTTATCAAGCAGGGTTTGATTTGCAAAGATCAATAAATTATGATAGGGCTGGGGTTGTGGCTCAGCGGTAGAGCGCTCGCCTAGCATGTGCGAGGCCTCAGTTCGATCCTCAGCACCACATAAAATAAAGGTATGGTGTGCAACTACAACTAAAAAATAATTATTAAAAAAAATATGATAGGCAAAATTTAAGAATTAGACTTCAACAGGAGGAATAAGCTCAGATGCTCAATTACACAGTAGAGGAACCACAGTTAACAATAATTCATTGTATATTTTGAAATAGCTGGAAGAGAGGAATTTGAATATTCTCACTGCAAAGAAAAACTGACAGATATTCAGCTGATAGATATGTTGATTACCCTTATCTGACCACTGTACATGTACATGTATGGAAACAGCACATTATACCCTAAAAAAGCACAATTATTATGTGTTGATTAAAATTAATAATAATTTTTAAAGAATTGGACTCTAACGTGAACCATTTTGTGAACTTTGTTTCCTCATCATATCTCTGCCCTACCAAACAATCTAAACTAACAGGTCTGGTAATAGCAACAAGTCATAGCGGCATTAGTAGTCGGGGTGGCAGCATTAGTCACAGCAACGTTAGTAACTCTGTATTCCAGTCCTGCAGACCTCCCTGTTACTTGAATGCACCAGGCATATTTCCTTCCACTCCAGAGTCTTTGCTTGCTTTCCATCAGCCTGAAAGTCTCTTTCCCAAATATGCACCTGGCTTATTTATTTACCAACTGCAAAACATTTCTTAAAGGGACTCTTCTTGGTGAGGCCTTCTTCTGCATTTAAGCAACCCTCCCACTTGCCTCTGCCCTCACTTTCCATCTCCTTGTCCAGCTTGACTTTTCTCCCTAATGCATCTCACCATCTCACATACTATAAATATTGTATTCCTTCATTTTTTTGTTATCTTGCTAGAATGTAAGCTCCATGCAGGGAAGAATTTGTGTATGTTAAATATTCTGCTAGACCTCTACTGCCTAGACTATTGCCCATTACATAGCAGGAGGTCAAGAATATTTCTTAAATTAACAAAAGATAGAACTTCCCAAGGTGGCTTATGAGAACCACTGGTAGTACTCAAGATAACTTTAAGTGGCATATGAATTCATTTTTTATAATCACAAATTTAACAAAATGTGTTTTTAAAAATAAATGTAGAACATCAAAAATGATCCTATGTATAATTATTTAGGATGAGAAGGTGTTTTTTTAAGTGAATAGATTTTAAGTTGATTGAAAAAAACTATTAGATAAATAGTAAAGAAAAATGTTAGGTAAATAGAAATACAGCTTCTGCACAGATGTACAAAGTCATGGTAGGAATCCGCAAAGATTAATATTTGACTTCTACTAGATCAATTATGACAATACTACACATTTTTTTCAAACATTCCATCCTCCATGTTAAAAGTAATACTAAAAAATAGTTGTCTTAAGTTAATGCTATTTGGTCCTCAGTATATGGGACATGGGACATTTCTGTGCATTCAATATGCACTGGAGTCCCAGGGGCTCAGAATTTGTTTCACTTTGGTGTTCTGTACAAACTTATGTATGGTGTTGATGAAAATAATAAACAGCAGAGCTGGGGTGTGACTCAGTGATAGAGCATCTGCCTAGCACGCACCAGGCCCTGGGTTTGATCTCCTGCGCTGATAAAGAAAAAAAAAGAATAAATGGCAATAATAATCACTAACGTTCATTGGCTATCTGCTGTTAAGTGTTTTGGCATCATTGCTGCATTTACTCTTCACAGCCTTATTAAGTGGGTGCTATTATAATCTCACTTTCCAAATGAGAAAACTAAGAATGAAAAGCTCTGTGAATTTGCTCAAGGCAGCACAGTTGCAAGTGAGCCAGAATCCAAAGCCAGACAGTCTGACTTCAGAACCCAGACTTTTAACAAGGTTGCTTTTGCTTTTCAGTGGTATTAATAATTTTTATTTTTAAAATTTTAAATACATATTAGAAAAATCACTATTTTCTCTTTATTTTTAGAAAATCTGAAGGAAGATGAAAGTAGTATGACTCCTCCTAATCACCTTTGACTCCCCTCTATCACCCAATTTTGGGGGGTTATATTCTTTTCTTCTAAAATATCTGTATATATAATTATATCCTGTTGCTTGATTTTGTAGCTCCAAACAATATCTTTGAATTACCTGACAAGAAAAATGAGAAAATCTATGTATGTACACTGTTGCCCCCCTTCTCACCCTCTCCGCCATCTGATGTTTTTAGTTATTATTCTTCTACAATGCTTTACTTTACAACTTTTACAAGTGTTCTGTAATGGTAATTGCCATTGCTTTGTTAGTTTTATTCCTGAATTTAGATAGATTCAGTCCTTAGTGCCAGTCCTTTAGTAGCTTCTCCATTCATCTTTTGAATGACTAAATTTTATTCTTTAGGAGTTTTTCAAAATCTTATGGGAATTGCATTCACCACTATTACGTGCATCTGTGAAAACCTGCACATTTCTAGGGAGCACCATTCCTGTTATAATCTACATGACAAGTGGCCATACACGGCAGCTATGGCCATATTCTTTCAGTTCTGTCATACTTGAAAATATTTGTCAATAAATTATTTATGTTTACACAGGTTTATCTCAGTACAAAACAGTTGAGTCATTTCCCCCCCAAGAACTTTATAATCATTTCTATAATCGTTGTTCCAGTCCAGTAAAGCCAACCTGTGTGCCAGAATTGATCTTTATGGATTCTTAAAAGTTAGCAGTTAGGGTTTTGCCAGTACAATATGTGAAAAATAATATCATACTCTCACACTAATGGGCATTTCCCTTATTCCTTTTATTATTTTATTATATATATATATATATATATATATATATACACTAATAATTATATATTACAATGTATTGTATGTGTAATTATATACTTACATGTTATATTTCATAGTTTTGTTTATTATAAGCAAGGTGGCCATCATTTCAAGAATTAAGACTATTTTAATTTGTTTTTCTTTGAACTGGCTATTCATGTCCTTTGTCCATTTTTCTCTTGATTTAAAGGCCTTTTCCTTGATGATTTCTAGCATTCTTTGTCCATTAGAAAGTGTCCCCTTACAATTCAAGCCCTGCCTCCTCTAGGAAGTTTCTCTTTAGTTATATACTAACATGGACTCGATTCCAGCAAAGTAATGAAAAGGGGATTTGATTTGGTGACTATAATATGAAAAAATATATATACATAACAAAAGAAGGAAGGGGTTGCCATTTAGTTGGAACTTTCTATTTAGGGACTATGAAGTCTTAAGTCTTCAGTGAGGACAGAATCAAGTCATGTCCTGAACATGACGATCAAAGCCTGCTTTTTTCGTGTCCCAGACCCTTTAAAGAGCAGTGGTAAAACAATAATTGACATATGGTAAAAGTAACCCCCCATAACTGGTGCACCCGACTCAAAAAACAGTCCCATGACATCTGTCAAGCTCTGCCCAACAGGGGTAGTTTATACTGGCTGGTGACTCACTGAACCAGTTATATTCTCTTTCATAGCAAGTGTGGTCATGACATACGCAAAGAGGATCGAAACAAATAAAAGCAGAAAGAATACTGGTCATGTGAATACAGTTCTGATGCTAGAGGAAGGACAACCAAATGACCAGATGGCAGGGTCAGTCACTGTGCCATCAGGGTCAGGAGACCTTGAACTATGCAATCAGACTAAGTGGCCGCCAAGATAATTGCTCGTCCTCCTCACAATCGACTTTTGGGGAACAGCTAATTCATGTAAAGGACAGCAAACAGTCCACTATTCTAAATGAACTCATGGAAGAATTAAGAGGAAGAAAGCCCAAAGAAAATGAGAACCCTGGGTTCAGAGAAGATGGGCTCTCATTTCTCATGTAACAGAGGTTGGGAACCATGAGGAGGAAGAAATCAAAGGAAATTTTGTAGGTCCTAATGAAATTGCATCCACATAGAAAAAGCATAATTTGAAAATGTATAAAAATAGTTAAGTGAAGAGCATTAACATCACAGTTGGTGTGGCCCTGAGAGAAGAAATTGGATGTGATTTTCATATAAGAAATAAAACTTAATGCCTAGAAAGGATTTTATTGTACATAAAGGGAATAGGCTTGGGGTCTTCCCTCAAGTCAATAATAGGGAAAAGGAGAGTCGTGTTAAAGTAGGGTTTTGTTTAATATGAAAAATGAGTATGTTTTTGAAAGAAATAAAATCTCAGTTGCCTCATATGTATTTATAATGCTGTGTATGAATGGAAGCTTAGGAATAATAAAATTTATTTTTTGCCTCCCAAAGGTAGATTTTCCTTTGTGCAAGAATATTTCAGTTATGCCTTTTAAAAAGGTATACATGTAAGAAGTCATCAACAATCTGACTTGGGAAGCTAAGGTAGGAGGATCACAAGTACAAGGCCAGCCTCCACAACTTAACAAGGCCCTAAGCAACTTAGTGAGACCCTGTCTCAAAATGAAAAAATAGAAAGGACTGGGGATGTTGCTCAGTAGTAAAGCACCCGTATATTCAATGCACAGTAAAAAATAAAAACAACAACAAAAAAGTCATCAATAATCAACCTATAATAAACAGGGTCTCTGGCTAAGTTTGGGAAGGCTGATTGAATAATCAATGACAAACAGGCTACTGGCCTAGTCAAAATTAACTTATTCCTTCCCTTTGTTTACTAATAGTAAATAGTCAATAAGCATTCGGGCAGAAAAGCTAGTTAAGTAATTTTTTTGCTTTTGAATTTGGAAATTTTATGAGCTTTGAAGTCATGTAAAATTAAAATAATTTTCACATTTTTGTTCAGCATACTATAAGTCCTCAATAATAGCATCTATTGATTTATGAGAAGGAGAATTTTCTGAATTGTAGGTGAAAAAAAATAGAAATTATGAAGAAAAAAAAAGGAAAAGGGATCTCTCAAAAATAGAGGGGAGATCAGTAGAGTACAGGTGGGGACATCAAAGGGGAAGGAGGACGGGAGGGAAAGGGGAAGATCTGGGGAGTAAAGTTGACAAATTATGCCATGTGCATGTATGAATGTATCACAGTGCATTCTGCTTTTATATACAGCTACAATGCACCATTTAAAAATAAATGAATAAGCAGAAGGAAGGCCAGCACAGGAGGAGAAGAAGGAGATCGGGAGAGAGAGAAGGGGAGGAAAGAGGAAATTCTGGGATCCATAATAGAGTCAACTTTGTTTTATGCATTTATGAAAATGTCAACATGCACTTCACTGTCATGTACAATCATGTGCACTAATAAAAACATTTCTAAAAAGAAATTGTGAAGTATAAGGTATAAGTTAATGTCTTTTTAACATTCCACAGTAATAACTGGAATCAACTTCTCCATATATGAAAATTTTTGCAGAATTTAAGATGAGCTATACTTTATTAGACAAAGAAGGAATGTTTTTCAATGATAAGAGGAATGATAAAGGGAAAGGCTTCAGGATTAAAAGTTACGGAAGATGTTTAGGAGGGTACTGTTGATGGCAAGAATACAATCACATGTTTGCTTGCTGCATGTGTTCATTATCAAAAATTCAAATAATACTGAAAAGATATAAGGTAAAAAGTCAAAGTGTCCTTCCTCAGGTAGGTAAAACAGAGACTTTAAAAAAAAAATCCACCTCCAGGGAGTGCTGAATTCATGATGCAGATGTCTACAGGGGAGCTCAGGCATCAGTAGTTGTTAAATCTTCCCAGACAATTCCAGGGGCAGGCATGTTTGAAAACCAGGGCTTCAGAGCAGTGGTCCTCCATGTGGAGTCCTCAAACAAGCAGCACCATGACAGAAATGCAAATTCTTGGGAACTTGATAGAATTGCAAAATATTGGCCTCCCATCCCAGGCTCACTGAATCAAAACCCCTGGGCTGGGATCCAGTGACCTGTGCTTTAAAGTCTCTTTCTGGCAATTTGCTGCAGACTAAGGTTGAGAACCACAGTGCTGGTATCCAAGAGATGAGATGTGGTGAAGGATGTATTAAACATAGAACCAGAGATTGGGATATTTTACAATTTAAGAGTATCACTTGTTTGATTAAGGAAAACAGAATTAAAATACAATTCTTGGGGCTGGGGATGTGGCTCAAGAGGTAGCGCGCTTGCCTGGCATGCACGGGGTGCTGGGTTTGATCCTCAGCACCACATAAAAATAAAATAAAGAAAGAGCTATGTAATGTTTTGAACAACTAATAAAAAAATAAAGATGTTGTGTCCACTGAAAACTAAAAAATAAATATTAAAAAATTCTCTCTCTCTCTCTCTCTCTTTAAAAAAAAAATGCAATTCTATTTTATTTTTCACTTTCCCTTTAAAATGTGGGAATAAATTTCACCTGTCAGTAGATGAAAACATAGGCAGGGCTGAGGACATTTCTGTTTCCTCGTAGGCAGCATCTCCCAATTCAGAAATTATAAGACACCTTCAAAGATGAGATTTCTCCCCCCACCCTCCCAAATCCCTAAAAGGTGGCATGAAGTGCCTCCAGCAGGTTGATCTATAAGAGGAAAGAGAGGAAGGAGTAGGAGCAGCAAGGAAGTTTCTTTGTGGCTGGTAGCATTGGCTACAGGTGGACACTTAGAATGACTCCTCCCACCACAGGTGCTGTCTTGGGCTCACTGGAGGTTAACTCTGCCTAACCTCTCTGGACACACTCCCACTATATAGGTCCTGCATTCTACTCCCTGTCACTCATGGGCCTCTGCAGGTTACTCCACACAGACTGGCAGGGCCTCCTTGACCCTCTCCTAGAACCAGTGCAGGATGCTATAAGGCTCCAGCCATTTCTTACTTTGTTAAGCCACTTCTAGTTCCCAATTGCCCCTTAATATCTGTGGGGTATTGGTTCTAGGACCCCCAAAACACACCAAGATCATCAGATAAATGACATAGTATATGCATATAACCTTTTAGAAGATGACATAGTATTTGCATATAACCTATGCATTTCATCCCATATACTTTAAGTCATTTCTAGATTACTTATAAAACCTAATATAATAATGATACTATGTAAATAGCTGTTATACTATATCATTTAGGATATTATGACAAGAAAAATAAATCTGTGTGCGTTCAGTACAGACCCAAAATTTTTCGCCAAATATTTTAGATCCGCCATTGGTTGAATCTGCACAAAGCCCATGGGTATGGAGGGACAGGGATGCATAACCCTTAGCCCCCCAAGTCCCCGAGTGTAGGTAGTCCATCGGTCCCACTGCCCCTAGGCTTCTGGAGCTTCCTCAGGCATGAATCAGGCACCCCCAACTCAGCTCTTCCCCCTGCTACAGGGGCACTGGAGGAACCCTTTGAAGCCACCTACCTTTACTGGACTGGGGGGAGGATATACATTATGGCAGTAGTTCTTTCCCAAGAAAATAATTCCATCCCAACACCTTCTCTGAGCTTCTCTCTTCTCTCAACATTTTTATGATTTTTAAGTAAGTATGGAGTTCAAAGAGTCTCTTTGTAAAGCATCCATGGCATGATTTGGTTTTGGAATATACCTGTATCATGACTAGGTGTCTACACAGAAACTTCCATTTTAACATTCTACTACATGAATAGGTTCTTGAATGATCCTAAACAACCTGGTAAGGTTTGCATCCTGATTATCACTATTGTCCAAAGTCATACATATGAGGAAAAAAAAAAGGTGTGGAATCAGGTTTTCTGACTCCAAGATGTATTCTTTCAACTTCCCAGTGACATTAACAGAACTCACACAAGAAGTGGCAGGAGCCAGTGAGACATGGATCATGGGATCCCTTATGAAAGCTGAGGACCAAAGTGAATCACAACCTCAAGGTAAAGAACCAGGAAGAGAGTTGCCCACAAATGTACTCAAGAACAAGAAAATGCTATCTTAAATTCCTTTGGATTGCAATTGATAAAGAACTGAAGCATAAGTATGTTCACTATCTTGACTATGGTGATGGTCTTCTACATATGTCAAAATGTATCAAGTTACCACTTTGAAATATGTGCAGTTGTACAGTGTAGACCCTTTCATGTACTGTACTGTACACCTGATACTATAAACATACTGTAATAATAATGTCTCACATGAAAACGAGAGAAGACGCTGGGTCAGCAGCAAGCTGTAGTTTTTAAAAATGTTTTTAGAAAAAAAAATAAATAAAAATGTTTTTAGTTAAATGTTGAGGAGAAAAAAAAAAGGCTTTTCCCCCAAAGTATCATGTGTGAACCTACAACACCCTGACCTCTTTCTCTCCTCCTTGATTGTATGAATAACCCTGAGATCACCTCTTAGAACTGGTTTTAACCTTTAGCTGCAGCGACTACACTGCCACGTGTGTATATATATGACGTTGTACATTGCACATACCCTTGGATCCCCACAGTTTGGTCCCTCTCCCAGCTACCCGTTTATAGTATGACGAGTTAACAAGTTGGTGACCTGCACAAAGTGAGACACAGCTATTTAATCTCTTGCCAGACATCGCCCCTCTTGGTGTGATGCTGTACAGGTCTCTGTAAAAAGTCCTTGCTGTCTCAGCAGCCAATCAACTTATAGTTTATTTTTTTCTGGGTTTTTGTTTTGTTTTGTTTTCTTTCTAATCGAGGTGTGAAAAAGTTCTAGGTTCAGTTGAAATTCCTGATGAAGAAACACATTTGAGATTTTTTTCAGTGATAAAATCTGCATATTTGTATTTCAACAATGTAGCTAAAACTTGATGTAAATTCCTTCTTTTTTTCCTTTTTTGGCTTAATGAATATCATTTATTTAGTATGAAATCTTTATACTATATGTTCCACGTGTTAAGAATAAATGAACTTACAAGAGGAAGTGAGGGGAAGGGGAAAAATAATATAAGGGGGACAAACGAATGTCAGTAGAGGGAGCAGAGAGAGAAGAGGGGAGGGGAGGGGAGGGGAGGGGAGGGGAGGGGGGATAGTAGAGGATAGGAAAGGCAGCAGAATACAACAGACACTAGTATGGCAATATGTAAATCAATGGATGTGTAACTGATGTGATTCTGCAATCTGTATATGGGGTAAAAATGGGAGCTCATAACCCACTTGAATCAAATTGTGAAATATGATATATCAAGAACTGTGTAATGTTTTGAACAGCCAACAATAAAAAATTTTTAAAAAAATAAATAAATAAATAAAATAAAATGGATAAGGCTTATAATTATACTATAGCTAACATCTGGATGTGATTTTTTTTTTTAAAGAAGATGCTATGTAGAAAAAGATAAGTTGTAAAGAACTTTCTTGATACCTTGTTTCTTTTTCCTTCAGCTTTATTGAGATGTAATTGATAAAAATTTTATAAATTCAAGATGTACAGCACGATGATTTGATATATCTATATATTGTGTAATTATCAGTCAAATTAATTAAAACATTTTCACCACAAAAAAAAAGAATAAATGTACATTAAATCTTAAAAAAAAAAAGAAATATGTGCAGTTGACATATGCTAACTATACTTCAATAAAATTGTCTTTAAAAACTCCAACAATGGGGCTGGGATTGTGGCTCAGTGGTAGAGTGCTTGCCTAGTATACATGAGGCCCTGGGTTTGATTCTTAGCACTGCATATAAATAAACAAAATAAAGTCCATTGACAATTAAAAATATATTTTTTTAAAAAACTCGAACAATAAAATGAGTTACATGGAACATCAAAGAGACATTATCAGGGATAGAGATATTCTGGTATAACACAAATGTGTAAAGGTCAGGGGTTGGATCCCCAACACCAAAAAAAAAAAAAAATTAAACCATAAAACAGTATTATGAGACAAGTAAATGAAGAACATAAAACATTTGAGGTTTAGTATTCCTAAGATACTAAATTCAGAGTCCGTGGATACTTTATTGTCCTTGTTAGGTGGGAGTAGAAGAATCATTAATATATGAATATGTAATATCAAACAGATTTTCCAGTAAAATTCTTGTAAGGATCAACTGAGAGCAAGTACATATTATCATTTTGAAGGTTTTGAGAGATTTAACTTCTAGACCAATGTGAGTGGTTATTAATAGTAGAAAAATGTTGTTTCTAATTTACTCAGAGCTTCCCCAGCAGATCCCTTCTCCCTTTCATGTGTTATTGGATGTTGTGCCCATCCTTCCCATCTCCAGGTTGACCTTTCAAAAGGAGTTGCAACTGAGGCATGGATGTCCAACTGTGCTGCTGCTGTGGATCTCTTTAGGCCTGGCCTCCCTACCTGGGGTGCCTCTGCATCTATCACCAGCCAGATTCCTGGCTGATGGGACTGGAGCCAAGGCAAGACTTCAGCCACACTATGTCAGGTTGATTTAACTTGTCCAGTCATCTGAAACAAGGAAATCAAACTTTCCACATGCATGTGCAAAGCCAACCTCTGGATGAGGCAGATAGCTCATTCCTTCAGGGAATGCCTGGGTCTTCCCTCTAGGAGTAACCGCTGATAAGGAGGGCAGACAGTTCAAACACATTTCCAGAAATCCCCGGACTTCCTGCAAGCCACACCCCTTGCCAGATGGCTTCCAACCAGGCAGTACTCACCAGAGAGTCATAGGGACACACCCTAAGTGCCTGGCATGTTGTCTGACACAAAGTGAGGAATGAAGAAGTACTTATGGAGTAAAAGATAGGAGGGATGAAAGAGGAAGGGATGAGGGAAAGAGGGAGGGAGGGAGGGAGATGGTAGGTGCCAGTGAATAGCTATCCTTTCAGGAAGTGGGAAAGCCTAAAAAAATGCCCCTATACAAATGTGTGCAGAAATCTGGAGGTTGGCAAGACATTCTCCGCAGGGGGCATCAAATACCTTTCAACCGGAAGGCACTATGACACTCAGGTATACTATCTGAACCCTAGGCCACACCTGACCAGAAGGAATGGGTTTCCATGGCAGACGCTGGCAACAATTTATTGCACAACACACCATCTTATCTCCCTCGAAATCCTTTATAAGTAGGGAAGAAGCCAGGGGCCCTAGTTCTGACCAGTAAGATAGAAGTAGAAGTTTACAGTACGAAGTATCTAGAAAAATTTAATTATGACTTTATTTTAAGGAGAAAGGAAGGAAGGAAGGAAGGAAGCCAGCCAGCCAGCCAGCCAGGCTTAATATTCTTACTGATCTTTCTTCCTTTCTTTCTACCTGGAATAAAATGTGATTCCAATAGGTGAAACAGTCATCTTGCAATCATGAGGACAAAAGTCACAGACTATGGATTGCAAAGCAGGAAGAAAGATGAAGCCAGAGTCCCAGATGCCATTGTGGATACTATATCTCTGTTGCAAACTGCCTTCCTCCAGACTTCTTTTTTGCATGAGAAAAAATTAAACTTTGATTTGGCTCATCAAAACCAGGTTTCTGTTTTAAACTATTAGATGTAATTACTACTGGTGGTCAGAAATGTAATATGGATAAGTGCACACAAGATCTCCTGGACATTAATCCACTGGGAGGAGAATCACAGCAGGGCATTCCTAGGGGTGTACTCCCAGAGTTAGAGTTATTACTACAAAATACAATCTCCCAGACTCATAAGTTAGGGGACAAAAGAAAGAAACCAAACAAGGTGCTGTCAGATACTACTAAGGTTAGCCCAAATAGGTTGTCAGTACCAGACACACACCTGCCAGAACATAGAATTGGTACTCTACTGATGGAGGGTAGATGAGCTGAATACAGCTACATTAAGAAGAGAGTTTTTCAAAGAGACAATGAGAAGAATGGCCCTGGGGCCCCACACAGACTAACAACAGACTGGCACTTATGATTCAGGTTCTGGCCTCTGGGACAAAATGGTGAAATGACGGCAGGAGATAGCTCACAGTAGCTACAACCAGGAACCTCCACATTTCACATTTCAGCTTCCAGTATACAGAGAAAAAAGTTGAGAGTGGTTAGTGGGACTTGTAGGACATTGCAGTCAATAGCCTTGACTTTGCAGTTTTAGAGACCAAAACATTAAGAAAATATGCAGATGTTCATGGCTGCCTACCCAACAAGCATCCCCACCATCCTTCTTCCTTGCTGAAAATGTCATCAATCACTTCCAGCTCCCCTTGTAGTTGGAGAATGAGCGTGTGACTGATTCTGACCTATGGAACTGAAGAAGAAGTCTGTGGAGAGGTTCAAGGAAAGATTTCCCTCCTAAATAATGTATCCTTCTTCACTTGATAAAGAAATGTCAGCATATGGTACCTTGGACTGCTGTAATCAACTAATGTTTAAAGATAAACATCATCAAAATGCAGAAGAGAGGCTGGGATTATGGCTCAGTGATAGAGCACTTGCCTAGCATGTGTGAGGCACTGGATTTGATCCTCAGCACCACATAAAAAATAAAGGGATTGTGTCAATCTACAATTTAAAATATTTTTTTAAAAAGATGCCGAAAAGTGCAAAGTAGACAAATGGGATGCATCTGGGATGATGATGATGACATGGTGGAGCCGTTGCACCCACCCTGAATCTACCTACATCCACACAAACTCAAAGTTTCTTAAGTTCATGTCACTCTTAGTTGTGTTTTCTGTTACATCAGCTGAAAGCATCCTTGCTGATTCAAGGGAGATGGGAGGGAGCCCAACGGGTCCCAAGTCTCTTGCAAGGGAGAAGAGACATACTCTCATCTTTTTTCTTCCCAGGACCTCATACTTGGATGCTTAAAAAGAACCATCAGCATTCAGGAACAGCGATTTTTAATGACTCACTATCGCAATCCCATTGATCACCCTTGAAGCAGCTGCTCTGCAGCTGTCAAGAATATTAGTGATGCAAGAAGAAACACAGTAGAACTTGCACAATCACCAGAGAATATTCACTTAACTGGGAGTCAGGGGTCAAACAGTCCCAAAATATTTCCCAGGTGAGCATTAAATAGAGAGGAGGGCCAGGTGACTCTGCATTAAACATAGATGGTAAATCTTAATAGGAAAATTAGAATACATTTGAAAAATAATACTCCATAGACATAGATTTGGGGGAAGATAGGGTGGAAGAAACAAACTTTTTTTCAGTATGTACCCATTTAGCAATACATTATATATGTTAGCTCAGTTCTTTTTAGTCCTTGCAAAAAACATCCTGTGTTCATCTTCTTTCCATTACTGTGCAAAATATCTAAGATGATTAACTTAAAAGGGAAAAGGTGTATTTTGACTCACAGTTTCAGATTTTCAGTCTAAGTTCACTTGGCCTGTTATTTTGGGCCTGTAGCAACACAGTAATTGTGGAAGGAGCACGTGGTAGAAGAGTTCTGTTTGCCTCCACAGAAGCCAGAAAGCAAAAATACAGAGAAAGAAGGAGATTGAGTGTCCACTTCAAGGACACACCCCCAAGGACCTAACTTCTTTCCACTAGACCTCCCACTTAAAGGTTCCACCATCTCCCAAAAGCATCACAGGCTGGGGACCAACACTTTAACATATGGGCCCTTGGGGGACATTCAAGATTTACACTATAGCAAATCCTATAAATAAATTCATTCTTTTACTGCAAATTAAGAAACCGAGACTGTCAGAGGTTAATGTGCCCTAAGTCACATTGCCAGTTTGGTTTAATTCCAAAGTTGAGGATCTTTCATTGTGCTGGGCTGCCTACGTGTGAGTGTGTGCCAAGGGGCAGAAAGGGGTGATGGATATGACTGAGTGTGATATATATGTATGAGTACAAAAGCTTGAGTGTGAGTGATCAAGTGTGTGTCTATGTAGGTGAGCGAGTGTTGGGGAAGGGAGAAAGAGAGAGAGACAGCGAGAGAGAGAGAGGGAGAGAGAATGAGACTTGGTCCTGGTTAAAAAAAAAAAATGATAGCCAACAGAAAAATCAGTTATTTTCATTCTCAACCATGGCTGAGTTAGCTCAAGTGCCAGGTGGCCCTCTGGATAAACAAGGTATTGGAGTGACATTTTCAGATGACTTCAAGGCCCAGGGAATTGCTAGAAATATACAAGATGGCAAACTCCCTGAAGGCTGTCTCACAGGTCTCTGCCTTGAGCCAACCCAGACAGAGCTCGACAACCCTTTTCTAGACTGAAAGCAGGCTTGGGACTGAGTTGGTAGCTAATGTCAGTCTTGACTTGGATTGGACGTGGGTTGGCAGGTAAAGATAGCTTTTATATATACACATAAAAACTGATAGTGCATACAAGGTAAAGTCTAAGAGTGAGGTGCAGACTGAGTGATACCAAATTCAAAAGAGGGCAGAAATGGTCAGGGAAGACTTCTTAGAAGAAATGGGATTGATCTGGGATTTTGAGGATGCAGAGAAATTAAACAGGCAGAATGAAGGGGCACATTCCAGCTAGGAAGGAACGGCTGTATTGGCATATCCTTTAGAAATCTAAGGAGGAAAGTCTACCATAGAAAATTGTATTCTTACCCCAAAAGCTTCCTGATGTTATCTATGTCCCAGGGTTCCTCATTAGCCAGTCACCATAAGAATCTTTGCAAAATACCAAGACTCACTTTGCTAATTTGGAACAGAGGCAAGAGTTGTATTCTTGATTCTTTTTTGATCTACTTCATAGCTCATGCTAAACATATATCTGAAATAGTATTTTGGCCAGGTGAGAAATGGTGTTAGAGAAAACCCCATAACTTTTATATCAAGATAACCTTGCTAGGGCTGGGGATGTGGCTCAAGCGGTAGCGCGCTCGCCTGGCATGCGTGCGGCCCGGGTTCGATCCTCAGCACCACATACAAACAAAGATGTTGTGCCCGCTGAAAACTGAAAAAAAACAAATAAATATTGAAATTCTCTCTCTCTAAAAATAAATAAATAAATAAATAAAAATTTAAAAAACTATTAAAAAAAAAAAAAAAGATAACCTTGCTAGTTAAAGAGGCTGCTGCACTGCCAGACTCCAGGAGGTGCTACTCACAGAAGATAAACGTGAACAGCGCCCCCTGGAGGTGTGTAGTGCAGCTACCCCACTGTGAAGGAAAAGCTTAGAGTGCAGGCCTATACAAAATTACTGAGCCTGGTAAGAGTAATCACAAAGCATGGACTCCAGTTCTTTAAGGCTGAGGAAACACACACACACACACACACACACACACGTCCCAGGTGGCGATAAGAACAATTACCTAATATTACTTTATGAAATCAGACATCAAAGTTCACCGAGACCTGTTGTTAAGAAGAGGTATCAAGAGATCAGAAGGGTGGTAGCAAGGAGGGTCATAGCTGCTCTCCACAATCCAACCTGGAAGGAGGAGCCACCATCAATCAGTGGCCTCAGCTCTGGGTGGCACCAGAATTCAGGAGCAATAAACCTGAGTTTTCACATATTCTAACCTGACTTGGGTTGCTAATGTTTCCTTCGAAACATTATAGCAAATACAGGAAGTAGAATTTTTCTATTTTACTATGTTTCTATTCTTCCTACTTCTATTTGTTCTACTTCCATTCTTTATACTGTTTTTTGTCTAATTCTATTCAAATTAATATAGAAAAGTGAATTTCCTGTGGCTTGTGCCTTTTTAAAGAAGATTGCAAACCTACACATAAAATTTATACCCCAGAAACATGCCTATAGAGTTTTGTGCAAAACTCTAGACATACTGAAGACCTTGCCTGAAATCCCTGCCTCACAAAACCAAAACATAAACCTGCTACTCAGTAAGAGGTGTCCCTTTCTTATTGCACTAGTTACTTGATCTCTGCCAGGAGCTTTTGAATTTCAATTGAGCCATAGTGTCAGTGAGGTCATTTACTTTTAAAATACTATGGTATGAACTATATAATGTGTAAAAGACAGTTAGTTATCATATGAAAAGCCCTTAGCAAGAATCCCCAATCCGAAACGTATTACTAAGCCCTTCAAATACTGATTGTTCCTCAAATCTACTCCACGGGTTTGTAAAATAGCATGAAGAATGATAGAAATAATCTGTTTTGGTGAAATGAAAGGTATTCAAGAAATGTGATTCCTATAAAAATTAACCAAGTTCCTTGAAGACACTGATGTTAAATAAGCCAGAGACAAAAGGACAAATACTCTATGGCTGCTCTTGTATGAGGTCCCTGGAATTGTCAGATTCAGAGAGACAGAAGGTAGGATGGCAGTTGCCCAGGGCCCAGAAGTCAGGGGGGGTACACTTTAGTGAGTACAGAGTTTTAGTTTAGGATGAGAAAAAGTTATGGGGATGATTGGGGGTGATGGCTCAGTAATGTGAATGCACTTATGCCACAGAACAGTATGCTTAAAAACAATCAAGATGGTAAATCATATGAGCATTTGTCTCACCAAAAATAATTATACAGGAACCAGATGTGGTGGTGCACACCTATAATCCCAGCAGCTGGGGAGACTGAGGCAGGAGAATCCCGAGTTCAAAGCTCAGCAACTTAGCAAGACCCTTAGCAACTCAACGAGACCCTGTCTCTAAATAAAATATTTTAAAAGGGCTGGAGAAGTGGTTCAGTGATTAAGCACCTCTGGGTTCAATCCTCAGTACCAAATATATATATATATATATATATATATATATATATATATTTGTTTGTTTATTTATACAGGTGCTTCCATGCTTATATGAAGGAAGTGTGAGGATTAGGCAAGCCTGGGAGTTAATCAAAATCCTCTGTTCCCATACTCTGGGGACGCCAACAAAAGCCTCATGTGAACATTTCAATTTTAGGTGGAAGCAACGGTGATGATAGCAACAAGAGCCAACCTGAGCCCCTGAGGTCGATGTGACTTCTAAGTCCTTGGCAATCATAGCATCCTCTTGCTTTGAAGTAACACTTTCAGGAAATCAGAGAGAGAGAGGCCTCCCGTGAGCTGGCAGAAGTTTGTCATAAGACTGATTATGTGTGTAAATCTGGCAGAATTTGCCAGGGCTTCCCTTTCACTGTGACATCCCACCTCTAGCCAGGTTGCAGAGGACTTTTTCCCTCCTAATCACCAGAGGCTGCTGGTCTTTTCCCCCAAGGAACCTGATAATTACTGAACAGGCCTGATTTGCCTAAGCCTTTCTTCAAGCTCAGAAGAAACTCAGGGCTCAGCCCCCAGCCAAGAATACAGCAAGACAAACAGTAGCTCAGTGACAGCCGCCCAAGGACTCACACCCAGATGGAAGAATAACACATCTGGTCTCCACCAGGTCCAAAAGGAGGCATTTTGGCCATACCAAGAGCAGCTGATGGGGAATATGAGAAGAAAAAGAAAAAGAACGTGTATTTAATTAAGGAGTTAACCCCATTATTCTTTGAAAAGATAAAAGTATACCACAGTATAAATAAATATATACCTTAGATAAAAAGTTTTGGATCATATCATAATAAGCTGAAGCTTATGAAAATTAGGAAATTGATAATTCTCAAATTTCAAAAGTGTGTGTTCTAAAAGAAGAAGGAATGAAATCACAGTGGTCAACACAAGAAAGGATGGGGACATAAGAATAATATAAGGCAGGATGACCCGGTTATACTCCAGATTTTAATGACTTAGCTCTTTTAGTTACCAGTAAGTATTTCATATGTACAATATACCAGACAGTTACGCGATATGATGGTTTGTTCCTTTTTTAAGTACTTTCTCTATAGGAGTTTGTGGCTACTAAAAGGGAAGAAGAAATAAAAAAAGTTTGGTAGTTGCAAGGGTTGTTTTTCCCTTAGCAATACTTCTAACACCAAAGGTAGGAATTTCCCTTAACCACCACAACCAATTCTCCAACTCCAACGAGGTATCCTACAATTCAACTCAATTCTGGCACTACTACCCAAAAATAGCATCAGACTCCAGAGGTTTAAGGGCTCAGATCCACAAGACTGCCCCTATTTCAGATCTAGTTGCAAGTCTTGGGTCCCCAGGCTGTCCACTTTTAACTACCAAGTAAGTTCCCACAACTCCCTCCGCAGGTTCAGTGATTTGCCGGAATGGCTCACAGAACTCAGTAAAGCACTTCATTTAGTGGTTTATTGTAAAGGCTACAAGTCAAGAACAGCCAAATGGAAAACATGCACAGGAGATTTAATGTCGTTTCCTGGCACACCACCCTCCCAGCACCCTGATGTTTCACCACCCAAAAGTTCTCGGGATTATTCAGCAATTTTGATGGAGCTCAATCCCCAGCTAGTCACTGCTTTTCTTCCCAAAAGTCAAGGGTGGGGCTTCATGTTCCAACCCTTTGATCATTTGGTCTTTCTAGTGGCCAGCCTCATTCTGGAGTTAGGGCCCTGCCCTAAGATACCTTAGAAGCATGAACTCAGGTGTGATGGAAAAGATTCTGGTGTGAGTAACAAAAGACATTTCTAGGACTCAGGAAATTCCAAGAGTTTGAGGAGCTCTGTGCCAGACCCAAAGGCCAAATATATTTTTGTATCATACCACAGTATAAAACAAAGTAAAACATTCAAGGTAGATTCCAAGGTGGGCACAAAGGGGCACTGGACAATTTTCTTAAGGGTGATGAGTCAGAAAAAGCCTCCAACTGGAAGTCATGCCTGCATCTTAGAAGATGACAGATAGTCCCTGGGTAGACAGTGAAGTGGCAAAGGAACCTAGAACAAGGGACAGCATGGCCCAGCCCACTGGGGGATGGCCAAAGCTCAGGGGATTCTGTAGGCATTCCTGATTGGTCCCCAATTCTTCTTGTTCCTATTCTTCTCCCAAAGCCAGGGGAATTTTTTAAGACACACATCAAATCTGATTACTCTTCTGTTTTCAACCCTTTAAGGACTTTCCACCCTACATGAAATAAACTCTAAAGTTCTGACCCTCGTCGACAAGGCTCTATTTGACCTTTCTCCTACTTACTTCTCTGTCTTAAAATAACCTTTGTTGGCTCCATTATAGCCTGATAGGCCACATGGCTGTCCCTCAAACACACCATGCTCCTTCCCATCTCTAGGTCTTCACACTCATGGTACCCGAGGTTGGCAACTGAGAGCCTTGGAGATAGAAGAGCAGAGAGGTTGACAGGTAGGCTCTGGTGTCAGACTGCTTCAGCACAAGGCCATGCTTTCCTATGAGAAATTATTTAACTTCTCTGTGTCCTGCTTTCCTCATCTGCAAGATGAAGACACTAAGAAAAAATAGTGCCAATATCACAGGGTTATTTAATAAATTAAATGAATTCATTTATGCAAAGCATTGAATACAGTGTTTGGCACATAACATAGATGTTAGCGTTCTTCTTTTCCTATAGGGGAAAGAGATAAACACTGGAGACTTTATATTCCTTTATCAGCAAACTTTGATTCTATGAAAACAATGTGCTAGGTACCGGGACAGTTATGGTGACCACGATTTTGGATAGCCTCTTGCACTCAGCCTTGATTCTTCTCAACACCGGCAAGGACTATCCATTCAAAACCTTCCCCTGGCACAACTCTAATCCCAGCTATTCAGGGGCCTGAGGCAGAAGGACCACCAAGTTTGGGCGACTTAGTGAGACCATATCTCAAAATAAAAATTATAATGATAAAAAGGGCTGGGGAACAGCTCTGTGGGAGAGCACTTACCTAGCAAGTGCGAGGCCATGGGTTCAGTCCCCAGCAACACAAAAAAAGAAAACAAAAATCTGCCCCTCCAAGTTGACTGACCCAATTCCAAGTGTGGGTTTTCCTTGGAGCCACATGCTCCAAGGAAACCAAGCAACAATATAAAGAGACCACATTCAAGGCAACAGTCAACATCAATGTGCCAAACATGGGAACAAGAAAGCCTTCAGGTGATTCCAGCTCCAAACATCAGGTCACCTCCAACCTTTAGGCCACCCTAGAGTTTGTAGCAGAGACAATCTCTCCCAGCCAAGCCCTCCCAACTTGTAGATTTGTTAAGAAAAAGTAATGATTATCATAGTTTGAATCCACTAAATTTGGGATGTTTTTTTCATAGCAACGGATAACTAAAGCAACAATCACTCTATCCCGTTATGAAAATTATTTTTATCCACTAAAGTTTGGATGTGAACTGTAACCTAAAAGTCCCCAGTTTGTCATTACTGGTAGTGGAGGAAACTTCCGATAGGGCCTAATTGGAGGTTTTTAGATTACTGGGGGAGTGTCCTCAAAGGAGATTGTGGGACTCTCCTCCCTTTGTCCTCTCCATTCCCTTCCCAATCATGAGGTGAACAGTTCAGCCACACCAAGTGCTTCCTAACATTGCCATCCAGCACTCTCTGAAGTTTTAAAAACAATGGGTCACCCTGATTATGGCTGGGACCTCTCAAACCATGAGCCAATGTTATGGTTTGGATAAGAAGTGTCCACCTAAAGGTCCTGTGTTAATGCAAAAATGTTCAGAAGTGAAATGATTGGATAGTGAGAGCTGTAACCTAATCTGCCCATTCTAATTTGAATTGACTGACTGGATGGTAACTACTAGGCAGGTGGGGCATAGCTGAAGGGGTAGGGGTAGATTCTTCTCAACACTAGGGTCACTAGGGCATGTCCTGGAAGAATGCATCTTCCCTACAGCCTCTTCCCCCCTCTCCCTCTCTCTGCTTCCTGGTTACCATGAATGGAGCAATACTCCTCCACCATGCCCTTCTGCCATGATGTGCTGCCTTACTTTGGTCCCAAAGTGAGAGAGTCAGCCTGCCATGGACTAAACCTCTGAACCATAGGCAAGATAAACTTTCCCTCCTCTAAGTTATTCTCATCAGGTATTTTTGTCCTCTAAGTTATTCTCATCAGGTATTTTTGTCACAGCGATGCAAAGCTGACTAGCACACTTGAATATTCTTTATAGTGATAGAGAGCTAACTAATACATTGCCCTTTTATCCTCCCTATGGCAAAAGTAACTATAATCTACTCATTTAGCAAAAAAATGATAACAATACACTATTATTAACTATATATATTAATATAACAATGTTGAATTAACATTGAACATTCTTTCTTTAGACTGGTTTATCTTACTTATCTGATACTTTATATCCTTTGACCTACATCTCTCCCCATTTCCTAGTTCCCCTTTAGACCCTTGGTAAACACTGTTATGCTTTCTGTATATTTGACTTTTTATTTTCAGATCTTGTGTATAAGTAAGATCAAGTTGTATTTTGTGTTTGGTTTATTTTACTTGGCTTAATGTCCTCCAGGCTTATCCATGTTGTGGCAAATGGCAGGATCCCCTCCGTTTTTAAAGCTAAATAATAGTTGCCTTATGTTCATTCCATCAATGGACACTTACATTGTTCCCATAACCTGGTTGTTGTGAATGATACTGCAATGGACATGGGAATGTAGATCTCTGCATGAGGTACTGATTTCATTTCCTTTGGGTATACAGTATACCCAGAAGAGGGATTGCTGGATCATATAGTAGCTGTATTTTTAACTTCCTTAGGAACCTCACCCTGTTTTCCATAATCAACATTCCTACCAACAGTATTCAAGTGTTCCCTTTTCTCTAAACCCTTGCCGATACTTGTTATCTCTTGCCTTTTATATAATAACTATCCTAATAAGTGTGAGGTGATATAGTGGCTTTTATTTGCATTTACCTAATGATTAATGATACTGAACATACTTTCATATGTTTCCCATTCTGATATATTTTTTGGAGTAATGTCTATTAGGTCCTTTTAAAACAAGCAATGTATATATTTATTGAGGGTGAAGGTGAAAGGAGCACCCTGTAAGATAGAACAGAGTGGGCCAAGCAAAAGAGAAATAATCAAGGCTCAATTCTGGAAATCCATATCTTATATGCTAAGCTGTGAGGCATTCTCTTCCCTATATGGACCTAATTGAAGACCTTACCCCATTTGCTCCCATTGGTTACTTTATGATACCTGATTAGAATACTGTCCACTTTACCCCCATTGATTATTTTAGAATACAAACCTGTGACAGGAGTTATCATGGACGATGAGTCCTCAGTGGCAGGTGTTGTCATGGTAATGGGACTTATCATAAACAGGGACATGATGACTCATTTCCCTGTCTTGTCTCCCAGTGGTGTTTTTTTCTTACACCCTGGCATCCCTGAACTCCCACCTATCATTTCCCCCTGAGAGATGTGATCCCAAAATTCTTTGGGGGGGCTGAGGGACTGGAGGTCTCAAACTTCTTACAGCTACTTAAGGCTGACAATGGACTCTTGTCTCTGCCTATTTGGGACAAAACTAAATAGGGCACAAAACTCTTACCCTACCTAGATCAAAGAGCAGAGTGACAGAGTCTATCTGTGGGATCAGTTTGTGGCCTTGCCTTACTACCTGCTGGAGTTTGATGGTCTAGATTTTTTTATGGTTATCAGGTGAGCACAGAAAGTTAAGGGTATCTAGCATCAGTGGAGACCAGAGGTATATGCTCTTTGCCCTTTTTTTCAATCAGATAATTTGTTTTCTTGTTATTGAGTTGGATGAGTTCTTTAAAATTATTGGAAATTATATACATAATATATCAATATGTATTTTATATAATATATGTCAGTATGTTTTTTTATTAAATACATGGTTTGCAAATATTTTCCCAACTTTTTCCTCCCTCTGTAGGTTGCCTTTTCATTTTGTTGATCGGTTGTTTTTCTCAAAGTGTCAGACTCATTTTGTTCGAGATAATGTCTGCCAAATATCTATGCCTGAATAGACATTATTTGTCTGACAGTTGTTCTTCAAGTAAAAATGGTGTTCCTCGAAAGAGAAAAAAAACAATGACTAGTTCAGCTTGGGATTCAAACAATTGCAAAAGAACTTTTCTTGACAAAATCATCAGAAATAATTTATGTGACATATTTAAAATATGGGTGTTCAGAGGTTGCCATTTAACAGAATTTAGAGTTTTAACCACTTCATTCATGAGTTAACTTACTTTTTTCCAAAACTGATATAATTTGATGCCACTATTTTGATTCATGATAAAGTACCAGTTTTATCCATCATTGAGTTTGCACCACCAGCACTAGAAAAAACAACAGGGTGGAAAAGCAAAAGCATATTTTTCTTTACCTTGAAAACCACCTAAAAAGGTCCTGGGTTCTTCAGGTGCATGCAAACATTGGTCACGGTAAATTCATTCGCCTTGCTGTACATTCGTGAATTCTATCCAATAAGATATGAGACGAGATCTGTAGGAAAATTCTGGGAAAGTTTTCCTTACTCTTTAAAAACTTGTCTCAAGGAATGGGGATTCTATACCAGCCTTTGACTGATGAGGTGATGCTTAAAGCCATCTTGCAATCATGAGAGGGAAAGTGTGAGGTCTGAATCCAACACTTGGAGCATGACAGAGCAGAAGTATAGAATAATGGAAGTCTGATCTTTGATAACGTGACTGAGACCCTAAATTAACAAACGCTACCTCTAGTCCTACTAGTTAAGAAATATTCACTGGGTTCTTTTGCGACTTGTAGCTGATACCAAGAAGTATCAGAAGGGTACACAATGGTTTGACTCTTCCTTTGCCTCTTGGGAAAATCATTTCCCCAGCCCCCTGCTATTCAAGGTAGAAGCTGAAAATAGATGATAGCAAAGGACACTTATTTTTTTTCTTTTTATTGGCATATTATAATTATACATAACAATGGGATTTGTTATATTTATATGTGCACACAATAAAGCAGTATGATTTAATATATTTCATTCCCCAGTACCTCCTTTTCCCTTCCTCTCCCTCCCCCTGATCCCCTTCTTCTATTCTACTGGTATCCCTTCTATTTTTTTTTAATTAATTACACATGACAGTAGAATGCATGTTGACACATTGTACACAGATGGAGCACAACTTTTCTCATTCCTCTGGCTATGCATGGTGTACAGTAACATCAGTAGTATAATTATACATATATATAGGGTAATAATGTCTGTCTCATTCTACTGTCCTTCCCATACCACAGCCCTACCCCTCCCCTCACTACCCTCTGGCACAATTCAAAGTTCCTTCATTCTTCCCTATTCCCCCCCACTATGGTTATCAGAGAAAATATTCAGCCTTTGGTTTGGGGGGGATTGTCTTATTTCACTTATCATGATATTTTCTAGTTCCATCCATTTATTGCAAATGCCATAATTTCATTTTTTCTTTAAGGTTGAATAATATTCATTGTGTATATGTACCACATTTTCTTTATCCATTCATCTGTTGAAGGGTATCTAGGTTGGGTCCACAGTGAATTGAGCTGCTGTAAATATTGATGTGACTAAGACATTGTGATGTGCTGATTTTAAGTCCTTTGGGTATAACAGAGGAATAGGATAGCTGGGTCAAATGATGGTTCCATTCCAAGTTTTCTAAGGAATCTCCATACTGCTTTCCAGATTAGTTGCACCAATTTGTAGTCCTACCAGCAATGTATGAGTGTACCATGAAAGAACACCTCTTATGACTTTTAACAGGTCTGCTATCACTTGAGCTACAGATTTGGTGGAATCATGTAATTTGCTTATCTAAGCTAGCCTTTTTTGTCTAAGTCAATAATGAGATGTATTTCTCTTAAATTTAAGTAATTTCTCTTCCTGCCACTGACTTTCCTCAAAACCATTCTGAGTATTGACAAACTTTAGAAGGCTTGAGATGACAGATATGACTACTTTATATCAGAGCGCAGGTTATATTAAAGAGGCCTGTTATATGGGCAGAAATAATGCAGGCCTCTGTCCACCAAGAAGTCCTAGACATGTGTGAGTTATGGCCCTTGGTCTCCCTATTGGGAAAGTACTCGGAACCAGAATGTAGAAGGCTATAGCAGTAGACGCTTGAAATGTATTTGCGAGATCTGTGTTTGGTGTAGGCAATAGTAAAACACTTAAGGGATGTGTAGACCTTTAAAATATATATATATATATATATATATATATATATATATATATATATATATATACTCTTTTATTGCTAGAACAAGCTATCCTGGCCAAGTTCACCTTAAGCCACTGTTGTTTTTCAATGAGAAATAAAGTAACTTAGCAGTGACTACCATTGGTTATTGGTGTTATGAACCATATTCTTCATTTTTTTTAACCTAATAGGTGGGACCTGGGGAAATTGCAAATGGAATATTGAGTTTCAGAAAATAGTGTCTCCTGGAACATTGACAAAGGCCACTGAAATGCCACAAGAAGTTGCTTAATTTAAAATATCATTAAAGAAGTGAGATTGATCAGACAATTTCAGTGTGATAGATACTGGGTTGCCGACAAGCTTAGCATATAGTCAAGTTTTGCTAAGAAATCACCAGCAAACCAGGAAGGTGTTGATTCTTGCAGGTCTGGATAGGAGATGATTCCCGCAGTCCAGGACATGGGAGTTGATTAAGAGCTTTTCTTATCCAGAGAGTCCTTGGAATTTCCACAGCCTCCCCTCCCGCAAAGGATGCTTTTGTCTTGGTAGATGTTTAATGTCTCTTTGAACTTCCTCCTCATCTCCCTGGGCAGGAGGGTAACTAATGAGTTTCGTCATGGCTGTAATCAGAAGTGAAGAGGATGATCCCCATTTCCATGGTGGTTCCTGGTTCCTTTGGAAATACCTAAAGAATTCTGTTTTTAAAAGTTCTGCAATTGGGCTTCTTTAATCGTCTTTCAGGCTGTGAAAGATGATTCATTTTATAATTGTTTCTTTGTTTATCTCTTCTACTTCACTAAATTACTCGAGGGGAGAAGCGATCTTTTATTTCTATATCTGAAAATATTTGGTCGTAGCAGGAAATCAGAAGTTTTTTTGTACAAAAAGAGCAAGTTATCTGAATGAATTAATAAATTAAAAACCAAATAGGTTCCCCATTTTTTAGGGATATCTGTGGCTTTCTTATACCCAGTATTCTCTCCTCGTTGTGGTAGCAGCAGCCTTCTTTCTTCCTTCCATTCAGCTGCCATTCAGAGGACACCACTATCCACTACAACCACAGGGGTGGCATATCAGCCAGCCGGGATAATCATTTCTGTCACTTACCCCAGGGACTGGTCCTAGAAATAGGCAGATGACTCAAGCAGGGCAAATCAATTCCCCCGGGTTTAGATACTGGGAGAAAGACACTGTCTTCTGCTACTAAGGCTCCTGAATTCTATATCCCAGGAGTTGCCAGTGGTTATCTTTTCTTCTGAATTAAAGCAGCCTACCTACAGAAGGAGGAAATGTAGAAAACAGAGAGCGAATCAGAGATGTTGGGGAGAAGGCAATGGAATAAAAGAGTAAGAATGGGATAAAAAGGAATTCCATAATATTTCTTGGAACCCTGATCCTTTTGTCCAGATCCTTTCTTGGACATTCATTCATGTTTTTACTCTGAGAGTAGTTTGTATTAGATTCCTGATTGATAGACTCCCATGAAGAAATTGCATGGTAAACCCTCCACCAAAATAACAGAAGTTTTTCTCTAAAAGAGGCTACACCACAAAGCTGTCATGGTTAGTGTCACTTTGAATCACAGCAGAGAATGCAGAGTGTCTAGTACGGTCTTTAGCTTTCATTCACTACAAATCCGTAGAAATCTTGGTCCTTTTCACCATAGCAACATGCCATGGGATGTTTCATACATAAGTGGTTTCATACAAGTCTGAGCCATGGTGTGATAGTACAGCCTGCCAGCCGAAGGTTTTATACCCAGTGCCTCCATGTTTGGGGCTTTTAAAAAAAAAAAAAATCTCTGGGATTAAAAGTTACATTAAAAAGTGTGTTTGCTATTTTTTACCTTCACTCATAAGACAATGTTCTAATTCTAGTAAAAATAGAATAGATTTCACCAAGAACATAATCCAAACAAAGGCAGGGATTGTTAGATCTGCTTAAAATATTGCAAATATGAGAAAAACTATATGGTCCACTAGGGGAATAATTATAATTAAAGGACATCTGAGCTGCCCACTACAGTGGCGGGGGAAACAAGGAGGTAAGAACTGACACAGTCCCTTCCTCATGCCATTCACAGTCCAGTGGTAGAGACAAAGATTAATGAAGGGATCACACTGTGACAGATGCTGCAAATTAAAGGACCACAGTGCCAGGATACTGATAACAAGGGCACATGGCCACCTCGGGAAGGTCTTGAAAGACTGATGTTTGTTCTGAGATCCAAAAATGACTGGGGATTTACTAGAGGAAGAAGAGGCACTTAGTGTCACAGACACTACTGAAGCCAGAATTAGACAGACAGTATAGATAGGTAAATCGAGTCAGGTCAGATCAAGGAGGCCAATTTTAATTGAGTCTGAGAAGTTGGAAACTGTCCCCTAAATGTTAATTCCTTCAGAGCCCTTCCTCCACCCTTATCAAGAACCTACTCCTGCTCCAACCTGTTGCCAAGGTAACCTGTCCCATGTATTACCCTTCCCTTCAGGGAGCTACAAGGTTGTTAAAGTGTCCTGCCCTTCCCCCTTCAGCCCACCTGATTCCCACCTTTTGGCCATCCCACTGAGCATTTCTTAGACTAGTCACATATACAGGAAGGAGAGAAATAAGGGAAAGAGAGCAGAACAAAGGAAACCTAGGATATACAAAAAGCGAACATCTCACTTCTGGGTGTCATGATGGGCAAAAGGTGCAAATATGTCCACACACTTCTGCCTTTTCAATGCTTTATTCACTCAAATCAATCAATACAATTTCACTCTATAGTTTCTTAATCAAGAAAATGACAATCCTTAATGCTAGGCACTGCAATAGACATAATCAATTCACAGCAAACAATTCTAGATTAATTCTAAGCATTGCAAACACACTTAATCATGACAGGCTCATGACAGACATTCCCTCTACATGCTAAGCTCAAGTGTAAGATCAAAAGTCTCAAGCCTTAGGCTTTAAGTCCAGCAGATGCACACTCACTCAGACCATGGTGATCAGGTCAGGGACTGAGGCAGGCTTCTCCTGGGGTGGAGCTGATGGCTGGCTGAGGAGGCCGTCATAGGGAGAAGTCCTTTTCTCACCAGAGTCAAGAGGCTGCTGTAGAGTTTGAGAGTGGTGAGAACTAAGCAGAGGATCAGGCAGATGAGAAAAGTTAGGATGTCAGTCTAGGTCCTCATCAGACTCTCAGGCTTGTGTGCATCAGTGCCGGCTGGCTGAATGTCTGCTCATGTGCTCCATCGTTTATACTAAATTTGGGGGCTTCTGGCCACCCTTTCAATCCCTATCAGCTGCACTGGATTTCTCAATGACGTCATTCCTCCCGAGGTTAAGGCATCTTGTCTGGTGGTCCCCACCCTGATTTTCTTGCTTCTTGCTCTTATCAGGGCGAGGGCAACATGCCAGAGACTTCACTCTGAGTTTGTCAGGGTTGGGAGAAATGACTTGCTTTTGCCTGAGGGCCATAGGGGAAGGCTCCATAGGTGTGCCTGGTGAGACTGCAGGTTTCAAACTGGAGTTTTAAAATGGAGTTGCTTAGGCTAAGGCCTAAGGCCATCTCTACATGGGGACACCAGGATACCAGCTATGGCCCCCTTCTCCCTCCTCGGAGAAGCCTATGTTACCCCTTTTTAAAATAAACCCTGCTTTATATGCTTGCCCCAGCGTGCTTCTCTAATGTTCAAAGTTCAACATGTGAGGAAGCAGGAGTCATCACCAATAGCTGGTGGTATCACTACCAGTGCCCTGCCCATATCTCCTGTCACCACATTCCTGGGCAGTAGGATGGCTTCTCACTGCAAACACCAAGTGCTTTTTCTGGCCGTAGGAGTGGTCTCAGCCCATGCACAGGACAGGACAGGAGTGTGAGGAAGCATCCCTCAACCGATGGTCAGTAGGAATTAATGTACAAGTGCCTCAACTGCCTCACTCCTCAGGTTGCCCAACATTGGCACATGTTGTCTACCATCTTCCAGAAGTTCGCCCATGAGACTGAGCCTCGCCTGCCCTCACCGTCGAGCTGCTCATTATTGCTCCCCAAACTGCTTCCTTTCCTTCCCTGCTCCTCTCTTCCCCTTTTCTCTTCCTCAGTCCCTCTTGGAGAATCCAATCTAAAACAAGGCAGTAGGAATACAGGTGGAAAGAGCATTCCAGATTAGAGAAAAAGTGTGTGCTAAGATACTGTGGTAGGAAAGAGCACTGAGGGCTCCAGGGATTGAAAGATGGCTACTGACCTTGGAGAAGAAAAAAAAATAAGAGAAAGTAGGTGTGTTTGGAGAAGTGTGGAGGAGACAGAGGCAGAAGGCCCATTCTAGATCACATAAATGTGTCCTGCCTTTATCCTCAGCAGGGTAAAAAGCTATGGGATGGTTATACCACAGGGGTTGGTGCCACCTAACTGGTGTTTTGATGTGGTGGCTCTTCATTCAATGTGAAGAAAGGTCTAGAGGGAACCATGGTGGAGGGAACCATGGTTATGGGGCAAGATGAGGTCATAGGAATCTGCACTGTGCTTTTTGACAGAGATGAGGTTACAGGATGGCATTTTAGTCAGCTTTTTCATTGCTGTGACTAAAAAAAAAAAAAAAAAAAAAAAAAACCCCAACCAGAACAATTGTAGAGGAGGAAAAGTGTATTTGAGGGCTCAGGATTTCAGGTCTTCATCCACAGAAGGCCAGATCCATTCTTCGGGGCTCAAGATGAGGCAGAACATCATGGAAAGAGTGTGGCAGAGGGAAGCAGCTAAAGTGATGATTACGAAGCAGAGAGAGAGAGAGGTCTCCACTTCTCAAATACAAATATATACCCCAAAGCCACGCCCCAATTTCCACTTCCTCCAGCCACACCATTCCACTTCAGTTACCATTCAGTTTATCCCTATCAGGGGATTAATTCACTGAGTGGGTTAAGACTCTTACAACCCAATCATTTCTCCTCTGAACCTTTTGCTTTGTCTCACACGTGAGCTTTTGGGGGACACCTTACATCCAAACCATAACAGATGGATTTGGAGGCTATTTAGGAGGCAAGATGGACAGAACTCACAGATGGATTAGATCTGAGAGGTGAGCAAGGGGGAAGTCTCTAAGATAATTCTTAGGTTCTGGCTTTTATGTTTGGATACTTAATGTATTTCCGGCATAGAAAGCTTGCTAGAAATAAATCATTAAAGATAGGTTTTAAAGGCAGAATATATATTAGGAATGGTGTGTTTTTGTTTCCCTGGGACTAAAGGCTACATTAAAAGGTATGCTTGTTATTTTTTACCTTTACTCATTAAATTTCTGAACAAAACAGGGACTTCTGGGATAGGGAAGCATAAGGAAACTAGAAGTAGCAAAAAACTAAAATTAAAAACTAGTCATTATTTTAATACCAAACAGGAACAACTACCTACCTTCCTGCAGGGCCCCCAGTGGGGTGGTTCAACATGGATGCGGAACATGAGATGGAAATGGTCCAGGGGCAGCAGCTCACATCAATTAAACATTTTTCTTCTTCAAACCAGCCTGATGCCACTCAGGATTAAACCCTCTTAAAATGTATATGCCTCTTAAACTTGCCCCAGATGATGATGAGACAGAGTAAGAGCACAAAAGCTTGGGAAGGATGAGCTATGAAAGGAGAAGAAAGAAATGAAATAAACTCTTTACAGTTTCGTCATGGACTCAGTCATGCCCATGAGAGGCTGAAGGGGGAGACTGCAGACATAGAAGGAAACAGGGCATTTTAGAGATGGTAGAGAACTAGCCCAGGATTTCTCAACCTCGGCACTGTTCACATTCCTTGTGGGTGCTGGGGGAATGTCCTTTGCATTGTAGGCTTTTAGCAGCATCCCTGGGCTGTCCCACTACATGCCAGTAGCACCCTCCCCAGCTATGACCAACAATAATGTGCTCAGATATTGCCAAATATCTGCTGAAGGGCAAACTTCCCTCATTAAGAATCACCCAACTGTTCTATTCCCTCCCCTTGACAGATGAGGAAACTGAGACCCATAGCAGGAAAGACTCACCCAAGACTGGATAGAATCAAAACAAGAATCTAGATTATCCCCAGACAATAAAATCCTTCAACAAAAAATGGCTTCATCTGCAGACAAAGACTTCTGCTTTGTACAAGACTAACTTCAAATAAAAATAATAAAGAAAGAGTCACGGGCAGTGGTGTACACCCGTAATCCCCACTACTCAGGAGGCTGAGGCAGGAGGATCACAAGTTTCAGGCCACCCTGGGCAATTAAAAGAAACTCTGCCCTGTCCCCTGCCAAAAAAAACAAATTGTTTTTAATGAGGGCTGAGGCTGATTGTGTAACTCGGTGATAGTGCCCTTGCCTAGCATGTACTAGGCCCCGGTTTTTATCTCCATCATGACAAAATCCATAATTATAATAAAGAAATAATCAAGCAACATTGGGAACACATTAAAGGTAGAGAGCCATCCTTAGGTATGAGTGGGCACTAGGCCAATCCTCTCCAAGGGTTTCTGCCTTGATGAAGGCACCATGAATTACCAGCAAGAGAGGCAAAGAGGGTTATGACAAAATGTGTGTTTTAATTTTATTTGTATCAAACACAGAAAAAATTCTAGTTCAGAGCACAAGCCAAGGAATATTATTCAGGCTTCAAAAAGAAGGAAGAAAAAAAAAAGCAGGTAGGAAGTCCTTCAGGGGTCACAACATGGGTGAACCTAGAAGATGTTTTCTGAGTGGAATAAGCCAATCATGGGAGGACAGATACTGTATGACCCCAGGATTTTATCTGAAGTCATCAAACTCATGAAAGCAGAAAGTAGAAGGATGGTTGCCAGCAACTGGGAGGAACTGCTGTGCAATGGTGTAAAGCTTCAGTTATGCAAAATGAAATAGCCACAGAGACCTGCTGTAGGCCAGTGTGCCTATCATCCACAGCCCTGTACTGCACAACAAGAATTTTGTTAATAGGGTAGAATTTATGGTTTTTTTTAATATTTATTCTTAAGTCTTAGACACAACATCTTTATTGTACACCTATGTGGTGCTGAGGATCAAACCCAGTGCCTCGTGTATGGTAGGCGAGCACTCTACCCCCTGAGCCACAACGCCAGCCCCTCATGTTATTTTTTTTTAAACCGTGAAAAAAAAGAAAGTTCACAAGTCACAGGCTGTTACTATTCTATCTCCCTATTTCCTTCCCTTCGGTTCCTATCTGGAAAAGTTTCCAGCGTTTGATGGATGACAACCTGGGAAATGCTGGTCCCAAATCCCAGGCCTCATTTATAAAGCTCAAGTAGCCACAAAGTTGCAGAATACAAAATGACTTTTAAATCCAGTGTTAATTATCACCAAAGACCCATATTTTCAAATATAAGTACAAATCTTCCTTCTTATATAAAGTTGGTTTTTATAAACGTCATAGAACATGAATGCCTTGGAGCTCATAGTGGTCAAATCCTTCTTCTTAGAGATAAGGGGCTGAAGACTCCAAGAAGTTATGATTTGCCCAAGGTCATCCAGCTAGTGAGCGATAAAAACCTGCGCAAAAATCCAGGCCTCCTACACTTGAGTCCAAGGCTTCCTCTACCAAACTGTTCCTGCCTCCCCAAGGACCCCAACTCCACACCCCCCATATCAAGATGAATTATTGAAATGTTACTATCATCCCAGAGAGGGGCAAAAGAGCACCTAGATTAGGAAACACCAGATTTCTATGAAGAGAGAGATGATGAAAAATAAATGAAAACTGAAAATTTAAAAAAAAAGAGAGAGAGAATTCAAAGAAAAATATTAGAGAACGAAACAGCCTCAAAACAGACATTCACAGAGATAAGCTTCTAGTTATTCTTGGTGCCCTGAGCACTGTTTGAATGGCTGCCAAAATCGCTTCTGACCTAAATGGAGAATAAAAACTATTTTCTTTATCTATGAAAAGTAAAATCAAATTTCATGTTAGGAAGTAGTGGTTTGGATGAGCTGAGTCAAAATATCAGGAAACGAGTAGTATTAGTCAAGTCTGGTCTACATGGGGCACTCAAAAGATGTTGATTACTAAAAATAATATCTAGATTTTATTCAATTATATTAGGGTCCATGGAGCTCCCCATTTTAATTTGGTTTCTAAATAAACCCCTGGACACCTTGCATCCCTCTGCTCCCACATGTATGTACAGTCACTCCCAAGTTCCTTTAGGTTTCTGCTGTCACACACTCGGACACACACACACACACACACACACACATCCTGACTCTCGACCTCTTCTTATGCTCATGTGGTCCCCTTCACACACCACCTAAGTTGAAATAAACTAGAAACACCCTCTTTCCACCCCCACATGTATTTCCTTCATTGGTTTATGTATCTTTTATGGGACCTTTGGCTACAAGAAAGAAGAAACCCAAATAAAAGTAGCTCTGAACAATCACTATATTTATTATTCCCCATAATAAGAAGTCCTGAGAAAGCACCGCCAATCACAATAAATGTTGACTTGGGGTGCCCTGCAGCGTGTACTCTGGAGAGGATTAAAAATATATATAAACTGTGTCCCAGGAGCATAAAGTGAACATATGTCCACTACCCTTGAACAAGGCAGTGGTGACAGGCACCGAGGAATCAGAACAGAGGATGTATACTCCCAGCAGGGCTGAAAGGGAGGAGGGGTCTGGGGCTGATATGAACAAGATTAATTACCTCAAGAAGAACAGGAACATGGGTGAGGTTTCCAAGGACAGGAAGGATTCTGGTAGGTGGAGGTGTTGATATAAAGGAGCATTTGAGAAGGAAGAAACTGTCGGAAATAAAAGATGGAAGTAGATTTTTTGAAACATGAAAGAGAACTGGTTTGATTGGAGTTTGTTCCTTCAGGCACAGAGAGGGGTGAAAGGTGGTAACATCCCCCTCCAATCCTGCAGACCAGGGCCAAGACAGGTGACCATTCTGAACTAGGCCAGAATTGGGAAGGCCATCCTTCAAGTGGTCCAAGAAGCCCTGTTGAGTGGGGAAGCAGAATATGTCCTAGAGGAAGCTGAAGTCCCCAAGGGAGATCCAGACTTGGTCAAATTTGAATTACTTAGAAACCAAATTAAAACACAGAGAACGAAAGTGAAGTGGTTGCCTGGAAGGGTCTAGAAAAGGACAAAGAGACTGTTTCCTGGAGTGTCCAGTGGTCCCATGGAAGCAGAAGTAACATCACAGTGCTCACAACAGGCAGGCATGAGGGCAAGTGCAGGGTGAGGAGGGGGAGACAGAGCATTTCTGTAGCCTTTATGCCATTTTCTGAACCACCTCTGACAGAGGGAACTGTTGGTTCCGCAGGGACCTGGTTTGATCAAAGAATAGCTGTAGAGTTGGTCAGGAAGCACACAATGGAAGATCTAAGTAATTGCACATATTTAAGTTGATTGGTTGGTCATTTGTTATTAGATTTTCCCATATTCTCCTTACATCTTACCTAACAAGTCCAGATGTGGGAAGTTCCAGAGCTGGTTAAGTTGGTTCAGTGACATCTGGCCTATGGGTCAGTATCTTTGTGGTTCTTTGGACTTGTCCCACAGGATTGCAAGACAGCGACAACCACTCCAGGTGCCATGGACTGCATCAACCAAAACAAGAAAGAAGACAAAGGGCCCCTTTGTGTCTGCCTCTCTGTCTTATAAGGAGAAAACTCCTTACCAGAGCTACCTTTTATCCCCCACTGCTGATTCCCATGTATCACCCTGTTGGCTGATGCTGGCTTAGAGCCTACACCCAAGGCTCAGCTTAGCCAGGAAAGCAAGTGTTTGGTATTTGCAATCTCTCTAATAGATGGTGAGCTCTTCCCAGAAAAGGGATGGGAATGAGGGTGGGCACCAATTGTGCCCATCACAGCCACAATGGAGGAGGCCTGGGAGGTAGTGTCAAAAGAGACTCAGGTTGAATCACAAAGTACCTGCATGGCTTTGCTGGGGAGTTTGGGATTTATTTCATAACCTTGAAAAGCAAGCATAAGTTTCTGTGATGGGAAGTAATGTGTGATGGATGTTGAGTTTTAGAAACATAACTTTGGAGGCAAAGGTAGGATAAGATTTGAAAAGAATTGGAAAGGTCTAGTTTGGGGCATAGATTGGGCTGTTTGGGATACTTTGGGGACTCCTGAGGGAATCATCAGGCTATCTTACAACCTAGGAACATTTAACAAGATGGTTCAAGACTAACCCGTGTGCATCTAGTGCTTGGCAAAGAGTCAGAGAATGAGACACTTGCCCAGCTTCTCTGTTAACAGGCTGCAGTGCATGAGGTCACTGCCCTTCCCAAGCCTCAGTTTTCTCATCTCTAAGCAAGGCCACAGGACTAAACACTCCCCCAAGAGCCAAGAGTGGCTTCTTGTAAGGATATCCATTTGGGCAGATGCTGTCTGCGTACCTTGCATGCCAGGAAGCTGGTTGATTGAGCTGAATCGTCCCCACACTGCCACCAGCTGAGGAGCACCCCTCAAACATCTGCACCATCATTAGCTGTGTTGATACTTCCAAACACAATGGGGTTTATTATCATTAATGATAATTATTGTTATTGAAGAGCCCAAGAACTTTCATCTCATATGGATATTGTGTTTTGTGCCTCATCAAATCTCTTTTTCTCAACACATCTGTATCTGTTTATAAAATGTAGAAGGATACTGAATTGAGAGTAAGGCTCTCTGAATACTCAGTTACCTCCAGTGTGACATTGAGCAAGTCACTTCCCCTTTCCAAGTTTTGAAGTAGGCAGAAGAGTAGATTCACTTAGGACAAGACTGTAGGACAAGACTAAAATACCTACCTTATACAGAAATAAAAATTTTTGCTTGCTGCCTTTAAGGAGTTTGGCAAATGGTAGGGGGAGATAAACCTGAAAATAGACATTGCCTGTGTAGTATAAGACCTCTCAAAGAAAAAGTACTGATTGCTACAGGGACAGAGATAAGGGGTCCTGACACTGCCTAAGAGGGCAGGACACCTACCCAGAGGAGGTAGCACTTGGATTCAGCTGTAAAGGACAATCGGGAGTTAGGCAAAGTGAGTAGAGGGACGTCAAAGGGAAAGGTAGGGAGTTCAGAACATAGATATTATGAGTAAGGCATAGAGAGACAGCAGGCAGAGATCACATGCAGAGGGGAGAGGGAGAGGCAGAAATAAAAGCCTGAACAGCAACGCCTCCATCCTGCATCTCACATGCCCAGCAGACTGCCCCTCCCCTTTGACCTGTGGTGTCAGCCGTGGGGAACCATAGCAGGGCTAACTGCTGGTTTAGGAATGACACGTTGGGGAAGGAGGAGGAGGTGCTCCAGCAAGAGTCAGATGGATGAGGCAGGTGAGCTTCTGCAGAAAACATGAGTCTTCTCCCAGAAACCAGCACCCACAAGGGTAGGAGGAATGAGCTCTGCAGCTGGGCCAGTCTTCCTCCCCAACCTCCTTTCAGCCACCCCAGATGTAACCCTCAGGCTGCCCTTGGCCTTGGCAAAGTCTCATCCCAGGTTCTTCTTTCTTAAGCCTGCCCTGGATCCACAGCCCCATGATGTACATTGGCAAATACAGTGATCAATAAATGAGAGTCAACCTTGAAGTGAGCATTGCTTGTGAACACCTCAGAGGCTGTACTTAATCAAATGGAGCTGACTTATGCTCTTTTCTTAGAAGCAAACTGATTACACAATCCACATCTCCTCCTCCTTCAAAGGCCCACCCTAGGAACTTTCCTAGCTCTGTGAATGAGTTTCATTCAGCTCCCATTGTTGAATGCTGCAAAATCCTGCCACTTCTGTCCCTAGTTCTCTGTCTCACCAGCTGTAACCAGGCACCAACCTCCTCAGAATGAAAGCTTACCCATCCTAACACAAGCAGCTTAAAGATCAGAAAATTTTTATTGTAGACTTAGATGAGCTCCTCATAGTGATTTAAAGACTCTCCCTGTCTCCCCAAAAGAAGTTCAGAGTCAAACATGTGTGTCAAATAACAATATGTTCCAGAATTTTAACATTAATTAGTTGCCCCTGTTTGCCAGGTAGCCAGCAGGAAAATACTCAAGACTATAATAAGCTCAAATCCAACCTTATAATAAATGGGGGAAAACTGAAAGCATTTCCTTTACAATCTGGGACATGACAAGGATATCCACTCTCACTTCTTCTACATAATATAGTGCTAGCACTATATTCTAGCCAGAGCAATTAAGGAAGAGAAAAAAATAAAAGAGATAAAAATGGGAAAGGAAGAAGTCAAACTATCACTGTTTGCAGATGTATGATCCTATACCTAGAAGATTCAAAAACTCCACCAAAAGACTTCTGGAGCTAATGAACAAATTTGACCAAGTAGCAGGTTACAAAATCATCATACAAAAATCAATAACTTTCCTATATACAAATATGAATCTGCTGAGAAAGAAATCAGGGAAACAATTCCATCACAATAGCCTCAAAAAAATAAAACAAAATAAAATACCTAGGAATAAATCTAACCAAGAAGGTAAAAGGCCTCTACAATAAAAACTATAGAACATTAAAGAAAGAAATTGAAGAAGATTCTAGAAGATGGAAAGATCTCCCATGTTCATGGATAGGCAGAATTATATTGTTAAAATGGCAATATACAGATTCAAAGTTAATATACAGATTAAATGCATTCCCCATCAAAATACTAATGACATTCTTCACAGAACTAGAACAAACAGTCCTAAAATTCATTTGGAAGAATAAAAGACCCAGAATAGACAAGGGAATTCTAAGCCAAAAAAAAAAAATGCTGGCAACATCACCATATATGACTTCAAATTATACCACAGACCTGCATGGTAACAAAAACTGCATAGTTCTGGCATGAAAACAGACACATAGGTCAATGGTACATGCGAGAATACACAGAGAAAAACACACACATTTACAGACATCTGATCGTTGGCAAAAGTGCCAAGAACATACATTGAAGAAAAGAGCCTTTAAACACATGGTGCTGAGAAAACTGGTTATCCCCAGGTAGATGATTGAAATGAGTCCCTTATCTCTCACCCTGCACAAAAATCAACTCAAAATGGATCAAAGACTAGGAAATATGCATCAAGAAAATCTTAGAAGAAAAATCTAGGATCAACACTGGCTTTTAGGCACAGGCAACAACTTTTTCAATAGGACCCCTAAAACTTGAGAAATAATGGCAAGAGTCAATAAATGGAATGGCATCAAATTAAAAACCTTCTGCAGAGAAAGGAAAAATTAGGAATGTTAAGAGAGATCCTATAGAGTGGTAGAAAATCTTTGCTTGCTACTTTTCTGACAGAGGATTAATAGCTAGAATATATTTTTTAAAAACTCAAAAAACCTTACACCAAAAAAAAAATCAAATAACCTAAATGGTCAAATGAATTAAACAGACATTCACAAAAGAAGAAATACAAATGGCCAACAAATATATGAAAAAAAAGTTCAACATCTTTAGCAAGTAGGGAAATGTAAATCAAAACTACACTGAGATTTCATCTCACACCAGTCAGAATGGCAATCATCAAGAATACAAATAAGGGCTGGGGTTGTGGCTCAGGAGAGCATGTGAGAACTGGGTTGATCCTCAGCACCACATAAATATAAATGGATGAAATGAGGGTATTGTATCCAACTACAACTAAAAAATATGTATATTTTTTTAAAAAAGAATACAAATAGGGTCTGGGGTTGAGGCTCAGTGGTAGAGCACTTGCATTGCATGCATGAGGCACTGGGATCGATCCTCAATCACCACATAAAAATAAATAAAATAAAGATTGTGTTCATCTACAATGAAAAAATATTTTTAAAAGAATAAAAATAATAATAAATTCTGGAGAGGAGGTAGAGAAAAAGGAACACTTTTACACTGTTGGGATTGTAAGTTAGTATAACCACTATAGAAATTAGTATGGAGTTTCCTCAAAAGACTAGGCATGGAAACACAATATGACCCAGTTATACCATTCCTTTACACTTATCTTAAAGTACTAAAGTTATCATACTATAGTGATACATGCATAGCCATGTTTATATATCAGCACAACACACAATAGCCAAACTATGGAATCAACCACATAGGCATCCATCAAATGATAAAGAAAATGTGATACACACACACACACACACACCACACTCTCACTCACAATGGAGTTTAATTTAGTCATAAAGAAAAACGAAATGATGTCATTTGTAGGGAAATGAATGAACTAATTACATTAAGTGAAATAGGTCAACTTAGAAGGTCAAGGGTCATATGTTTTCTCTCATATGCAGAAGCTAGAGAGGAAAAAAAGAAAAGAAAGATGGGGGCAGGTTTCCATTTCTCATAAAATTCAAATGGAGATCAATAGAGGAAAAGCACCAAGGGGTGGGAGGTGGGGAGTGATGAAGGGAAGTGCTGAAGAGTGGCATTGGCCAAATTACATTGTTGTGTTGTATGTATATACAAATACATAATAACAAATCCCATCATTATGTACAGCGATAATGCACTGATTTTTTAAATTGTGGTGGAAAAAAAAAAAGACTAGAGTAAATGCAAAGAAATGGAAATGGTTGCTGAGACCTCTGAAATTTCCAGAATATGAAATTCAAGGAAACCCACAGTGAAGAGACTATTAAACCTACTGTTGTCCAAACCACAGCCCTCAGCTTACAAACTGCAGAGGACAGCATGCTTTGTGTTCTTCTGACTGGTTCCTTTGGAAGAAAGAGTTTGCAACAGGAAGAAATTTTGCATACGTTGCATAAAGATAAACCAGTGGTTCTCACACAATCCCATGAGGGGATTGTCCCTGGTCTGTGTCAGGAGGCCACTTTGCGTGATTAACCTATTCCATCTAGGCTTGAGTAAGTACGTTCCATGATGTCAGACAATGGAGAAATTGCCTAAGGAGGCATTTCTCACAATACATACTGTCATTTCATGACATGTGATTGCATTCAGAGGTAGGGGCTTTGAGGTGACTGAGTCTTGAAGAAGGCCATGAGTGAGATTGGTTCCCTTTTAAAAGAGGACCAAGGGAACACATTTCATAGCAAGAAGGCCCTGACTATGAGAAACTGAGCCCTCACCAAAACAAATTTGCTAGTGCCTTGATCTTGGACTTGCAGCCTCCAGAACTATGAGAAATAAATTTCTGTTGTTTATAATTTTATGTTGATTATATTTTTATAGCAGCCCAAACAGACTAAGACAGCTCCCCAAGTCCATTGGACTACACTGTCTCTCCCTATTACACTGTGTCCTTCAGAATCAAGCATATCTTCAGCCAAAGAAATCATTGGTGCTATAAATTACAAAATAAAGCTTCTATTGGAAAAGATTTGTCTTCTTTTCCCAAAAACTTCCAAACTTTCCAGTTGACACCTACATGTAACATGGACTCACCTTCCTCTGAGAAGAACTTCAGGGGATCATCTTGCCAGGCCCTTGAATGTAGTCGGGGTAGGTGAAATGACTGCTCAGAGCCAGAGCTAGAAGATAAAGAGGAGATTTAAGGACCTTGGTATTTCTTTCAACCTCAGTATTGCTGTTTTCAGACTTCTACCAAAGGTAAACAGTGGGTTGTATCGCTGTCATGGTTGACCTTGCTCCATCTGGCTGCAAACCTTCCAGTCCTAGATAAACGACCTTTTAGTGTTGCCTAGATTCTCCAGTGAACACAGAACTAGAGGGAAGCTCTGCTGGTGGAACACCTTTGGGACGTGGCCATGTGCTCTGGGACATGGCCAAAAGGCAGGACCAGAATCCAAGCTGCCTCTGTGGTTGGGATATGGGAAAAGAGTTGAGAGGGTTGTTGGAATAAGAGTTGAGAATTCTGGCTGATTGGGGGTGGAGGACACTCATCTAAACCACAGCTCTGCCCTTGAAAGTTTTACTTAATCTCTCTGAGCTTCCACATCTCAAAAATAGAGTTCTCACAAAGACTTATTGAGATAATCTTTGCAAAGTTTTTAGTCCAGCGCCTGGTACAAAGTATGCTCTCAAAGGGGCAGATGTCATCCTGAGGGATGGCTACACAGAGGATAGTCAATATTGAGATTAGGAGACCAGAGGCAGGCAAGGAATTCCAGATGGGGCCAGATGGCAACAGGCATCCAGAAGGTCAAAGGTGAAAACAAGTCACATACAATGAAAGCTGGTGGCCAGTGTGGGGCATCAGCTGTGGCATTTGCCCATGAGCAGTCTGAGGCAGGTGGATTTAATAAGGGAGAAGGAACAGCATGAGCAGAGGATGATAGAAGATCTTCCAAGGACTGAGATACTCTTGTGTGAGGGAGCTCTTGCACAGCCACAAGGAGGAGGAAATCTTGGCCAAACTTTCAATAAAAATCATTACAAGAAAAGAAAGCAGAAGTCAGGCCCATTGGCAGGAAGCTACTAATCCAGCAGACCTAGGGACACAAGTACTAGAGCACACTTTTAACACTAATTTTAATGCTGATTTTGGTGGTGCATACCCATACCCCCAAAACTCAGGAAGCAGAAGCAGAAGGATCACAAGTTCAAGGCCAGCCTCAGCAACTAAGCAAGACCCTGTCTCAAAATAAAAATTTTAAAAGGCTGGGGATGTAGCTCAGTAGTAGAGTGACTCTGGGTTAAATTTCTAGTGCCAGAAAGAGAGAGACAGACACACACACAGAGAGACTCTTAAATTTTTTAGTGTTCATGTTTTTTTTATATTACTAGTTAAATTCTTATTATAGGCCAGTATCTACTGTATAATAACCACTTGAAACATTAGCTATGTAATTCTTAACTTAAAATGCCATTTTAATAGTTTTAATGGTGAAGTCCAGAATTATGCAACTAATATAGTATGTGGGGAGAAGAAAATACTAATAAGATATAGAAGAAAACCCACATCAGGGAAGGCAGTGATCAAGATGCAATAAAAATATGCTCTAGGAAGACACCTAAGCAATGCCACCGACTCAGGTGTCAGCACAGCAGCAAACGAGGGGTCTAGCCAATGTTTGTGATCACAAAGAGACTGCCTAGCCTGAGTGAGGACCCAAGAAATGAGAAGCATCCTGATGATCAGGCTCATTTTCAGTGATTGGTTCTCCAGTGGGAGACAACTTCCAGGGAGCACCTGGCCCCATCAATCCACTCAACAGCCGTAAAAGGCCTTGAATACTAATGGAGTCAGGATACCTGGAAACAGCACCTGTCTCCATTCCTCTCATTTATAACATTGCTGGAATGGGGACCCTTAAAGAGAAAAAATAAAACTGGGAAAGAGAAAAGACACCATGGCTCAGTCCTCAGTCTATTGCTTGTCTCTTGCCACCTCTTTTCTTCAAGGAACTAGTCCACTGCCAATACTTTGCCTGTCACACATACGATGTTGATTCCAATACCTCCAATCCTGTCTTCTTTCCTGTGTAGCAGGTATTTCTGCATGAATTGCAGTGTTAACTTAAATTTTTTCTTTTTAAAAATATTATATTTTTCCAAAATAGCTTCCTCTCCACACTTCTTCTATTCATCTGTTTTCATTATTTTCCTCTCCATCTTCTCCCAATCACTTAGACTCCTAACATTGGCATCTGAACAATCACAATAGCCTGCCACACGATTCTCCTGCCTCCACTCCCTTCTCTGTCCAATGCATCCTGCACACAACAGCCAGGCTAATCGACCTGAACACAACCTTCATCTTCACTCTGCTCAGAAACCTTCATTGGCTTCCCAATGGCCTGTAAAACAGCCCAAAATACTTATGAGGCACTAAAGGTGTGATGTAAGGTGCTCATGACTTCTTCATCCTCCAAAGCTGTTTCTCGCTGTCTCTTTGTAACAGTTTCTCAACTTCAGCACTCCTGTTGATATTTGGATCTGATGGTTTTTTGTTGGGGGCTGCCAGGCACATGGTAGAATTTTCAGCAGCACCTCTGGCCTGTCTATCCACAACATGCTACTAACATGCGTCATCCCAAATTATGACAATGAAAAATGTGCCTCCTGGGGGACAAGCTCACCCACTTGAGAGCCATCATTCTACAAAAAGGTGTTATGGTTTGAATCTGAAATGTTCCCCCAACAACTCATATATTGAAATCTGGTCCCTGATGCACCACTGTTCAGAGGTGGGGTCTTGTGGGGTGACCAGATCATGAGGGCGTGGACCTCATTAATAGTTTAGTCCACTGAGAACTTCATACCATAGTTGGTTTGCAGGAAGGAGCTTTGTTACAAGTAAGCTCTCCCTTTTGCTTCCTGGCCACCATGAGATAAGCAATTTTGCTTTGCCATGTGCTCCCTGATATTCTGTCACACATGATATTCTGCCTCATGACAGGCCCATAGCAAAGGGGCCAGCCAACCATGATTTGAAACTGTGAACCAAAATAAATCTTTCCTCCTTTAAATTGATTTCCTCAGGTACTTTGTCACAGTGAGAGAAAGCTGACTAGCACAGAAGGTCACACTCCTAAAAGTCAGGTCAACTTGTTCTCATTCATTCATTTATTTATATATTTGTAAATATATGTTTGTATCTCTTTGCTTTACCATATTGCTTCCCCTTCTGGAATTACTGAAAGGGCTTAAAACCCTCAGAGGAATGGAAAGTCTTAAGTTTCAGCAAGATAAAGATCACACAGATCTTACTATAGCACACAAAGCCCTCCATCTCTGGCCCTAGGCTTATCTCTTGTGCCTCCTCTCCCTCTCCCACCAGCCTGTCTTTGCCATCTTTACTCAGAGCACACAGTTCCCTTGAATTCACCACAGTTTCTTAGCTTCTCGCCTTCACATGTTACTCATTCTGCCTGCACAGTTGTGGGCAGGGGGACCACAGATTCTCCTTGTCTGGACCACTCAGGGTCCTAAGCATCTACTTAGTGCTTCCCTAAATAGCCTGTGGCCCTGTGCACACCCCATTCACATCCCTAGCAAAGTTTATTGGCATTGTACATTTATTTCTCTGACTCCCCAGTTAGACCACGAGCAACCTAAAGCCTAACTCTATATTATACTTGTCATTATTTCTCTTTTTTTAATATCTTCTTTTAGTTTTCAATGGACTTTTATTTTATTTCTTTATATGCAGTGCTGAGAATCAAACCCAGTGCCTCACATGTTAGGCAAGCACTCTATCACTGAATCACAACCACAGCCCAATACTTGTTATTATTTCTATAAAGCCGAGTACAGTCCTCTTGCATGGAGTCATAATAAAGATAACAAATACATGTTGAGTGGCAACTGTGTTGACTACCAGGAGCTATTTTTATTTATTCATCAAACTATATTTTTATTAACTCAATTACTCTTCAACACAACCATAAAATGGTAGATACCATTATTATCCCCATTTTAAAGGTGAGAAAACTGAACTCATACTAGAAAATAAAACCATGCAGGCTAGTTTCAAACCCTACACTCTTAAGCCTCCCTTCTAATAGATAGCTAATGAAAATTTTCTTCAGTGAATAAATGATATTGCATCTAAATAGGAAAATCAATATATGCCAAGCTAAGAACATCTTACCTTAAGAACCAGGTAGAAGAGCAGGAAGGAAGAGAATATTTGGTTTTGTATTAGTCAGAGTTATTCAGAAAATAGACTCAAAGGATGCAGAAAGTGAAAGAGTTGAGTCATCTCTTAAATAATTGGCTTTTGTGATGAGGGGCTGGTCCCAAGCCTTCAAGGGTCTGGAGACCAGGAAAAAGTGGATGTCATAACCTTGAGTTTGAAGGCTGTCTAGAGACAGAATTCTTTCCTACCTAGAGCATCTCAGTCTTTTTTTCTTAAGGCCTTTAAATCATAGAAGGTAATCTACTTGACTCAAAGTCCACTGGCTTAAATGTTAATTATATCTAAAAAATATCTTCACCCCAAAATACCTTCACCTAAACTAGGTTATACTGGAGAGTATAGTCTAGCCAAGGTGACACATAAAATTAACCAGCATAGTCTTAAAGATGGACAAATCTGGGGCAAGTGAGAATTGGTACATTCTATAGCAATCACTCCCCCTCCTCCACTCAATAAGAATAATTATCTACCCCACCTCATTTGAGACAGGTTTGACATGCTTTCTTGTTTATCTACGATTTCCATTTTCTCTTTTCTCCTTAACTATACTAAACACTCCTTCAGACAGGGAACATGATTTTTAATTCTTTATATCCCCATAGATAAGAATAGAGGAGTCACTTAGAATGTATGAAATACAAGAATGAGTTTGAGGAATGATGATGAATATAAATAAACTGAGAAAATGCTTGAGATAGATAAACCTTTAGAGTTAGAGAACGAACTGCCAGAGGCAATTTATCTAAAATATAAAAATGTCCTCTTCTCCTGCCCTCTCCAGGTTAAATTTCCGCCTCTCTAGAGTTCCTTAGTATTGCCAAAGTGATGTTTATCTCTAAAAGGATCCAAGATTGGAATCATATTGGATGGAGCACAAACTCCAAAGTGGTTTGTGACCCAGAATGTCTCAACCAACAAGATGTGTGATGGAGATCATGGTCCAGAGAATGGCGGGCCTGAAACCACAGAGCTCAAGTCAACAGAGGCTCCCTTGGGATGAGAATATTTTGAGATATGTATGATAAACTGGTAGAGCATGTGAGTTCAAGGAATGGTAAACATGAGCAGAATCCTCCTTGCCAGGCCTCCGCATATGAACTCATAGAGTTCCTGACGCTCCAGTCACGTAGAGTGGCCTTTCTCCACTGCTCTTTCTTCCCATTTATATTCTATATGTGCCATGCTCACACTGTATTGTAGTTGTGAGTTTATTTGTCTGGATTTCTTACTAGACTAAATCTACCTTGTTCATCTTCCCATCTCCTAACACCTTCATTAGTGACTGGTACACACTTGATAGTTAACCTTCGTGGAAGGGAGAAGGCTTGGAAGGAAGAGCAGAAAGGGACACCCAAGAGAAAGGAACCACCCAAGAGAAGCAGTGCTATGCCACAAAGGCCACTGGAGAGGCAGGATCTAATTTTGAGTCTCCTCTGAGCATGAAAGTGAGAAGAGAACTAGAACTTTCCAGGCCTCCGTTTTAACATCTAGAAGACAAAAAAAGAAAAGAAAGAAAGAAATCTGTGCTTTAGAACTGTATGAACGAACATTCAAGGAGAAGAAGGAGTTGCATTTTTTGTTTTGCTTTGCTTTTTAATGTACTTGTACAAAAAGTAAAATTAGGGTTGGGTGTGTAGTTCAATGGTAGAACAATTACTAAGCATGTGCAAGGTCCTGGATTCTATCCCCAGAACCACACAAAATAAAAGAATAGAAATATTTTTTAAAAAAATTTAAAGCTAAACCTAAAATAGAGACCTGATTATTTCATGGGAAGGAAGGAAAGGAGAAAGGAAGGAAGGGAGAGAGGAAAGAAAGAGATGGAGGGAGGCACAGGCATGTTTTCCAGAACTCTCCTTAATTAGAATTTGGCTTAAGAGACTGTATGAGTTAGGATGATTTGTTCTCAAGTGTAAAATAATATAACTATATTTATATATCAGGCATACAAAAATCTATAATTTGAAGACCCAGAGATTACAATCATGGGAATGCATAAGCAACCATATTTTCAAGAAAAATAAAGCAAATGTTATTTGAACTATTCCAGAGCACTAAAAAAAAAAAATAGTAGAAAGGGGAGGTCTAAATTATTTCTTGAGGCTAACAATGTGGTAAGCGGAGGTCTAAATTATTTCTTGAAGCTAACATAATAGTGATAACATAGCCAAACAAAAAATCATGGCAAACTTTACACCAGTCTCCCTTTCAGCATCAATTCAAACCCTAACAATAATAAATACAAGAGCAAACAAAATCAGGCAGCTTATAATACTCCATGACTAAGTAGGGCTTATTGCAGGAGCGCAAGGATATTTGATTATTAGGGGATTTAGCATATAATTTACCATGTCTGGGAATGAAAGAAAAAAAATCATACAATTATTTCCATGGATACCGAAAAGGTATTTGACTTTAAAATATGTAGTCTATTCTTAATAAAATCCCTTATTAGATATACAGTTTTTCAATTCAATTAAACCAATATTTATTGAACATTCATTATATGCCAGGCTGAGTCCTAGGCATTTGGGATAAGACAGTGAGTGAATAAAATAGACAAAAAATCTCTGCCCTCTTGAGACTCACATTTTAGTGTTAGAGACCAGCAACAAATAAAAAGCATCATAAGCAAGTAAATTAACTAGCATAGTAGAATGAAAAGTAAAGTAGAAGAAGATAAGAAAAATGAGGAGAGCTCAGAATGGGAGGTAGGAGCGATCTGTAAATTGGGTGGTTAGGGTCCTCTCACAGTTCAGCAAACAGTGGAAAGAGATGAGGGTACAGACATGTAGCTACCTGGAGCAGGGGCATTGTGACAGAAGAAGCATGCCAGTTGAGTTGGACAGCAAGGAGACCAGTGTGTAAGGTATGAGGTCAGGTGTGGGGCTTGAAGTGTGACAACCACAACCTCAGGGAACCGAATCAAGAGGCAGAAAGCACAATATCTCCTACCAAGATTCCTTTCATCAAGAAAGAAAAAGTCCTGAAGCTCTATAGCAGTCAATATAAAACTGCTCATTTGCCCCTAAGTTAATCCATACGTTTCATACAATCCCATTTTTAAAAACCAACAGAATTGTTTTAATGTGTCAGTGGATGCTCAGATTCTTGCATGAGAAAAAAAGCAACCAAAATTAAATATAAAACTTCCAAGAGAGAAGCACAAATGAGGAAAACACACCTTATCAGCTAGGAAGATAACCAGACAGGCATTTGAAAGATAATAAGTTTGGATTCCTACCTCACACCTCAGCCTAAAATAAATTTCAGGTTTTACGAAGAGGGAAGAGACCTAAATAGTTAGAGACAAATAGTGGATAATTGTTTTACTATAAACTCTTGGATAATTTAAATTTTGAAGTGCATACATAACATATTTAAAATTAATTATTGTTCAGTACTCCAGCTTTTACATAAGCAATACAATATAGGAGAATGATCATAATCCTGAGGTTCTGGAGGTCTCTTCTGGTTCTTTGTGCTACTGTAATTAATTGGTAACTTACAATTAATTTGGGCAACTCAATTCATCTTCTTTTCATCTCTAAAGTTTTAATATTAGGATTCCAGATTCTTTGAGTTTTATTACGTTTTTGTGTGTGTGTGTCAATGCTAGGAATCGAACCCAAGACCATGCATATGCTAGGCAAGTACTCTATTCACTAAAGTACATCCCCAGCCCTCTTTGAGCTCTTAAAATTCTCTAACACTATATATTTAAGTTTACAAAGTAACCTAAGTGCTTTTTATCTATTGTAACTAGTTTTGATAGTTCTTCTTTTAAAAAATATATATATATATATATATATATATTAGTTGTTCATAGACCTTTATTTTATTTATTTATATGCAGTGCTAAGAATCGAACCCAGTGCCTCACATATGCCAGGCAAGTGTGCTACCGATGAGCCCCAGCCCCAGCCCCAGCCCCTAGATGGTTCTTCTAATAAACATATTTAATTTAAAAAATGGTATTTAGTGCCCATTCCATCACGCCACTACAACAGAATTAAGACAACACTAGAAGTTAGGAGTTATCTTGGAGTTAGCTGGACCTCCCAACAACAGACCCAAAGATAAGGGAAGGATCGCCTCAGGGGACGGGATGCCTAGGAGGGGGAGTCTATGACTCATACCAAAGGGACTCCACAGTCCAGGGCCAATCAGCAGCCCATGATTCAGAGATGTTTCATTTTTTTTCCTGTGCCTCTCAAATAAATAATCTAAAAATTTTCCACCAAAAAAGGGAAAGGAAGAAACATAAATCAATCTGACTACTCACTGCATTATTATTATTATTATTATCCCTCTCAGACAATAGATTAATGATTATTTCCCAAACTCTTCTGTTATTTATATATCAGAATATTATCAGCCTTCTAAAGTATGGTGGTGGTGGTGGCGTTGATTTTCAATAATGGTTTAGTTGAATTTGCTCTATCTAGACCTTGATAGTCTTCAGGCCTATAGCCTTAAGCATAGAGCTTCTAAGAAGTGTATTTAGGGAGGAACTAAACAGAAAATCTAATCTCTGTTTGAAATTGTCCTTGAGGAACTTTCTTACTCAGCCCTCCTGCCACCATGAGTCTCCTATCACTTGCCCAGGAACACTACTGCCTGATACTTTTTTTCTTCTTCTTCTTTTTGTAAACTGTCCCTTCTATTCTACTTCCATCTCCAGCCAAAATGATTCCTAGAGCTCACAAGCTTCTTTCAGACACATGTCCAACCTAATTCTACCCAGGAAACAGCTGTCAGCACATTTCCTTTGGGGTTTGTATTTCCCTTTAACTTAAGTAGGTCATTGCACTAAAGGAAGTGTAAAGAAGGAATGAATGAAAATAAGCTGCTAAGATCTGCTGGTGTGAGATCTTGGGGAAATGGGCAGAGTGGCAGGACTGGGCTAGCAGGCAAGCCCTTCCTGAGCCTTCTGATGACTCAAACCTTTCAGCATTACTAGTCACACAGGCAGAACAAACCATCAAGAGACTGCAGTCCTAAACCTGTGAAGTTACTGCCTTGCCTACATCCATGCGCCTTTCTTCTCCTGGAGAGGAGGGCTCAGGAAAGGACAAAAGATAATTTCAGTGGAAGGATGCCATTTTGCATATTGAGAAGGGTGCTTGGGGCTAAAAAGGAGGAGATGGGTGGCCTGAAATGCAAAGGTCTTACTAACACAGTTCACTTTCTTCCAACAAAAATAAAATTTTTCATCCAACCAAGCTGCCCTATCTCTCTTTGAAGAGTTCATTTAGGTAAGCAGAGACCTACTATCCACAAAAGAAACATCCCCAGTTGGATGCAGGAGCTTGGGTAAAATACCCTATGGGATTAGGCTAGGCGAAACCAGAGTAAAATGACAAGGGTCATCTTGTAAGGTAAAAAGAGGAGTCATACACACACACACACACACACACACACAAATATATATATATATATATATATATATATATATATATATATATATATATATATATATGGACATGGTAGGGAATAAACATTGCTAGCAGGTAGCAACCCAAGTGTATTCCTATATTTGATGACATAGTTGACCCTCACCTTCTCTCAAACCACCTGGAATCCCACTTCTTACCAACTGCAGCAAAATCTACTCTGCTACCATCAGCACATACCTTACTCTGTCACAGAACATAGTCTATGCCATCGCTTAGCCATTGCTACAAAACCTACCAGGTCGTAGGTGTCTTAACTTTCAGGAGCTAAAATGATGCTGGAACCTTATTAAATTCACAAGTTTTTATGTTCATATATGAATACACAACCAGTGTAACTCCACATCATGTACAAACACAAGAATGGGAAGTTATTCTTTATGTATGAATGATATGTCAAAATACATCTACTGTCATGTATAACTAAAAGAACAAATTTTTTAAATCGTGGGTTTTATCATTGTTGGCCTGAAACTTTTTCCCTTTTCTTTCTTTTTTTCTTTTTTTGGGGGGAGAGGAGGGCAGTGCTAGGGAGTGAACCTAGGGCCTTATGCATGTTAGGCAAGTACTTTACAACCGAAGTATACCCCTAGCCCTGCCCTTAAAACCTTGACTCTGAAGTTACACAGGTTACTTAGTGACACAGACTAGACATCTGTTGATCCTCACACTGAGGTTGCTCCCCAAGACCTTCTGCTTGGTTGGACTGCACACACTTCCATTCATTCACTCATGTATTAAATATTGTGGGGCACCCAGAATGCAAAAGGAAGTGCATGAAAAGACACAAAGGCAAGAAATTGCCCTCTTGAACCTTGTGCTCTAGCTCAGAGAAGCAACAACTAACCTGGAGAGGTAATAATATAAGCTATGGGTGTAATTTAAAATTTTCTAGTAGTCATGCTTTAAAAAGGTTAAAAAAAGTAAAATTGATTCTAATAATATATTTTATTTAGCTTGATAGATCCAAAATCATTAACTCAACATGTAACATGCAGTCAATATTTTTAAATTATTGCAACATTTTACATTTTTTTTTGTCCTACGACTTTGAAGTCCAGTGTGTATTTCATACTTGCAGCTTGTCTCTATTAAGATACTGCTATAGCTTGGATCTGGAATGTCCCCCTCAATTGTCAAAGAGTAGGTCTCCAGCCTATAGCACTAGGTATCCCAGCTGTGAGATACCGTGGAACATTTAGGGGGTGGGTATTGGTGAAAGGAAGTAAGATCATTGGGGGCAAGCGCTCGAGGGGAAAATGGGGTGTCCCATATCTTCCTGACTCTCTCTGTATTTCCCAGTGGCCATAAGGTGAGCAGTTTCCTCTGCTACATGCTTTCGCCGCAAGCCCAAAGCAATGGGGCCCAGCAACTATGAACTGAAACCTCTGAAACTATGAACCAAAAGAAACCTTTCTTTCTTTTAAGTTGATTTTCTCAGGAACTTTGTCCCAGTGACAGAAAGCTGACTAACACAGATACTAAATTTCATCAAAAATATTTGATCTGTATTTGTATTTGACATAGTAGATTTACATGCCCAAATAGTTTCAAACATGCTTACAAGTTTTCCAGTAACTTTATTCTTAGCTTTTAAATTCAAATTAAGTAAAATTTAAAATTCAGTTCCTTGGTTGTGCTAGACCCAACCTAAGTATTCAATAGCCATGCATGACTACTATCTACTGTATATGATAAAGAAGATTTAGAGGGAAAGATGGACAATAATCAAATTAACTCATAAATAACTGCAAAGCTATAATTATTATTATAATTATTTCCATGTTTTTTTCCTGGTCTCAAGATCTTCTTACCTGTCTTCATGGCTTCATTATGATTTTAATGAGAATTTCAGTCAATGCCTTGATCAAGTGATAAGGAATATAGATGCATGGTATTGTGAGATTGTATAATACCTAATTTTGAGGGAAAGGGAGACTTTTCTCAAAGAAATTTAAGCATTCTGAAGATTAATACAGGAAGACAATGTACTTGGGAAGAAGGGCTTTCCTGGAAAATAAAAATAAAAAAGGCAGCAGCATTTACCAAGGCCCTGAGGCAGACGGGAACAGGATGAGGTCTGCATTAGTCAGCATCCTGTGGGGAAACAGATGGCCCTTTCAGACTGGGTAAATTTAGGAATGTTTAATACAGAGACTATTGAACAAAACGAGGAAAATAGAACAGAATAAGGGAAAAGATACAGAATAGTGTAGCACCCTAGGTTAACAAGAGCAGGGAGCCATTAGCCACCACCATCACCCCAGCTGACAGGGGACAGAGGATATAGCAGTCATTAAAACCTGGAGTCCATATGGGAAGGCAAGAGCTGTGGCAGAAGATGCAATCAGCCAGCATTCCAAAAGGGTGGTAGCAGAGGAAATAAATAGCCCAACTTGACCTTCTTTGCATCCTCCAATATCCTGTGTGTCTCCCTTGACCAAGCCCAGCTGGGCCAGATGGAAAGAGAGATCACTGATGCCACCCACACAGATCAGCCTTGAGGCATCCTAGGGCATGAAGATAGTGGAGAGTAAATCTGGAAGGACAAAGCGAAGATATGCCACTCAATAGTTTGTGTATTATTTTTCTGTTGCTGCTACAATAAATTACCATGAATTTAGTGGCTACACAGGATTGTGATTTCACAGTTTCTAAAGTCCTAAAATTGAGGTGTTGGCAGGGCTGCATTCCTCCTAGAGGCTCAGAAAAAAAAAATCCATTTTCTTGCCTTTTCCAACTGTTAGAGGTTTCTGCATGCCTTGGCTCACAGTCCCTGCTTCCATCATCACACCTCCTTCTCTGCCTGAGACCCTCCTGCTTTCCTCTTATGAAGATCCTGGTAACTGCATTGGGCCCAACTGGATAATACACGGTAATCTCAGATCCCCATCTCGAAACCCCTAACTTAGTCACATCTGCCAAGTGCCTTTCACCACATAAGGCAACATATCCAGAGGTTTTGGTGATTACGATTTGGACATCAGGTGGTATGGACATTGTTCAGTCTACCACGGTGTGTTGAGAAAGTGCACCATAGTGGAATGCAAAGGGCAAGGTGGAATTAGAGAGATACAACAATGGTTGGGCTAGGAAGGCAGCCTATCAGCAATGTGGTGTAGGACATGCTAGGGATTTTGTTCTATGTCTTAAAACCAATGAAAAGTCATTGAATTCAAATTGTTGAAAAATGCACTCTAACTTCAAAACAAAAACTGACTGGGAAAAGGTGGTAGTCATTTATGATGAGTTGAGGATTTGTAGAGCAATTAGATAGTTGAAGGAAATGTCTGGCACTAAGAGGTGGCTGTAAGGGTGGAGAGAATTGGAAGGATTTGAGAAACATTGAGGAAGTAAAGTTTGTAGGACTTGATGATAAATTGGCTGAGCAATGAGGCTTGAGGTGCCCAACAGGATGCTTAGGTTTCTGACATGCTATTCTGGATTGATAGTAGTATAATTTCATGCAATAAAAAATAAAAATAAACTATGTACTAAGAAAAGATTTGCTTGGGGGGCAGGATATGTGGTTTTGACATGTAGAGTTTGAAATGACTTTAAGGGAAACAAGTAGAAAAATCAAATGGGTAGGTGAAGATATATATATATATGTGTGTGTGTGTGTGTGTGTGTGTGTGTGTGTGTGTGTAGAAAGTGCAGAGTTTCTTCTGGTTTTGAGAAAATATCTCAAATCCTTGATTTTTAGGTAATTATTAAAGTCTTAGGAATGCATAAAATCACTCAGAAGAGAGTGCAGTTAGAAAAGTGCCTAGGACCTCACCCTTGAGAGACTGGGATCATTTAATAACCAGAGAAAGGAAATAATGACCAGATAAAGAGCAGGACAAAAATCTAGGCTATCACAAAAACCAAGGAAATACATTAAGAGAGGGTGAACACAAGAAAGTCCCCTCATCTTTCCATGTTTTTTTCCTGGTCTCAAGATCTTCTTACCTGTCTTCATGGCTTCATTATGATTTTAATGAGAATTTCAGTCAATGCCTTGATCAACTTGATCTACAAAACATTTTTTGTCTTCTAAAGATCTTAGACACAGGTTATATTTCACCCCACACCTATCACCAAGTTCTTATTGTTTGTACTATATATATTTGGGGGGCACTTATTATACATTTCTTTACATTATGTTGAATTCTTCATGATTGGGTCTTATTTTTGCCACAGTTTCTTTTTTTGGTGTCTTTTCTTGTTTAAGTCACACAATGTACCCAGCATTTTGCTATGGCAGCTGAAGCTATTATAGGGACCAGGATGGAGAAGAGTACCATTAACCAGGATACAGAATGAGGTTCCTTTGGGAAAGATGATGGGTTTGGGGTTAAATATTGTATAAATCAGGACTCTGCTGCAAAGAAGAGAAACCCATATCAAACTTCTTAGGCAACTTGAGAAGTTTATGAAACCAAATGATGTGAAAGTATTTTGAAGTCTAATTATAACGCATGGGGGCTTGCTCCCTGTCTCCCTCTTTCCTCTCTTGTCTCCCTCTCTGTCTCCCTCTTTCCTTCTTCATCACTCTGCCTCTCTACTTGGCTTCTGCCTATAGTTTTAAATTATCACAGCCAAGTCTGGTTTCTCTCCATAATTCCATTGAGCTTCTCTGAAGGCAGAGACTGGTGTGCACATTCAACCCCTGTAAGAATCAGCAAGGACTAAATCCAGGCTCCAGCCCTTCATAATGTGTCTTCAACATGGTAGTCCATGGTCCATCTTGCCTTTTTTTTTAACCTCAATATGTTTCTTCAGTTTTATTACATGCTAATTATATTTTATTTCATCTTATGTGTTCAAGCTGCCAATAACACCTACTGAGGCTTACTTTGTGCATGTCACAGTACTAAGCACTGAGGATCGATGAAAGCAGTCACCTTTCCTCAGGGTTCAATCAGAAGAGTGACAGGAACAATAGTTATTTGATAAATCTAGATGAGAACTGTTCATCTCAATCTCTGCATCCCAGTCCCCCCAAACCTCTTCCTTTTGATCCTATGGGGCCCCACACAATTTGTAAATGGTCATGGTCGTTCTTCTCCCACCATATGGTGACCTCTAACTCTCCCATCATTATCTGAGGTTCCCATCACATCCCACTGTCACCAGGTTGATATGGCCTCAGCCATAGCCAATGAACATTTCTTTTGCTCCAAGTGAACAATTGCAGTTCAGGCTCATTCTTCCAAGGCCCTCCAAGTGAAGGGACATATCTTCCAGCAGTTCTAGACTCTAAAGAAAGAGAACTACCTCTTGCACTAATGCTTTAAAAATTCCAGGAAAGAGACTGAATAGGAATCAAATGTTAGTCTCTCTCTCTCTCTCTCTCTCTCTCTCTCTCACACACACACACACACACACACACACACATGGGTTTGGGGTTAAATATTGTATAAATTGTGTACTTGTGCTGTTCTCTATTTCTAATTACTAAATAACTCTACCCCTGACCCCCAGTTCTTAGAGCACTCTGAAGATACATTGCTTCATTTGCTTTCTGTTACCACTATGCTGCCAATGGCTCAGGAACAAATCTACTAAAACTAACTGAACACTATAACACTGTTAAAATGTCTAGGAGCTAGGCCAAGAGATCTCCTAGAAACCTCCACCCTTACTGCCCTGAGCCTCCTGTCCCCTTACCAATGTCTTGCACAGAGCTCCTGTGCCACCTCTCTCCCCTCCCCCAGGTCTGTCATTCACTTGTGGGTGCTTACTCTAAAGAGGACTCCTGGCTTTCTTCACTGCTCAGGAGTGTGGGGCCTGGAGTGGGGGAGGGTAATGGAAGCTTAGCCCCTCAAAGGAGTCCACAGCAGAGAAATAATTTAGGCCTATGTCCCTGAGGCTCCCTCTGCATAAAGAAGATTTATGGATAATCATTTGAACTCAGAGTCATTTTCCTAAAACAAACAACCAAAGAATGGGGTGGGAAGGTGCCCAGGAGAGTTCATAGAAGTCCACGTGGCCCACATACCTCATCTGGAGTTCTAAACGAGCTATAGAACCTACCTAACAGTATACTTCGGTTTCTATGGGGCAATGAGTTCTGAGTTCCAGTAGTGAACATACCTCTGCCACCACCATCAGTAGGAACAGCTTGACTTTCACCTGGTGCAGCCTGCCAACTCAATGGTAGGGAAACATCTAGGGAAACTGGAGAGTTCTGTTTTAAGTAGGAATGGGGAGAGCAGGAAGGGGGCGGCTCTGGGAGGTGAAGCCAAGCTGTGGAGAAAGGAGAGTTCAGAGGGGCGAGGGGTCAAAGAGCCTGGCTGCCTCTGGATTTTGGTTTCTACAGAGACAGGTTGAACTCTGCCTAGAAGCTAGACCCTGGTGTCCCCTGTGGAATTGAGACTTTTAACAGAAGAGAACTTGGGATTTTGGAAAACCTGACAAACCTGCCAGTGGTTTTCCATCTAAGATTAAAAAAGGAGTTAAAAAAAAAAAAAAAAAAACTTTCAAAAACGAAAGTTACATCAGTATTGTGGTCAGTGCTATTCTTAATGTTAATGAGGTCAAACCCAATCAATACATTATATCATGAACTTCTGAAACATGCAGCTCACAGAAATATTTAGTGTTTGTCAGTCCCATTAGATACTGCCCTTTTGTGGACTTGAGAGAACCCTTGACCTCCATCTGTGTCTAATTTCTCTTTCTTATTTGCACTTTAATTAATATTTGGTTTGTATGGAGTCAAGATAAATTTACTTAATTTTTTTAAAAATTAAGTGTGCAGAAGAGCATGAGTCTTTATTTTATTTTCTTGAATCTGTTCAGAAGGATACAGAAATGTTTTTCTAGATAGTAAAAGGAGGTGTGAAAAAACTGTCTATAATGATTTAATAATCCTTGTCTGGAGACTCAAAAGTAATTAATATAAATGACAACAGTAATATGAAAGTGTTTCTTTTTATTGAAAGTATGAATGTATTCAAGTCAGTGTTGTTTTCCTTTATCAAATTCTACTCTTATTCCATTTAAGAATATTCTATTTATGAATATCAAATTATTTTCACATAGCCACATAAACTGAAGTGAAAAAAGAGAAAAGATGACTTAGAAAAGGTACCAGATTCAGCAAAGGAACTAATGAACTAATTTAAGTTTCAGAATTCTAGTAGCTTTGTTAATAAATTATCAGGTTAAGTAAGTCTGTGAGAATTATTTAGATGCAATCAACTCTGAGACTAACAGATGCTATACAATATAATGTGTCACAGTGAGATACATTTGAAAGTACATGACTTGATCCCATCACTCATGGGGTTTATAATTACTTACATATATGAAAAATACACAGAACTCTGGTTCAACATGAAACAAACTACCAAACCAATGCCTATTACCCTCAAATGAGAGAAGGGAAGGACCTAAAGTGAACTCTAAGAAATGGTTACAATCCATATAAATCGAAAGGTCCTTTGGAGTATTGGATATTAACAAGAGCCCAAGTTGAGTTACCCTGTGGCCTTTATAGGAGACTCAGAAGAAACTGCCCTAACTCAAGTTGGGAGTTGTTTGGGAACAACTGGGGAGACATGAACAGAGGGAAGAGCACCTTTTGAAAAGATGGCCTAGTTGGTGTGTGGATCTGGATAGCAGGAAAATACCTCAATTATGAGGTCACTGCAGTCTTCTAAGGGGGAGGTGACAAGAGTTAGCACTAGTGTCAGGAGACATGAAAATAAAGGGAAAGACAAAAAGCATTTCAACAGAAATGCTGATGTAACATGCAGCTTACATGAGTAGAGACAACTCCTTCCCTTTTAAAATTTTTAACTTTCCTTTTAAAATTCTGATCTTGGTGTTTTGTTTGATTGGTTTTGGTTTGGTTTTTTGCTGGAGTCATTCCCTCTACATCTTTCATTTATGTGACTTGATTTTTGTTGGGCTTTTTTTTTTCTTCTTTTTATTTTTTGTCTTGTCACTTAATTTTAACTTTTATTTCATTTTTAATATAAAAGTATATATGTTTATTTTCGAAATTTTGAAAAAATCATAAAGCAGGCACTAAAAGCACCTATACTGTCACCACTCAGAGATGATTCTGGATAATGCTTTGTGCATTTTTCCCACCCCGATGGAGATGGATGCATTTAGGAGTAGCTATGATAACACAATGGGCTTGATGGAATATGAAGATAGAGCAGCTTGAGTTCTGTCCTACCCATCTCTGCCTCCGAGCTCTCCATTCTCTCTCCTCAGCCACAATTCAGGTAGACCCAATTGCTTTCCTATCGTTGGGGGTTATTGGAAACATTTCCTGTGTGCATATTAAAAAAGTCCAGTTCCATTTCTTCAAGTAAATACTCTGCCTTCCCTAAGCCCAGGCCTATCTCTAGCTCAGATTTGGAGTAAAAGAGGCAATGGTCTGATAATTCTCCCCACCCCATCTCACTCACACCATGGAAACCCCACACACCTGTACCTAAGGGTAGAAGTGAGGCATGTTCCCACTGCTGCCCTCTCTCTCTGTGCCCTGCTGGTGTGGAATGCACCAGCCAACTTCCCATCTCCCCACACCTCCAGAGCCTTCAGGCTCCAAGGTTTATGCCAAAAAGCATTCTCTGCCTCTATGAACTCACTTCAAATTATCCTGTCTGAGTGATCACCTCTGTAGACTGCTGCTCTGCTCATGTGATCACTAGGCTTTTTTTCTTTTCAATCTTAGTAAATATTGTGGAACTGTGTATAATCCCTTTGTTGAGAATGAGAACTAGTCAAAATTTTAAGACAATAGAAAAAGTCTCATTTTATGTTCTAATACATATAAACATGTAATAATGATTGAGATCTTATCACATAATTGTGTATCATACTTAATTTCCATTAGGATTATATGCTGAGCATTTCCCATGTCAAGGACATATATTCTAAAAAGATGGGTTTTTATTGGCTCACAATTTTCTATCATAGAACTGCCTATTCTTTTTTTTTAAGAGAGAGAGAGAGAGAGAGAGAGAGAATTTTAATATTTATTTTTTTAATTTTCGGCAGACACAACATCTTTGTATGTGGTGCTGAGGATCTAACCTGGGCTGCACGCATGCCAAGCGAGCGCACTACCGCTTGAGCCACATCCCCAGCCCCCTGCTTATTCTTATTATCTTTTCAACCATCACCTAATTACTCATTTGTAACTTGGCAAATATAAATATCACTGCAATCTTATCTTTATCTGTGAATCTTAGTGCATGTATACATAGAATAAAAACATTGTGTGTTTGCACACAGATTTCTACATAAGGATGTTTGATTTCTATATAAGGATAAATCCTAGAAATGAAATGTTTCAATCAAAGGCTGTGGATGTTTTAAAGATTTTTTAGGGGGGTACTGGCGATTGAATCCAGGGGTGCTCTACTACCAAGCTACATGACCATTTCTTTTTATTTTTTTATTTTAAGACAGAGTCGCTAGGTTACCGAGAATGGCCTTGAAGGCTCTTGATACATATAGCAGAGAAAGCTCTCAAGAAAAGTTGAATAACCCTTACACATACATTGTACCCAGACATTATTACCCTACTCTTCACCTTTGCAATTTGATGAGTGAAATATATTTTGCTGTTTAGTTTTTATTTATTATTGATGCAGACTCTTATTTTATGTGCCCTGTATTTCTTTTTCTGCATATGATCTGTTTATGGCATCCGGTCATGTTTCTCTTACAGTGTTAACACTTTCTTCCTGATATATAAACTCTCTTCATGCAATAAGGATAGTTACCCTTTTTTGTCATATTATATTTGTTACAAATGTTTCCCAAATGGTTTGGCTTGGTTTTATTGATGTATTTTGGTTTGCAGAATGTTTTAACTTTTTGTAGTCTATAATCTATTGGTGTTTCCATTACACAACTCAGCTTAAGTGGAAAGAGATTTATTGGAAGGACAGTGGTTAGTTCACAAAAATTTAAGTAGACATCTGGCAGAAATCAGGGCAACTCTGTGGGTCTTAAGAAATAAAACTAATCTCAACATTACCAATCCTCCAAGTCTTTCTGCTTCTCCTCTAATTCCTGTGGTCTCTATTTGGCTTTAGATATACCACTAGAGGCTTTATCCTGACTTATAACATTCTAACCCCTCGATCCAGAGAGGCCAAGAGGATTTATCCTCAGGTAGAAAAATTCTGACAAAAGGTTTTGACTAGCCCAGCCTCATCACTCACATCCCTCAAGAAAATTAAGTACTCTGAATATTCAGATAAAGGGCATGTCACCAAAGTAAAAAGAGAATGGCTAACCCAAGGGAAAGGATTGTGCAGGCCATGGGGCAGACCAAGCCAAGCAAACCAGAAACAAAAGCATTCATCACAGGGTTTTTGCCTTAGTATGCTCGTCTACAAATTGAATGCTTCTTTCTTTATCTGGAAATTAACATATTTTTCTTCTGGATTTCAATTTCTACATGTAGCTCTCTCTTCTCCAGACCCCTTCATTCTTTCCATCTGATATTCACTTCCTCATTCTCATTCCCTCTGGCTTCACTACAGTATAGCTAAGCTCGGGGGCCCCATGTCCTCATGTCTAATTCCCCTTACTCCAGCACACATGCCCCCTTTCCAACTCATTCTACACACCATCACAAAACTAATAATCTCCAAGCCCCACCTCCATCCCTTTAATGATGTCACTTCCCTTTGTACAGCCCTCAGTGTGGCCTCCTTGTCCCACCCACCACTGCAGAGAAGACTACTAATATGATGAGGGCTCTCTTGGCTGGATCACAATGAACTGTCACTCTATGTAGCCCCACAACTCTGCTTGGCAGATATGACCTCCACTGTTTGAAGGGAAACAGAGGTCTAAAGAGGTTAAAGCACTAAGTAATATATTGTTCATATGTGGTGGAACTGGGTCTTATCTCTATTCTGCCTGAATCCTTACATAAGAAATCAACCACAGTCGGGTATGAATGCCTCGGCCTTTTCAAACCTTTAGGCTTTCTTTCCTCTCATTGTCATCTCTCTGAATTCCTCACTTTAATCAAACTTTTCTACTCACCTCCTAGTCCTGCCACCACTACTTCCAAGTCTGTGAGCATCTCTTTTGCTTTCAAATCTTTATTTGTGCTGTTGCTTCCCAAGAAGTTGCCCTCTCCCTCCTTTTCACATACAGTGGTCCCCTCCCCCTGCTGACCTGCTGTTTCATTTTCCAGTTTCAGTTACCCACAGTATGAATATATTAAATGGAAAATTACAGAAATAAAAGTTCATAACTTTAAATTATAAGCCATTCTGAGTAGCTTCATAAGATCTTGCTACCACTCTGTTCCATACTGCCTGGGACTTGAATCATCCTTTATCCAGTGTTTCCACACTGAATATACTATCCACCCGTTAGTCACTCAGTAGCCATCCAGGTAAAGAGATGGTATCACAATGCCTGTGTTCAGGTGATCCTTCTTTTTTTTCTCTCTCTCTCTCTCTTTTTTTTTTTTGGTACCGATGATTGAACTCAGGGGCACTCAACTACTGAGCCACATCCCCAGCCCTATTTTGTATTTTATTTAGAGACAGGGTCTCACTGAGTTGCTTAGCATCTTACTTTTGCTGAGGCTAGCTTTGAACTTGCAATCTTCCTGCCTCAGCCTCCTAAGCCACTGGGATTACAGGCGTGCAAACCTTATTTTTTTTTAATAACACCCCCCAAATACAAGATCTGATTCTGGCAATTTTATTACAGTGTATTTTTATAATTGCTATTATTTTATTGTTAACTAGTGTTAATCATTTGTTGTGCCTGATTTATAAACTAAACTTTGTTATGCATGGTGTGTATGTATAGGAAAAACAGTCTATCTGAGGTTTGGTACTACCCCTAGCTTCAGGCATCTGCTAGAGGCCTTGGAATACATCACCCATGGATGAGGTGTATTTAGAATTCTCCTCCCTGACATTTTAGCTCAATTTTACTTCTATAAAGTTTTTCCTGATTATCTCACAAAAACATTTCTTCTCAAAATACCTAAAATATGTTTCTGAAACACTTATAGTCTGGCCCTTGATTTATATTTTTTTCCATTCTCCCTCATGCTAGTTCAAAGCCTTATAAGAAGTTTGTAAATACTTGTTGATCCATTTCCTTCTTTTCTGAGGTGCCTGATAATTCTTAAAGAGTTTCCCCCACTTGGAAAGATATCAATTTGATCTTAAAACTTTCAAATCTTTATAGATTTTTCTGTTAGGATTAGTGATTTTCAGGAGTGAGGATTATAACAATTGTAAAATTCTAAGGACACAGATATATGGGAAATTTTTCACTAGCATTTTGTAGTTTACCTTGCAATAAATATGCTAATAAACATGCAGAGGGAATTTACTACTAAATTCCACTCTCAAGAAGTTTTATTGATACACATTAAAAATAGTTCATATTACCTAAAGAGACAGGAAATCAGTTTTAGAGGACATTAAACTTTTTATCCTTTCCTATTCACTTTCTAGCAGATTTTACAATATTATTTTATAAAATAAATAGAAGTTACTGGAAAACAAAGTGATTTGGAAGAATGTGGAGAAATCATCTATAAAGACTGGTTTACATAGGAGGTTGGAGCATCTGTTTCAACTGACATTGCTTGAAAATTGCATGAAACTTTGGAGATGATAAATGTTTACAATTTGCATCCACATTGTTACTAACACAATAGCCTGTTAAATCCCTTGCCAGGAATGTGAGCAGACTGCAGGTCATCCACATTATTTATCAAGGGGGGAAAAAACATCATTCACAAATTTTAATTGCTCCTGTGGCACCAACAGCCTGAAAATGAAACATAAAAATGTGGCCTTGGGGAAGTTTTGCTGTGCGATGACTTTAGTGCAAACCTGACCAGAGGGAACGATGCCTCTATCACAAAAACCCAAGGACCTGAATAAAATAACTTAATAGTTTCAACCCAGGCCCTTAGTGGACAGTTAGCATATTTTAAAACTCATTTTATCTACTGTAAACTCAACAACTCCTACACATGACCCAAAACAAATAAGCCAGAGGCTGAACTGAGAGGGAACTGTATTTCATGCCCATCCTTCAAAAGAGTTTTTCTAGGTCAAGGTTCAAGTATTTTGCTAAACACTGGAACAAACACTTTCAAGTTCTCCATACTGAGACAAATTAACCCTTGAGTACTGTAAAGTAAGCATCAAATTTGCTGGGGAGTGTGGCTCTGTGGTAGAGCTTGTGCCTAGTTTGCCTGAGGCCACCAATCACCACAAACCTTTAAAACCTGAGAAATATTTATCCCAGGCTTGCTCCACCTGCAGCCCTCCCGTTGATGGCAACACCACCCATCAAATCAATAACCTTGGAATCAGATGGCACTGTCTTCAAAAAAATGTGTCCCAAAGCTCATTACTTCTTGTCAGTCTGTTCTATTCCTGCCTCCTATGGTCAGTTCTCAACACCTGTGTAACATCACTTTGCTTGAAACTCACAATGGCTTCTTGTGTCACTTAGTAAAAAGACCTTTAAATGACCTATGAAGCTCTGTGTGATTGGCTCACTCTGGAAGCACTGCCCTCCCTGGAATGCCTTTCCCTCAAGCATCCACTTGGCTAATTCCTTAACCTCCAAATCTTTGTTCAAACATCACCTCCTCACCAGGCTCCCCTGCTCACGTTTAAATCCGAAGCCTGCCCCTGGCCCTGCTATTGATACTCCTTACCCTGTTGCACTCTTTTAATTCTGGCTGGCTTGTTGGTTTCTTGTGTAGTTCTATTGCCTTCTAAAATACCGTATAATGTACCTATTATAATTCGTTGTTTAATTTTTCCATCCTCCCTACAGAATGCATAAATTCCCCAGAAGCAAGGATTTTTTTTTAAGTTCACCAGCATATTTCAGAGACTTAGAACAGCACCTAGGACTTAGTATAGGCTAAATAATTATCTGTTGGATAGTACAATGAATCCATATTTTATTTGTGAAGAAAATGAGGCACAGACAGGATAAGTGATTTGTCACACCAAAAAGTAGCAGACTCCCCAGGATCTCAGAAAAAGATTCTGTGGGTCAGGTTATTATGATAATATAGTATTTTGATTAGTGTTAGAACACCATGGCAGAAATGCCAAGTTGAACTGATGAAACTCAGAAGTTAAGAAAATCAGCATTTCATGGTGATTCAATCTTAAAGACAGATAATTTGAAATAGAATAGGCTACAGGAGAGGGAAGAATTCCAAGTCAACAATTAGGGCAGAAATTGAAGAGGAATGTAACTTTATGTTGATCAACTTTATTTTGATCAATTCTTTCTTTTATGTAGTAACTTAATATTTGTTCGACATAAGTTTAAAACATGTTAAACTCATGTTCATGTAATATATTTTCAGATTTCCTTTTCAACATATAAATGCATTTTCCTTAATCTATCAATGACTAGTTAGTCCAGATTAATTTTAACATATTTCTCTTCTCCAATTTCAATCTGCACTTCATTTTTTTTCGTTTTTCTAGCTTTACTATTTTTGCTGTTTCATATATTTCATATAGAATATAGCTTATCTCTTTCTCAATAGATTTAAACAGGTTTAAATCTTTACATAATTCAGTTTTTTTTCTAGTTATCCCAACTTTTTGATGTTTTTTAACGTTGCTTTTCATGGCAGTATTTTTGATAGTAACTCACCCTTCAGATTGAGCCTCTTAAATCAAATCCCTTCAAATTTTGGGACCATTTATGCTAAATTTTCTCCTTTTATTTAAAAAAAAACTTGAACTTTAAAATTGAGACTGCCTTCCAGTAAGAGTCTCACCTAACTTTCTATTTATATAGATAATTTCATCTAAAATAATATTACTTCTTTCCAATCTCTATGTCTTTTATTTCTTTTTCTTGCCTTATTGTTATGGTTAAAACTTCTAGTACTGTGTCAAATAAACATGGTAAGAGACTAAACATTTTTGCCTTGTTCCTGGTCTTAGGGGAAAACATTGAGTCCTTCACCATTAATTATAATGTTAGGGCTGGGGATGTGGCTCAAGCGGTAGTGCGCTCACCTGGCATGCGTGCTGCCCGGGTTCGATCCTCAGCACCACATACAAACAAAGATGTTGTGTCCGCCCAGAACTAAAAAATAAATATTTAAAAAATTCTCTCTCACTCTCTCTCTCTCTCTTTAAAAAAAAAAATAATAATGTTAGCTATAATAGGGTTTGGGGATTTTGTTTTTGATGATTATAAGGCTACTTTTGTTGGTAGATGTTCTTTATCATGTTGAGGAAGTTCCCCTCTATTCCGAGTTTTCTGAAAATTTTTATTACCGATGAATTTTCTGATAGTTTTTCTGCATCAGATAATATTATATGACTTTTCCTTTTTAGTGGTAACAGGTTAATGTTTTTTAGATGTAATTCACATAGAATATAATTCACACATTTGTAGTGTATAATTTTGTGTCTTTTTAGTGTATTCACAAGGTTTTGAATAATCACTATCAATTCTAGAACGTATTTGTCTCTCCATAAAGAAACTTTATACCTACTAGCAGCAGCTCCCTTCCTTTTTGCTCTCTAGTCCTTGGCATCTTCTACTTTACCATCTTATTCCACGCATTTGACTATTCTGGATATTTCACATAAGTGGAATCAACAATATGTGGCCTTTTGTAACTGACTTCTTTCACTGAGTAAAATGCTTTCAAGGTTTATCTGTGTTGTAATACATATATCAGTATTTCATTCTTTTTTGTGGCTAAATAATTTCCCGTTGTATGGCTAGACCTCATTTGTATGGTTATACCTTATCCATTAAACAGCTAGGATATTTGAGTTGTTTTTCACTTTTTGACTATTATAATACTGTAGTGAACATTCCTGTACAAATTTTTATGAACATGGTTTTGATTGGTTTAATTTTAAATATTGAACCAGTCTTGATATCTGAAACAAATCCCTCTTGGTGGTTGTGTATGATACTTTCCATACATTATTGTATTTGATTTGATAATACTTTGTTGAGATTTTGTGTCCATGTTCACAGGAGAGTTTGATCTGTAGTTCTGCTTTGTTTGTATTGTTTTTACCTGGTTTAGTATCTGTACCAGCCTCATAAAATAGAAAGTATTCTCTCTTCTATTTTCTGAAATTGTACAAAATTGGCTTTAATTCCTCTTTAACTATTTAGTAAGATTCTCCAATGAAATCTGAAGATTTTCATTTGTGAGTTCAATTTGCTTATTATTAGAGGACTAATCATATTTTCTCTTTGGTCTTGGTTGAATTTTGGCAGTTCATGATTTTCAAAGAATCAGTCCATTTCTTTCAATTGCTGGACTTATAAAGTTGTGTATAGTATTCTCCTTTTATTCTTCTAATGAATGTTGGATGTATAGTGATATACCTGTTTCATTGCTGATATTGGTAATTTGTGTCTTCTCATCCTTGTCAGCCTTATCAAAATTTTGTCAATTTTATTGATTTATTTCTAAGAATTAGTTTCTTATATTGATTTTCTCTGTTTTTCTGTTTGCAATTTCATTTATTTCTTCTTTTATTAGTTCCTTCTATCTGCTTGAATTGGGTTTACTTTGCTCTTCATTTTCTAGTTTCTTGATGTAGGAACTTAGGCTATTGATTTGAGACTTTTTTATAATACAAGCATTTAGTGCTCTAAATTTCTCTCTAAGCTCTGCTTTAGCTGTGTCCCACAAACTTTGATGTTGTATTTTTATTTTAATCAATGTATTTTTGTTTTCCTTGAGACATCTCATTGACCCATGAATTACTTATATGCATGTTGTACAGTTTCCATGTATTCAAGATTTTCTTGTTCTCTTTCCACTATCGATTTCTGGTTTTATTTGTTAGAGTGCACACTCTACATAATTTCAATTCTTCTATATTTGTTGAATATCCCAAGATAAAGTCTATATACACAAATACTGCATAGGCACCTGAAAAGAAAGAATATTGTTGGGTGGAGCAGTCTGTAAACATCAATTAAATCCTATTGGCTAATGGTGTTATTTGGTTCTATTTTTTTGGCTGGTTTTCTGGTAACAGTTCTAATTACTGAGACAAATGTTGAAATCCTCAACAATTGTGAACTTGTCTATTTCTCCTTTTCAGATTTAATCCCATTTTAGTGGCTTCCTCCCCACCCAAATGTACTTTTTAAAAATTCTTTTAGTTGTTGATATGCATTTATTTTATTTATTTTTATGTGGTGCTGAGGATCAAACCCAGTGCCTCACACATTCTAGGCAAGCACGGTACCACTGAACCACAACCCCAGCCCTCCCCCATACCCTTTTGAAGCTCTGTTGTTTGGTGCATACATGTTTGGGATTACTGTGTTATGTTGGTTTTTTTTTTTTTTTTCAGGTGATCTGATCTTAGCTTCTTTTTTTTTTTTTTTTTTTAATTTTTTATTGTTGGCTGTTCAAAACATTACATAGTTCTTGATATATCATATTTCACAATTTGATTCAAGTGGGTTATGAGCTCCCATTTTTACCCCATATACAGATTGCAGAATCACATCAGTTACACATCCATTGATTTACATATTGCCATACTAGTGTCTGTTGTATTCTGCTGCCTTTCCTATCCTCTACTATCCCCCCTCCCCTCCCCTCCCCTCCCCTCCCCTCTTCTCTCTCTGCTCCCTCTACTGACATTCGTTTGTCCCCCTTATGTTGGTTTTTTGATCCTCATCTAAATAGTATCTTTGTAGTTCTGTCCCATGTCAGATTGTCCCAGCAATTTGTGATCAGAGCATACAAGTAATCTAAACTAAATATTATAAACCTACAAATGAGTGTTTGGAATACTTTTTAATGGACTTTATTTTTCAAAGCATTTTAAGGTTTCCAGAAAATCTGAGCAGAAAGTACAGAGTGTGCCCATATATGCCCTCTCTCTACATGTACACAACCCACCATCACTATCAATATCCCACACCACAGCAGTGCTCTCATCGTAATCCACAAACCTGCACTGACACATCATTATCTTCCAAAGTATAGTTTAAATTAGGATTCACTCTTGGTGTTATAAATTTTACGGGTTTTGACAAATATATAATGACATGTATCCACCATTGTAGTATCACAGAGTAGTTTCACAGCTATAAAAACCCTTTATGCTCTACCTATTCATTTCTCTTTCTAAACCCCTGGAAATCACTAATCTTTTCACCACCTCTTAATAACAGCGGGGAGGGGTTAAACTAGTGTTTTTTATTAGTTAATATAGGCTTACTGCTATAACATATGTATGCAAAAATATATATTATTTCAAACTCAATAATAATATTTTTACTGACATATCTAATGGGAGGCCACTTCTACTCCATGTGGTGATTCAAATTTCTTTCATCTGTGGCTCTGTCATCTTAAACATGGCTTCTAAGGTCATCATATTCATCTACATTCACAGATGCTAACATGAGGATTTTTGAGGGCCAGGACTGGAAGCAATGTACACTTGACTCACTCTTTTGGATATACATACCCACCTACAATGGAGTCCAGGAAATGTAGTCTAACTGCATGTTCAGGAAGGATAGGAAACAGATTTAGTGAAAATTTAGCCAGTTGGATTCATTGAGAGACTGTAGGGGGATCATTTAAGTATCCAGAAGAGACATAAAAATGTTGCCTTCATATGCATTTTCCTGGAGAACCACCCCTAATGCTATTAACTAGCCTCTGATTCTATTAATTAGGAATGAATGTTGGAAGAAGTCAAATTAAACTGAAGCTTAAAGAAGTATAGAGATGGGAAAGGTAGGATAAAAGGTAAGGGAAGCTGAGAAGAATCACACAAGCAAAGGCACAAAGATGGGACACAATGTGTATTTCAAAAATGGCCAAAAGCTCACAGTGGATGAAATACTGAGGTTAATGGGGGAAATATCCATTGAAGTCAGCAAACACATACTAGCCCCTTCTATTTGCCAGGCATTATGGTAGCCACAGCTTTAGAAGGATGAAAATAGAGGAAAAGGGACAAGTAAACTACAGAAGTAATGAATGTCGTTGGGATGCACAGGAGGTCACGAGAGCCTCCCAGGGACAGTTATCTTACCTAGAAGATTAAAGAAGACATCCTGGAAAGAGTGATGTTCAAGCTGAGCCCAGAAGGATAATCAGAATTTAGCCAAGCTAAGCACAAGAAAGGAGAGCCATACTCTAGGCCTGGAGGCATAACAAGTATATAAAACATAGATATCTGCTAGAGGCTTCTATGGCTGGGCACAAGAATGCAGGAAGAAGAATGGCATGAAATGAAGCTGAAGGCATAGACAGGGCCCAGATGCAGAAGACCTTCTGTTAGGAAATCTGTACGTTATCCAAAGGAAAACAAAAGGATTTTAAACAGAGAAGTAGAAGTAGAAGGAATAAATCTGAATTAAAATCATTCCAGCTGCAGCATAGAAAATTAATAAGAGAGAAGCTAGACTGAATGTAATAATATTGTTTAGGGGACTATTATAATAGCTCATTATCTAAATGACTGTAGCCTAGAGTGAGTAGTAATTTTTTGTTTGTTTGTTTTGGGGGGGAGGGACTTGGGATTAAACTCAGGGGGACACTCAACCACTGAGCCACATCCCCAGCCCTATTCTGTGTTTTATTTAGAGACAGGGTCTCACTCTCACTGAGTTGCTTAGCACCTTGCTGTTGCTGAGGCTGCAGCCTCCTGAGCCACTGGGATTAAAGGTGCGCGCCACTGTGCCCAGAAGTAATGTTTTTTGTTTGTTTTTATAAATGGACACAATACCTTTATTTTACTTATTTATTTATATGTGGTGCTGAGGATTGAATCCAGTTCCTCACTCATGCTAGGCAAGTGCTCTACCACAACCCCAGCCCAATAACAATGGTTTTGAACTGCTTTTACTCCCAGCCTTTCTGACACCAAGTATTTGGGGGTTTGCCCCCACACCAAATAATTCTCCAACTTTTCAGACCGAGTATCTTACAATTCAATTCAATTCTGACACTACCTACCCTAAGGTGGCATAGACCTCACAGGTCAAGGGCTCAGTCCCACAACTGCCCCTACTTCAAATGCCAACTGCAAGCTTTGAGAGCTCAGGGTACCTACCTTTCTGATCAACTTGGCAATAAAGTCAGAGTTTCCCCACTACCCCCTCCGCAGAGGTGAAATTTTGTAGAACAGCTCACAGAACCTTAAAAAAAGTACTTATCTTTTATGTATGGCCTGGTGAAGAGCTAACTCAGGGGAGGCCTGGAAGCATCTTTTACATACAGGCTTCTGTACTTGTAGAGTTGGGGCACACTACCCTACCAGCACATGCACACATTCACCAACCTAGCAGTTCTCCATAGAAACTCCACATTCAAGGTGTTGGCTTTTTGTTGTTTGTTTTTGTGGTGTCAGGGATCAAACCCAGGGCCTTGCACATGATAACCAAGTGTTCTATCTCTGAGCTATGCCAGCTCATTTAGGGGTTTTTAGGGAGGTTTCATCATGTATGTAGGCATGATCAATTATCAACTTGCTCTCTGGCCCTACTCTTCCTCAGATGTGGGGGGATGGGATTGAAAGTTAAGGTTTGGTCTTTCTGATCAGGCTCCATCCTTAAGCTACCTAGGGGCCTGCCAAAAATAACCACATAAGAACAAAAGATGCTCCTATAAAATCCCAAGGGATTTGGGAGCTATGTGTCAGATACTAGGAGGAAAAAAACAAATATTAAAATGAAAAATGATCCTAAAGCCTCTATCACCCCAGAAATTATGGCATTTTGGGGAACTCTGTGCCAGGAATCAGGGGAAAAGACCAAGTATATATTATTTTTATATATTACAGTTGTAAAGATGAAGAAAGATAGATGGATTTAAGATTTAGGAGTTCTGACTCATGGGACCTATTATATGCCTGGCTGTGGGATTAAAGGAGAAGTCAAGAATGTCGACCATGCTTTTGGTCAAAAGAACTGATAGTAGTACTACCTAGTACTAAGCTAACAAATTCTAGGCAGGCAAGGTGGCTCACGCCTGTAATCCCAGCAACTTGGGAGTCTGAGGCAGAAGGATCTGGAATTCAAAGTCAGCCTCAGCAGATTAGCAAGGTACTTAGCAACTCTGAGAGATCCTGTCTCTAAATAATATTAAAAAAGGGCTGGGGGCTCAGTGGATAAACACCCATGGGTTCAATCCCTGGTACCAAAAAAAAAAATAGATTTCAGTTTGGGATTTGGGCTTAAATTGAGATTAAATTTAAATTGTCAAGTGGAGAATATCCATAAACTAGTGGAATTTATGGATCTGGAATTCAATGGAAGATGATGAATAGGCAACAAAGACCTGAGAATTGTCAATAAGGTAACAGTAATCTTGAGAAAAATGTAGGTATTTTTAGGAGGAGAGTGTGGAATAAGCAGAAAACAGGCTTGAGATAGATCTCCATGAATACCAAAATATAAATGATAAGAACACAAAGTCTGCAAAGTAGACTGAGGCAAACTATAGGAAGTAGGAAGAAAAGCAGAAGAACACAAACTCAAGGAAGGCAAGGGAGAGGGGTTTCAGGAGTCAATAATACCAAGCCCTGTGTGGAAAGACCAAATTGAATTAAGCAATCAGGTGAAGATAATTCCAGTGAAGCAGCAAAAGCCCAGGCTGTATTGCAGAGTGCAGTAAACAAATAGGAATTGAATATAGACCACTCATTAGATGTTGATTTAGAGTAGAAAAGACAGGACGTAACAAGAAGGAGATGTGGTATCAAGGAAGAGTTTGTGTTAATAGAGGAGAAAGCAAATGAACATATTTGTGGGACAATGTTTGAGCACCCACCAGAGTGCGGAAGGCCTAGATTTCCAAGTAGGGGACTATATTCCTAGGTAATGAGGAGTCATTTGAAGTGGGAGAATGATACGATCATGATCCTACTGTAAGAAGACTGAAATTTAAAAGTTCAGTACTGCTGATCTCAGGAGACACCCTACCCTCAAAAAACTCATCCTGCCTTAAAATATAGCTTGTGTTTAGTTTGGGCTAAGGTGAGGGTCTCAGCAGAACTTTTCTCCAAGTATTGTGCCAGTCTTTATATAGCGTCACTTCAAATCTGTGTTCTCATTATCTGTTTTCCTATGCAGACAAACATCTTGCTAAGCTCTGTTTAGTTTGCAATTATTCCAACCTTAATATTAGATTTGGATAGATCTGAAGAGCTAATTCAGCAAAAGGCCCTGATATTTGATAAAAGGTAGTCAATTCTGTAGTTTCTAAGATCCTTAAAACAACTCTTCTGTCCCAGAGTATCAAACTGCTTCAAAAGCAGCAGAATAGAAATAAAACAGAAATCTTCTTCAGGTGCTAAATTAAGGTATTGTATGGCTGGGGGAGGGTAGAAGGGATTGGACTGTTTGATAGATTTAAATGAAAGAACCCCAGTCAAATATTTATAGCAAAAGCAAATCTCAAATTTGCTTCATAGGCAAGATTTAATACAAGATAATAAATTCAGAACCAAATGGGAAAGTTGGTGAGTTTCAATATCTTCTGCCTTGTTCATAAATCACAATATTGATCACATATAAATTAATGCATGAATATATATATTTATGTACAGGAATAAATGAAACCTCATTTATTATGTGAAAATGAAGGTAGAAAGCAATTTTTATATTATAAAAATCTAAATTAAGCCATTTAGCATTTTTCTTAAATGGATCTTCTTTTTTATCTTATCTACCTGAATTTTATGTTCTGTTCTTCTTCCCCCACCCCCACCCCCATGCAGGTATGGAATCAGGGCCTCATGCATGCTAAGCAAACACTCTACCATTAAGCCACACCCACAGCTCAACATCAGTCTATTTTTCAAATCTTCACCTATACTATCACTCCTGGTACAGCTTTTGCTTTGGGTCCTTGGGAAGAGATTTAAGTCTAAGGGATGATAATTCATGAACAGAGGGACTTCCACTAGTTTCAGTTTTAATTCTACTACATATTTCCTTCCAATGACAAATATCCTGGAAGTGCCACTGCATGTTTTATTCACCTATCTACCTTGACTGGATTTGCTTATTTAAAAGTTCTACTCTTCATATAATGGTTATATGATTATCATTTAAAGCGAATTGTCAGGCAGTAAGCTTTCTCTCTTTTTTTAAACTATTCTACAAGTAAATGTCTAGTTACACAAGTTATTCACTGGTACAGTTTAAAAGATTCAGTACTTCTATGTTAAGACAACGTGAAATATGTATTTCAGCCAATCTCAAAAAGGGTGTACATGTAGTAAGTCAGTTAAGATTATATCTAACTGGAAAGGTAGAGAAGGAAATCCTGTTGTAGTCGACTTAATAGCATGACTTCTTTTGTAAATCCCAAACTCAAACCCTACAGTGTTCTCAACCTGTATGGCTTTTGAAAAACATGTTTAGGCCTCCAACCAAGGTGTACCAAATAACAAATATTCAGAGGATACCTCTCCCTGGTCTGCACTGATCTACTTTAAAAAAAAAAAAAAAATTCTTGTTTTGATTTATAGGCAGGGTTGAGAATCTCTGCTCAAGAGCTTGCTGCTAGAAATGGGTTTTTAGGGAAGCAACTTACAGGATTATGAGAGCTAGAGAAACTCTGGAGTAACAGAAAAAATTTAATGTTAGCTAAAATTCGCCAGGCCTTTGATAGTAGGAGTGCAGTAGGTTGAAGTAGGATTGTGGGCACAAAATACAGAAACGGAGACTATAGTACAGCCTTCTCTATACCGCTGTCTTTCTAACATTCTAGACAACTTAGAAAAATTGGTGCTAAAGTTGACTTGTAAGAAACAAGTTTGATACAACAAGATATAGCAAATAAATCCAATATAAGATTCATTCACTATATCTTCAAGAATGCAGTTTACAATTAAAAAATCAAGAGGTCTAGAACTAATGGTTACTGAGTACATTAAGAGTGGCTAGTGCACAGCAAATTGAATTGAGATACACTAATTGTAAAACACTGGTTTCAAAGACTTAGGAAAAAACTGTAAAGTACGCAAATTGTATATTCTTTACATGTTGTACTGGTAATATTTTAAGTGTATACATATATATTAAGACTATGTTTCTTTCTATTTTAATGGGGACACTAGAAACTACAGAATTACATTGTTGTCTCATCATATCTCCATAAGACAATTATGGAGGTTAAGACTAACCTGGGATCTGGTACTAAAGGGAGGGGTGGGGCATTCACAGCCTAAAACAGACAGGAACATAATAAGCTTTGTTTTCAACAAGTCTTTTTTAAAATAACCGCTAGCAAGATAGCCATGTGTGAGATCACCTGGGCAATGTTGTGGGAGGAGTGTTTGGAGGAGGATACAATGAATTTCCTTTGAAAGACTCAGAAAACTGAGGTTCAGCACTTGACGTAACCAACCCGCCTCCCAAGGGAAGCCCGAACAGCTGGGTGGGAGGACCCAAGGGAGGAGCATTCCCAGGGCTTTGCAGGGAGGCCGAGAAGCCACGCGGCTTAGGAAACCACCCCCCGCGAGTGGATAGGACACTCGCTGGCTCCTCCTTTGAAGACTCTTCTTAGGCCCTTACCCTGAAAAGGGCCATCTCTTCCTCAACGTGGGAAAACGACGCCCTCCGGGCCTACCCATGAGGTACCTCAAAGTTGTCTCCCCTAAAAGACCCGACACGGGTGGCTTAAAGAAACGGGAAAGTGAAGCGAAGGAAGAACCCCATGTGTGCGCCAAAACTGCATGCGCCTGCGCGAAGGCCCCGCCCCGCCCCGCCCCGCCCCACCCTCAGTTTCAATCTCTGCTTCAGCACCTCCGTCCCGCCTCCTTTTTCCCGCCCCTATCGTGTACGTCACAGAGAGTGACGTGTAAAGCGAACAATCACAGTCCCCCTTCTCCTGAGCCTCAGGGAAAGGAGAGGGAGGGGAGGGGGGAGGGGAAAGGACGGAAGGAGCCAGCTTCCAGGGCTGGCTCGTCCCGGTCACCCAATCAGAGAGCTCTGGGCGGGGAGGGGCGGGGCCCGAGGAGAGGGTGGGGGGTGGGGCTAGGAAAAGGAGTGTGAAGGCTGCGGGAAGAGAGGGCGGGCTCCCAGAGATTAAAAGCAGCCAATCAGAGCGCGCCGGCTTCATTCGGAGAGCGGCGTGGGGCGTCGCCGCCGCCGCCGCGCGCGCCGGGGGCTGGTTAAGGCCATGAAACAAAAGAAACCCTGAGAGGGGAGCCGCTGCCACCTCCACCAGCCCGCCCCGCTGCCGTCCCCACCCACCCACCTAGTTACCTACCTCTGCCTCCTTCCCCTGCCCCTCCACCCCGCCCTCTCCGGTCTCGGAGCGGCCCTGGCGCTCCTCAGCCCGGGTCGCGGGCCTCGCCGCCTCCCCAGAGGAAAGGTGTTTGCGCGCTGAGCAGGGCCCGGGCCCTGTCCGCCATGGGGCTCGCCGCCCGCCGCGCCTGACCCGGCCGCCGCCGCCGCCGCCGCCGCCGCCATTGACAGCGCGCCGCTGCGATGCCGAGCGGCAGCTCCGCGGCCCTGGCCCTGGCGGCGGCCCCGGCCCCCCTGCCGCAGCCGCCCCCGCCGCCGCCGCCGCCGCCGCTGCCGCCGCCCGCGGGCGGCCCGGAGCTCGAAGGGGACGGGCTCCTGCTGAGGGAGCGCCTGGCCGCGCTAGGCCTTGACGACCCCAGCCCAGCGGAGCCCGGCGCACCGACGCTCCGGGCCGCGGCGGCGGCGGCGCAGGGCCAGGCCCGGCGGGCGGCGGGGCTGTCTCCGGAGGAGCGGGCTCCGCCCGGCCGGCCCGCAGCCTCGGAGGCGGCCGAGCTGGAACTGGAGGACGACGAGGAGGAGGGGGAGGAAGCAGAGCTGGACGGAGACCTGCTGGAGGAGGAGGAGCTGGAGGAGGCAGAGGAGGAGGACCGGCCGTCGCTGCTGTTGCTGTCGCCGCCCGCGGCCACCGCCTCCCAGACCCAGTCGATCCCGGGCGGGCCCCTGGGGTCTGTGCTGTTGCCTGGCGCCGGCTTCGATGCTCGGGAGGCCGCAGCCGCAGCGGCTGGGGTGCTCTACGGAGGGGACGATGCCCAGGGCATGATGGCGGCGATGCTGTCCCACGCCTACGGCCCCGGCGGCGGCGGGGCGGCGGCAGCAGCCCTAAACGGGGAACAGGCGGCCCTGCTCCGGAGGAAGAGCGTCAACACCACCGAGTGCGTCCCAGTGCCCAGCTCCGAGCATGTCGCCGAGATTGTCGGCCGCCAGGGTGAGTGCGGAAAGTGGGGATGTCCAGCAGGGCACGGCCCCGGGCGTGGGTGGGAGGCGAAAGAAACGAGCTCGAGGCGGAAAAAGGTGGAACCCAAAGAGTCCACCGATTAGGTATCTGGGAGGATCCGAGGGGCGACGGGATGAGATGGGTCACCTTGCAAAAACCCACATCGTTCCTCTCGTTCTGATTGATAAAGTATTGAGTTTCTCCGGCCATCCAATCCGGTGGTGTTCACTTTACTCGAGCTGTATTCGTGGAACACCAGACTGGCGTGGCACCAGAAACCTCAGTGAGGTAGTAAAAGGTCGGGTCAGGAGTTGCAGGTTCGGTGTTGTGTGCGGAGAGCTTGAGATTGCAAGTTTGCGCAGCAGAGCCTCTTGTAAGAGCTCCCGACTTCCCTTCGAACAGTTTATTCAGATGAGAAATGGGCAGAAATGGAGGCATGTAGAAGGAGCTTATTCAAGAGGGAAGGGATGTTTAAGTGGACCCTATCACACTACCCCCTTCCGCTATTCTGAAACTTAGCTTTTGAAGAGCAGCCTAACTCTTTTGATCTTAGTGTTCTCGAAGGTTACATTTTTATTCTCGAAAAGGCCAATGTGGCTGTCTTTTAGGACACTTTAGGGTGCACGATGAAGAAAAATTGGACAGTACGGTAATTAAGGAACTTTAGGCTTTTATGCAGTTTTCAATAAATTCTCCACTTGCCAGCACACCAGTACTGCAGACAGACTCCTCCCACATTGTTCAGACAAAGGACCTATGTCTCAGATTCCAGGAGTAGATTTGTGAAGGTGGGGGAAGGGGATGCCCAGAGTACCTCCATATCCGACATTTTTAGGGAAGGTTCTGTGTTCTTTAATGTAGCTTTTCCCCGCTGTACAAAAGGGTAAATATTACCTGCTGCCGCCTTATTACAATATGGTTGAGCCTTGGTTGCTATGTGTTTCTGTACTGTTAGGTTGAGAGCATTGTTGGGGTCAAATAAAGAGATGATGGCGCTGCTGCTTAAATGATCTCATCTTTCCCAAGTGGTCTAAAGTACACATAAATAAAGAGGTCTGTTGAAATGGTTTCACATATCAAGAGTTGGCTTTTCTTATCTCTAAGATTTTAATAAGAAAAAAATCTGAAATGTGAATATAGAAGAGAAAGCTTATTTCAGTCAACCTAGTTAATCAGTTTCACCTGCCTTGTTTGTCTGTTTTTGGTGCTATTTAGGATAATTCAGGAGAGAACTGTTTCACCTACCTAATATGAAATAATAACATTTCAATTTATAAATTCAGAACTAGTCCATCAGGAATGATGAGGGGTTGCTATGCATCACACTTGTATTTTGTCAGGTATTGAGTTTATGGTGATTAAGTTGAGAAAGTGAGATTGATTCAAACTTTCTGCCCATTATCAGAAGCTAACAGTCTAATAAACAGAATGACACTAAACTAATATGAAGTTAATGATTCTAATTCTAGTATGATGAACAAAAAGTCACCCAGGAGTGCTTTTGAGAATAGGTAAAAGCTTAACAAATGGAAGTTGAAAAAAGGCTAAGGAACAATATGAGGAAAGATGGAAGAATTATTTCTAGGTGTGATGGGCAAATCCTGTTGAATTTGGTGATGCTTAAAATTTGTAAAAGGGAGTGGTAGAAAAGGGCTGGCAAGGCAACTGTTGAGGCCAGAATATAGAATCATGAATGCCATGCTAAGGTGCCACTTGACACAAGTTGCTCCAGCATTTTTATGGTGACAGTGTAGGATAACAAAGGAAAAGAACATTTACATGCCAGTTTTATATAGGACAAGAGAATATATTTTGTAGATTTAATTTAATACAAGCTTTTGTCTTTCATATACCATACCCTTTAGTGCTGTACAATGGTCCTTAATTGTGTAAACTCTTACCTTTATGCAACACTATTATTTAAAATTAAAGATTTCAGGTTTTTATTTTGTACCATCTATTACATGGTTATAAATGAGCTAAATTCTTGGTTTTTCTTAGTGCTGTGGTTATTGGTTAATAAGGAAAATATAAATCTATTTATGTCAGAACATGGAGACAAATTGCTGACTGTCCTTTGCGATTAATATTTTCCCAGAGTTGACAGTACTGTTAAAAGTATGTCATCTTCCTTTATCTTATCTTAAGGGCAGAAAGTCTTGCCCTTTTCCTGTTTTGAACCATTCAACTAGTGGATCATTGACCCCTTTGCCACCCCTACACTCCAGTAGCATGGTAATAAAACCTGTGAAGTATTTGCTCGCTCCTATGGAGAACTAAGTAACTTCTAATGTTCACATCCTTTTATTAGTGCAGTAATTTCCCCCATGAGAGAATACCTGTCCTAAGTGATTTAAACAGGGCAAATCATTTCATTTTCTTGTTTGCTTTGAAGGAGCTAAATATTCATCCTTAAGAATTACCAATTCCTACCATTTATTCATTACCTGAAGTCATAATTTTCTGTTTGACATCTCTTAATTGGTTTTGGAAATAATTATGTCACAGATGGAGACATTTATGACTTCAGCTCTGAAGCAAAGATTAGGACAAATGGAATTCTGAGTCACATAGACTGGCAACTCATGTAGATGGCCTCTGGTTCTAGTGTCTTCCAAAAAAACAAACCACTGATTTTGATAGTGATGAAAGTTGGCAGAGTGTTTGACCTCCTGTTTTACTCCCCAGTAGCATATGGTCTTTGTGAATGTTAAATTGGCTCTGTTTTTGTATTGTTGTTTTTTAGCTATGCATCTATTGTTAATCTGACAATACTGTAAAATAAAGTCAGGAACTAAAAAGGTTTATTGGTAATCAAAGAAGTTTTAGAATATAGACATAAAAAAGAAGTCGGACCGCATTTTAAGACCTAATTTTGTAAATTTAGAAACATCTTTGTTTTTTAAGTGTAGTGCCTACAAGACCCATTGACAGTGGCTAACAGATTTAAGTCAACAGATTTTGTTCATTCATATAGTCATTAATATCTAGTAAGGCTAAAGAGTTAAAGTAGATCTCAAGATGTATTCTTAATTGCACTATAAGTAAATATTGAATGTTATAAGTGTAGTCATTTAAGGGTTAGGAACTCAGTTTTTTGTTGTTTTTTTTTTTTTTGCTGTTTAAGATGTGCATCTTGTTTTCTTCTGCGACTTTAATTGATGGAGCGTGTGTGTTCTCTAACCTCCTAGTCTAATTAAAAGTCATCCTTAGCTTTTTTATTTACTATGTCAAAAAAATTAAAGTATTCCCAATATCTGGATATTTGTGTATGAATAATATGTATGGTAAAACATTGCACATTATAAAACTTAAAAATTTTAAAGAACTGAGTAAAAATGAAAATAGGAATTCTTGTGTTTTTGTTTTTCCTGCACTGCAGTGGACTCCAAATTGGATACTATAACTTTCTAGATTTTAAATTTTAAATTTATAGTAGTTTGTGTGTATAGGCTCAGGAACTATTAGGATAGTTTCAGTTACTATCATCACTTTACAAATGGGTGTGAATCTGCTGCCTTCTTTCTGATGAACTATTCTGATTCACTAGGAAGGAAATGGGGAAAAAATATGATAATTCAAAGATGTAATTTTTTACCCCCTGGTTATAAGCAACCTAAAAATTATCCACAGAGTCACATATTTGAGAACTGTTGCTCTACTAGAGACTTTTATCTAGAAAGATTTCCAACAGTGTTTATGGTTTGGAATTCTGGGTAGTTCTCTACATCTCAAGTTTTCAAGGAAAGGTAGCATTGTGTTTAATACTTAACATACTGCTGATTTGGTTTTTTAATTTGGTGTTTATATAAATTAAAGAATTTATGGAAAGCTTAATGCTTTTGCTTTAAACTAAATGCAAAAAAAAAAATGTTTTACAATGTATGTTTCAATGTTAATAAATTATTGTAAACTACATTGAATTGCCTGTGACAGTCCCTGTTCAGGTATTCTGGAAAGAGCTAACAATCAGAAATAGATATACTGAATTCTGATTACTCTGTGCAAATAATTTACTTCATGGTCTTAAGCAAGTCACTGAAACTCCCTAGGCCCCAGAGACTCTCCTTTTGCAGCTAGACATAATCATATCTGCAATACTTTGAGAGACCCTAAAAAATAAGTTGATGTATATGAAACTGTAAGTGATGTTATAACACTTAACAGAAGATGATTTACTTTGTTAAAGCAAATCCGAAATTAATTTGGAACCATTGTAGTTAATACTGTTTACCTTTTCTGAACTTTCACAGATAGGTTTACACATTATATTCTTATGTAATGGAACTAGAACCAATTGATGATTAAATGCATGTTAGATACTTGGAACTTTTATTATTCACAGGGACTTTGCTTGTTTTAGTCATTCAGGGACATAGGCCAGCAGAGCAGTGACCATCTCAAGTGTTACTGATCTCCCTTTGTACAGGAGGATGAGAAGCCATTGCACTAGTCTTTATAAATGTTAGACCCGGAAGTAATAATTATCATATCTGCTCGTATTACATTAATCAAAGTAAGTCATCTCGCCACACCTAATTTCAAGTGGACTATAAGGCATATTATAACAGTGTGCCCAGGAGAGAGCCAGAATATTAGATGACTACCACAGCACTATTTTATAATCTATGGGATTGTTGTAGAATTTTAAACAATGTAATTTCCACTATTTGGAATTTGTCATTTTAAACTCGAAAATGAAATAATTTTCTTAAGATACTAAATTGAGGGGCTGGGGTTGTAGCTCAGTGGTAGAGTACTTGCCTAGCATGTGTGAGTCCCTGGGTTCGATCCCCAGCACCATGTAAAACTAAATAAACAAAAATAAAGGGATTGTGTTCATCTACAACTAAAAATATTTTTAATAAAAAAAGATACTAAATTGATGTATTTGCAATTTTGAAAATGTTTTAGGAAGCTCCAGATAAATCATGGTTAATGTATTTTAAAATCATATTGATTTTAAATGATTATAAAGTGATAGATATTTTTTATTAAACTACATATACTTAAATGCCTCCCAGATGGCTTATATACCATAATTTCTGGGTTTACATTTAACTTTGCCCATGATACCATTAATTCCTATATAGAGATATGCAAAGATTAAATCTGATATTTATACCTTTAAAATCATCTTCTGTTAAAATTACCAAGCCCATCTGGGTGTGGTGGCACATGCCTGTAATCCCAGTGGCTTAGGAGGCAGGAGGATCACGAGTTCAAAGCTAGTCTCAGCAAAAAAATGAGGCACTAAGCAACTCAGTGAGACCCTGTCTCTAAGTAAAATAGAAAATAGGGCTGGGGATGTGGCTCAGTGGTTGAGTGCCCCTGATTTCAATCCCCAGTACTTCCCCTCGAAAAAAAAAATACCAAGGCCAGTTATACTAAATTGAGTCTAATGCTGTTTAATCAGTTCAAGTCTTGATTCTATGACCAATTTTGAGGAATTTAAGTTACACTAAGTAACTGCAGAACCTCTTTTGTGCCAGTCTTTTTAAAATATATATATATTTTAGTTGTAGATGGATATTTATTTTGATGTGGTGTTGAGGATCAAACCCAGTGCCTCACACATTCTAGGCAAGCGTTCTGCCACTGAGCTATAACCCCAGCCCCCTGTATTTGGAATTTAAGGGCAATTCAAGTATACGTGATTCATTGCCTTTTTGCAGTAAGCAGGAAGCTTATTTGACCTCAGTAAAGTTATATCATGGAATAATAAGACCAGGACATAAAATAATAAAGAAATTATTTAATGAAAACTGGAGATGTCATTGAAATTAAGCATAAAGATTTGGTTGTGAACATGGGGTTGGCACTGATCATAAACATTGCCCTCTCCTCTATCATTCTTCCTTCCCTTTTGCCTTATCCTCTTTGTGTTAGTTTCACCACTTGTTGCCTATGATTTTGGACAAATGACTAGTTTGAGCCTCAGTTTCTCCTTAATGGAGAAAACTTATTGCTTTTACTTGTTCTTCTGGGTGCCTCTCTCACCTGCCTACCCCCATATTTGTCATGAGAATCAAGTTTGAGAAAATGTCATTAATATAAATTTACTATACAATTGTAAGTATATAGATGAGAAATTATGTGTAAGGTAAGGTAAAGTTGTTTGTGTTTGTTTGGTGTGTGTGTGTGGGGGGGGTGTTTGTTTTAAAATGGGGTCTCCCTGGGTTACCCAGGCTGGCCTTGAACTCCTGGGCTCAAGCAATCTTTCTGCTTCAGCCTCCCCAGTAACTGGCACACCACTGTGCCCATCTCAGAAATGTATTTTAAGTGATGAATTTCTTTCATACTCCTAACTAAATTATTTAAATTTAAGTTACTTGTTTTTAAAGTTTACAGTAATTTAAAATTGGAACTCTTAAGCCAAGTACATATCTGTAATCTCTGCGACTGAGGAGGTTGAGGCAGGAGGATTGCAAGTTCAAGGCCAGCCTCAGCAATTCAGCAAAGCCCTAAGCAACTTAGGCCCTCTCTCAAAATTAAAAAAAAAAAAAAAAAGCTCAGTGGTAAAGCACCCCTGGATTCAATCCCAGTACCAATTTAAAAAAAAAAATGGAGCTTTGAAAATGTATTTCCTGGCAGAGATCTAAGCTTGTCTGGAAGGAAATAATTTAAAAATAATTGATTCCGTTACATGGTACCCCAAAAGACAATTCTAAGATTTCTTTCTTTTCTGGGTTTATGGGGAGTTTTTTTGTTGTGTGTGTGTGTTTGTTTTGGCTATATGGGGAATTGAACCCGAAGCCTTGTGCATCCTAGACAAGGTCTCTGTCACTGAATTGCATACCTAGCCCTTCTTTTTTTATTTTTTGAGAGAGGGTGGACTTGAAATTACCCAAGCTGGCCTTGAATTTGGGATGCCCCTGCCTCAGCCTTCATGGTTCTGAGATTATAGGCATGCACCATTGCACCCACAATTCTTTTAGAGGATTTGTTAACATCTTCTAAAGGGCATGAACATAATTTAAAGCTCCCTAGTTAGGAAAATTGTTCTTTCATCTCTAATTTACACCCTCTTCTGGTTGTTTCATCGTTAATAGAAGGCCAAATGTGAACCTTTTCATTAAATTTCCAATCCTCTTGTTTAATATAATTAAGTGAAAAAAGGAAGGGGGAGACTTTTGGTTTGTTTTGTTCATATTCTTAAAAATACCTTCAGTGAGCAAGGATTTCTTTTCTACTCCAAACATAATGCAAGAAAAGAAGGCAGGTTGGGATGATAGTGATTTTAAGAAACATTAGTTTATAACTTTGAGCAATTCCAAGCTTCAGTTTTCTTGTATAAAATGAGATGGTCTCTCAAAGTTCTTATATTTTGAGTTCCTTCTAAAGATAGTTCCTGAAATGTAGAAGTAAACCAGATTTCAAAATACCAATTTGGTTGATTTCACACCAAAGTTACTTGTTTTTTAAGTTTACAGAATTTAAAATTGGAACTCTGAGCCAAGTACACATCTGTGATCTTTGTGACTGAGGAGGTTGAGGCAGGAGGATCCCAAGTTCAAGGCCAGCCTCAACAATTCATCAAAGCCCTAAGCAACTTAGGCCCTCTCTCAAGGGCAGAGTTCATAATATCTTAACTTGTTTTTCATAATGTAAATATATTTTTTTCTTTAGGAGATAGATTTTTTAAATGTTTTCAACTTCCTATAAAAAAATCAGCACATTTTGACTTTTGTAATAACAAACATTTAAGTGTGTCAGACACTGTGCAGAATTGCATGTATCAGCTCATTTGATCTATTCTTATTTCCATTGCAAAGATAAGGAAACAGGTCTGAGGAGTTATAAGCAAGTTGCCCAAGGTCTAAAGCTAACATAACTAGAGACTTCAATCAATACTCCTGTCTCAGTGAGCAGTAGAAGAAGGAGACACAAAATCAGCAAAGATATAGATGATTTGAACACCATCAACAACCAACAACATAAGAAAATGATTGATCATTGTCTACAAATGAACATGTACAAACACTAAATCCTTTTGATGCTTGAAATTGATACAAGGTAGTAAAGGCAGAACTAAATTTTAGTCATCTTTGCATCCTTAATATCAGTTAAACTACCTAAAGTAGATACTTGCAGTTTATTTGATTGGATTGAGTTGCTAGATTAGAGACTTTCCATTTTATTATTTACATTTTACTTTCTGTACTGTAGTAATGAGGACTTTTTCACTCTTGCCTTTAATTCCTAGCTCTTTATTTAAGGAGACAGTCCAAGTTGAAGTTGTTTGGGGCTTTTAAAGGGCAGTAGATGCTACTTGGTTGAAGGCATTAAATGTCCCCATGAAAACTGATAATAAAACTAAAATCATGTAAATGGAGCTGTTTGAAGTGCTGTCATGTGAGATGAACAGTATTCCTAATTAAAAATTCAGACAATTTTGGCTTTTAAAAAATTAACAAAATAGACGCTTGACCCTAGAAAGAAAAGCTGTTAATACTATATTATACATTTAGGGGTACATTGCATCCTTAAACTATATTATTTATTATTTAAATATTGGAATAAAACAAGTCTTTTACTGGGGTTTAGCTGTTATTTATCAGACTTTGACAATAATTTTGAAATTGAGTTACTGAAAAGTGAAGGGAACTTTTGAATGGTCTAGACTTATAAAGGGGAAAGGGCCTTATTTTATATAAAATCATTAAATAAAATGACTACCCCTTGCTAATTGTAATATATCACAAACTTGAAATGATGTGCTTTTACAGGGAAATAGTATAGAGTAGTGAAAAAAGTGTGGAATTAAGACAATTTAGGTTTGAGATCTTATAAACATCTGGAAGATTTGAGCAATCCAATTAAGCTCTTTCCTGCCCTTTCTAAAGCACTGTAATCTGATGATTAAATGAAAATCTAGAAGAGAGCCAGGAAGACTAAAAGTGTTCTGCATTTTTTTTTTAAATTTCAAAAGTAGGTCCAGTCTCCCAGATACTAGATGAGTTTACTCATCTACCACTGAGCTACATTCCCAATGAGCATTTTTAATACAGTATTTGTTTAATCGTTAAAATAAATAAATGAGCGAAATATTTTAATCATAATTATTCACACATGAAGGAGAGGTGGAGGTTAGTGACCTGCTTACATTGACCAAGCTGGTTTGCTAGTCTATTTAGTCTTGTGTTCTTAATCATTATTCTGCCAACCTTTTGTGAAAGAAAGAATAAATGGATATATTCATTTGAAATATGGTAGTGTGTGATTGTCTCAAGTACATTTTAAACTTCAGAGAGAGGAAGAGATAACTATGTGTTTCTTAAAAGAGGGACTTGATCCAAAAAGGTCAGCATTAGAAAAGACCTGGAAGTTGACTGACCTGATATGCAAACAGCAGGTTACTAGGCATTGATTACAACCCAATTCAGCAGATAGTTTCCTTTGAACTGGGCCTTAAAGAATTCATTTAATAATGAACATATTCCCATGTTTTTATTATTCTTTATTTCCATAGAGCCTCTCCCCTTCTCTCCCTCCTCCCTCCCTCCCTCCCTCTCTCTCTCTCTCTCTCTCACTCACTCACACACACACACACACACACACACACAGATTTTCTGCTTTGCTAAGTGACCAAGTGACCATGTTTGTTACTGAGGTAACTTGGGGAGGAAAGAGTATGCAAGGAAGGTTTTCTAAGGCTATTTAAGAAAATAATCTGAGCAGAGAGAGAATAGATAAGACATGCTTAGGAGATGATGAAGTTTAGGAGAAGGTAGTTTTTTGTTTTGTTTTGTTTTAAATCAGGCCAAGGAGTTCAGTTTTCTTGAAGGTAAAAAGAGCTGTTCAAGTTTTGACTCCCTTCTCTTCATTTTTACTAAAGAATGTATGTAATGATTTCCAAGTAGGATCCTTTTCTCCTCTAAACAAGTGTGAGGGGCAGATTTTTGAAGACAGGTATAACAAAAGGACTACCAAAAAGTGAAAATGTACATACAGTTTGTTGTTTCTACAGTGTTGGGGATCCAACCCAGGAGCAACTAAACTTTCTAAAGCAAGCACTGGACCACTGAGCTACAGCCACATCTCCATAGTACAATTGTGATGTTTGTATTTGTGTTTTCTTAAATCACTATGTATAAATAAGTGTGTGTGTGTGTGTGTGTGTGTAATTTATGGAGTAAATGGAAACTACAAAAGGTGTGTGTGTTTTAGTCAGCTTTTTCACTGCTGTGAATAAAGGACCTGAACAGCACAACTGTAGAGTAGGAAAGGTTTATTTGAGGGCTCATGGTTTCAGAGGTCTTAGTCCATAGAAGGCCAGCTCCATTCCTTGGTGCTCATGGTGGAAGAGTGTGGCGGAGGGAAGCGGAATCAAAGAGAGACTCTACTCACTAGATACAAATATATATAGCCATGCCCCAATTCCCACCTCTTCCAGCCACACCCTACCACCCAATTAATCCCTTTAGGGATTAATTTACTGACTAGATTAAGGCTATAACCCAGTCATTTCTCCTCCAAACTTTCTTGCATTGTCTGACACATGAGCTTTTGGGGAACACTCACATTCAAACCATAACTCTGTGTGTGTGTGTGTGTGTGTGTGTGTAAAATGTATGGAGTAAATGGAAACTTCAATAGTTCCATTTCTGAGAAATTTCCTTGTCAAAAATCAAAAGCATAAGAACTTGAAATAAATATACTAGATGTTAGAACCGAACAGTATTATGTATACATGGCTTCTATCTTGCATACTCTCTTTCATTCTCTTAGCATTTTTCTACTGATTATTATTATGGCCATTCAGGTAAGTCTCTCTGCCTTCAGTCTCTGAACATTAACTGATATATTCCCATCAGTCTAACATACATATCTGATATGTTCCTTCTCTACACAAAATTCTTTGCACCTACAAAGTTATTTCCCTTGTCTGGCATTGAAGACTTCTGCCTTATCCTCATTCTGCCAGCTTTCACAATACTGACCTAACTTAAGTTTCCCCACTGTGCCATTCTGAACCTTCATTCCCTGCTTTTGACCTGTAGTTCTTTTACTCTCCTAGAATTTCCACCTGGCAAAAATCACTTTTTTCAGGCCTCAGTTCAAATTCTTTTGAAGCCTTCTTTCATTTGCTATAAGCGGTAAAGCCTTCTCCTTTATATGTTCCCACTACCTTGTATGCCTGCTTTTATTAAAGCAATTATCTTATATCGGTATTGCTTGCATGACTGTTTTCTTTCTAGACTGGGAGCTCCTTGAGGTCAGAAATACTTATAACTCCTTACACTATCTGAAAGTAGCATCTGTACCTTTAGAGTTGGAAGTTTAACATTTGTATGGATAAAGCATTAGGTTGAACTTTATCTCATAATTGGTAAAATGCTCTTGAGCCCCAAGAAGGAGTGATTTAGCTATGAATACCTAGGCAAAGCCCCTAGGATAAAGGAGAAAACAGCTTCTGCTTATTTTCCACCAAACCACTCACTTCTCAACATAAACACAGTTACCTTATAAAAGTCATTCTCAACACCTAGCTTATAGTATTCTTCTTTTCTTCCTATTTAATTTATAACTCTTGTGTGGGGAGTCTACTAGGGATTGAATCCAGGGGTGCTTTAGCACTGAGTTATATCCTCAGACCTTTTTTTATTTTGATGTAGGTTCTCATTAAATTTGCCAAGGCTGACCTTGAATTTGGGATCATCCTCCCTCAGCCTCCTAAGTTGCTGGGATTACAGGTGTGTGCTGCCATACCTGGCTTAACTTTTACCTCTATCCCTTCACTGTGCCACCATACCTGGCTTAACTTTTACCTCTATCCCTTCACCCTATTTCATTGTTTTGTGATTCCACACACCTCTCCCTGACTGTATTTTATGTCTGTTCTCTGCGCAGGCCATTCACTCCTGAATTGGGATTCAAAATTTTCATGACCAAATACTTTATTTCTTTAAAAAGCTGGGTACTTGAATATGAAGACACGAATTGGTATGAACATACTTTATATACAAACAGATGAAAAATTGTGCTCTCTATGTGTAATAAGAATTGTAATGCATTCTGCAATCATGTATTTTTAAAAATTAATTTAAAAACAAAACAAAAAAAGCTTGGGTACTTGGAAGAAAGGGAGAAATTGAAAGAAAGGAAAGGGATAATGTGAAGGCAGACAATTTCTAACTATCTATGAAAATACCAAAGGATTGTTTTAAGTGTTTATTCAAATGTAATTAAGATTATGGACCTTTTGCTATTTGGAGTGTGTCTCAAATCATCTGGTGGATCCACATGAGTATGTAAAAGCAGAAAACTTTTCCCAGCTGGGTTTGAGTATGAGGAGGGGAGCTATATTCTTGAAATAATAAATTTGGTAATTGAAGCCACTTAGTGACTTGGTATGACAACATAAAACAAAAGCAGGTAATAAGCAAATTAAAGGATAGAAAAAAAATTCTGGACTGGCAATTCTAGATTTACTATAACACGTTATTAATATAATATTCAGTGTAAAGCTACTGCTTAATATTGAATATTTCTGATTGAAAACCTTCTAGAATATCCTGTAGGGTACTGAATAAGAATATAAGACAAATAACATTTTTTTCTCTGCTCCCTTAAGGCAGTTGTTGTGGAATTCTTAAAGGCTTAAGAACCATGTAGTAGTTTTTTGTTGCTCCATAAGAGTTACCATAAATTTTAGTGGCTTAAAACAACACAGATTTATTATCTCAGTTTCTGTATGTCAGCAGTCTAGACATGGTGTGTCTGAATTCTTTATTCAGGGTCTCAATGGGCTGAAATCAAAATATTGATCAGGACTACATTCTCATCTAGGTGTTCATGTCTCACGCAAGCTCACTTATTGACAGAATTCATTTCTTCAGGATTGGAGGATGGAGGCCTCCATTTTCCTTCTAATTCTCAGCTCCTAGAGGCCACTGCCATGAGGTCACCATAGGCAATTCACCACAGATTGTTTACTTTCTCCCCCCTTAGCCAGAGCACATTTCTGAACCTCCTCCTGAGCAGACAAACAAACAAAAAAAAACTTTTAAAGGGCTCATGGTTAAGTCAAACCCACCAAGAAAATCTGGATAACCTCCCTGTTTTAAGGTGAACTTGGATCATAATTACATCTACAATATCCCTTTCCAAGGGTACATAGACTGTAATTGACTGAAAGTATGTATATACCAGAAATGAGGGTAAGGGGGCATTTTAGAATTCTGCCTGCCATATCTACTGAAAGGACTGTACCTTTTTAAAGGATTTTATAGTGGATGATATATAGCTCCTTGGATTTTTTTGCCTAAGTATAAATTCAGTTTATCATGTAATGCCCTTTCTTCTGGAAAGTGGGAACAAATGGTAAAGATAGGCCATGTGGTCTTTTTGCCAACACCTAAGTGAATCAGTTTTAAGAATTAGAATAAAAACAAAAACAGTTTGGAAAACCTTGCTGTGAGGATCCAAGTCTTGTTTCTGATAGCTTGGAAAAGTTGTTCGTTTTTTTGTTTTGTTTTAATTTTCACTATTATCAATGTCTAGGCGCTCTGGCCTCCAAAAGATACTTTAGGTGACTACAGAGCAAATCTATAGTATTACCATTTTCAGCTGTATCAAATTCCATCTGCAAAATCCTATATCTTTAACATATGTTCTCAACAACTTTTCCACTTCACTACACTGGTTTGTATGTTGCAAGAACATTATATGATTCGTTGAACTATAGAAAATGGTCTTTAAGGTGGTCTAAGATAAATCTAGTCTAGAGGTTTTAAATTTTAGTGGCTGGAACCCACAGAAAAAATAACATTTTACATTGAAGCTCATTGTATACATATTTCAGTGAAACATTTGGAACCCATTGGGTTTTTTTTCTTTTTTATGCTGATTGTAAAACACAAAGTTAATATTGCAACTCATAGTTTCAAAAACACCAAAGACAATTACATTTCAGTTCCTTTTCTTCCTTTTAACTCTCTTCCCACCAACAAAAGGGCCTTCCTCTTAGGTTGTTAAGGCTGAAAGATGCTCTACACCCCAGAGAAGGAAGGCAGGATTCTTTGCTATATATAGTAGGTAGGGGAAAATATCAGAGTTCTCTGGCTGCAGCTAAAGAGGTTTTCCTCTGCAACGGTGATTTAGAAAGAGGAAGTGGGTTCTTATACCAGCAAGTTGGAGACTTTTTATTTGGGGATTTTTCCCCCCAAAATTAAGGTAAAATTATACCTATGAAGTTGTTGATGTTACTCTAGTCCTTGAACTCTGAACCACTGGGTTTAGATTCCTGTCTTTTGACAAACTTGAATACAACTTGCCATGTTAGTTTTTGTCTATAACTGTAAGAACACAAGTGTTAATCCTTACATTTTAAAGTTATAAAACCTTGTTCAACTTTGAGATTATGAAATGATTTATCCTGCTGTTCATGTAATATAAAATAACCTAAATAATACCAACTAAAAGTCTAATTAGTATGACTAGTAAAATTATCATTTGTTTTACTTTTCTTAATCACATTTTTTTAAAAAATTATATATTTGTATTGAGTATACAGTGAAAACTAAGTTTCCTCCTTACCCTATCCCTCTCATTGAACCAATTTTACAAATATATAATAGTCTGTATTATAACTGTGCTAGCTTCATGCTAATCTAAACAATAAGTAGATAATATAATACAGAAGGTATTCTGTACCTGTGCCAACATTTCTACAAATGGGATTGTAGAGGCATAAGATAATTTTGATAGATACTGCAAACAGCCCTCCAGAGAAAGCAGTTCATGCTCTGAACAGCTAAATAAGAGTGCCATTTTCCCCATTCTTACTCCAGTGTTATAATGTTTCTGATATTTGAAAATCTCGTGGATAGAAAATTATAGCTCAATTCCTATGGAAATAATTCCTATGGAATTTCCATCTTCAAAGCCACTTCTTTGCTTTCTTTACTGTGTACTGTTTTAGCTGTTTTTCTCTTAGGTTTTAATGTTTTGATATGTAAGGGAGGGAATAGGAGGTAAGGGAGAGAAATTAGCCATTTGTGAGTTAAATTGTGAATATATTTTTTTTGACTATGGTTTTTCTGACTTGCCATCAACTAACTTTTTTAAAGCCTGCTCTAATTTTTGATTTATCAGTCCTTTTATGGCTTATGAGTTTTATGTAACTCTGAGATTATAAATTCTTGCATTATTTTTAAAAATATCTTTGCATTTTCAACCAAATTCAATCTAATAGACTTTTTTTAAAATAAATTCTTACCATCTCCATCCATAAGATTAAAACAGATTCTCATTTAGTTTGTGTCACTCTTTTTTATTTTAAAATTTTTTTTATTTGTTCTTTTTAGACATACACATGACAATAGAATGTATTTTGACATTATACATACATGGAATATAACTTCCCATTCTTGAGGTTGTACATGATGTGGTAACAATGGTCATGTATTCATATATGAACCATAGGAAAGTAATGTCCGATTCATTTTACTGTCTTTTCTATTTCACCCCCTCCCTTCCCCTAATCTCCACACACCCTCCCCTCCATTGTGTGTTAGCATCTGCCTGTTAAAGAGAACATTCAGCCTTTGGGTTTTGGGGATTGGTTTATTTCACTTAGCATGATAGTCATTTACTGGCAAATACCATAATTTCATTCTTCTTTATGGCTGAGTAATATTCCATTATGTCTGTATACCACATTTTCTTAATCCATTCATCTATTGAAAGGCACCTGGGTTGGTTCCATAGCTTAGCTGTTAGGAATTGGGCTGCTATAAACATTGATGTGGCTGTGTCACTATAGTATGCTGATTTTAAATCCTTTGGGTATATACTGAGGAGTGGGATAACTGGTCAAATGATGGTTCCATTCCAAGTTTTCTGAGGAATCTCCATACTGCTTTCTAGAGCGGTTACACCAATTTGCAGTCCCACCAGCAATGTATGAGTGTACCTTTTTCCCTACATCCTTGAGGTTGTGTCACCCTTTTATAAACTCCACTGTTTAAGTAGTCCCTAACTTTATAGTGTACTCATATTCTAGGAATCATCTGTTATTTGGTTGGAAGTCAGAATATAACTGTCCTATAGAAACAAGTGTTAGGATGAAACAAGTGTGAAGTTTCCAACAATCCTAATCTGATTTTCAGGTACTTTGGTAAAACTCATAAAATTTAAGGAAAAAAAAAAAAAACAGTACTTTCCTCTGTTTAATTGGCAATCGCTTAAAAAGGGTTGGCTTTGCTATCTTCCACTTATATATTTCTCCTGATGTACAAAACCTAACCACATGACCCTTTTAGATGATATAGACCTTTCTCCACATCTTAGAAGTGATTTAAGTTCAAAATATTCATCTTTTCTTTTTCCAATGAACTATGTATTGAACACCTATTTTTAGTAACAGCCATAGGCAAGATATTGTTCTGTGTACCTTTAACCATATTTTCTCTGCTAATAATATACCTATGAAGTATTAAATAGAAATATTCTACAGTGTAACTGACAGTTCCTTAATAGTCTCAGAAGTTGTTTAGAGAGGTTTCTTAGTTCAACTTTCCACAAGTAAAGGTTAAAATTAAAAGGGGCCAATCCTAGAACCTTAGACTAACTTGCCCTTTGTCCTCAGTAGAATTTGCCCAGTATTTTTCTGCAAGATGATCAGGATTATTGTCAGGAATGTGACTAACAGAGAGCTTTCTTGCCTTGTCAACTTGTTGCCCAGAATATGAACTCATATAACTGAATAATGGCTGTAACTTCTTGAGTAGTATGCATATTTATACTTATTTCAGATTTTGCTCTTTTTTTTTTTTTTTTGCAGTACTGGGGATTGGACCCAGGGACGTTCTACCATTGAATTGTATCACCAGACCTTTTTAACTGCTGAATTGCCCCAACTGTCTTCAAATTTGAAATCATCCTGCCTTAGCCTCCCAAATCACTGGGATTCAGATGTGTGCCACTACACCCAGCTTCTTTCAGATTTTCTTAAGACATCTATAAATCACAGATTAGCCAGTGGAATATGATTTTAATTCTTAGTCTCAAGCAATATCTATTGTGCTAAGTGTTTTGCTTATGTTAATGATAAAATATGAAAGATTTGTTGCTCTGATCTTCCAGCTCATATTCTGTTGTAGAGCAAAAGCAGAGTATAGTATACACCTAAAAGTTACACCACCCTTTTTTAAACTTTCTGTGGTTTAGCCAGGCGTGGGGGCACATGCTTGAAATCCCAGCTACTAGGGAGACTGAGGCAGGAATAATACAAGTTTTATGTCAGTCTGGGCAATTTAGTGAGACTCTGTCTCAAATTTAAAAATAAAAAGGGCTGGGGATGTAGCTCATTGGTAGAGTGCTCTGGAGTTCAATCCCCCATCCAAAAAAAAAAAAACCCAAAAACTTCCTGTAGTTCATTATAGATGTAAACTTACAGTAGCATTCTATAATAAGTTTTCACATTTACAGTAGCATAAATTTGATGTTTCTTGGAGAACCCCCCAAGCCACCCTCTCCCTTAGCCTTTTATACCTCATTCAGTTCCTATGCTAAGTGCTTTTTGAGTCTTCTCAAAGGAATATGACCTTAACGTTACAACATCTCTAACCTTGATATACTGTTTCTTACTTCTTTAACTAGCAACTCAGTCTTCAGTTCCCCGTTTCTGAAACTAGCTTTGTAGCCAGTGATGAGATTTTTGAAAGTATAATAAAATGAAGGAAAATTAAGACACTTGGGAAAGCTCTTTGAGGAAGAGAGGCATCATCTTGATGTCTCTTTGGTGATGCTTCCACGTGTATTTCTGTTTTCAAAGGACCACACAGTTTTTGCATGATAATATACCTAGGATCCAGCAGTGAAAAGCCAGCCATTTCTTTATAAGTTCCACAGTTTGTTAGAGGGAGGAACAGAATCTTCATTTGTAGTTGAGATCTAGATGTACAAGAGTAGGTTGCATAAAGTTGTTCTTGGATGTGCTAAATTGAAATTAGCATAATCAGCTCCCTTCAATAAGATTGGATTAACGATGGATGTGGTGACTCACCTGTAATCCCAGCACACCTATAATCCCAGCAATTTGGGAGGCTGAGGCAGGAGGATCACAAGTTCAATACCAGCCTCAGCAACAGTAAGGCGCTAAGCAACTCAGTGAGACCCTGTCTCTGAATAAAATATAAAATAGGGCTGGGGATGTGGCTTAATGGTTGAATGCCCCTGAGTTCAATGCCTGGTACAAAAAAAAAAGCTTAGATCCAATGCAATGTGGTAAGAAAGGCCCACTGTCCTTATATAGAAGAACAGTGATTTTCTTTCAACAAATGTTTCATGGCAGTCTTGTGGTATACATGGATATTCAACTGCCCAGTACTTTTGGAATTCTGAAAAAAGTCATATCAGTCAGTCCTGGGAGAGGCTAAACTTCATAGAGGATGAGGTGTCTATACCAAAACCTGATTAACAGGAGTTAAGCAAACAGAGCTAGGAGTAAAAAAGGCAAAGAAAGATTCCAGGCATGGAAATGAGGGAACATGGATGTACCATGATTGAGCCGAAATTCAACTGGTTGGAGCAGAAGTGAGATGACCTGCTAGCCATTAATATGGGCTGAAATATACTGAAGAGTGTAAGGAATGAGGAAAGGGTAAAAGGGAGTGGTGAAAGATGAAGTTAGAGGCATTCAGATATAAGCTAAAGAGGGGCCTTGTAGGCCATATTGTTATTATTAATTTTTCAGGGGCAAAGAACAGAAAGGAAGGTTTAAGAAAAAGACCTGCCCAAATTGTATCTCCTTGTCTTCAATAGCACTTAGCTTATGTTAAGATCTTTGAAAAGTATAACCCCAAAGTTTTATGCCTTAGTTGTGTTTTTGACATTGGTTATAGTTTAAAGCCCTGTAATCTTACATTGGTGCTGATAATCAATGGTTATTCAAATTAAGTTGGCTAAAGTCAGGAATTATGTCTTCAGTGTTTTATTTAATACTCTTAGGATTTGAAACCAAGGCCTTTTACGTTTGGCTCTACCAATCAGAGTAGCCCTTCCTTAATAAAACCACATTCAATACTCATATTTCATATAGTCTCAAGTATCTGTTTCTTATGAATGGATCAAGAACTTTATGGTTGATGCTAAATCATTCTATATTACTTTTTTTTTCTTTATCCCTGGGCTTTTATGGTTGTCTCACACATATGAAATTCAACGTCAGCTCCCCCCCCACGCTGCCAAGATACTTACCTTTATTAGAATTTTCAAAAACAGTCCACTCAATTTTCATAGAAATACAATATCAGTTTCATATTTATATCCTACTCTAGTATATGTAATTAAGATAAACAATTTAGATAATTTAATTACTAGCATGAGTACAGCTAGCATAACCCAGATGGGAGTAAACTGATTGAGCCTGGAATTCAACTGGTGAGGGCAGAAGTGAAATGACCTGATAGCCATGAGTATTCAGTAGTCATCAAGGAGAGAGTAATAGTAAGACCATTGATTTTGAAGTCAGGCTGAGTTTAATTGGCTCTGCTACTTACTAGTTGTGTGAACAACACATATAACAACACAACAACTTATATGATTTTTCTGAGCTTCAATTTAGCTTCCTTAGCAGTTAAAAGAGTATAATAATCTGGTTCTTAGAAGTAAAAGGAGTAATAGTCTGGTTCATAGAGTTATTATATAGATTAAATGAGACAATTAATGTTAATGTCTCACCTGCACATTAATGTTTTTTGCCACTATCACCCTACAATGTAGTAAATTATTAGTGTTCTGAAAATCAAACCCTCGGTATAGCTTATCTATATAGAAAACTTCATGCATCATTTGCAGTGACTAATGACAAGAGGAAGTAGACAATGAGACTGACTTCTGAGTTACAGCCTTCCAGTAGAGGTACCATCTCTGCCCAAATGAAGACCACCAGATAAGTATACCTCCAGATATAGGAGCACTAGTAGAATGAGGAAAGTTTTGTCGTTTAGTGATGTTTTTATGGCAAAGAGCAAACTCTAAAACTTTTGAAAATAAAAACTGCCCATTGGCAGACATTTAGTTTGAAAGCACTCTCTGTGATTTGTATTTACAAATATCTTTGAAATCAATAAAAAAGATGATCAAAAAAATTTAATCAAATATCTTTGAAGTCAGTATTGACTTTTGTGAAATGTTTTCTTTCAAACAGGTTGTAAAATTAAAGCACTGAGAGCCAAGACAAACACATATATCAAGACACCTGTTCGTGGTGAAGAGCCCATTTTTGTTGTCACTGGACGGAAAGAAGATGTTGCCATGGCCAAAAGAGAAATCCTCTCAGCTGCAGAGCACTTCTCCATGATCCGTGCATCTCGAAACAAAAATGGCCCTACCCTGGGAGGGTTGTCATGTAGCCCTAATCTGCCCGGTCAAACCACCGTCCAAGTGAGGGTCCCCTATCGTGTGGTGGGATTAGTGGTTGGACCCAAAGGAGCAACGATTAAAAGAATTCAGCAGCAGACCCACACGTATATAGTAACTCCAAGCAGAGATAAGGAGCCTGTCTTTGAAGTGACAGGGATGCCTGAAAATGTTGACCGAGCCCGGGAAGAAATAGAAATGCATATTGCCATGCGTACAGGAAACTATATAGAGCTCAATGAAGAGAATGATTTCCATTACAATGGTACTGATGTCAGCTTTGAAGGTGGCACTCTTGGCTCTGCGTGGCTCTCCTCCAATCCAGTTCCTCCTAGCCGCGCAAGAATGATATCCAATTATCGAAATGATAGTTCCAGTTCTCTAGGAAGTGGTTCTACAGATTCCTACTTTGGAAGCAATAGGCTGGCTGACTTTAGTCCAACAAGCCCCTTTAGCACAGGAAACTTTTGGTTTGGAGATACACTACCATCTGTAGGCTCAGAAGATCTTGCAGTTGACTCTCCTGCCTTTGACTCTTTACCAACATCAGCTCAAACTATCTGGACTCCATTTGAACCAGTTAACCCACTCTCTGGCTTTGGGAGTGATCCTTCTGGTAACATGAAGACTCAGCGTAGAGGAAGTCAGCCATCTACTCCTCGTCTGTCTCCTACATTTCCTGAGAGCATAGAACACCCACTTGCTCGGAGGGTTAGGAGCGACCCACCTAGCACAGGCAACCATGTTGGCCTTCCAATATACATCCCTGCTTTTTCTAATGGTACCAATAGTTACTCCTCTTCCAACGGTGGTTCCACCTCTAGCTCACCTCCAGAATCAAGAAGAAAGCACGACTGTGTGATTTGCTTTGAGAATGAAGTTATTGCTGCCCTAGTTCCATGTGGCCACAACCTCTTCTGCATGGAATGTGCCAACAAGATCTGTGAAAAGAGAACGCCGTCATGTCCAGTTTGCCAGACAGCTGTTACTCAGGCAATCCAAATTCACTCTTAACTATATATATATACATAAATACTATATCTCTATATGGACTCGTAAAGGCATGGGTATAATGGTACCCCCAGTAAACTTCCTAATGAATTCTTATGACTGTTATCAGGCTTTATTGGGATTAGGCTAAAGTTGTTAGTAAACTTATAAAAGGCTGCTATGGTAACACTAAACCTAAGTGGTCTCTTGTCTATTAGTTTGGTTTGAATTATTAATACTATCCTGTAGACCCAGAGACATAGCTTGTGTAAGAATTGCAAAAGCTGAAGTTCACCTTGGCTGAGCGAAGATCATAGGTTGTGTGACCTATGAGAAAAGGGTATACATCTGAGATTCCAAACAGTGGGTCCCAAAGCCTAACCACATTAAGAGTTTATGGAGGGTACTTGGCATTACAGATGACTCAGACACTTCCAGTGCTGCCTTCTTTACACTGCCAGTTTTGACAAAACAGGTTTGTTTGTTTTTTATTTCTCAATAACTTATGCCTAACTCTGCAGGATTGCAAGTAACTTTTTAATGCATTGTGATTACTTATTGGTAATAATAGGGCTGATGGCAGTTTACTAGATCACTGGTTATAATTTGGGACAAAAACTGCTACATTGACCTTCATCTCGCCCAGAGTGCTCAAGGCTGGTATGATCAATGGATCAGGAATGCAATTGTCTCTATTGTGAATTCCTACCCATAGCCTCCTTTAGTGAATGTGGAAATGGCCACCATTTCAGGAAGGGCTTTGGGATGCATCTATATTGGCTGATAATTGAGGATGCGAACATTCCATTCATTAGTCTGATCAAGCTATTGATTAATTTTTAGACTAGATCAAAATGTGAAACATTTTATGTTCAATCCATATTTGTCTTGCACATTATAAATATATTTTTATTTTTTAGTAATGTAGGGGATGGGGAGGGAGATAATAATGCCCTTGGCATAACTCACGAAAGCAGCTGTGACGACCTCCAATCAGTTTACTTCATTTCAAAACTATTTCCAATCACAAGGAAAGATTTCTTTAAAATACACTTGTACATTTCACCTATGGATGTCTATAACTTCATCCTCGGTATGTTCCCAAATCTGTGCTGGCATTGAAAGGACAAAACATTATACTGGTGGGTTTTTCTACTAATTATTTTTTGAAGCGTTATTTTCCCAACACAAAAGAACTTTTTTTCTCAGTATAACAAAAATGAAATCCTATGTGTATTCAATAGTAAATAGACAAATTTTATTTTTTATTTCCACTTGAAGAGTTACATTTCGTATAAAAGTTTACAAATAACGGTTTTTATTTTGATTTTTTCAGTATAAAAAAGTTGCCTTGATGGCATATTATGATGTAATGCTAATTGCTTGTAGGATAGTTAAATGTCAGTATTGAAACCTAATCTCTAGCTGCCGTCTTGTAGATATGAACGAATGTTCACCAAGCATGTGTTTTGTATTTTGTTGCATTGTACACTGCAACTAATAAGCCAAGGAATCGACATATATTAGGTGCGTGTACTGTTTCTAAAAAACACAAACTAAGAATGATAAATTATCAATATAGTTTAGTATTTGCTAATTTTACTACACTCTTTTGTTATGTATATGTAGGGAAGTCATAGGGATTATAAATTCAATTTGAGTAAAGTTTAAAACCATATATTTTATGATAAAGGGCCTTTAACTTAAGATGGCCAAAGCACTGATATTATATATTTGCTGTAAAGAGAATTATAAGAGTTTTATTTTTCTGATATTAAAAGTTACTTAATAAAGACTTGTTTCCATTAACTTGAATGTATTCTCCTTGGTGTTTTTTATATAATCATTAGCAGTTTATCTTAGATGAAGAGAGGTACTAAAAATTGAAAATTTCCTCTTACCAAGTTTCTCCATTCCCCAACACATGCTCTTCATTCTTGTAACTGATTTTTTAGTATGCACTTGGTGTTGAACATGTCGCCCTTGTCTAGTCCAGGTTTAGCTTTTTTTATTAAATGATCATTATAGTGAATTGAATATTTGCCAGTTTTAAATTTAATCACATATTTGTGTAGGATTCTACTGTGTATATCCTTTTATTTACAAAATTTTGTCTTTTTTACTAACAAATCTGTAAAACTATTTTTTTCTAATATGGGAGTGCAAGTCGTAAATTTTCAGTTTAAAACTGCCTTCTAGGTTTGGTGATAGACAAAAATATTACTCCATCTATGAAATTGATTTGAGTCTAATTGGAGTAAATAGTTGCCATTTGGTTAAAAAGAAATTTCTAAGATCATTTTTAAAGAAATTAAATTTCTGTTCACTCAGTAACTTTACAAGTACCACACAGCCATCAAAAAGTATTTTCATTGTAGATTTTGGGCATATTCTTAGGCTGTACTAGAGACTGGAGTATATAGATTCAATGATGGGAAAGACCATTGACCTCGAACTGTATGCCAGAATTACTTTGTTAGTTTTGAGATTTGCCTCCAAAAGTATGAAAATTAAATTTGGGAGATCTTTTGTAGAAGATCCAGTTTAGATTGGATGACCTATGAAATGAACTTCTTTTACCTAATTTGAGGTCAAGATATTCCAAAGAGCCTTGAAAAATCTGTTTTAAGGCTTTCCTTGCAATGGTTAACCAAAACTTTGGAACCATGTTAGCGAAACTTGGATAAGCACTTACCCCAGTTCTAAGTCTGCACCTGACTTTCCATAGGTGGTTGTACAAATTTGCTTATAAAGCATTGAAGAAGAGAGGCCCCAGGAACTCCACCTGTGTTAACAGTAATAGACATACCAACCTGGATAATCTGCATGGTGAATAACCAGGAATTTGGCCAACTTTTTGAGGAAGGCTATATGTTCTTTCTTCACAACCTGGGAGGATAAGTGCTAAACTGAAAATATTTGATTTGCCTAGCAGCTTGGTTATTGTAAAGTTATGTAATCCTTTTTATAAAGGATTTTATCAAAAGAATCCTTATGCAAAGGTTTTTAGTAAGACTAAAAAAGGCTAGAACAGTTAGATTTAGAAAATAGCAATAGGAGAGGTGTGATAAATTAGTTAATACAAGTAAAATTATCCTCTTCAGTGGATCTGTTATTCCCAAAACAGTCACTGGTTTTCAGTCTACTACCCACCCTTCCCTTAACTTTCTACTTTTCTCATTCTAAAACTTCTTATGAATAATAATGAGGATTGGGGGTGTTCTATTATATATTGTAAACATCTTTTGCATGTCATTATACTACTACAACAATTTGATGTTTGCAGTAATACTTTATTTTGCGGCTGTTTTAGAACTCAGCCATTTACTATTAGTGATTAAGTAACTGGGCAATGGAGCACTGGTGAAATATAGGAAACAACATTGAAAAGCCAAATGAGATTCCATTCAACAAAGATTAAGAATAGGGCTAGGGATATAGCTCAGCAATAGAACACTTGCCTAGTATGCATGAAATCCTGAGTTTGATTCCCAGCAACACAAAAAAATACGTAAATAAAAAGAATAGCTGATCTGTGTAGAGTGGCATACCTCCCTATTTAATATCTTATGTAATTATTCCTATTAAGTGTCTTCAGCTAACCATGTGGAATAGTTGAAAACTGCAAAATAATTACATTTTCCTGCTATTGAGATTTTCTGCTACCTCCATATTCATTTATCTGTTTTTCATTTTAAAGGATACCAGATTTTTAGGAAAGAATGAGTCAGACATAACTTTTCTATGTTCATATATGAATACATGACCAGTGTAACTCCACATGATGTATATACAGCCACAAGAATGGGAATGTATGTCACAATACACTCTACTGTCAAATATGTCTAAAAAGAATTTTTTAAAAAGTATAGCCAGACATTGCTCTTCTGTATTTCAGGGCCTAAGTAAAAACTGTAGCTGAATAATGAGAAAGAAAAAAAAAAAAAGGATACTATTTTTACAGTGCAAGAAAACTTCAATAGGAAGGACAAGTGGTCAGATATTTAAAATAGTAAATAGAGTTAATTGATCAGAGATGGGGATTCGGAGGCAAGAGGGAAACAACTAAAGAGAAACCACAGGCTTCTAGGTCCTCAAGGTGATTTTAGACTCATGTCTCGTGGTAAGAGATGTTCACAACTGATGACTAAATGAGTTGCTTAGAAATGCTTTCCTGGTAGCTTAGAATGTGTTGAAAATTATAAATCTTTGTAGGAGCATTTACCCAGATACCTTCCATTTTTCATAACATAGAAGGTTAACTATTGAGCTGAATTCACAATAAAACTGAAAACTGGCTTAGTAGCAAAAAGCTTGTTAAAAAAGAGATAGTAAATGAGAGTCAGGTTATGTAAGTCTACTTAGTGTCTACCAGCAACATTTCAGTGTTTACCCAGGGCTTCTACTAATATTATACATAATTCAGTGCTTATATTAATATTGAACATCAGGAGGGGAAGAGACAGTCACCATTTTAAAGTCTGCACAAAACCTTGAAGCAGAGGCAGTTAAATTAGAATATTCTTGAACAAATTAATAATTAAACTTGTAATCAAAATGAGAATTTGAGTCTTATGTTGATCCAAGAACTATAAGCATGTAATTACTTTAGGAAAATAAATTGTAGGTATTCCTGTTTTAAAGCACCACAGTTTATATCCGTTTATGACACTTCCCAAAGTCAAAACCAGTGAAACTTTGACATGATCTATTCCTGCAATTTCAGGGGGATTACCAAGAGTCATGAATGGAGTAGTGGTTTCAAATCCACTTAAGTCAAATGTGATGTGCCAAAATATGGAAAACTAGGCATTATGTAAGACAAAATATAATTCAAGATTAAAATAGAAAGCTAAAATTTCAAAAAGGATTCCAGGAATACTTGATAACTTGTGGGTTTAGCTTACATTAAATAAACACTTGTAAATTACCTGGATTGAAAATGAGGTTTATTAAATGACAAAATATAATAGCACTAATAAGAAATACATACCTGTTAATTGTTGGTATTATTCATGAAATAAAATTTTCTGAAAGACCATTAAAACCACAGAAAAACTGAAGACATAAGCTAGTTCATTTCTTCCATGTTAAGAGACTACAACAAAAACTTGCTAGAAATAATAAGAATTTACTTGTGAAAATAATTGAATGGGTATCTGAAAATAGCTTTTAAAGCTATTTTGACAGCTATATTTCCTCTGTATATTTCTCTGTCTAGGCTACCGATAAAATCTATGGTTGGGGATAGGGTTGTAGCTCAGTGGTAGAGTTCTTGCCTAGCACATGTGAAGCACTGGGTTCAGTCCTCAACACCACATAAAAATAAAGGTATTGTGTCCATCTAAAACTAAAAATATGTTTTTTAAAAACCTATGATTGGGCTTTTGCCTATTATGTATGCTACTTTATACTTGGAAACTTGGCACATTTGTTAAGTCATTCAATGATGTTTCTCCAGTATTTCATTTTTATTTTTTTTTAAACTTATGGAAGCTCCAGCTATCGAGGAGCTAGGCAGACCTTCTAGGTTTATCTCTTCAGCAAATGGAAGAAGGTTCTTGGAATTCATACTTCGAGAGCTGCCATCTTCATTGGGTTTTAAGAAAGTAGACTCCAAAAATGTGCCTTTCCTGGCCTTCTCTCCATGGCCTTTCCAGAACTGCAAGTAACCTGTGAGATGAGAAGGTCTTCTGACTAGAAGCATGTGGTGAGAGCTCTCAAATCAGAGTCCTACTTCCTTTGCTCAAACAGGAGATTCTTAGTTGTTTTAAAATGTGTCCTCCTGCAAAGATTGTATTTGTGGTCAAGACTTGCAGAAATGGTCGCTTTACTTTATCATCGTTCAACAAGCCTTTCTCAATGTTCCTATTTCATTTCCTCAACCTTTTAGGTGATCTTACTTCACATCTGGCCCCTCATATATTCTCTTTCCAAGGAATTGGTCTTTTAATCTTCTGCAGGAAGAGCATACTTCTGATGTCCCTTCTACTGCCACCACTATTTGGACACACTTAGGTGTAACTGATAGGCAAAAGTGGAACCACTTAGACTCCATATCTCTCATTCTGAGAACTTTAAACCCAAACAGACCATTGAAGGGAGTTGTGTCACCTTTTGGAGCACATCTGATTTTTTTCAGTCATTTCCCATATGCTCCCAAATCCTGGTAATTAAGCCTAGGAAACTGCCCCCTGGGATAGGTCTGCATATCTTCCAAGGCACAGCAGTTGTAAAATTGCATGATTCTCTAGCCTTGGACTTCCATTACAATTCAAGTTCCTTTGTATTCTGCCTTCATTAGAGGGCATCGAATTCAATATTTTGCAGATTTTGTACTTTGAATCTCATTTTCCTTATCTGTGAAATGGAAATAATTACCTCCAAGGACTGTATGAAGTTCAAGAAACTAAGACTTAGAGATGCTGGTGAAATAACTAATTTGCTTTCTGTTTTTTTTTTTTTTAAGCCCAGTCAGCATGACCATGTTAAAGTGCTCCCGAAGAGCAATGTAAAGTAAAAAGTGAATAGTCTCCAGGTTTTAGAACACCATGTTTAAGTTGGGTGACCCAGTTAGTACAAAATGAACTCAGGTGCATAATCTTACTTAATCTTTACCACAGCTCTGGGGTACAGGAACTATTTCTCTCCCTCCCTCTCTCCCTCCCTCTCTCTCTCTCCTTTTGGACCTAGAGATTGAACCCAGGGACACTTTACCACTGAGCCATCCATATCCACAGCCCTTTTTATTTCAAGACAGGGTCTCACTAAGTTGCTTAGGGCTTTGCTAAATTGCTGAAGCTGGCTTTGAACTTGTGATCCTCCTACCCCAGCCTCCCAAGATGCTGGAATTATATACATGTGCCACTGCATCCATCTTATCCCCGTTTTATGGAGAATTAAAGCCGAAATTTGAAAGCCTAAGCAACTGACTTTTAAGGTAAAAATTAAGAATCCTAAGTCTAAATGCATTTTCAGAAGATTCCATGGAAAATGTCCAGTTTAACTTAGTGATTCCTAGGCATGCCAATCAAAACATTTCAGTAGTACTTTTTAGTATGATAGGATTAATTTGTATTCTCAAACTTTCATGACTGAAGGGCTTGGGCTGAGTTAAAGCACCAATTCTTGTTTCAGAATTGATGGGCTCACTATGCATTAAAGTGCTCTGCCACTCAAATGAAATGTCAAAATTGACCAAACTATGGTGAAATCAGTATTTTTCGTAAGTTTTCATAATTTCTGAGGCATGAGCAAATAGTGGCCTAGCCATATAACTTTGTTGACTTTCTAAGATTTTTCCAGAATTATGCAAATACCCATTTTTTTGGTGTTTATAATCTGTTTAATATATAGTTTGCCTTCTTTTAGGAACAAAATCAAGAATAGAGCCAAGTCATTTGGCTACTATGTATTGCTCCCTTTTTTTTTTTTTTTTTCTTTTTCCCTTTTCTTAGACCACTTTTCAATCTCTAGCTGCTTTTTCATTCTGATCCTCCAATTTCTATAGCTTTTTCATATCTTACAAAAAGTTGATTTAAAACAGTCCACTGACTGTTTCCCCCCCCCCCCCTCGACTGTGGATTGAACCCAGGATATCCCATACACTAGACCACACTTTATCCTGAGCTACATCCTAAACCTGTTTTTAAATTGTGTTTTAAGACAGGGTCACATCAAGTTGGCAATGATGGCCTTAAACTTGCTATCCTCCTACCTTAGCCACCTGAGTAGCTGGGATTACAGGTATGTGCCACCATACCCAGCTTGACCTATGAGTCTTAATCTTGAATCAAACACAAAAGAAAAAAAAAAAAAAGGAGAGGGAGAGTTACAAAGCTGTAACCCTTGAATTACAGCTACTAAATGGGTCCTGAGAAGAGGGTTTCTCCTCCTGGGATGGTGGCAGCAGTTTTCAGGTGCCACCAGAGCATACACCTGTAAGCCTACATTCTTTCCCAATTCTGTTGTCTGGGTCAGCCAAGCCCAGATTCTCCATTTAGGTCAGGGCTCCATATTTGAGGCTGGATAACTTGTTGGAGGCGGGTGGGTGGAGACTGTCCTGTGCATTGTAGGATGTTTACCAGCAGCCCTGGCCTCCACCCAGTAGATGTCAGTAGCTCACACACATACCCAGTTGCAGCCATCTAAAATGCCTTTTGATGTTGCCAGTTATATGTTGGGGGGTGAAATTGCCCCAAAAGAAGAATCACTGCTTGAGTCAAATAGAAAATCAAGCCCTCACAGCCAGTCACCTTGAACAAAACCTAGGTACTAAGGCAAGTGATCAAAGTGTTTTTAAGTGGCTAAGATAACCATCATTTTTAGTACTTGAGTTAAGCATGTTACTGAATGTTTTATAATCACATTTAATCCTAAAACTCTAAGAGGGAAATAGTATGTCCTCTTACAGAAGAGAAAGACCAAATCAGAAATGAATGGATTTGCCCTGCCTGGAGTCACAGGGAGAGACAGAATTGGCATTCTGCCCAGATTGGTAGCATTCTGATGCCAAGTTCTTCACCCCTGCTCTCCTGCTTTCTCCCCCAGCGAGCAGTTTGCATTCTCATGAAGAGGTTTGAGCAGAGGTTCCTCTGCAAAGCTGGCTCTTTGCACTTCCCAGGTATTCTTTTTTGTAATTTATTTTTTATTCTAATTTGTTATATATGACAGCAGAATGCATTACAATTCATATTACACATATAGAACACAATTTTTCATATCTCTGGTTGTATACAAAGTATATTCACACCATTTGTGTCTTCATACATGTACTTAGAGTAATGATGTCCATCTCATTCCACCATCTTTTCTACCCCCATGTACCCTTTCTTCCCTTCCCACTCCCTACCCTATCTAGAGTATCTAATCCTCCCATGTTCCTCCTCCCAACTCCACTATGAATCAGCCTCCTTATATCAGAAAACATTTGGCATTTTTTTGGGGGGGAGGGATTGGCTAACTTCACTTAACATTATATTCTCCAACTTCATCCATTTACCTGCATATGCCATGATTTTATTCTCTTTTATTGCTGAGTAATATTCTATTGTGTATATATACACCACATTTTCTTTATTAGAAGAAAAAATAGGCCCAAATATCCAGCATGTCGGATTAGGTCCCAACTTCCTTAATAAGACTCTTATAGTGCAAGAATTAAAATCAAGAGTCAATATATGGGATAGATTCAAACTAAAAAGCTTCTTAGCCTAAGAAACAATCAGTGAGGTGAATAGAGAGCCTACATCTTGAAAGCAATTTTTTGCCACTCCCACGTCAGAGCACTAATCTCTAGGGTATATAAAGAACTCAAAAAGCTAAACACACACACACAAAAAAAAAATAGCTCAATCAATAAATGGGCCAAGGAACTAAACATACACCTCTCAGAAGATGATATACAATCAATCAATAAATATATGAAAAAATGTTCAACATCTCTAGCAATTAGAGAAATGCAAATCAATACTAAGATTTCATCTCACTCCAGTCAGAATGGCAGCTATCAAGAATAAAAATAATTGGGCTGGGGATGTGGCTCAAGCGGTAGAGCGTTCGCATGGCATGCGTGCGGCCCGGGTTCGATCCTCAGCACCACATACAAATAAAGATGTTGTGTCTGCCGAAAACTAAAAAAAAAAATAAATATTAAAAATTCTCTTAAAAAAAAGAATAAAAACAAGTGTTGGCGAGGAGGTGGGGGAAAAGATACACTCATACACTGCTGGTGGGATTGCAAATTGGTGCAGCCAATATGGAAAGCAGTATGGAGATTCCTTGGAAAACTGGGAATGGAACCACCATTTGACCCAGCTATCCCTCTCCTCAGTCTATACCCAAAGGACTTAAAAATAGCATACTACAGGGACACAGCCACATCAATGTTTAAGCAGCACTTTCCAGTATTCTAGAGCCTTCTGTTGCCCAGATACCTGAGGGCTGCCTTAGAGCTGCAGAGCCACCCCTGTACCCCTGCCCCTAGCTGTGCTTCACCTAGAACGGCCTCCATTCCTAGAAGCCCCATCAAGTTCCCCCAGAATCTGGTGAAAGATGACATGTTTATAGAACAAACAATGAAGAATAAGCTACCCAAGAACTAATTTTCTTAGGTCCCAAGTAAGATTTTATTGGAAAAATCTAGGAAGTCTCATTTTTCTCTGGTTTTCCCATTGACCCTTTCCCAGGAAGGAACCAAGCTGGCAGAACCATCACCTTCAGGGTCAGAAGTAACTGGAGTGCTCTTTCAAGGCTTTGAGAGATTCCTCTTGGCTAAGTCCTCAAGGGCTTAGAGGGGACCCTCTTTGTTTATTCCCCCACCCACCTTGGCAAATGATGGGGGATAACGTAAATATGAGTCCTTGGTCCTCTTTGCCAGATCTGTACCCAGTCTCAGTATGCTGGAAGCACTGCCCAAGACCATTTTGATCTAAACCAGGTAGACTTATACTCGAGGATTTTGATGTCAGCACCACTTTGATCCAGCAAAACTCCCTGATGGATTTGTCACTGTAACACTCGGATCTTGAAGAAATCACTATCTCCTCTACAGAGGGACCAGAACCAGTGCCCAGGGAGCATGCCTACCTGAGTTTCAAGAGTGAACACAACCATGAGCCAGGCTGCCTGGGGTCACCTGGGAGGCCCTTAGCCGTGCCGACACTGAATCCCACCCTCAGAGATCCCACCTCTGTCACTGGGGCTCCGGAAAGGAAGTGGGAGTAGGGTGTTCAACTTTCCCTGCCAGGATTGTGGACAACTGCTTGAAGCTGCAAGACCGAAATATCTCTGAAGGCTTGTGTTTAATTTTACTCAATGAACAGTAGGCATTTTCTGAACATTTAAACTGCTTGAAATTACTTAACTCCCCACACACCCTCTCAAGAGTAAAACCCAAGCACAGAATGATGGTATCACATACCTCCTGTGTTGCTCTTTAGTTGGAGGCAGGTGGGCACAGCACCAGCAACTGGGTCTGGAAGAAAACTGGCCAGCACCACAGTCCGCTGATCCCTGACCCCGGGGCTTCTGGCCACAAGGGTCTCCTGTGAATCAGTGCATGCCTTTGGATCAGATTCCCCAGGGGATTCCAGAGCTACATGGTCACAGTTGATTCCAGATACAAAAACAACCAAAAGCTGTGCTCAGATGTTCTATTTTGACCAGATAAGACAACACAACTAAAGGGAACCCTTCCAGCAGTCAGCAGGGGTGGGGGGTTCAGGTCAGGAACAGTCTCCCCCTCCTAAGTTATCAGGCCTGAGAGCTCCTGTTGCTCACACTGTTATGCCTCATTGTCTTTTCCTTTCATTCCAGAAAGAATTCCATATGGTATGACATTGACTCCTGCCAGTCCCTTGCGGAGGACAGTTATCCATTTTACAGATGAGGAGTGGTGGGTGAGGCTCAGCAGTTGCCACAACAGGAGGTCTGGAGGCTGTGGTGCTAGGAAAGTGACCCAGAGCAGGGAAGGGGGAGTCAGGCTGAGGTCACAGGTGCCCCCCTGGTTTGGGCAGCCCTGCTGCCCATCCTAGCCTGGAACCTACCTTTTCTCAGAATGTTTTGAGCATTTAAATCCCTTATATTTAACTATGATGAAACAATCTCCTGGGTGTGAAGTACTTCATTCAAAAAATATTGTCCTTATATTTAACTATGATGAAACAATCTCCTGGGTGTGAAGTACTTCATTCAAAAAATATTGTCCTGTGTTGTTCGTGGTATCAAACTCCCGGCCACTCGTTGTGTCCCATTCCCCAGTATGTAGTCCCAGCCCCCTACAGGTACAAAATAGCATGAGGCTCCTTAGGGTGGCCTTGATCTTACACCAATGCCTCCATAAGACACCTTGTACCTTGACCCCCTAAAGGCCTTAAGGGGGACTTGGGCCACTGACCTGTCCCCAGAAACCCATAGATGACACCCATTCTGATTAGCTGGCATAAGTGGGGACTAGAGGTCTGGCCCTACTCAGAACTGGGAGGCAGTCTGGCTCTATGGTCACTAGCTTCTAAAACAACCTAGGGAGTTGCTGCGTGTGTGCTGGTCATATGGAGGGGTCAGCATGCAGGGCATCCAGACCAGACCAGACCAGGGTGAGTTTAGAGTGGAAGCCGAATGCCATTTCAAAAGGGGGCTAGCAAAGGAAAAAATGTATTAATTCTGAGTAAGTAGGGAGAAACATCAGGGAAAAACGGTGATCTTCAGCTTAGTGGTCTGGATATTTGATTGAAAGGTCCAATAATGAGAACAATTTGGCCAGATACAGTTCATGGCCAAGGATGGGGTTCTGGCAGGGGCAGGGTGATGACTGGCCTCACCTGTAGCCTGTATATAAGGGCCAACTGGACTGGCTAAGCAGACAGATGGGGCTTTGGGGTGGCAGCTGAAAACTCTGGACCTGGATGGATCTTCAGGAAGTGTTTCCACCCACTTCTCACCCAGGCCTCCGCCAGGGCCTCTGCCTGTCACCCAGCCACCCTCCTCATTGCTCCCTCCCACTGACATTTGTCAGCTGGGCCCAGCATTCAGCCTGGGGAAACAGACACATAAAAAGGACTCTGTCCTCAGCTAACTGGGACCTCCCCTCCCACTCAGATCTCCCCTAGGGTTTAGGAAATAGGGCTTCAATGCATTCTTCTGATGCTGACTGAATTCCTCCCTTCTGGGCAGCTTTGTTGGCACAAAATGGGGAAAGGAGCAGGAAGGATTTAAAATAGCACACAACTGGCCAATTTGCACTGCCAACATAGACTGGCTATTATAAACAAACAAACAAAAAAAAATCCAGGTGATGTAATTTATTGCAACTGTCTTTGGCACAGGCCCGGTGTGGGTTTGCATTTTTCAGCGTACACATGCTCTGTTAGCGGAACAGAAATAAACCCACCACGTGCCAATACTGGTTCTGTTGTATGCTGTGGACCATTGCAGTGTGTGGTGGCCATTCAAGCTATAATTTGCTTTTGTGCCCAAATAAAGTATATTTGTCATTCATTCCTGGTCACAGGCCCCCTCAGGTGACTCGTGGGCATGGGTACTGTTGGAATCAGCAATTCCTAGGAACCGGAAGCTGAGATTTCCTATAAAAGGAAGCCACTTCCCATGGCTGTATTTATAGATATGTTAGCTTCTTGAAATGGTTACCATAGGCCAGAGTCCCTGGTTGCAAATAAATACTTCAAAGTAGACCCATGTCACTCATCTCCCTCCTGAGGTTTTTAAAAAGGTCAATGTCATTTACACAGAGCTTTTATTTACAAAGAGTGCTTTTAGTCACTAATAGGTCCTACGCCTGTTATAACCAGGGAAAATGGCTAGCTATCCTGGGACATAGATGCCAGGCCATTCACTGGCTTCACTGGCAGCAGATGAGAACTCAGATTCATGCCTCAGCCAGATAACAAATATGCAGGTCAGAGACCTTCTGAGAGGCTAGGGAATGACAGAAGCATCCCCTTCACAGTGGTCTGTCATAGTCTTGTCAAAGCAAGGATTTTGAGGAGAACTATATTCACAGATGCCTTTGTTTCCTTTGCCTGAAAGGGAAGCAATATACCTTATCACAATGCTCTAGAATTGGCTAATCCTTGCATTCAAGTGACACTTTAGGGCTGACAGCATTTCCCAGCTGTCATCTTCCTCTTTAAGGTCAAGAGGGCAGATGTTGGAGGGATAAGGAGAGCACCACATGAAGGCCTGTGCTCAACTCACATCATGGGTTGGTAGAAGCTGAAGTTAGAAGCAGGATTCTTGTTTCCAGGCTCCAGGCTTCTTGCATCTCTGTTATCTGGCTCTAATTTTTCCCATACTCTCCCCTGGAAAAGTTAGTGAAAGGAAGCCAACTGTCATAAATAATGTGCCTGAAATTCCACCACTAGAGCTTCATCTCTTCTGCTTGAAATATGAATCTGAATTAATGGCAGATACTAATGAAATAAAGGTTTCTCTAACTCACATCAGCAAAGGGCTAAGTAAAGCTTATTTTAGGTTGTGCTGGTCATAAAGATTCTGTGGCAACTACTTAGCTAATTCTGCCTTTGCAACCATAGACTACATAACAAATGAACAAATCATTTATGGACACCAACATATGAACTCTAAGTGATATCTGTGCCAGTGATATCTGGCATCTGTGTCCCAGGATAGCTAGCCATTTCCCTGGTTATAACAGGTGTAGGACCTACTAGTGACCAAAAGCACTCTTTGTATATAAAAGCTCTGTGTAAATGACATTGACCTTTTTAAAAGTGGGTAAAGTTCAGATGAAAGTATTGGGTGGAGAAACTGAGTGAGCGGGCGACCACCAGTTGCCCCCAGCAAGGAAGCAGGGAATGGGCCCTTTGCAGTCTCTGAGCCCATCTAGAAGGGTCAGCTGTGCATTGGGCTGTCTGTGCAGATACTGCATTTAGGGCAGCTATGGAGCCAGTCAGACCTCACCAGAGCTGAGACTCAAGGCTGGTGTGCGCTGGCTGAGAGGGAACCAAACATTGCCTCACCCTGGACCACAGCTGTATCAGTATTCACTTCCATTTCTATCCCACCTCCCCACCCCAGCTTTTGTGAGAATCGTTGCCTCACCAGAAGGAGGCTGAAAGATACGCCATGTTCCTGTTATGTTTGAGGGATTTGAGGCACAACATTCAGAAAGTTTGGGGATTTGGAATATTTCAGATTTTGGATTTTCATATTAGGGGCATAGAACTAGTTAAGTCTATGCAAATATTCTAAAATCTGAAAAGCTTGGAAATCTTGACACACTTCTTGTTCTAAGCATTTCAGATAAGGGGTACTCAACTTATATCTCATTCACTTTTCTTGGGCAGATGTTATTATCACCATTTTAGTCTCAGTTCTGTGTGTGTGTGTGTGTGTGGTGCTGGGGATTGAACCCAGCCAGGGCCTTGTGCATATGAGGCAAGCACTCTACCAATTGAGCTGTATCCCCAGCCCCAGTAATTATCACCATTTTACAGATGAGACTAAGACTTAGTACTAAAGTGACTTGCCCAAGGTAGAGCAGGCGAGCCGGGTTTGCATTGGGGCCTGACTCCAAGCTCACAGTGCACATGGAGTGCTTGGGGGACAGGGGGTCAGTCTGCAGGAGGCTTCCACAGGGGAGCAGGGGGTCAGTCTGCAGGAGGCTTCCACAGGGGAGCAGCCTCATTTCACCCTTCCATCAAGGAGGCTTCTGCCCCAAGCCTCCAGCCTTAGCCTCCCACTTTGTCTTGCCCAAGCCCACAGGCCTAGCAACCTCTCTGTGGTTCTTCTGCCATTTTGCCTGGTTGGAGAAGGCTTCCACCTGTTGACAGTCCCTGTCGCCTGCCCTCACCCCCAACCTGCCCATCAGCAGAGTCTCCAGGGAGGCCCACCAGAGCCACCACCTTTTGCACAAATAAATCCCCAAGAGGCTTTTGTTCCTATGTGTCTATTAGCTTATTGTCACACATGCAGGCAGAGTTTAAGATATGTTCATTATATGGATAAATAAAAGAGTTAATTTCTCTAGCCTTCAGATGCCCAGTAATCCCTGGGTACGATTCCCTGAGTTTAGCTTTCATGGACCAACCCACACGGGTTTTCCAGAATGTTTCAGTGTGGATCAGCATGTAATAAGGATGCTGGGGAGCATCTGTTGGGCCTGGCTCTTCACACACATTTCCTGCATCCTTGTGCCTATCTGTGGTAGGCACCCTCATCAGCCCACTTTGCAGAGCCAGGGACTGAGTTCAGTGATATCCAGGAACCTGCTCATGGTTAGTGGTGAGGCGAGGGGTTGGCCCCTCCGTGGCCTGTTGTCCACACACAGTTCTCCCTGGGGCCTTCATAGGCACCAAGTCATGCTAGTAAAGAGCTCCATAATTAACCCTAAAGACAAAAGCTTGGGCCCCATGTGATGCAGTGCTGAGAAAGGAGGCGGCCCAGCCCCCCATTCTGCCCAGCAGTGGCACCAGGCACAGCTTCACTGGAACGAGCAGGAGCTGTTTGTGATTGTCCCTACTCCCTGCAGGCTACTCACAAGGGGTTGCAATTCTAATCTTTTTCATTGGCAATCAATCCAAGAGGTGCAAAAAACTGACTTCACAGGAGGCCTTCCCTCTGAAGTGAGCAGCCCAGGTGTATGTGGTGTGCTCTGGCCCAATTTAAGGACACCAACCCTCTCACTGCCTAGCCTGGGCTGGAAATCCTGCCAGGAAGGCAATATCCTGTGGGTTGTTAACTGCTTCTGAATGTCAAGAATGCCCTATAGAAAAGCATATGTGAAAAAAGAAAAGAGAAATGGATGGAAAGTCTGTGGGGGAGAGAATACAAGATGAGGAGGGTCCCCCTGGCAACTCTACCTGCTGGCAGGTGTCCTCTGCTCCAGCCCTTGGCTTGCACCCATCATTGAGGGGCACAGCCTCCCGGTTCTGCCCTTGGAGGAAGACGATGGTTTGGGGGCCTAAAGAGCAGTATAGCCACAGCCCCAGCCCACAACAGCCTTCTTATGGGTCTCCCCAGCACAGACGGGTCCAGCTCTGTCCACTCCTGTTCCCAGCTCCTATACACACACACACACACACACACACACACACACGGCCCTCATCAAGCCTTCAGCTACCAAGATCCTCCTTCTTAGAAGGCAGCAAGATAATTTTAAAATAATATAGCTTTTTTTTTCTGTTGCATATCCACCATCTTAGGATATGAAGTCTCAAGGGTGCTACACAGGAATCCCGCTTACATCTTTCTGGCATCAGAGCCTGAGGCTCCTAACCAGGCCCTTGGCAGTGAGGCCACTAGGTGGGCTCCCACCCAAAGTTGACAGGGGCAGCAGTGGCTCTTAAACTTAAAGTTGCTTCTGTTCCAGCTGTGGTCATTTCCATAGGCCAGTGGTCCCCAGCCCTGCAGCCTCAGCATCACCTGGGAGATCGTTAGAGGTGCACATTCTCACACTGAATCAGAAACTTGAGGGGCAACCAGCAGCCAGGAGGTTTGACAAGCTTCCTGAGGACTCTCTCATGCCTAAAACCTGAGACCCACTGCCCTGGATCAGGTCCTCGAGTATTGTATCGCTTGCCCCTCCCAGAGACGAAAACCATCCAAAGATTCTGAATATTTATCTCATTAGTTTACATCATATCTATGTATTATTTTTTAAAAACAAAACTCTTTCCAAGTATAGCTTTTTTTTTTTCAAATATAGCTTTTCTTTTCAAAAAAGAAGAGTTAAGAGGGGAAGACAAAGATGAAATTAACAATGTTCTCAATGTCCTGTGAGTCCCTCACAGCATCCTGGGCTCTCCAGGCAACATTCCCCGTGAGGGATCAGGTGTGTCAACCTAAAGGACCAATTCCAGAGAGATACAGAGACTTATGGGGAGCAGCAGAGCTCTAGGCCTGCCATGGTCCACTCTGGGAGCATTCAAAGAGGATGAGGCAAGGGGGCGTTTTTAAAAGCAAAGATGAGAAGGCTTACGTCAGATATTTTGAAACAATAATCCTGGGCCATGAAGATGAATAACAAGAGTGGCGTCAGTCCGAGGCTGCACAGACAGTTGCTGGACAGATGTCCTCTTGAAGTACTTTCTGTGGAAGGTTATGAGGGCGTCTGTGCAAGCTTGTGTTCTGGCAGTGTCTTGTGACAGTTTCAGATGTGTTAAGAACCCTTCCCTGAGGCTGGGCATGTGTCTGAGAGGGACAGCAATGCCTAGCACAAGCAAGGTCCGGGTTCGTCCCCAGTGCCACAAACAACAGAAATACTCTTCCCTCATGACCTCATAGCTTTATTTATTTATTTATTTTTTCTTGTTGGGGTCAACTTGAGGGACTCCGTTTTGATTCTGTCAGCTTTCACATTTCTTTTAGCAGGGTAAAACCACATTTCAATAGTCTTTTGTTTAATTTCAGTCTTGGCTGTTTGCAGAGCTGGTTAAAGTGCAGTCGCTTTTTATTGTATGTGGCTGAGAGGAGCTCATGCTGAGGGTGGGAAGAGGGCCCGGCTGCCATCCTGGGGCTGCTCTATTAGTGTTATCTTCAGTCCAAAGTCTCCTTTCTTTTCTTTCTTTTTTTTTATTATTAGTTGTTCAAAACATTACACAGCTCTTGACATATCATATTTCATACATTTGATTCAAGTGGGTTATGAACTCCCATTTTTCCCCCGTATACAGATTGCAGAATCACATCGGTTACACATCCACGTTTTTACATACTTTTCAACCTGGTTTTAGAGTCACTTGTCTTTTGTGTGAGTTCGTTTACTTAAAAATAGCTAATAGAATCTCTAAGTCCCTGCAGTGGGGACATGTAAGTTGCAACTTGCACCCCACCCTCCCCCACACACTCCCCCCCACACTCCCCCCCACACACAGGCACTCAGGGCCCTCCTCCTGCCCTGGGCTCCCACATCCTCCAGCATTAATGCTGTCAATGTCTCTTTCTGTTTTGAAATGAAACACTAAACAGACTGTTACCATCTCCTCTCCTTGACACTCCCTGGGATGTGGGTCCCCCACCTTGAGAGATGCCTGCCCCCTACTCTCTGCTTCTCCTGAAAGCCCTGAGGAGGCCCCTCAAGAGATGCACCGAGAGCACTTGCCCACGGCTCTACAGTCCACAGCAGCAACCCCCAGTCCAGGGGTCCCTCTCTTCTTTGTGACTGGTTCTCCACCTAAGAGGTTCAGGCCCAGGCATGTGGAGTCTGGCCTGAGGCCCGTGAGGCATGGGGCCGGCCACACTGGGCCACAGAGCAAAGGCAGGGGAAGTTGGAGGGAGGGGCTGCTGCTCCACGGGCTTCTTGTGGCATTTCTGAAATCTCATTTCCTGTCCCAATTCCGAAGCAGGTGCTTCTGTTTTTAAGTACATCTTCAGTTGCTATTCTGGTCGCTGTGAGTTGCTAGTTTTTTCCAAGGACTGAACTGGTATTTTTTTTCCTCCAGTGGAGGCACTGCAAGAGGTCCACCCGTCAGCTGGGATCAGATGGGTAGCAGAGGCCCCTCTCTCAGCCAGCCCCCACCAGACACGTGGGGACACATTGATGGAGCCCAGTGAGCCCCAGCAGAGCAGGGAGCTGTCCCCTGAGCAGTTACCCAGCCTTGTGTTTTGGTTCCAATCATGCGTGAAGTGTGCGCCTGGCCTCACCCGGGAAAAGCAAAAAACGAAAACAAGCCAGGTCCTTGCTCCTTCTTGGGGGACCTTGGCCCCACAGGGCACTGGGAGTGGCTGGGGACAAGCCCAGAAGGAAGCAAAGAGCTTCTCCCATGGAAAGTTAGAACCTCGAATCCAAGCACTGTAGAACTGGGGTCTCAGATACCCTGAAAACCACCAGATACATTCAAGAGGCCCAAGACCCCCTCATGAGAATTTCGATTTTCATTTGAATGAAAATCTTAAAAATTAACATAAACTTATTCCACATCATATGAATGATCATCTCAAGGTTAAGTGTTTCTAGAGAGTGCACAACCAGATGGTACTGATTTTTTAAAAGAATGGAACCAGGCATGCTGGTGCGCGCCTGTAGTCCCAGCTACTCAGGAGACTGAGGCAGGAGGATCGAAAGTTCAAGGCCAGCTTGGGCAACACAGTTGAGACCCCAACTCTTACAAAAGATAGGATGTCACATCATTTTTCTTTGAATCTCATGCTGGTCACATTAAAGTGTTCTGACCTAAGTCTGGGTGGTTTTGTGGGGACTTTTGCTATTTCATTTGTACACTGATTTTGATTTTAGAGTTATGTAAGAGCTACTGAAATTACAGAATTTATGTGATTTTTATGTTTAAGTGATATGATAAAGTAATTTAAGCCAACCCTGAAGGAGTTTAAGACTTTGGGTTTCCTTTGTTAACAGAGGTTTGTATGTAACTCAGATTTTAAAATCCTTACTCATATGTTTGAAGCCAATGTCCAGAATTTTCATCAATGAAGGTCAATGGTGAAAGAATTTTTAAAAAGTCTTTCAGGGGCAAGGACTAGGGAAGGAAGGGGCACTAGGGACATATGTTGTCATTTAGGTGTTTACCAGGAGCTGCATCTCACAGAGGAGGGTAGAAAGGGGCCAAGGCAAGAACCAGGCCACCTGCCTAGGTGAGGCTGCTCGCTACTGTAGTTTCTGACACTTTGTGGTCAATAAAGACAAAGTGAATTTCATGTATGTGCCTTGGCTTATGAACAAGTTGAGATAAACTTGGATGAGCACAAGCATACACAGGTTTCCCCGGGGAGCAGTTACAGACAACCCGGAGGCACCGTGGGCAGGTGAGGTCATCGCCCTGGGAGTGAGGAAGTGGCTCCTTTCCTGGCTCCTGCCCGTTCCACTGTCTTGGCTCAGGCAAACGCGAAGCTTCCTGTGCCATGGGCCTCTCTTGCAAGTGGACTGGAGGATCCCAGGGGTTAGGTCTGGGCTGTCACAGCCAGGAGGGCAGGGGTCACAGTGCTGTTTGGGTTGTTCTTTACACTTTCCAGGGGCCACAGTGTCTATAGGAGCAGAACAAGAGAAAGCATGGTCTAAGACTTAGCTTCACCATTTGGAAATGGTCAAGTTCAGTGAACAAGTCCGTAAGCTACAAGGCCCGTCCCTGCCAACTATGGTGTGGGGACCTGGCACAGGAACAAATCCAGACCACGGCCTCCTGGGACCTCCAGCAACTGAGCCAGGATGTCAGGTCCCCTCAGAAACCCTGGAGATCTGGGCTCTCTGCCTTCTGAGACAGGCACCTGCTAGGATCTCCTCATTTGGAAGGCAGGGAAACATAAAGAAAGGTAAAGGAAGACAAAATAAGAGACAAACTCTTTAGACACACTTAAAAACAGCAAGCGAAGCACCCAGGAGTCACGTAACAAAAGCAAGACTCCTCCAGACCACATGAGCCGGGGGCTATTTCCAGGGAGGACAGACTGCTCACTGTCAGCTTCCTGTCAACTGTTTGACCCCACCCCAAGTGTATTCTTGCGCTCAGGCAGCCATAGCAGATCCCACAGGGGAATTACAGGACTGACCTCCTCACAGCTCTGAAGTCCAGCCCATGGCGATGGTTCTTAGGCTTTTTCCTGAACCTTCTTTCCTTGGCCTGCAGATGGCCAACTTTGGGCTGTGTCTTCACATGGGCTTTTCTCCATGCATGTGCATCCCTGGTGTCTCTTCCTTTTCTTATAAGAGTCCTAGAGGAGTCAGATTTTTTTTTCTTTTTGATGGTAATGTGGAGAACCCAGGCCCCTGTGTGTGCTAGACAAGCACTTGACCACTGAGCCATACCCCAAGTCCTTAGGACCAAAACATTATGCCCATATAATATAACCTTAATCGCCTCCTTAAAGGTGCTATTTCCAAACACAGTCAAATCCTGAGGATAGGACTTCAATATACAAATTTCAAGGAAAAATAATCAAATAGCATTATGCCAGGTACTGATATCCCAGGTCCAAGCTATATCCTTGCATCAAGAGTTGGGCTGAGCCCCCACCTGCACCTGCAGCTTCTCTCATGTTCGTGAACAGACTCCAGTGGCTCCAGGAATGGTGAAATCTCACTTTCCTCAGCCCTGGACATGGAAGAGCTCACTCTGACCTTTCGCCCAGACCCCTGTCTTTGAATCACAGACTGCTGAACCAGGACCAAACACTCACTACATCATCTTGCTCAAAGTGAAATGAAGAGACTATTTTTTCATTGACCCGTAGAATCTAGGTAGGTCTCAACAACTTTGAGCACTGATCCAAAATCGGCTCAAGACAATGCAGGCCACCTCGGGTGCTTTTTTGGATTGTTTATTGAGACAGCTAAGCATATGTGCAGCCCCTGGGCCTGGCTAACACACACACCTGACCCCGGATGCAACCTCACACCCTGGGTCCGCGAGTCACCTTGCACAGATGTTACAGAGCTGTGGGAGTTAGACTCCTGTGTTAACAGCAATACTCCATGCCTGTTCAAAGGGCACTTCGTCAAGTATAGTTAATAGTACTGAACATCCACTTCCGTTAATGACAGACAGGATAACTAAGTCAGAACTACTGTTCCACCAGGATAACTAGAGAAGCTGGAGCAGGTACAACGATCATCAAAGGCATCAGAGTTAACATTACAGTGACAAATTACTGGGCCAAGATGTCTGGAGAGCAGAAATTCAGGTAGATAAGGTAAGCTTCTAGAGCCTGCGAGGACACACAGAGGGCAGACCAGAGACCAGCATGGCTGTGGAAAGCAGCACAGGCTCTGTACAGCGACACAATCGCTCATAACTCTGAAGTGGAGTAAATGGAACTCATTTTTTCTAAGGCATTTATATTGTCTAAGATATAGAAGTACTAATTTTAGAATACGATAACTCAAAGAAGTATGTTGTAAGCCTTAAGTCTGACCACTAAAAATCATGTTTCTAAAAAGTATGACAGGCCAGGAACAGTGGTGCACGTGTAATCCCAGTGATTCAGGAGGCTGAGGCAGGACATCACAAGTTTGAGGCCAGACTCAGCAACTTAGTGAGGACTTAATCAATTTAGTGAGAACCTGTCTCGAAATTAAAAAAAAAAAAAAATTAAAAGGGCTGGGGATATAGAAGAGTGATCCTGGGTTCAATCCCCAGGACCACAAATAATAATAACTATGAAATTAAGAAAGGAGAAAGTTATATAATTCGAAATAAATTAAGGCAAGGAAAAAAGACAAGAGAATATAGACTAATTGGGACAAAAAGAGAGTAACTAATAAGCATTTAAGCTCAGGTGAACCAATAATTATATTAAATATAAATGGTTTAAATGCTCCAATTAAAACATAAAGATTGGCTTGATAAAAACAAAATCTGATTATAAGCTTTATAAAGGAAACACACTTAAATATAGACTATTAAAAGTAAAGTTAAAAGATGAAAAAGATATAGCAACTGAAAACCTAAAGGAAGTTGGAGGAGGTTCATTAATATCAGAAAAATAAAATAAATGGCAAGATGCATTACTAGACGTAAAGAGGTATTTTATAATACAAGGTTTTATTCACCAGAATATCTAGCAAATCTAAATTTACCTGTGCATAATAACAGCCTCAAAAATGCAGCATGTAAAATTTGACAGTAACTAAAAAACACAAATCCACAGTGATGGGAGGTGATAAACACATTTCTCCCAGAAACTTAGGGAAAAAAAAAAAAAAAAAACCTAAAAGGAATCACAGGGGCATACCATTTAACCAAAGAAATTCACCCAAAATAGCCAACACCAAGCCATAATCCACTAAAATATTAGACTTTTAAGAAAGAAAATCCTCTGGATGTCCAGACAAAAAGATAAGTAAGGCCAGAAGTGGAGAAAAGTTAGATTATCAAAAATCATTTTAACAGGAATATTTTTTTGACATTTTATATCAGAGGAAAATGAGTAAAATATTTTAAATACTCAAGGAAAGAAAATGAAAGCTAAGGACTTTGTTGTTGTTGTTATTGTTGTTGTTGTTTTATCGAGCCAAACAAACTTTTTTTTTTCAATGCAGAGAATCAAAACCAGGGTTTTCTGCATTTGAGGCAAGCACTATGTCCTCAGCCCCAAATCAACTTTTAAATATAAATATTGCAGAAATACTGTATCTGGAACATATAAAAAATTAGGGAATAGAAACTCCATAACCCTTGTGTGTGTGGTGGGGGGAGAATTAAAGTCATTGGATTACACAAAGGGGAACGAAGGGAGGGAGGAGGGATGGGAATAGGAAACACAGTAGAATGAATCAGACATTACTGTCATGTTCCTATAAACCACCCAGTGAAACTCCACATCATATTCAGCCACAAGAATGGATACTAATTAGCATAAGTTCTCTTCCATGTTTGTATAATATGTCAAAATACACTCTACTATCATGCATCCCTAAAAAGAACAATTTTTTTCAAAGTAAGGCTGCTTGAGGGGTACCACAGAAGGAGTATGAGGAGTCTTAACTGAATGCCCCATAGAGGAGGAGCCAGAGAAGGGGGAGGAAGATCAGGGAGAGAACATGCAAAATAATCTGTTTAACTCTTTCCAGCAACCAGATTTGGACAGCAGTATATCATTTCCATAAAAGAAACCAGTGCTTCAAGGATAAATGTCTGAGACAAGGATCGTGCAGGATAAGCCCAGAGTACCCTGTCACATCAGATGGAAAAGAAGCCGCAAGAGCACAGGGGCCAAGCAGCACTCCAACTGCCCAAATGTGGGGCCATCCGAGTATGGAGGACAATTGCTGCAATGAGTGAAGCACAGCTAATATGTTTCAGTCAGGGGCTGGGAATGTAGCTTGGTACAGCACCTGCTTAGCGCCTGCCAAGCCCTGGTTTGATCCCCAGTGCGACACACACACACACACACACACACATCCATTGGTTCATGACACACACAAAACTGTATTAATTGGTCTTCCTGGGAGGCTTCTGAGAAATAACTCTATTTTAATAACTGGTAAGTAAAGGGAAATAATTATTAAGCATTCTGTTTTTTCTATCAAACTGGACAACTGGAAACTAAATAGTCAATGGGGTGAAATTTCTCTTGCTGAAATTATTTCCAGCAAATGAATGGAGAAGGATTGTTAGAACTGCATTGTATCGCTGTTTCGCAACCTGAATGACTCAATGTGCCTAGACCTAGACACCAGTAACTGATGAATCTCAGGGCCTTCCAGACATGGTGTGCTTCCTGAAGATAAATAAAATGAGTAACTATGAAGTCTTGCCCAACACCACCCCCACCAAAAACCCAACCTGGTTCCAATCCATCCTCTAGATCCGATTACCAATTAGCAGGGAACACAGAGGACAGAGGAATGTATTATACCCATGCCTTGGAAATACAATCAGCAAAATCCAGAATATGAGAAACGCTATAGGACAGAGTGTTTAAAACACTGTGAGAGAGAAGAGGAAAATCGTAGGTTAAATGAGATTTAAAAGATATATCAAAATGGTCAAACAAGAAAAGTCAAAATTAAACTATAGTATGTAGGTATTTACACTTGAATGATAAAATTATAAAGACAAGAAAGTAATCACCACTAAAATCAGGATTCCATTAAGAGGACTCTATTCCGGCAGGGTGGGGTGACTTGATTAGCCAAGGGCACTTGATGGCACTGTCTAGTCCACAGCAGTTACAGAAGTGTTCATGTTATAAAATTCATTAGGTGGTACATTATTTAATGAGATTTTCTGAAGGTAAAAAGTTTTTAAAAATCAAAGTTTTAAACAACATGATTAACAAATTTGACCTAATTGATAAACATAAAATACTGCACCAAACAACTGCAGAATACACATTTGTTTTAAGGGCATACAAACCACTTACAAAATTATTATTTGAAGGGTTGTGACAACATACTCACAAAAATTAAAATCAGAGTATTTTCCCTGACCACAGTAGAAATAGGATTTTAATCAATAACAAAAAAATATAGCCCTTCATGTTTGAAAACTCTTACACTTCTAAGTAATACTTCAAAGACAAAAATCACAAAAGAACTTAAAAATATTTTGCACCAAATAATAATATATAATATAAATCTCTAAACCAGTGGGATGGAGATATATATATATATATATATATATATCTCCATCCATCCATATATATATGCCTAGAGAGACATTTATACTTTTTTAAAAAATATTTATTTATTTTTTGTATCAGGGATTGACCTCAGGGGCGCTTCCCCACAGACCCGCATCTCCAGCCCTTTTTGTATTTTTTTATGTTTGAGATAAAATCTCTAAATATAAAAAAGACTCTCTCTCTAAATAAAAAAGTTGAGACTCTGTCTCTTATAAAAAAAAAAAAAGGGGGGGGTGGGCAGGGGCCACAGAGGGGCTGGGGCTGTAGCTCAGGGTAGAGCACTTGCCTTGCATGTGTGAGGCCCTGGGTTCGATCCTCAGAACCACATAAAAATAAATAAACAAAATAAAGGTACTGTGTCCAAATATATATACACACACACACACACACATTTTTTAAAGAGGGGGGGGTCTGGAGATGTGGGTCAGTGGGGAAGTGCCCCTGGGGTCAATCCCTGGTACAATAAGTAAATAAGAGTGAAGTGCAAGCCACCAATGTCACGAATGAAGAAGCAGCCGGCAGTCTAGATCCAAGCACATTCAAAGACAATTAGGGGAAACTGTGAACCTTGGCATTACATTGGAAAATTCCAACAAAAGATGCTCAAAGCCTTTATGTTAAAACCCATAAGATATCGTTTTTAAAAGTGAAAATCTATGGGGCTGGGGTTGTGGCTCAGTGGTAGAGCATTTGCCTAGCATGTGTGAGGCACTGGGTTCGATTCTCAGCACCACATACAAATATATGAATAAAAGTCCATCGATGCTAAAAATTTTTTTTTAAAAAGTGAAGATCTAAGGGAATGCAGCTCAGTGGTAGAGCACTTGCCTGATATGAGAGAGAAAGAAAGAGGGGAGGAGAGAGAGGGGAGAAAGGGAGAGGGAGATCGAGAGACAGAGACCAGAGACATATAAATAAATAACTATATCATGTTCAGAAAATGAAACACTCAATATTGGAAAGATACAAATTCTCCTATATCCAATCTGCAGATTCAATGCAAGCTCAATCAAAATCCCATTTTTGTTGGAATGGACAAGATGATCTTAAATAAATCATGATACCTTCATACAGTAGAATACTACGTAGCATTGAAAAGGAATGAGCTACCTGTGACAGCATGGATTAATCTCCAAAGTCACAGAAAAGTGCCTACAGTACAATTCACTTTATATAAAGTGTAAAATGCAAAACAAAACAAAATATTCTTTGGGGATGCTGATATATCTGATAAAACTAAAACTAAAGTAGGAGAACAATAAATACAGAATTAAAGAAGTTGTTACCTCTGAATGCAGGGGCAGGAGTGCATTGGAGAGGGGTGTAGGGAACCGCAAAGGGAACAGCACTATGCTCCATTTCTTTGCTCAGGTTGAAGGTATGTGGCTGTCTGTTAGAACTCTTCATGCCTTACTTATATTTTATTAACACTCTTTTACATATACTTAGAATTTTGTTTTAGCTTTTTTCCCCCCCCCAAAAAAAGCTGCAAGCAGGGCTAGGGTTGTGGCTCAGCAGTAGACCACTTGCCTAGCACATGTGAGGCAGTGGGTTCGATCCCTGGCACCACATAAAAATAAATAAATAAATAAATATGTATTTTAAAAAAAAAGCTGCAAGCATGCAAAAAACTGGAAATAGCCTACAATGACATTTTTACCCTACCCCAATTTACAACTATTAATGATTTGGTATTCATTTCTTCAGATTTTGTTCTTTGTATATAATTAACATGATTGATAGATAGATAGATAGATATGCATATTATTTAAAATATGCATTTTTCACACAAATGAGCACTTCTCAGATTGGGGGAGCTAATTTTGGGAGTGTTAACTAAGCAAATCCTTATTAGGCCCCAGTGAAAAGCTTTCATAAATAGAAACCCTAGCCCAAAGCCCCTGCCACTGTACAGGAGTGGGGTGGCATCATGGGGTCAGGAGATTTAAGATCAGTCCTACATGAGGAGAAGAAGGCACTTTTTTTCTTTTTGTTTCATTTTGGTTGTTTTGGTTTTGTTTTGGAGGGGTGGGAGAGAGTTAATCCTTTTTTTGGTTTGTTTTGTAATAAATACATTGATCAAAAAGTCTTCAGGTCCAATTAGGGAGGTGTGTTTGTGAACAGAAGTCTCAGAATTCCTGGTGAACAAACTTGGGCTTACTGACTAATGAGTTTTAGACTTTGTGGGCCTGGCAGTGAAGGAGGGCGGCTCCTGTGTCTGGGCTGGACAGACTTGGGGCTCATCCCCAAAAAGCCGGGTTTACACCTTGGTTCTGTAGGACCCTAGAGAAGTGGGTTCCACCTTTCCATGGCTCCGTGTCCTCGTGGGCAAAGAGACCTGATAGTTTTCCTCTCCTCTGTACCTCAAAGGCTTGGCCCAAAGCTTTGTCACCTCTCAAGTCCATAGGCCAATTAGCATCTCCCTTTCCTGCAGACTGGAGGTGGGCGGGGCAAATGCCCAGGTGATAAAGCAAAGGAGGAGGAAGGAACCAGGCAGAAGAACCCACGGAAGAAATGGAACAGGCCCAGGTAGGGGGTTCTGCCTCTCAGAGGGACCTCTAGCCACCCTGGGCTCCTGTAGGCCAGAAGTTCTGAGATGATCTTGTAATCTTTAAGTTAGAAGGCAGCCATGAATTTTATGTCTCTGTGACAGATGTAAGTACCTCAATGAAAAAAATTCAAGCTCAGTTGGCCCCATATCTTCGTCCAGCCTAGCAGTGCCTACATGTCATCAGGCCCGGCAGCCCACTCACAAACTGATATACCCAGATGTAATGCTGTCCTGGTGTCCCAGTGAGTGACCAGGCCCAGGAGAAGAAGGTTATGTTGCAGGAAAAGAAAGCACCATGGAACTGGGCTCAAGAGAAATCTATGTGAGAAACATCCCCTCATATCCTTGGGATGCACCAGCTGGTTTTACCAAATTCTCACCATTTGGCGTCTTTTCCCTTTCCAGTGGTAAATCCAATTTAGAATGCGTGGTTTGAGTCCCAGCTGAGCTGCCAAGCACAAGCTCTGCCTTCTGCGGGCCTCTGCTTCCTAATCTCTGTGGAGGGCCTGAATTGCCCCCTGCTAGTTATGGAGAGAGGGAAGAGAGTCAGATAGAAAAAGTGCTTTGTGAACTCAAAGGTTTGAGGCATGTTTCTTCAGTTAGCCTCTGAAGGACCCCCAGAAAATTTTACCACACAAATGAAGGGCACAACTACCTGGGCAGAAGGAAGCTTTTAGCCTGGAAAATGATTCTCTGGCATTTCAAAGGAAACATTGGACACAATCACAAATTATTCTTAATCCATTCTTTTTTTCCCTTTTTTTTTTTTTGTGTGTGTGTGTGGTGCTGGGGATTGAACCCCAGGGCCTTGTGCATGCAAGGCAAGCACTCTACCAACTGAGCTACATCCCCAGCCCTTAATCCATTCTCCACCCAAGTCCCAAAGAACCCCTGATTGACAAGGACCACCCTTGTCCACACATGGACTGGAATGTCCCATGGCCGAGAGGCTCTAAAATGCAATGCTGCTGAGCTTTTCTGGGACCTCAGTTGATTCTCATAATGAGCCTGGTTTCCTCAAGCTACCTGGGGGGGAGCAGGGTCAGACAGTGGTTGACAGCCAGGCTTTTGTGGCTAGTAGACCGAGTCCAGGTCACAAATCACTTGCTGAGTGTCCTTGGGCAAGTCTCTTAGCAACCTCCACAAGCCTCTCCATCTCTCATCCGTACAACAGAGATACGATAATCCCCTCCTCACACAGTTGCTGTGAGGATTAACTAATTTACACAAAGCAGCAAATGATGACTAGCATTAGGAAAGTCTTCATAAAGTATTAGCTATCACACTCATTGGTGGGGGGAGTGGAACTTTCCTCAGGGCAGCAGAAAAGCCCACGGAAGCCTCCTTGTGAGCTTTGGTGCCAGGAATGGACTCAACATAACTGGTAAGTCTCCACTGAGAAAGGACAGCTGTGGGGCCTTTGGTCCAGGCCTCAGGCTGGAGAGGACTCAGACTTTGGCTGGCGTTCAGTGTTAAGTTCATACAGAGGAGCCAGCAAGTCTTGTCCCAAAGGTCAACAGTAGCTGAAATCACTCACCTCACAATATTTGATTGTGTCCAGCTGCTGGGAGGCTGTGGCTCCAACGGAAGGACCTCAAGTTGACCAGAGAGGTTCCTCTTCATGGTCCTGCTGCTCGCAGTCCACACACTAAGACATTCTTCCAAGCCCTCCCACAGCACCTCACAAACTGTGGGGCCCTCAGCCCCCAAACCCTAGTGTGAGTCAGTGTTCCAGCTATTTATGAGAGACCAGGAGCTCATTTCAAAGTGTCAAATGATCCTCGGTGACTGATGGCCCCTGCTATGCTCAATATTTTCACAGAGGCTGTACTTCCGTGCCTCAAGGGCCCTGCACTCCGGGAACATCCATCACAGTGGCCTTGGCAAGGGGCTCCTGTGTCAACATCACCCAAAAAAGTTAGGGAGCAGCTGATCTTTCCAGGCCCTGCTGGGAGGAGCACCAGGGAGTCTCAGCCACAAGGCATGTCCCCGAGATGGGAACATGTGAGTCCAAGCACCCACAAAAGAGTCATTAGTACATTGGACAACTGGAGCTCATAGGGTTTACTCAGAACACAATGGGATTATTTCGTAATTTCTCAGCATAATTTGCCCATTAAAACCTGCTGATTCCAGCCAGAAGTGAATCCCAGCAGGTTGTGTACCTCTCTTGCCCACTCCCAATTTTAAAAAGTCCTCTGTTTATAAACATTTATTTCAGAAATCGAACCCCATGTAATGAATCAGTGATGTTCATTTTAGCA